>NC_058518.1:134579666-135184354 GCF_904849725.1 Hordeum vulgare subsp. vulgare
AGTTTCATGGTGGTTCCTCAAGTAAGAAGGGTCCTCGTCTCTCCTTTCGGGAGCCCGAACCTTTTCAACTAAGGGACGCACCGGTGCAACCATGTGAATGGCCTTCCGATGAGTTCATGATCGAAGCAGGCTTCAAGGATGAGTTTGATACACTTGTCCGCAATGCCGAGTTAGAAGAATTCCTCTTAGATAAATGTGAACAATACGCTATGCTCACTGCCTCTTTCGTGCGTAGATTTAAATTCTCAGTTGGCCGTGACTCATCCATACTGTTTGATCTGTACGATAAATCCTATACCATGGATCTGGAGGATTTCAATAGGATTTGCAAGATACCCGATGGCGGTAGTGTTAATGATCCTCCTAAGTCTTCGGTCAGAGACTTTGTCTCTAGCATAACTGTTGGAGAAACCAGAGATATCATGCAAGCCACCATAGGAAGCATCCATTTCCCTACCTTGCACTACCTTGCCCTCATCATAGGTAGGTGCATTAACGGCAAGGGTGCACATTGTCACCTATGCACTTCCAACCTTAGTATCCTTAAGAGCGCAGTAACAGGTGACAAGAGCTTCATTATGGGAGATATAATAGCAAGGAGGCTGAATAAAAATGCGAGTGAGGGGGATTTCTTTGGTGGAGTTTATGCTACACGCTTAGCAAATTTTCTTGGAGTATCCATCTGTCCAGAAGACCCTCCTCTCCGTACAGCCTACCTTGATCGTGTCGCTCTAACACGCTACCAGTTCCTTGAGAGAGATCATGGATCCCTCCTATACCGCTTGATATTTAGCCGGCAGCGTGTTTTCCATATTACCCTTCCCGTTCCTGCTTTCTTTGACTTTCAGGTAAAACGAAGATACTACATAACCATAGGAGAGGCACAGGAGTATGAGAGGGAGGCGACTGCTGCTCGACTTCGTGAGGCAGCTATTCAGGCAGTGGCTACAGCGATTCCGTATAACACCCATTATGATTTTGGGTTTCACCAGGAACATCCTTGGGAGTAGACCAAGCTAGGCCAAGAGCCTAAGCTTGGGGGAGTACGTGTTCTCACCGACTTTACATTCATGCTTATGCTTTCACTTTATTAGCCGGTGTTTACACTTTGCCACTGTATTATCCATGCTAGTTTATTTTCGTTTTCTTGTTTTCTTGTTTTGTGTCCTTTTGAGAAAACTCAAAAAGATTTTTCTTTCTTCTTTTGCTTGTTGGGAGCTTTCCTGTGTAAATAGTTTTCTTTTTCTTTGTGTCAAGGTAGAAGATATTGGTTACAATGTTTATTGGTTCTTGCATGCTTGCCTGTTTAGCTTTCAAAGAGCCATATTATTTTGTTTTCTCCTTTGTGTTTTCCTGCAGATTCAGCTTAGTCCAATGCGCTTATTATGGTTTTCATCGTTCGATCGTGCAAATGAAAGGCAACAATGATGATATATGATGAAGTGACTGAGACTGAAAAGTTTGTATGAACTCTATCTATTTTGTTTTTGTAAATATGACTAGCTTGTCGACCCAGATTTAGCTTTGTTGTGAGAGAACCATGTTTGCAATGACAACTTAAAGATCATAGTTTCTGATGCCATGCTTATTTAGCTGAGAGCTTATAATGGTTTATCTTGAATGCCAACATAGATTTTGAGATGACTATGATGTAGTATGATAGGATGGTATTCTCCTTTGAATGTTTCAAGTGGCTTGACTTGGCGCATGTTCATGCATGTAGTTGAAATAAAATCAACATAGCCTCTATGATGTTCGTGTTCATGGTGATTTATATCTTGTTCATGCTTGCATTCAATGTTAGTCAAACTCATTGCATCTTGATGATTGTTGTCGCTCTCTAGTTGGTCGCTTCCCAGTCTTTTGCTAGCCTTCACTTGTACTAAGCGGAATACTGCTTGTGCATCCACTTCCATAAACCCAAAAGTTTTTCCATGAGAGTCCACCATACCTACCTATTTGCGGTATCTACCTGCCGTTCCAAGTAAATTTGCATGTGCCATTCTCTAAACCTTCAAGAAATAATCTGTTTTGCATGCCCGAACCGCTCATGTGGTGACAGAGGGCTATTGGTATCTTCCATGCTAGGAGTGTTATCCTTGACATGTGTTTATTCACAGTCATTCACGAGAAAGGGGCCGGTAATTGGAATGCCCGGTTACACGCTTAAATCGAAAACATAACTGTAAAACAAGACTCCCCCCGGATTGATGTTAGTATGGACGGTACCCGAGGATTCGGCTAGCCGTGGAGTGTGATTGATTGTTGGTTGGGGAGTTAAAACTTTACTTTTCTGTTTGGGAACCACCTATAGCATGAGTAGCATGGAAGATATTGAGAACTCTTGGTCATTGCGTTGACAATGAAAGCATGCCACCCAAAATTATTATCTCTATTTTCAAAGCTTGAGCTCTGGCACCTCTGCAAATCAATGCTTCCCTCTGCGAAGGGCATGTCTATTTATTTTCCTGTTGAGTCATCCTCCTCTTATATAAGCACCAATTAGAGAACACCTCTGTCATTTTTATGCTTTGCTTTTGATTGATATTGAGTATGACTATGACTGGATCTTTGTTGCTATGAATTACAATGTTTAGTCAGCCCTTGATCTTTGAAAGTGCTCTGCATTTATGTTTTGCGGTCTGAGAAAGAGCTAGCGAGATACCATCTATTCATATTGCTCCATGCTTGTTTTGATTGAAGTGTTGGTATTTGAAACTCATTATTATTTGCTCGTTAGCTGATTATGCCATTGATATTAGTTTACCGTGAGACCGTTGTGTCATTTGCTTATGTGGTTAACTTGTGATCTTGCTGAAATTCTGGTTATGAGTTAGACATAGTTGCAACAACAAGATCAAACAGAGTTTGTCAAAGTTTTTCTTTCTCTCTCAGTTTGTCAACTGAGTTGCTTGAGGACAAGCAATGTTTTAAGCTTGGGGGAGTTGATACGTCTCCATCGTATCTACTTTTCCAAACTCTTTTGCCCTTGTTTTGGACTCTAATTTGCATGATTTGAATGGAACTAACCTGGACTAACGATGTTTTCTGCAAAATTGCCTTGGTGTTATTTTTGTGCAGAAATCAAAGTTCTCCAAACGTCCTGAAAATTTACGGGGAGCAGTTTTGGAAAATATCAAAAATATCTGCGCCTAGTTCCACCTCAGGGGGTGGGCCAGTGGGCCACAAGCCCTGTCTCCGCCACCACCCCCTGGTGGCAGTGGGCAGGCTTGTGGGCCCACACGGCTCTGCCGCCCCCAATTCCAGTTCTATAAGATCCCTTTCATCCCTGAAAAAATAAAGAGAGAAGTTTTCGTCGCGTTTGCGATACGGAGGAGCCACCACCACCTGTTCTTCATCTCGAGGGCAGATCTGGAGTCCGTCTTGGGCTCCGGAGAGGGGAAATTGTTGCCATCGTCATCATCAACCTTCTTCCCTCTCCAATTCCATTAAGCTCTTCGTCGTTCGTGAGTAATCTATTCGTAGGCTCACTGGGCGGTGATGAGTAGGATGAGATCTATCATGTAATCGAGTTAGTTTTGATGGGGATTGATCCCTAGTATCCACTGTGTTCTGAGATTGATGTTGCTACTACTTTGCCATGCTTAATGCTTGTCACTAGGGCCCGAGTGCCATGATTTCAGATCTGAAATTATTATGTTGTCACCAATATATGTGTGTTTTAGATTTGATCTTGCAAGTTGTAGTTACCTACTATGTGTTATGATCCGGCAACCCCGGAGTGACAATAACCGGAACCACTCCCGGTGATGACCATAGTTTGAGGAGTTCATGTGTTCACCAAGTGCTAATGTGTTGGTCCGGTTCTTTATTAAAAGGAGAACCTTAATATCCCGTAGTTTCCTTTTGGACCCCGCTGCCACGGGAGGGATGGACAATAGATGTCATGCAAGTTCTTTTCCCTAAGCACGTATGACGACACACGGAATGCATGCCTACAACACATTGACGAACAAGAGCTAGCCACATATCTCTCCGTGTTTTAGGTGTTGCATGATGAATATCATCCAAACAAATCACCGACCCATTGCCTATGAGTTTGTCCTACTGCTGTTACTTGTCTTGCTCTGCTGCTGCTGCTACTACTGTTGCTACTTCTGTTACTTGTGTTGCTCTGTTGCTGCTTCTACTACTGTTGCTACTGCTGTTACTTGTTTTGCTCTGCTACTGTTACTACTACTGTCGCTTGCTACTGTTGCTACTTGCTACTGCTGTCAGTACTGCTTTTCCTTGCCGCTGCTACTGCTCGTTACACCGCCGTTACTCGCTACTTTGCTACTGATACATTGCTTGCAGATACTAATATTTCAGGTGTGGTTGAATCTGACACATTTAGCTGCTAATACTCGAGAGTATTCTCTCACCTCCTGTCTGGCATACCAACAAATTTGGGTCGAATACTCTACCCTCGAAAACCGCTGCGAACCCATGCGTTGGTGGGCCATCAACAACATTCTTCTAGTTTCTTTGCCGGGGAGTGCTAGCAGCATTCTTCTGGTGCTGTTGCAGGGGAAGGTTTGTTGTCATCAACATTCGTCTAACCATCGCCAGAGATTGCAATCAATAGTCCGGAGGTGAAGATTTATATATGGAAAGTCCAGTTTCGGTCAACGAAAAGGTTTCGGGGTTTATCGGTATTGTACCTGGACCACCGAAAGCTTACCGGTGTCCACCGGGAGGGTCCACCTATCCCGGAGGGCCACATGGGCCTAAAGTGGGAGGGAACCAGCCCCCTGGTGGGCTGGTGCGAGCCACCATATGGGGGCCAAGGCGCCTAGGGCAAAACCCTAGGGCGTGGGGCTGCCTCCCTCCAACTTGGGAGGCAAGCCACCCCTAGGGCTGCCACCGCCCCCTCCTAGGGTTCCCTAGGGTGGCCGGCCCCCTCTCCCCTTCCTCCTATAAATATTGGAGGGTTGGGAGGGCTGCACACACCCCTAAACCTCTCCCCTTGGTGCAACCCGACCGCTCCACCTCTCCTCCTCCGCGGCGCTTGGCGAAGCCCTGTCGGAGAACCACAAGCTCCACCGCCACCACACCGTCATGTTGCCGGAGCTCTCCCTCAACTTCTCCTTCCCCCTTGCTGGAACAAGAAGGAGGAGACGTCCCCGGGCTATACATGTGTTGAACATGGAGGCGTCGTTCGTTCGGTGCTTGGATCGGATCGCCACGAGTACGACTCCATCAACCGCGTTGATAGTAATGCTTCCTCTTAGCGATATTAAACGGTATGAAGATGCTCTCCCTATCTCTCGTTGCTAGCATCTCCTAGATTGATCTTGGTGACACGTAGGTTTTTTTTTGAATTATTACTACGTTCCCAACATGATTTACCTGGGTCAACTACGAGGCTGCCCAAGCCCCACCAGAGGAGATTATCGATGGTGTTTTGTGCCACACGATGGCCGATATGGTGATCAATACATTTTGGGTAATTTCTCCTTTTACACAATCTAAAATTAACAATATAGCTAGTTATTGTACTAATGAGTGTTGTATTGTTTGATTGCAAACCTTCTACAAGTGTGAAGAGGGATATGAGGAGGCAGCGGCCAATGTTATCGAGGCCGAGTGCAAGCGGCTATTATAGAACTTACGCCATGAGGCTTGACCGCAGGCTGTTCGAGACTACTACGCCGTGCGTGGTATTAAGAAGGACAAGAAGTTGTTCCGCGGAAAGTATCTAAATAAGGAGCAGTACATGAAGGTAATTACCTATTCTTAAGTCCTTGTACGTAGTTTTCTTGATTTGATTCGTAGGCGTAGCGCTCAAATTTCTCCTTACTAACCTATAGGTGCCTCCTAGATGTGTGTGGATCAGATGGATTGTTGGGGGGCATTGGTGAATGAGTGATGCACAGGCCAATGGCGAGCCATCCACGACAATGCGAAGGACCGACGTGCCCTAATGGTTGGTGTGCCACACCATCAAGGCAACACCAACTTATTTCAGTTCAGATGGAACTGGGTATGTGGTTTTCTTCATGATTCATGCAATTCATTCTTCATGCTAGCTTGAGCCCTTTACTAATACTTTGTTCCTCTCTTTTAGGCGCATCACGATAAGATGGAGGTGCCACATTTGTACGACCTCTATGGCTTGGCCCATACTGCCTCCTACAAGAAGGCCAAGGCATTCTGTGAGTCTGACCTCGATCATCCACATAAGTTCACCAACATCTCCTCCAACCACAAGCTTGTGAGATACAAGGATGAGGGGAATAACAGGAGAGGGGAGGACCTTAACCCGAGCTAGGAACATTTCGATCCAGAGTTGGTGATGATATCTGGTGACGGGTGGTCCCATGTCTCGAGAGCCATTGGAGATGGGCTGATACGTTGTCCTCTCACTCTCCCGGAGATTAAGGCGCACCAAACGAGCTCCTATCGTGAGATAAGGCCTCGTCCACGGCCAGTCGATCTCGCCATCGAGGTTAGTTATATGGACATTGTGTGTGTGGGCATTGATGATTACAATGCTAACGAGGAGTGGTGTTGTAGGCTTCTCTTCAGAAAGAGAGAGCAGCAACCCAGACGCTTCTTGAGGAGAGGGACCTGGCCGCGAAGGAGAACACGACTCGATTGTTGGAGGAGAGGGACCGAGCCTCGAAGGAGAACACGACTCGGTTCTTGGGGGAGGAGAGGGCACAGAATGAGGTGGCTAACTGGGCCATGTATGATCTTATTGTGGTAAGTTTCTATTTCACCTTAGTAAAATCATGCATGTAATGTCCGTTTCAATACTAACTGATATGAATGACCCTTTAGAACCAAATGTCCACTCTATGTGCCTCCAAACAGGTCACACCCCACTGCCGATGCTGGCGATTTCTTGGGTTGGAACGGTGAGTTTCACTTCAACAGTCATTAGTTACATGTATGAACATTTGAGTGTCATCATAATAACGAGACATTGCAAATATCTTTGGTGCAGAATAACTCCCGAGTCGCATCGCACACCCCTTCTCCAGGGTAACCTTCTCCAAGTGAACCCAACCCTAGCAACCTGTCCGGGCCCCGATCCTAAGCCATAGGAATCGAGCCTGTAACACATCGCACCCCTTTGCGATCTCACCCACGGTTAACCCCACGGCTGCAGCCTTACCTTAGCCGGGACCGTTTGCGCCTTTTGACTCACGTATGCAATTGTGTCGCTAGTATTCCAATGACAAAGAACCCGGATCGACATGTCTAGTCATAAACCAAAGTGGCAGTACCGCACAAGGAAATGCATACATGACCCAGCAAAGCAAGTGTCGGTCACCAGCGAATGTAGACGAGTCGTAGCAAGCTACAAGGACTCCATTACATCGCGTGACATTTCCCCAAAGGGGACAGACACAACAGCTAAGAAGGACACACGCCGGTCAACCAATGTGTCCGGAGCAGTAGCGAGCTACCATGGCTCGTTGGATCACAAAGGGGCATTTCCCTATAAGGAGTGCTACTAAAGTTTACGGCTAGGTAATCGAACCCCACACATATCAAGTACGACACACGTACGCATGGCATACCGATATGTATAGATACATCGATGGCATCACAACATAACCATAAACATAAAAGCTTTATTTAAGAGGCTCGGAAGAGCCACACACATAATATTACACAGTAAGGGTCTCACGACCCATAATAGCAATCATTCAGTTACAAGCCAGCGGAAGTGTTTAAAACTATCTGAGTACAGACATGTGAAACTAGAAGGCACCTGGCCTGACTATACTACAGACCCAACCTAGGGCCAGATCGTAGCTGGGACACCAGCTACTCGTCGTCGTCGATGTCTATGAAGAACCCTCCATTAGGGTCATTAGCAACCTCTGCAACATTTATTAAGCAAACATGAGTACGTAGGTACTCAGCAAGACTTTAGGATAACTATCTACTGATGCAATGTATCAATAAGGTATTGTGGGGTTTCATGCAGAAAGCCATCATTTGACTCGTGGCTAGACAACTTGCATTTTTAAATAATGTTGACAACTTGATTTCTCGCACACGAGTCCACTAACACCACAACAATACTCCATCATGGAATCATTCCGTCTCTATACGGAAATGCCGTCCATGACACTCACGCTTATCTTGACAATTTTATGAGTAGCCATTGAAGTTATCTATGAACAACATATGTCTCCAAGTAGTCCATATCCGCGGACGCGGCTATTCGAATAGATCATAACCCTGTAGGGGTGTACTTCGTCACACACGCTCTCGCCACTTATCTCCATGTGCACGTCATGCACCTCGACAACCTTCAAGCTGAAGCCCAGCGAGGGAGTCGGCCACGACCATTAACCACATTAGTACCTAGTCCAGGTCTATCACCTATCTGAGGGTAACCCGCACGGAAGTCCGGCCGAGGTTTCCGCCACGGCACCAAAAGATGTGCGCAGGGTTCCCAAGCCCACCATCCAGGTGCCACTTGGTACACCGTGCCACTGCCTACCGCATCACAGCCCACCTCTCAGGTCAGCGCTATGCACGGCCTCCAGCATGACTATAAACACCAGAAACTACTTGCAACTCCTGGACCGAGTACTAAGCGATTAATATGTCGAGAAGGTCAATTAAGTATCCCAACGTGTGGTAGTATCTAGTCTTGGATTACATACACGGAACTCAGTTCCTAACGACGGTTCCAATGAAACAACCCGCCATGTACTCCTACACAGCCTTTCACCGGTACCTTTACCAAATCAGGTTCAACACACAACCTTTGCTTACCGAACACATTCTCACAATTCTGTTCATCTCCCAGATGACAGACCATACACAACTCTAAGCATAGCATGCATAGCAGGATAAGGCACATCATGGCTCAAGCAACTACCAGGTATGCTAGATTGCAAGGTTCAGCTATTTACTGTGACAAGGATAGGTCATGCAAAGGAAGTGGGTTCAACTAATGTGGCAAAAGCATTTGAAGCATTTGATCCTAATGCAATAAGTAAGTGCAGGAGCAAGAACATGGGATTTATCGGGATGATCAAAATGGTTGCTTGCCTTGTTGCTCAGAGGAGTGACAATATCCGTCAGACGGATATTCGGTTGAATCCGGGGGAGCGGAGCCTACCGAAAGAAATGACAACAATCAATAACAATCATGTGCAACAAGATGATGCATGAGCATGGAATGAGGATGCAAGGTGGTATACTATTATAGCTAACATGTATTAGGTTTGAAGTTGATTTGAATCAAATTCAAATATCATTTCAAACGAGGTATTCTCGGATACCATTTTAATTGATTCGACCTGATGCTCAAATCAACTTGCTTTTATCATGCATGGAATGAAATGTTAGGTTGCTGGTTTGTGATTTGGACAGTGTTTGATCATATCATTTGTAGTGAAATTTAATTATTTTCCAAATTCCATCTCCAAAGTATTTATAAGAATTAACTTATTCATTAATCTACATGTTTGGGTTCAGTAACATTTTCAAACATGTTTGAAAATGACATATTCAGATTCCTTGAATTTTTCTGATACTTTTTCATATATAAATTATTTTCATTGGAGTTATAGATTGATTTCTATGAATTTTAGAAGTTTTGGCATTTTCCGGGAATTCTTTTAAATTAGAAATTCACTTATTGCGTCATCACTACATCATCATGGCGTCAGCAGGTCAACTGACCTGATCAGGTCAAACCTGACAGGGGGGACCCACTGGTCAGCGTCTCACGGGCTAATCTCGCGCTGACCAGCCCCTAAGTGGGTTTGACATGGCCTTGGGCCCACTGTCAGCGAGCGATTAGGGTTAAACTACTGGGGTTAAGCTGGCCACGTCGTTCCCCGCCGGAGCCTGACCGGCGGCGACAAGATCCGCGGCAGAACCTCACCGGAGACACTCTATATCGTGTTGTGGTGCTCGGAAAAGGTTGCCGAGAGCACTGGGATGATCCCCAGGCTCGACCTCATCCAGCACTAGCCTCAGGGAGGCTATAGGTGGCCGCAACAAGCCGGCGATGAGCCGAGGCAGCTGCCGGAGTTCGGGCTCAATGGTCCAGTGGGTAGAGGGCACGGATCCGAGGGGAAGAAGAGGGGAAATGATCGCAGGCTCACGGTGGAGGTGAAGCTAGGCTCAGACTGCTCGGGGAGGGGCTGTAGCCGGCGTTTCACCGTCGATTTGCCGGCAACCGAAGGTTGAAGACGATGGCGTTGGGGACGTTGCAGGGCTCGGGGAGGTTTCGGCCTTTGCAGAGAGAACCAGCTCGTCGAGGCAGAGCTACTGGACTACTCGGGAGGAAGGTCCTGTGGCTAGAGGCACAATGGCTCGAGCTCGAGCTCTTAGCAATGGCGGTAGAAGGAGGGAGGAGAGATCCCGAGAGGAGGGGGAAACTAGAGCAGGGGAATGGATAGAGACGGGCTCGGGGTGGATATCCCCATTGTCGCGCTGTCTTGGGGAGCACCGGAGCGTTCCACGGCCAAGGAGGAGGTGGAGGAGCCGCCGTGGGCGTTCGCTCCTCTGCCAGAAGGCAGGAGGAGGAAGCCGCCCTTGCCCGTGGTGGGCTGGGCCGCCTTAGGGCGACAGGTAAGGTTTTCCTCTTTTCTTTCTATTTTCTTTCTGTTTTGTTTTTCTAATTTGCTAACTATTTTGATTTGATTTTTATTTCAGCTCCAAAATAGTTTATAAAAATATTTTGAACACACCAGAATATTAGTTGGAATATATCCAACCATTCCTAAAGTTTTCAACATTGTTGAAAACTTAAAGTTTTTGAATGCAAATTTAAAACTTGAAACCAGTAGCTTTTTGCATTTATTTGAAATGCCAAGAGTGTTATGAGGCCATTTTGAGTTCATTGATTTGAACTAGTTTATAATTCCTTTGAATTTGAGAAGTGGCTAGGTTTTTTTTGAGTGTTCCTTCACCACTTGCTTGTTCTTGTTGAAAATTTCCTAGATGCAATGCAAAGAAGATATGAACACAATGCTAACTTGATTAAGGTGTCAAGGATGTGACAACTCACCCCCACTCAAAAGAATCTCGTCCCGAGATTTAGAAGTCGTCGGGAATAACGCAGGATACTCAAGTCGGAGACGATCCTCTCTTTCCCAAGTTGCCTCCTTTTCAGAATGATTTGACCATTGAACTTTAAGAAACTTGAGGTTTCGACGTCGAGTGGTACGCTCAGCTTGATCAAGAATACGCACGTGGTATTCTCGGTATGAAAGGTTATCTTGGAGATCAAGCGTTTCGTGGTCCACTTCACGGATAGGATCCGAAAAGCAATGCCTGAGTTGTGAGACGTGAAAGACATCATGAACCTTGGAAAGATGCAGAGGAAGTTCCAACTGGTAGGCAACTTCTCCTCGTTTGGCAAGAATACGAAAAGGACCAATGTAACGAGGAGCCAACTTGCCCTTGATACCGAATCGATGGGTACCCTTCAAAGGTGTAACCCGAAGGTAAGCCTTCTTGTCAACTTCAAAGGTCACAGCCTTATGACGACGATCATATTGGCTCTTTTGACGAGATTGGGCTGTTTTCAACTTTTCACGAATAATGCGAACCTGCTCTTCTCCATCCTAGATCATATCCGGGCCAAAGAGTTGCCTCTCTCCGGTTTCTGACCAATTAAGAGGTGTTCGACATCTTCATCCATAGAGAACTTCAAAAGGAGCTTTGCCCAAGCTTGATTGATAACTATTGTTCTAATCAAATTCGGCGAATGGAAGGCACTTCTCCCAATTCATACCGAATGATATAACACAAGCTCGGAGCATATCTTGTAGGATTTGATTCACTCTTTCTACTTGACCACTTTATTAAGGATGTAAAGTAGTGCTAAAAGATAAGTGAGTCCCCATGGCATTCTGAAAACTTTCCCACAAGCGAGAAGTAAAGATACTCCCACGGTCCGAGTTAATCTCCAGGGGAACACCATGAAGAGATACTATTCGAGAGATATATAACTCCACTAGCTGGCTAGCTGCTATGCTCTCACGAACGGGAAGAAAATGAGCCACTTTGGAGAGTCGGTCAATGACCACAAAGATAGCATTATTTCCTTTCTTGGTCTTGGGAAATCCGGTAATGAAATCCATGCTAACTTTATCCCATTTCCATTCAGGAATAGCTAGAGGTTGAAGGGTGCCAGCAGGCCTTTGATGTTCTGCCTTAACTCGATGACAAACGTCGCAGTTAGCAACGAACTCAGCAATTTCTCTCTTCATCCTAGTCCACCAGAACCTCTGGCGTAGGTCCTGATACATCTTAGTACTACCGGGATGAATGGTGAGAGGAGAATCATGAGCCTCCTGAAGGATCAATTGCCGCAGACGTTTGCTCTTTGGAACCACTAAACGGTTCTGAAAGAACACAACACCTTTCTCATTGATGGAGAAATCCCTAGCGTCGCCGCTAGCAATATTCTTCTTGATCCGAGATATACCCTTATCATAAGCCTGCACGGCTATGATTTGATCCCTAAGAGTAGGCTTCGCCACCAGGGTAGAAAGGATTCCTTGAGGAACAATATGAAGATTCAACTTCCGAAATTCCTCATAGAGATGTGGTTGACCTTGTTGTAGCATCAAATTGTTACAATAAGATTTACGACTTAGTGCATCAGCCATAACATTGGCCTTCCCCGGGGTGTAAGTTATCCCTAAGTCATAATCCGAGATCAACTCAACCCACCGTCTTTGCCTGAGATTCAGATCCGGCTGGGTGAAGATATATTTCAGACTTTGGTGATCAGTGAATATTTCACAACGATTACCCAGAAGGTAATGTCGCTAGGTTTTTAGTGCATGGACCACAGCTGCAAGCTCAAGGTCATGTGTGGGATAGTTATCCTCATGTGGATGCAACTGTCGAGATGCGTATGCGATCACATGACGATCTTGCATGAGAATGCAACCTAATCCTTGTCGTGAGGCGTCGCAATAGATAACAAAGTCCTTAGAAAAATCTGGTGGTAGCAACACAAATGCGGAAGTCAGGCGTCTTTTCAGTTCCTGAAAACTATGCTCACACTGTGGTGTCCACTCGAACTTTTTATCCTTCTTGAGGAGTTCAGTTAGAGGCTTTGCAACATTGGAGAAATTCTCGACAAAGCGGCGACAATAGCTCGCTAGACCAAGAAAACTCCTAACTTGCTTAACCGATTCAGGTTGAGTCCAATCAAGGACAGCTTGAACTCTCTCGGGATTGACAACAATACCCTTACCAGAGATTATGTGACCTAGATAGGTCACTTCTGGTAACCAAAATTCACATTTTAAAAACTTGGCATAAAGGCGATGCTCTCGAAGTTTCATCAATACCAGCCTTAGATGCTCGGCATGTTCTTGTTCGTTCTTCGACTAGATGAGAATATCATCGAGGTATAGCACGATGAATTTATCCAAATACTCCATGAAGATTGAATTCATCAGACGAGAGAAGGTGGCTGGGGCATTGGTTAAACCGAAGGACATGACGGTGTACTCGTATTGGCCATAACGAGTAACAAAGGCCGTTTTTGGAATGTCCCCGTTCTTGATCTTGATTTGATGGTATCCCAACCTCAAATCCATTTTGGAGAAGACTGAGGATCCAGCGAGCTGATCGTACAGATCGTTGATCCTGGGGAGCGGATACTTGTTCTTTATGGTGACCAGATTAACTGGTCGGTAATCTACAACCATCCGATCCGTTCTGTCTTTCTTCTTGACGAAGAGGACGGGGCAAGCCCAAGGAGAAGAGCTAGGACGAATGAAACCATTACTCAAGGCCTCATCTAGTTGCTTCTTAAGTTCGGCTAGCTCGAGGGGTGCCATCTTATATGGTCTTCTGGCTATTGGAACAGTTCCAGGAACAAGATCTATCAGGAACTCTTCATCTGTGTCACGTGGAATTCCTGGCAGTTCCTCTGGAAAAACATCCGGGAAGTCACGGACTACCAGAATGTCTTCAAGTTCCAGAAGAGGGTTGGCATTTAGGGAATAGAGTTGGCATTTGGCAACTCGGGTAGAGACATTGACTATCTCACCCGAGGGATGGGTAAGCTGGACATTTCTAGAATGAGTATCAATCTTGGCATAGTGAGCTAACATCCAGTCCATACCCAAGATGATATTAATATCCGAAGATTTCAAGGCTATCAATGAGGCTAGAAAAACTAGTCTGTCTACTAGAATTTCATTATCATAGGTTATCCTAGAGGTTTGCCATTTACTACCAGGAGTTTGGACAACCAATGGAACTGGCATATCACAAAAAGACATGTTATGCAACTATGCATAACTTTCTGAAATGAAGGAATGAGAAGACCCAGTGTCAAAGAGAACAGACGCTGGGTGATGATTAACAAGAAGCGTACCCAGTATGACATCGGGATCCTCTGCAACTTCTTCTACTGAGACATAGTTCACACGACCACGTGCAGGAGTTGGCTTCACAAAGTAAGCTTTGCCTGACTTGCCTTGCCCGACGGACATTCCGGGTTGCTTGGCACCCACATTTCGAGGACACTCACGGGAATAGTGCCTTGGTTCTCCACACTTGTAGCATATCACTTGGTTGGCACGTGGTGCAACATTGCTAGCTGGACCACCATAATTTTTTGTTGGAGGGTTGGTCTGATTCGTCTGAGGCGCCACGTAGGATTGCCTCGGAGTGTATCTTGGTGGCAGAGAACTGTTTGGAACCCACAACATGCGTTTTGGAAAAGCGGAACCAGATGACGAGCCAAAGTCACGGGAGTGCTTCCTTGTGGCTTCAAAGTCGGTATGACCAGTCTCAGCACTGATCGCCTTGTTGACGAGGGCTTGAAAGCTTGCACACTCGTGGAGGCGCAGATCACGACGAAGCTCAGGGCTCAGACCCTTACGGAATCTTGCTTGCTTCTTGGCGTCAGTAGACACCTACTCTGTTGCATAGCGGGCGAGGTTACCGAACTCGCGGCTATAGGCATCCACGGTCAACTTGCCCTGGGTGAAAGCACAGAATTCCTCTCTCTTTCTATCCATCAGGCCCTCTGGAATATGGTGCAGATGGAAGGCTGCACTGAAGTCTGCCCATGTGGCTGCTGGTTCAGCAGGATGCATAGCTTCAAAGTTCTCCCACCACAGATTGGCGGGTCCTTCCAGGAAATACACCGCAAAGGTCACCTTGTCGGCCTCAGAAACATTCGCAGAGCGAATCTTGCGTGAGATGCTGCACAGCCAGTCAACAGCGTCGAGGGGATCGATGGAGTGATGAAACTTTGGAGGATTCAGCTTCACAAAGTCGTTGAGGGACACTGCATCATTCCTAGGCTGACGAGCCGTATTCTGCTCAATACGCTCTAACAGTCGGTTGGTCTCCCTTTTGTTTCTCTCTGCCTCAAGCATAACTTCCGCCAGACAGGGCGGGTGAGGCAGGTCTTCCTACGACACTTGACTACCCTCGCCTTGCCCATGAGCAGGGGCACGATTCAACCTGGTGAACACCATCCTGACAAACAAACTCATAGCTTAGACCAATATCATATCAATACTAGCTATGGATTAAGAATGTACTGAACACACGAAATGTGGAAATGAATATCCGAACAACATGGTAACAAGCAACTGCTATATATACACCATGGTTCATACACACCCTTACATAGTTCAGTACAACCTTAACCGAAGAGCAGCTATTGAAATTATGAAACTACTCATCAGAGGCTTACAAGCTTCCTATACATTATTTATCTAGGACTCCGGAATTCATTTCACATCACACGCATACTTCACAAGTCACGCAGGACTGTGAACGTATGGATACAACCATACTATCCTTCCGCTCACAGCTCAGGCATCCGCATAGAACATCTCAAAGGGATTACCTCCATGGCCTGGAAGCTCAACCTGCGGATCAGGAAACACTCTGGCCTGAGATCCCTGGGATCCATAAGGACACGGATGTGGCCTTGGTCCCCTGACTGGTGGTAATAGGGGTCCCCGAAGAGGGGTGACTCCTCCTATAGCTGGCCAGTCAACGTGGGCCGGAAGATGGTTCCTAACAGGGTTCAGCATCTCCATATCTCCGTACTCCGTCTGGACTACCGGTGCCAGTTGCGTCAAAGCCGTCCACAGACGGGCACGGGTAGCATAAAGCTCCATGCGGAGAGCACGAGCATCCCTGTCTCTATTCTCTAGCATCTCAACAGTGGACTGCAGTAGTGGATCCTCCATAGCAGAATCAAAATAGACTCCGCTGAGGTATCCCTCTTCACCAGGCTGAGAGGCCGGAACATAGGAGAACTCTGTATATTGCAGCAGTGCATGTCTCGCCCTCATAATGGTCAGCATTGAATAGGTAGCATCTTGTACTGCCATGTCAACAGTGACTCCCGACCCATAGGACCAATGGATTGGCTCCTCAGCTCCAGGGTAGTCTGGAAATACCCTAAGAGTGCAGATATACTAGCTCTGGTTGAAGTCTCGGTACTGTTCCTCCACTGTGTACTCGGGGTACCAGCGGTAACCGCACACCGACATCACCCTGACCAGCATGGCCGTATGACCAGGAACATCAATGCACCTGGTCAGATGTACCACCTGACGATAAGGACGGCCACGCATCTGAAAATAGAGAGTAATGCAAAAGCATTAGAGCTCTGAATGCAAAATTGGGCAGCATAACGGCTATAAATGCTCAAAAACAAATTTTGAGACAACCCAAAATGGAATAGCGTAACCACTCAACTATCAAATTAATTATGTGATCATCAAACTTACTTCCTTTTTCTAGGGATGAAAGGAACCCAATATAACTCTCGACCCGTAGTCTTATAATCCACCGATCAGAAACACGAGCCTAGAAGAAGATGAGTAACCTAGTCCTTAATTCCCGCTGAAAAGACGAAGATGACTAGAATAGAATAACTTGAGAAGAGAACAAGAGTCTTACGTTCCCTTCCACAAACAATTCCCTTATGTATAACTAAAGCAATTCTAGACTCAACTTCGACCAGTTTGGCTTAGTAGTCCTACAGTCAGTCAGGCTCTGATACCAACGCTGTCGGGACCCCGATCCTAAGCCATAGGAATCCAGCCTGTAACACATCACATCCCTTTGCGGTCTCACGCATGGTTAACCCCACGGCTGCAGCCTTACCTTAGCCGGGACCGTTTGCGCCTTTTGACTCACGTATGCAATTGTGTCGCTAGTATTCCAATGACAAAGAACACGGATCGACATGTCTAGTCATAAACCAAAGTGGCAGTACCGCACAAGGACATGCATACATGACCCAACAAAGCAGGTGTCGGTCACCAGCGAATGTAGACGAGTCGTAGCAAGCTACAAGGACTCCATTACATCGCGTGACATTTCCCCAAAGGGGACAGACACATCAGCTAAGAAGGACACACGCCGGTCAACCAATGTGTCCGGAGCAGTAGCGAGCTACCATGGCTCGTTGGATCACAAAGGGGCATTTCCCTGTAAGGAGTGCTACTAAAGTTTACGGCTAGGTAATCGAACCCCACACATATCAAGTACAACACACATATGCATGGCATACCGATATGTATAGATACATCAATGGCATCACAACATAACCATAAACATACAAGCTTTATTTAAGAGGCTCAGAAGAGCCACACACATAATATTATACAGTAAGGGTCTCACGACCTATAATAGCGGTCATTCAGTTACAAGCCAGCGGAAGTGTTTAAAACTGTATTCATACAGGCAGGTGAAACTAGAAGGCACCTGGCCTGACTATACTATAGACCCAACCTAGGGCAGATCGTAGCTGGGACACCAGCTACTCGTCGTCGTCGATGTCTATGAAGAACCCTCCATTAGGGTCAGTAGCAACCTCTGCAACATTTATTAAGCAAACATGAGTACGGAGGTACTCAGCAAGACTTTAGGATAACTATCTATTCATGCAATGTATCAATAAGGTATTGTGGGGTTTCATGCGGAAAGCCAGCATTTGACTCGTGGCTAGACAACTTGCATTTTTAAATAATTTTGACAACTTGATTTCTCGCACACGAGTCCACTAACATCACAACAATACTCCATCGTGAAATCATTCCGTCTCCATACGGAAATGCCGTCCACGACACTCACGCTTATCTTGACAATTTTATGAGTAGCCATTGAAGTTATCTATGAACAACATATGTCTCCAAGTAGTCCATATCCGCGGACGCGGCTATTCGAATAGATCATAACCCTGCAGGGGTGTACTTCGTCACACACGCTCTCGCCACTTATCGCCATGTGCACGTCATGCACCTCGGCAACCTTCAAGCGGAAGCCAAGCGAGGGAGTCGGCCACGACCGTTAACCACATTAGTACCTAGTCCAGGTCTATCGCCTATCTGAGGGTAACCCGCACGGAAGTCCGGCCGAGGTTTCCGCCACGGCCCCAAACGATGGGCGCAGGGTTCCCAAGCCCACCTTCCGGGTGCCACTTGGTACACCGTGCCACTGCCTACCGCATCACAGCCCACCTCTCAGGTCAACACTATGCACGGCCTCCAGCATGACTATAAACACCAGAAACTACTTGCAACTCTTGGACCGAGTACTAAGCGATTAATAAGTTGAAAGGGTCAATTAAGTATCCCAACGTTTGGTAGTATCTAGTCTTGGATTACATACACGAAAATCAGTTCCTAAGGACGGTTCCAATGAAACAACCTGCCATGTACTCCTAAACAGCCTTTCACCGGTACCTTTACCAAATCAGGTTCAACACACAACCTTTCCTTACCGAACACATTCTCACAATTCTGTTCATCTCCCAGATGACAGACCATACACAACTCTAAGCATAGCATGCATAGCAGGATAAGGCACATCATGGCTCAAGCAACTACCAGGTATGGTAGATTGCAAGGTTCAGCTATTTACTGTGACAAGGATAGGTCATGCAAAGGAAGTGGGTTCAACCAACGTGGCAAAAGCACTTGAAGCATTTGATCCTAATGCAATAAGTAAGTGCAGGAGCAAGAACATGGGATTTATCGGGATGATCAAAATGGTTGCTTGCCTTGTTGCTCAGAGGAGTGACAATATCGGTCAGACGGATATTCGGTGGAATCCGGGGGAGCGGAGCCTACCGAAAGAAATGACAACAATCAATAACAATCATGTGCCACAAGATGATGCATGAGCATGGCATGAGGATGCAAGGTGGTATACTATTATAGATAACATGTATTAGGTTTGAAGTTGATTTGAATCAAATTCAAGTATCACTTCAAATGAGGTATTCTTGGATACCATTTTAATTGATTCGACCTGATGCTCAGATCAACTTGCTTTTATCATGCATGGAATGACATGTTAGGTTGCTGGTTTGTGATTTGGACAGTGTTTGATCATATCTTTTGTAGTGAAATTTAATTATTTTCCAAATTCCATCTCCAAAGTATTTGAAAGAATTAACTTATTCATTAATCTACATGTTTGGGTTCAGTAACATTTTCAAACATGTTTGAAAATGACATATTCAGATTCCTTGAATTTTTCTGATACTTCTTCATATATAAATTATTTTCATTGGAGTTACAGATTGATTTCTATGAATTTTAGAAGTTTTGGCATTTTTTTGGAATTCTTTTAAATCAGAAATTCACTTATTGCGTCTTCACTACATAATCATGGCGTCAGCAGGTCAACTGACCTGATCAGGTCAAACCTGACAGGGGGGACCCACTTGTCAGCGTCTTAGGGGCTAATCCCGCGCTGACCAGCCCCTAAGTGGGTTTGACTTGGCCTTGGGCCCACTGTCAGCGAGCGACTAGGGTTAAACTACTTGGGTTAAGCTGGCCACGTCGTTCCCCGCCGGAGCCTGACCGGCGCCGACCAGATCCGTGGCAGAACCTCGCCGGAGACACGCTATATCGTGCTGTGGTGCTCGGAAAAGGTTGCCGAGAGCATTGGGATGATCCCCAGACTCGACCTCATCCAGCACTGGCCTCAGGGAGGGCTATAGGTGGCCGGAGCAAGTCGGCGACGAGCCGAGGCGGCTGCCGGAGTTCGGGCTCGATGGTCCAGTAGGTAGAGAGCACGGATCCGAGGGGAAGAAGAGGGGAAATGATCGCAGGCTCACGGTGGAGGTGAAGCTAGGCTCATACTGCTCGGGGAGGGGCTGTAGCCGGCGTTTCACCGTCGATTTGCCGGCGACCGAAGGTTGAAGACGATGGCGTTGGGGACATTGCAGGGCTCGGGGAGGCTTCGGCCTTTGCAGAGAGAACCAGCTCGTTGAGGCGGAGCTACTGGACTACTCGCGAGGAAGGTCCTGTGGCTAGAGGCACGACGGTTCGAGCTCGAGCTCTTGGCAATGGCGGCAGAAAGAGGGAGGAGAGATCCCGAGAGGAGGGGGAAACTAGAGCAGGGGAACGGATAGAGACGGGCTCTGGGTGGATATCCCCACTGTCGCACTATCCTGGGGAGCACCAGAGCGTGGCACGGCGAAGCAGGAGGTGGAGGAGCCGCCGTGGGCGTTCGCTCCTCTGCCAGAAGGCAGGAGGAGGAAGCCGCCCTTGCCCCTGGTGGGCTGGGCCTCCTCAGGGCGACACGTAAGGTTTTCCTCTTTTCTTTCTATTTTCTTTCTGTTTTGTTTTTCTGATTTGCTAACTATTTTGATTTGCTTTTTATTTCAGCTCCAAAATAGTTTATAAAAATATTTTGAACACACAAAATATTAGTTGGAATATATCCAACCATTCCTAAAGTTTTCATCATTTTTGAAAACTTAAAGTTTTTGAATTCAAATTTAAAACTTGAAACGAGTAGCTTTTTGCATTTATTTGAAATGCCAAGAGTGTTATGAAAATGGTTTTCTTCATTGCTTATTTGTTTCCTTGATTTATCAGAAAAGTTGAACTTTTCTTGAGGCCATTTTGAGTTCATTGATTTGAACTAGTTTATAATTCCTTTGAATTTGAGAAGTGGCTAGGTTTTTTTGAGTGTTCCTTCACCACTTGCTTGTTCTTGTTGAAAATTTCCTAGATGCAATGCAAAGAAGATATGAACACAATGCTAACTTGATTAAGGTGTCAAGGATGTGACACAACCCCCATTATTCACATCCTTGATGACGACGACAGTAAGTTTTCCCTTATTATCTTTCTTCTTCTAGTTTTATTCTCCAAAATAACATACTTAGCTAATTATGCTCCAAAATTGACGTAACTAGCTAATTTACTTCATTTCTTTACTTAGCGTATCTTCCTCCGAAATGACATAATAAGCTCAAAACAAGATCAGTAAACATCTTCACCTTCTTCTCCTCCTTCTTCTTTTTGTTCTCCTCCTTCTTCTAGTCTTCTCCTCCTCCTCCTCCTTCATCTTCTAGTTTTATTCTCCAAAATGACATACTTAGCTAATTATCCTCCAAAATGACATAATTAGCTTATTTAGCTCCTTTATGACATAATTAGCTTAATTAGGTCAAAAATAACACAAGAACCTTTGTTAGCTCATAACCTAGCATATCTTCCTCTCAAATGACATAATAAGCTCAAAATAAGATAAGTAATCATCTTCACCTTCTTCTTCTCCTCCTCCTTGTTCTTCTAGTCTCCTCCTCTTCCTCCTTCTTCTTCTTCTAGTTTTATTCTCCAAACTCACAATTTAGCTAATTATCATCCAAAATGATAAAATTAGCTTATTTAGCTCATTTATGACCAAATTAGCTTAGTTAGCTCAAAAATAGCACAAGAACCTTGCTTAGCTCATAACTTAGCGTATCTTCCTCCACAATGAGATAATAAGCTCAAAACAAGATAAGTAATCATCTTCACCTTCTTCTTCTCCTTCTTCTTATTCTTCTCCTCCTTCTAGTCTTCTCCTCCTCCTCCACCTCCTTCTTCTTCTAGTTTTATTCTCCAAAATGACATAATTAGCTAATTATCCTCCAAAATGACATAATTAGCTTATTTAGCTCATTTATGACATAATTAGCTTAGTTAGGTCAAAAATAGCACAAGAACCTTGGTTAGCTCATAACTTCGCGTATCTTCCTATAAAATGACATAATTAGCTAAAAACAAGATAAGTAATCATCTTCACCTTCTTCTTCTTCTTCTCCTCCTCCTTCTAGTCTTCTCCGCCTCCTCCTTCTGCTTATTCTTGTTTTATTCTGAAAAATGACATACTTAGCTAACTATCCTACAAAATGACAGAATTGGATTATTGAGCTCATTTATGACATAATTAGATTAGTTAGGTCAAAAATAGCACAAGAACCTTTGTTAGCTCATAACTTAGTGTATCTTCCTCCAAAATGACATAGTAAGCTAAAAACGATATTAGTAATCATATTCACATTCTTCTTCTTCTCCTCCTTCTTCTAGTCTTCTCCTCCTCCTCCTCCTTCTTCTAGTTTTATTCTTCAAAATGACATACTTAGCTAGTGATCCTCCAAAATGACATAATTAGCTTATTGAGCTCATTTATGACATAATTGGCTTACTTAGGTCAAATATAGCACAAGAACCTTGGTTAGCTCATAACTTAGCGTATCTTCCTCCGAAATGACATATTAAGCTCAAAACAAGATAAGTAATCATCTTCACGCTCTTCTTCTCCTTCTCCTTCTTCTTCTCCTCCTTCTTCTACTCTTGTCCTCCGTCTCATCCTTCTTCTTCTAGTTTTATTCTCCAAAATGACATAATTAGCTATTTAGCCTCCAAAATGACATAATTAGCTTATTTAGATCATGTATGACATAATTAGCTTAGTTAGGTCAAAAATAGCACAAGAACCTTGGTTAGCTCATAACTTAGCGTATCTTCCTCCCAAATGACATAATATGCTCAAAACAAGATAAGTAATCATCTTCTTCTCCTTCTTCTTCTCCTTCTTCTTCTCCTTCTTCTTCTCCTGCTTCTTGTAGTCTTCTCCTCCTCCTCCTTCTAGCTTTATTCTCCAAAATTACATACTTAGCTAATTATCCTCCAAAATGATATAATTAGCTTATTTAGATCATTCATAACATAATTGGCTTAGTTAGGTCAAAAATAGCACAAGAACCTTAGTTAGCTCATAACTTAGCATATCTTGCTCCAAAATGACATAATAAGCTCAAAACAAGACAAGTAATCATCTTCACCTCCTTCTTCTCCTTCTTCTTCTTCTCCTCCTTCTTCTAGTATTCTCCACCTCCTCCTCCTCCTTCTTCTTCTAGTTTTATTCTCCAAAATGACATACTTAGATAATTATACTCTAAAATGACATAATTAGCTTATTCAGCTCATTTATAACATAATTGGCTTAGTTAGGTCAAACATAGCACAAGAACCCTGGTTAGATCATAATTTAGCGTATCTTCCTCCAAAATGACATAATAAGCTCAAAACAACATTAGTAATCACCTTCACCTTCTTCTTCTTCTCCTCCTTTTTCAAGTCTTCTCCGCCTCCTCCTTCATGTTCTTATATTTTTATTCTCCAAAATGACATACTTAGATAATTATCCTCTAAAATGACATAATTAGCTTATTTAGCTCATTCATGACATAATTTTCTTAATTAGTTAGGTCAAAAATAGCACAAGAACGTTGGTTAGCTCATAACTTGGTGTATCTTCCTCCAAAATAACATAAGAAGCTCCAAACAAGCTAAGTAGTCATCTTCACTTTCTTCTTCTCCTTCTTCTTCTTCTCCTCCTCCTTCTTCTTGTCTTCTCCTTCTCCTCCTCCTCCTTCTTCTAATTTTAGTCTCCAAAATGACATACTTAGCTAATTATCCTCCAAAATGATATAATTTGCTTATTTACCTCCTTTATGACATAAGCTTAGTTAGGTCAAAAATAACATAAGAACCTTGGTTAGTTCATAACTTAGCATATCTTCCTCCAAAATGACATAATAAGCTCAAAACAAGATAAGTAATCATCTTTACATTCTTCTTCTCCTCCTCCTCCTTCCAGTTTTATTCTCCAAAGTGACCTACTTAGCCAATTATCCTCCAAAATGACATAATTAGCTTATTTAGCTCATTCATGACATAATTAACTTAGTTAGGTCAAAAATAACAAAAGAACCTTGGTTATCTCATAGCTTGGTGTATCTTCCTCCAAAATGACATAATAAGTTCAAAAGAAGATAAGTAATGATCTTCACTTTATTCTTCTCCTTCTTCCTCTTCTTCTCCTCCTTCTTCTAGTCTTCTCCTCCTCCTCCTTCTTCTTCTTCTAATTTTATTCACAAAAATGACATACTTAGCTAAATATCCTCCAAAATGACATAATTAGATTATTTAGCTCATTTATAACATAATTGGCTTAGTTGGGTCAAAAATAGCACAAGAACCTTGGTTAGCTCATAACTTAGCGTATCTTCCTCCAAAATGACATAATAAGTTCAAAACAAGATAAGTAATCATCTTCACCTTCTTCTTCTTCTAATTCTTCTTCTCCTCCTTCTTCTAGTCTTCTCCTCCTACTCCTCCTCCTTCTAGCTTTATTCTCCAAAATTACATACTTAGCTAATTATCCTCCAAAATTACATACTTAGCTAATTATCCTCCAAAATGATATAATTAGCTTATTTAGATCATTTATAACATAATTGGTTTAGTTAGGTCAAAAATAGCACAAGAACCTTAGTTTGCTCATAACTTAGCATATTTTGCTCCAAAATAACATAATAAGCTGAAAACAAGACAAGTGATCATCTTCACCTCCTTCTTCTCCTTCTTCTTCTCCTTCTCCTCCTTCTTCTAGTCTTCTCCACCTCCTCCTCCTTCTTCTTCTAGTTTTATTCTCCAAAATGACATACTTAGCTAATTATACTCTAAAATAACATAATTAACTTATTCAGCTCATTTATAACATAATTGGCTTAGTTAGGTCAAAGATAGCACAAGAACCCTGGTTAGCTCATAAATTAGCGTATCTTCCTCCAAAATGACATAATAAGCTCAAAACAACATTAGTAATCACCTTCACCTTCTTCTTATTCTCCTCCTTCTTCAAGTACTCTCCTCCTCTTCCTCCATCTTCTTATATTTTTATTCTCCAAAATGACATACTTAGATAATTCTCCTCCAAAATAAAATAATTAGCTTATTTAGCTCATTCATGACATAATTTCCTTAGTTAGGTAAAAAACAGCATAGGAACGTTGGTTACGTTGGTTAGCTCATAACTTAGCGTATCTTCCTCCAAAATAACATAATAAGATCAAAACAAGCTAAGTAGTCATCTTCACTTTCTTCTTCTCCTCCTTCTTCTTCTCCTCCTTCTTCTAGTCTCCTCCTCCTCCTCCTTCTTCTTATTCTAGTTTTATTCCCCAAAATGACATACTTAGCTAATTATCCTCGAAAATGACATAATTAGCTTATTTACCGCGTTTACGTCATAAGCTTAGTTAGGTCAAAAATAACACAAGAACCTTGGTTAGCTCAGAATTTAGCATATCTTCCTCCAAAATGACATAATAAGCTCAAAACAAGATAAGTAATCATCTTTACCTTCTTCTTCTCCTCCTTGTGCTAGTCTTCTCCTCCTCCTCCTTCTTCTTCTAGTTTTATTCTCCAAAGTGACATACTTAGCCAATTATCCTCCAAAATGACATCATTAGCTTATTTAGCTCATTTATGAAATAATTAAATTAGTTAGGTCCAAAATAGCACAAGAACCTTGGTTAGCTCACAACTTAGTGTATCTTCCTCCAAAATGACATACCAAGTTCAAAACAAGATAAATAATCATCTTCACCTTCTTCTTCTCCTTCCTCTTCTTCCCCTCCTTCTTCTAGTCTTCTCCTCCTCCTCTTCCTTCTTCTTCTAGTTTTATTCACAAAAATGACATACTTAGCTAATTATCCTCCAAAATGACATAATTAGATTATTTAGCTTATTTATGACATAATTGGCTTAGTTGGGTCAGAAATAGCATAAGAACCTTGGTTATCCCATAACTTAGTGTATCGTCCTGCAAAATGACATAATAAGCTCAAAACAAGATAAGTAATCATCTTCACCTTCTTCTTCTCCTCCTCCTCGTCCTCCTCCTTCTCCTCCTTCTAGTCTTCTCCTCCTCCCCCTTCTTCTTCTTCTAGTTTTACTCTCCAAAATGACATACTTAGCTAATTATCCTCCAAAATGACATAAATAGCTTATTTAGCTCATGTACAACATAATTGGCTTAGTTAGGTCAAAAATAGCACAAGAACCTTGGTTAACTCATACATAACATATTTTCCTCAAAAATGACATAATAAGCTCAAAACAAGATAAGTAATCATATTCACCTTCTACTTCTCCTTCTTCTTCTTCTCCTCCTCCTTCTTCTAGTCTTCTTCTCCTCGTCCATATTCTTCTAGTTTTATTCTTCAAAATGACATACTTAGCTAATCATCCTCCAAAATGACATAATTAGTTTATTTAGCTCATTTATGACATAATTAGCTTAGTTTGGTCAAAAATAGCACAAGAACCTTGGTTAGCTCATAACTTAGCGTATCTTCCTCCAAAATGACATAATAAGCTTAAAACAAGGTAGGTAGTCACCTTCACCTTCTTCTTCTTCTTCTTCTCCTCCTTCTTCTCCTCCTCCTCCTTCTTCTTCTAGTTGTCTTCTTATTCTTATTCTTCTTCTAGTTTTCTTCTTGTTCTAGTTTTATTCTTCTTCTTCTTCTAACTTTTTTATTTTCATTTTGCAGAATTGATCCACTTCATGGAAGGTGACATTCATCGAAGCCAAAACTGATGGACTGCTACCGTTTACTTCTTGTTTCAATTTGTATTGATAAACAGTGTGAAACTATGTGTATGTATGGAGATAAGATAAGTATGTGTATGTATGATGATTGAAACTATGTCTATGTAGTTATCCTATTTGTTGTTTTGCTCTTATATGATGTTCAATCATGGACTATATGCTACTTATATGATATGTGCATTTTGAAACTTTACGTGGGTGTTAGAAATTATATATATCATATGTGTATTTTTAAAATGGAGAGAAATATCTAAAAGCAAATAAAACAATGGTAATGCTTTTGCTTTGCCGTTTTCCAGCGGACGACGAAGGGCTTTCCCGTCTGCCAGCGGATGGCAAAGGTGCCACGTGTCACCCACATGTGCACCCTGGGGCAACCGGCTGGACAATACGGTAACTTTGCTGTCTGCGGCAGACGACAAAGGGGCAACCAGGCTGATGGCCAAGGAGGTTGCCCACCAGATGGCAAAGATAGGGATGCAATACTTTGTGGTTGAAGTAAAGGTTCTATAACCTCATCAAGTTCTATCTTCCTCCCACTCAATTCTTTCGAGAGAAACTCTTTCTCAAGAAAAGCTCCATTTTTAGCAACAAATACTTAGCCTTCGGATCTGAGATAGAAGGTATACCCAACTGTTTCTTTTGGGTATCCTATGAAGATGCATTTTTCCACTTTGGGTTCCAGCTTTTCAGTTTGAAGCTTTTTGACATATGCATTGCATCCCCAAGCTTTAAGAAACGACAATTTTGGTTTCTTGACAAACCAAAGTTCATATGGCATCATCTCAATGGATTTTGATGGTGCCCTATTTAAAGTGAATGCAATTGTCTCCAATGCATAACCCCAAAATGATAATGGCATATCGGTAAGAAACATCATAGAATGCACCATATCCAATAAAGTACGATTACGACGTTCAGACACCCATTACGTTGTGGTGTTCCAGGCGGAGTCAATAGTGAAACAATTCCACATAGTCTTAAGTGAGTGTCAAACTCATAACTCACATATTCTCCTCCTCGATCAGATCGTAGGAATTTAATCTTCTTGTTACGATGATTCTCAACTTCAGTCAGAAATTGCTTGAACGTTTCAAACATTTCACACTTGTGTTTCATTAAGTAAATATACCCATATCTACTTAAGTCATGTGTAAAGGTGAGAAAATAACGATAACCACCGCGTGCCTCTATGCTCATTGGTCTGCATACATCAGTATGTATGATCTCCAATAAGTCACTTGCGTGCTCCATTGTTCCGGAGAACACAGTCTTAGTCATCTTACCAATGGGGCATGGTTCACGTGTGTCAAGTGATTCAAAATCAACTAACTCCAAAAGTCCATCAACATGGAGCTTCTTCATGCGTTTTATGCCAATATGACCTAAGCGATAGTGCCACAAGAAAGTGGTACCATCATTATCAACTCTACATCTTTTGGCATTAATGTTATGAATGTGTCTATCATCAGTATCGAGATTCAATAAGAACAAACCTCTCACATTGGGTGCATGACCATAAAAGATATTACTCATATAAATAGAACAACCATTATTCTCTGATTTAAATGAGTAACTTCCTGGCAATAAACAAGATCCAGATATAATGTCCATGCTTATCGCAGGCACTAAATAACAATTATTTAGGTTCATTACTCTGATGATAATTGAAGTGAGAGCATGCCGACGATGATCGCATCAACCTTGGAGCCATTTCCAACACACATCGTCAGTTCGTCCTTCCTCAACCTCCGTCTATTCCCTCATTCGTGCTTTGAGCTGCAAATGTGAGCAACCGAACCGGTATCAAATACCTAGGCACTACTACAGGAGTTGGTGAGGTACACATCAATACCATTTATATCATATATACCTTGTTTGGTGTTGGCTGCCTTCTTGTCTGCCAGATACTTGGGACAGTTCCACTTCTTGTGTCATGTCCCCTTGCAATGGTAACACTTAGTTTCTGGCTTGGTCCAGCCTTGGGTTTCTTCACAGGGAGGGGCAACTGTTTTGCCACTCTACTTAGAGTTAACCTTTTGGCCCTTGACATTTTTCTTGAAATTGGTGGTTTTATTGACCATCAACAGTTCATGTTCCTTCTGGATTTCTGACTCAACGACTTTCAGCATTGCAAACAGCTCGGCGAGTGATTTATTCATCTCTTGCATGTTGTAGTTCAACGCAAAGCTTTTGTATCTAGGTGGTAGTGATTTAAGAACTCTGTCAGTGATTGCCTCTCGCGGGAGAACAATTCCTAATTCAGCCAAGCGGTTTGAGTATTCTGACATTCTGAGTACATGCTCACTAACAAACCCGTTCTCCTCCATTTTGCAAGCATAGAACTTATCGGAGGTTTCATACCTCCGGATCCGGGCATTCTTTTCAAAGAAAAACCTCAATTCCTCGAACATCTCATATGCTCCATGACGTTCGAAACGTCTTTGAAGTCCCGGTTCTAAGCCACACAATATTGCACATTGAACTACTGAGTAGTCATCCGAACGCGATTTCTAGATGTTGATATCATCTTGGGTCTCCTGTTGGGGTGGCATGTCACCTAGCGGTGCATCAAGGGCATAAGACTTTCGAGAAACCGTGAGAACAATTCTCAGATTTTGGGCCGAGTCTACAAAGTTACTTCCATCTATTACTGATGGGGAACATTGCATGGGAAACAAAAAATTTCCTACGCACACATAAGATCTATCCATGTTGATGACCATCAACGAAAGGTGAGGTCGGCTCCACATAACCTTGTAGATCACTAATCAAGAAGCATTAAGAAAGACGGTTGATGTAGTCGAACGTTTTCGTGATCCAAATCGCAAGTCGTCCCACGATCAAATCACGGTCTAGCGTCGAACGGACGACACCTCCGCGTTCAGCACCCGTGGTGGTCGATGAAGATCTCCGACTTCTTGGTCCAGCAAGAGGGGCGAAGAAGTAGATAAATTCTCCGACATCACGACGGCGCGGCGGTGACATTGGAGGAGTTGATCTGGCAGGGCTACGCTGTGCACTACCGAACTAGCCTATGGGGTGTCACGAAGTAGTGGAGGGAGAGGGGTTGCATCGTGGCTTGTTGTGCGGCTAGCTTCTCTCCTGTCCACTATATATAGGTGGGAGGGAGGGGTGGCTACCTAGGGTAATACCCCTAGGGTTGGCCGATGGTGCACAAGGGGGAGGAGTCCTCCAATTCGGTTTGGTGGAGGAGTCTTCCTCCTAGTAGGATTTCCCCACCTCTCCTCAATTCGGCCGAATAGGCCCATGAGGATGGCCGCCCAGCCCACCAGGGGCAAGTGCGCCACCTCTATGCCTATGTGGTTCTCCTCCGGGTGGGTTCCCCCTCCCGATGAACTCCCAGAATCCATTCGTCACTCCTGGTACTTTACCGATAATGCACGAAATCTTGTATATGGCCAGGAAACCTTGACCATCTTTGATTAATGATCTAGTCCAGTAGAGGATTACTAGGGATAGTGTGTTGTCTATGTATCCACACATGTATCTGAGTTTCCAATCAATACAATTCTAGCATGTATAATAAATGATTATCTTGAACTAGGAAATATAATAATAACTATTTTATCATTGCCTCTACGACATATTTCCAACAGTATCCCACTTGCACTAGAGTCGGTAATTTGCTCACATAAGTATTTGATTATATTGTAATGAATCTAACGCCCATGCAGTTCTAGTGTTGATCATGTTTTGCTTGTGGAAGAGGCTTAGTCAACGGGTTTGCAACATTCAGATTCGTGTGCACTTTGCAAATACTAATGTGTTCCTCCTTGATGTAATCACGGATGGAATTGAAATGCCGCTTTATGTGTCTGGTCTTCTTGTGGAACCTTGGTTTCTTGGCTAGAGCAATGGCACGAGTGTTGTCACACAACAGAGTCATTGGATTCAGTGCACTCGGCACAACTCCAAGATCTGTCATGAACTCCTTCATCCAAACACCTTCTTCAGCCACCTCCGAGGCACCTATGTACTCCGTTTCGCATGTAGAATCAGCTACCACGCTTTGTTGGAACTATACTAGCTTACCACACCCCCATTGAGAATAAATATGTATCCAGTTTGAGACTTAGAGTCATCCGGATCAGTGTCAAAGCCTGCATCGACGTAACCCTCTACGACAAGCTCTTTATCACCTCCATACATGAGAAACATTTCCTTAGTCCTTTTCAATTTAGAATAATCTTCACCTCTCTCACGTGTTCCATTCCTGGATCACATTTAAACCTTCCCGCCATACTTATGGCAAGGCTGACATCAGGTCTTGTGCACAACATTGCATACATGATAGAGCCTATGGCTGAAGCATAGGGGACGACACTCATCTTTCTCTATCTTGTGCAGTCACTGGGCATTGAGTCTTACTCAACTTCATACCTTGTAACACACGCGAGAACCATTTCTTGGACTGTTCAATTTCAAACTTCTTCAAAACTTTATCAAGGTATGTGCTTTGTGAAAGTCCTATTAAGCATCTTGATCTATCTCTACAGATCTTGATGCCTAATATGTAAGCAGCTTCTCCTAGGTATTTCATTGAAAAACTTCTATTCAAATAATCCTTTACGCTTCCCAAAAATTCTATATCATTTCCAATCAGCAATATAGCATCACATATAATATTAGAAATGCTATAGAGGTCCCACTGACTTTCTTGTAAATACAAGCTTCTCCATAAACTTGTATAAACCCAAACGCCTTGATCACCGCATCAAAGAACTGATTCCAACTCCGAGATGCTTGCACCAGTCCATAAATGGATCGCTAGAGTTTGCATACTTTGTCAGCATTCTCTCGATGGACAAAACCTTCTAGTTGCATCATATACGACTCTTCCTGAAGGAAACCACTAAGGAACACTGTTTTTGCATCCATGTGCCTAATTTTGTAATCAAAAAATGCACCTATTGCTAACATGATTCTGACAGACTTAAGCATCACTACGGGTGAGAAAGTCTCACCGTAGTCAACTCCTTGAACTTGTGAAAACCCCTTTGCCAAAAGTCGAGCGTTATAAACGGTGATATTACTGTCCAAGTCTGTATTCTTCTTAAAGATCCAATTATTATGAATGGCCTTTCACCCTTTAAGTAGTACCTCCAAAGTCGACATTTTGATTTCGGATCCTATCTCGGATTTCATGGTCTCTAACCATATCTTGGAATTCAGGCCTACCATTGCTTCTCCATAGCTCGTAGGTTCATGGTCGTCCAACAACATGAGTGATAAGACAGAGTTACCGTACCACTCACGAGCAGTACGTGCCCTTGTCGACCAACGAGGTTCGGTAGCAACTTGATCTGAAGCTACATGATCATCATCATCAGCTTCCTCTTCAAGTGATGCATGCTCCACATAAACCTCTTTCTGCGTTGCGCTACTTTTTGGTTGAATTAAAGGTTCTATAACATCATCAAGCTCTATCTTCCTCCCACCCAATACTTTCGAGAGAAACTCTTTCTCAAGAAAAGTTTCATTTTTAGCGACAAATACTTTGGCTTCAGATATGAGATAGAAGGTATACACAACTGTCTCTTTTGGGTATCCTATGAACACACATTTCTCCGCTTTGGGTTCCAACTTTTGAGGCTGAAGCTTTTTGACATAAGCATCGCATCCCCAAACTTTAAGAAATGACAACTTTGGTGTCTTGCCAAACCACAGTTCATATGGCGTCGTCTCAATGGATTTTGATGGTGCATTATTTAAAGTGAATGCAATTCTCTCCAATGCATAACCCCAAAATGATAATGGCAAATCGGTATGTATGATCATTGGTCCGCATACATCAGTATGTATGATCTCCAATAAGTCACTTGTGCGCTCCATTGTTCCTGAGAACGGAGTCTTAGTCATCTTGCCTATGAGGCATGGTTCACATGTGTCAAGTGATTCAAAATCAAGTGAATTGAAAAGTCCATCAACATGGAGCTTCTTCATGTGTTTTGTACCAATATGACCTAAACGACAGTGCCACAAGAAAGTGGTACTATCATTATCAACTCTACATCTTTTGGCATCAATGTTATGAGTGTGTGTGTCATCACTATTGAGATTCAATACGAACAAACCCCTCACATTGGGTGCATGGCCATAAAATATATTACTCATATAAATAGAACAACCATTATTCTCTGATTTAAATGAGTAATTGTGTCACAATAAACAAGAGCCAGATATAATGTTAATGCTTAACGCACACACTAAATAACAATTATTTAGGTTCATCACTAATCACGTGGTAATTGAAGTGAGAGCTTGCTGATGGCGATCGCATCAACCTTTGAACCATTTCCCACGCGCATCATCACTTTGCCCTTCGCCAACCTCCATCTATCACGTAGTTCCTGCTTTGAGTTGCAAATGTGAGAAACCGAGCTGGTAACAAATACCCAAGCACTACTACGAGAGTTGGTGAGGTACACATCAATAACATGTATATCATATATACCTTCTGTGATAGCCCAGTGCACCCCTTTCCTTTTGTGTAACATTTCCTTGTATGGCAACCTTAGATTTTTAATGAGATGGATGTGAGACTTAGTGGTGTCCTCGTTTCATGTGCTTCATGCATCATGCATCATGCATACCATCATATTATTGTCTTGTCTGTTTTGATCCTTGTGTTCTTGTGTCACCTTGGTGGGGGTATGTGAGTGCATCTGGGATGTGATCTTGGCATGAGAGTGAGTGCAACAAGGGCCACTTAAAATTACCTTATGGCACCATGACCCTAAACCCCCCCTCTCTTCCAATTGTTTTGGGGTTGTTTTAAAATTTCAGTTTTGGCCCAATAAAAGTGGTCATCTTCTTTTAAAAATCCTGTTATTAATTGTGGAGGCAGCCTCTGGTTTTATTTTGTGTTTTTCCTTTTGTCTCTATTGTAAAACAGAGCCAATTTCACCTAAAAACCATTTATTTACTTTGCTGTAAAATGCCCCATATATGTTCATAAATAGCAGGGACATTTGAGAAGCTTAGTTTTATTTCTAGTTCATTTCTTTACCTTTTCTTTCCTCCCTGGCTTTAATTCAAAAGTTGTTTGGATATTTTAAAAATAGGCCCCTGTGTTTTATTTCTCTCAGAGAGAGAAGCAGCCAGGCCCAGCTTTCCTCTTTTCGGCCCAGTACCTGTTCGGTCCAACCCAGGACGCGACCGTCTTCCTCCTCGCGCTACGTCACTTTGTACAAACAGAGGACAGCCACCTATGCTCTCCATCCCTCCATCAGATGACCCTAATGCCATCCTCCGAGGTTATATGCAGCCCATGCGTGTCTAGGGTTGCGAGCCAGTCCCTCTCCCGCCAGCATATCCTCCTTCCCCCTCTTCTTCCCTATCTCAGGTGAGGATCTGTGCTATTCTTCAGAGAGTTCAGAGAAGAGAGCGACAGAGAGTGCAGAGCCTGTCGTCGTGGCTTCCTCGTCGGTGGTGGCGTCCTCCGCCTCGAGGGATATGTCCAGGGCCTCGAGGAAGTTGCCACCATTCCATTCCCGCTGCTAGGGTGGCCGGGAGCCACCACAGCGACGGCCCCGTCCTCGTCTCCGACGAGTGCCCGGAGCCCGAAGCCTTGCAGCAACGCTTGTCTGGATCTGCCTCTTCCTCGCCCGATCCTCTTCTCCGTGCCTTGGGTGAGAAAGCCCCAAGCTTGTTTCCCCTTCTTTTTCTCTCCTCTTGCAGGCCCGCTCGCGTCATGCAGCGTCGCCGTCGTGGCTCTGCTCGAGTGGAGCAGCAGCAACTTCAGTAGTGGCAGCGCAACACCAGTTGTAGAGCAGCACTAGCAGTGGAGCTCGTGGTGAGTTCGAGCGGGCTAGGTAGGTGTAGGAGTCGCATCAATGGCTTAGCGCTGGCCTTCTCCCCCCATAGTGCAGAGCGGCAGGCCAACGTGCTTTATAGAGCGCGTCGTCATTGGCGTCTCTCTGTCAAACAGAGAGGGCAACGTGTGGTTAGCCTATTGGGGGCTGAACCGCTTCTGGTTCAGACCCCCCTCCTAGGTGAGTGGCGCCAGCATCGCGCCTCCACCAGGGGGGTCATGGGTTCAAATCCCCCTGGCCTCTTTTATTTTAATGTGTTGTGTGTGTTGTGGTGTGTGTGCTGTGTTGTGTGTGTGTGGGCTGATAGTGGGCCACAGGGGCCCACGTGTCATCCAGTGAGGGGCCCTGGCCACTGCGAGGCGGCCCCCCTCCTTATTATTTCTTTCATGTTTGTTTTATTGTCTGTGTTAATTTTTGTGATAATTAGAGATATTTTCCATTTCTGGAGTATGTCCAGATATGGACTTGCCAAATAGGGTAGGCTCAACAACAACCCTGTTCTTGACATAGTTGTAGATTGATTTTGCGCCAATTTTCTTTTATTGTTTGTGGTGCTTTTCTGATTGCAACATGGGCAGTATGATATATGGATCTGGGGTAGAAAATCCCAAGGAATCCAATGGTGGTACTAGAATTTGGTTTTGGGCAATTATGTAAAAGTAACCTTGTGGTGAGGTTGCACTTGATTATGTGTGTAGGGTGGCTTATGTGCATGGTTAGAGATTGTGCATGCAGGAATCATTATGTTTGTGGCATCATCATTTTGCTGGTATTTATTTCCTGCTTGTTTCTTTTGGATAGCTTCTAGGGCCGGAAACGAGTTCAAAGAGTCCGGTGAGTTCGTGCAGGAAGATCGCGAAGAGTTCCACTCTGAAGAAATCTCAGGCAAGATGATCATGACCTTGAAACCATATCTAGCTTTGTTTTGCTTAGTGATTCATTTCTATTGTTACATCTCCGTTGCCTACCACATGATATATAGGCCATCAAACATTGCCATGAAACATCAAACACCTCCCCTCCAAGCGAATATTGTTTGGCTAAGATAGGCTTGCTAAACCACTAATTTGTTAGCGTTGCTAGTTGTAGGTGCCAGCTGGTCCATGTGATAACATGGGCAATTTGATATCATCATATTTAATTGTTATCTATTTAATGCACCTATATACTTGGTAAATAGCAGAAGGCCTAGCCTTTTTCCGGGTGATTTGTTCCGCTGTTGCCGCCTTAGTTTCGGCTACTGGTGTTTTATTCGGTAACTGAGCGCTCCTACCATGTTCGGGGTTGTTATGGCGACCCCCTTGATAATTCTTTTTAGATTAAAGCTTTTCCAGCCAGGCCCACCCTTGGAGTTAAATTTGCTAACAACTTAATAAAAAGCATAGGGAATAGCTACGAGGAGGAATTAATCAACCACCCGGGCAGTGCTTCTCATGAGTGTTGGTCCAACCTGAGCGATGTCCGACGCCCCCTGGTCACCTAGGGTTTAGCCGACCTGATGTCTAGCTCATCCGGTCATTCCCTGAGAACAAGATACGCGGCTCCTATCGGGACTGTAAGCACGCCGGGCGGCCTTGCTAGATTAGTTTTACCTTTTACGAGATATCTTGCGCATTGGTATTCCGGTGAGACTTTGGGTCTTCTCAGAGTTGAGTTTGTCCAATAAGGAATCCGACGAGATCACGAGTTTCGTGGTAGAGGATTACTATGCAACCTGTGCTAATTTGTGATGGACTAGTTGGAGCACCCTTGCAGGGTTTAATCTTTCAGAAAGTCGTGCCCGTGGTTATGTGGCAAACATGGATATTTTGTTAACATCCGGTTCTAGATAACTTAAAGTAATTCAAATAAAACTTGCCAACTGAGTGCGTAATCGTGACTGTTTCTTTCAGAGCTACTTCTCTGATTGAGAAGACGGTGGGGTTCTGAATGACGTAAGTAGGTGTTCAGGATCACTTAGTGATCATTCTAGTCTCGATCGTCTTACATAGACCACCATATTTTAATTCTGTTCTTCGTAAGATAGCTACCATATATGCTTAGGATCCTCCAAACACAAACACTTAACCCTACCTCACCTATTTAACTTATTTAGACTCGATACCAAGGTCATGATATTGTTGATTCCTCGTGGCTCACAATTTACTACAAATACCCACAGGTACAAGTACCCCAAATGCAGGTGTTCCACAGGGTACCCAGCTGAGTTGGGAGTTCGACGAAGATAGTGGCAGACTGTATGTGACGTACCCCGAGGACTAGAGGCGCTTGGTCGTGATCGTGGGACTAGCAAGGCGGGATAGCATGATTTTACCATTTATCTTGTCCCTAGTCGGACGGTGTCTTACGCATGAATAATGTATGCTTGTGGGGATTTCAGTTTAGCATGTGGCGAGTGTAAGCCGAATATTATACTCATCTCTCTATTTATGTAATGGCATTGTTATCTTGCTTGCAATACACTTAGATGCGACCCTTTCCCCTTTTGAGGCCTCGCCCCCAAATAAGGAAAGTCTCGCATCTTAGTCGTTACACCTTGTTTGGCGTTGGCCGCCTTCTTGTCCGCAAGATACTTGGGGCAGTTCCGGTTCCAATGTCCAGTACCCTTCCCATGATAGCACTCAGTTTCTATCTTCGGACCAGACTTGGGTTTCTTCTCGGGAGGGGCAACTGTTTTGCCACTCTTGTTGGAGTTACCCTTCTTGCCCTTGACATTTTGCTTGAAACTGGTGGTTTTATTTACCATCAACACTTGATGTTCCTTCTGGATTTCTGAGTCAGTGGCTTTCAGCATCCCAAACATCTCGACGACTGGTTTATTCATCCCTTGCATGTTGTAGTTCAACACAAATCTTTTGTAGCTAGGTGGCAGTGATTGAAGAACTCTGTCAGTGATCACCTCTCGCGGGAGAACAATTCCCAATTCAGCAAAACGGTTTGAGTATCCAAACATTCCGAGTATGTGCTCACTGACAGACCCGTTCTCCTCTATTTTGCAAGCATAGAACTTATAGGAGGTTTCATACCTCTCGATCCGGGCATCCTTTTCAGAGTTAAACTCCAACTCCTTGAACATCTCATACGCTCCATGATGTTCAAAACGTCTTTGAATTCCCGGTTCTAAGCCATACAAAATTGCACATTGAACTACCGAGTAGTCATCCAAACACGATTGCCAGATGGTCATATCATCTTGGTTCGCCAGTTGGGGTGGCATGTCACCTAGCGGTGCATATAGGACATAAGCCTTCTGGGAAACCATGAGAACAATTCTCAGATTTCGGGCCCTCTCTACAAAGTTACTTCCATCTATTGCTGATGGGGAACGTTGCATGGGAAACAAAATCTTTCCTACGCATGCATAAGATCTATCCATGGTGATGATCATCTAGGAGAGGTGCTATTGGATCCACATACCCTTGTAGATCGCTAAGAGGGAAGGTTAAGAAACGTGGTTGATGTAGTCGAACATCTTCGCGATCCAAATCGCAAGTCGTCCCGCGATCCAATCACGATCTAGCGTCGAACGGACGGCACCTCCGTGTTCAGCACACGTGCATCTCGATGAAGATATCCGACTTCTTGATCCAGCAAGAGGGGCAAAGAAGTAGATGAATTCTCTCACAGCACGATGGCGTGGCGGTGATGTTGGAGGAGCTGATCCGGCAGGGCTACGCCGTGCACTGTCGAACTAGCCTATGGGGTGTCACGAAGTAGTGGAGGGAGAGGGGCTGCGCCGTGGCATGTGGTGCGGCTAGCCTCACCTTTCCTCTATTCATCCAAATAGGCCCATGTGGTTGGCCGCCCAGCCAACCGAGGGCTGGTGCGCCAACTCTAGGCCTATGTGGTTCTCCTTCGGGTGGGTGGCCCCTCCGGGTGAAACCCCGGAACCCATTCGTCAGCCCCGGTACTTTACCGGTAATGCCCGAAACCTTTCCGGAAATCGAATACATCATTCCTATATATCAATCTTCGTCTACGGACCATTCCAGAACTCCTCGTGATGTCCAGGATCTCATCCAAGACTCCAAACAACATTTGTTTACCAACATACAAAATTTAACTATACCAAAACGTCACCGAACCTTACGTGTGTAGACCCTGCGGGTTCGAGAACTATGTAGGCATGATCGAGACACTCCCCGGTCAATAACCAATAGCGGGACCTGGATGTCCATATTGGGTCTGACATATTCTACGAAGATATTTATTGGTTGAACCTCTACATCAAGGATTTAGTTAATCCCGTATATTATTCCCTTCGTCCTTCAGTATATTACTTGCCCGAGATTCGATGGTCGGTATATCTATACCTTGTTCAATCTCGTTACTGGCAAGTCTCTTTACTCGTTTCGTAATACAAAATCTTGTGACTAACTCTTTGGTCACACTACTTGCAAGGCTTGTTGTGATGTTGTATTACCGAGTGGGCCGTGAGATACCTTTCTGTCACACAGAGGGACAAGTCCCAGTCTTGATCCATGCTAACTCAATGGACACCTTTGGAGATACCTCTAGAGTTCCTTTATAGTCACCGAGTTACGCTGTGGCGTTTGATACACACAAGGTATCCTTCCGATGTGAGTGAGTTACATGATCTCATGGTCATAGGAACATATACTTGACATGTAGAAAACAATAACAATAAATGACACGATCACATGATACAATCATAGTCTGGGTCTTGTCCATCACATCATTCTCCTAATGATGTGATCCCGTTATCAAGTGACAACTCTTGTCTATGGCTAGGAAAAGTTGACCATCTTTGATTAACGAGCTAGTTCAATAGAGGCTTACTAGGGACAATGTGTTGTCTATGTATCCACACATGCATTTGAGTTTCCAATCAATACAATTCTAGCATGGATAATAAACGATTATCTTGAACAAGGAAATATAATAATAACTATTTTATCATTGCCTCTAGGGCATATTTACAATAGTATTCGGGTTCTCACTATTTGTAGGGCCCACTCGGCAATACAACATCACAACAAGCCTTGCAAGCAATGTGACCAAAGAGTTAGTCACTATATTTTGTATTACGTAACGAGTAAAGAGATTTGCCAGTAACGAGATTGAACAAGGTATAGAGATACCGACGATCGATTCTCGGGCAAGTAACATACCGAAGGACGAACGGAATAATATACAGGATTAACTGAATCCTTGACATAGATGTTCAACCAATAAAGATCTTCGTAGAATATGTAGGAGCCAATATGGAAATCTAGGTCCTGCTAATGGTTATTAACCGGAGAGTGTCTCGGTCATGTCTACATAGTTCTCGAACCCGTAGGGTCTAAACACTTACAGTTTAGTGACGTTCTGGTATAGTAGAATTATGTATGTTGGTAACCTAATGTTGTTCAGAGTCCCGGATGAGATCGTGGATATCACAAGGATTTCCGGAATGGTCCGGAGACGAAGATCATATACAGGGTATGATGTATTTCGGTTCCATAAAGATTTCAGACATTACGAGTAAAGTATCAGGAGTGACGAATGGGTTCCGGGGGTTCACCGAGAGGGTCCACCCACGCGGAGGAGGACCACATAGGCCTAGAGGTGGCGCAATCCTACTAGGAAGAGGACTCCTCCCTCACCAAACCGAACTGGAGGAGGACTCCTCCCCCTTGTGCGTCGCCGGCCAACCTTAGGAGTTTTTCTATAGGGTGCCACCCCTCCATCTCACCTATATATAGTGGAGAGGAGAGAGGCTAGCCGCACCACAAGCCACGGCGCAGCCCCTCTCCCTCCACTACTTCATGACACCCCGTAGGCTAGTTCGACAGTGCCCGAAGTAGCCCTGCCGGATCAGCTCCTCCAACAACACCGCCACACCGTTGTGCTGTCAGAAAATTCATCTACTTCTTCGACCCTCTTGCTGGATCAAGAAGGCGGAGATCAGCATCGAGCTGCACGTGTGCTGAACGCGGAGGTGGCGTCTGTTCGACACTAGATCATGATTGGATCGCGGGACGGCTTGCGATTTGGATCGCCAAGACGTTCGACTACATCAACCGCGTTTCTTAACGCTTCCCGCTTAGCGATCTACAAGGGTATGTGGATCCGATCTCACCTCTCATAGATGGTCATCACAATGGATAGATCTTATGTGTGCGTAGGAATTTTTTGTTTTCGATGCAATGTTCCCCATTTGTGGTATCAGACCTAGGTCTATGCGTAGATGACATCTCGAGTAGAACACAAAAGAATTTGTGGGTGTTGATATTCTGATTGCTGCCCTCCTTAGTCTTTTGTCGATTCGGCGGTATTGTTGGATGAAGCAGCCCGGACCAACCTTACTCGTTCGTGTATGAGATACCGGTTCCATCGACTGACATGCAACTTGTCGCATAAAGATGATTGGCAGGTGTGTGTTTCTCCTACTCTAGTTGAATCGGATTTGATAGAGGCAGTTGATAACCCACAAGCATAGGGGATCAATTGTAGACTTTCTCGGTAAGTAAGAGTGTCGAACCCAAGGAGGAGCTAAAGGTAGGACAAATATTCCCTCAAGTTCTATCGACCACCGATGCAACTCTACGCACACTTTACGTTCGCTTTACCTAGAACAAGCATGAAACTAGAAGTACTTTGTAGGTGTGATAGGGTAGATTTGCAAGAAAATAAAGAACAGGTAAATAAAAACTAGGGGCTGTTAGATAAATAAACAATTATGTTAGTTTAACGAGTGTGGAAAAGTGGTGGTAGGAGTTGCGGAATTGTCCCTAAGCAATTTATTATGTTACTAGACCGATAGCAAGTTTTATGTGGGAGAGGCCACTGCTAGCATGTCATCCCTTACTTGGAATTCTATGCACTTATGATTGGAACTATTAGCAAGCATCCACAACTACTAACGTTCATTAAGGTAAAACCCAAACATAGCAATAATATATATTGGTCCCCCTTCAATCCCGTATGCATCAATTTCTATGCTAGGCTGAAGCTTCTGTCACTCTTACCCTCCAATACATAGTCCTATCAACATACTACTAACCCTATGGTGTGACCCACGCGTGCGCTCATATGATGGGCACCAAAGGACAGCAACATAATGACAAGAAAATTAAACCAATCATAGCAATTCATCAATCACTGATAGGACAATGAAAATCTACTCACACATCATAGGATGGCAACACATCATTGGATAATAATATGAAGCATAAAGCACCATGTTCAAGTAGAGGGTACAACAGGTTGCGGGAGAGTGGACCGCTGAATATAGATGGGGGAAGGTGATGGAGGTGTTGGTGAAGATGACGGACGTGTTGGTGTAGATCGCCGTCACACGATGATGTCCCGGGCGTCGTTCCGGCGCCGCCGGGAGAGAGGGGGAGAGAGCCCCCCTTCTTATTCTTCTTCCTTGACCTCCTCCCTAGATGGGAGAATGGTTTCCCCTCTGGTCCATGGTATCCATGGCGGCGGAGGGGCGAGAGCCATTCCGAGATTGGATCTCTCTCTCTCTGTGTCCTTGTGTTTCTGCGCTCCCAGATTCTGGCCTTTCACCGTTTCTTAAATTCCTGGAGATTCGTAACTCCGATTGAGGTGTCCTTTTAACACGATTTTCTTCCAGATATTAGCATTCTTGCGGAGAAAGCAGGGCCCCAACCTCCTTAGGGATTGGTCACAAGCCTGCTAGGCGCGCCTGGGGGGTAGGGCACGCCTCCTAGGCTTGTGACCCCCTCGGGCATCATTTCACGTTGATTCGTCTCCCCAAAAATCATAAATATTCCTTAAAAAATCCCCGTAGGTATTTTATTGCATTTGGACTTCATTTGGTATGGATATTCTGTGAAACAAAAAACATAAAAGAAACAGGAACTGGCACTAGGCACTAGATCAATATGTTAGTCCCAAAAATAGTATAAAAAGTTGCCAAAAGTATATGAAAGTTGTAGAATATTGGCATGAAACAATCAAAAATTATAGATACGACGGAGACGTATCAGCATCCCCAAGCTTAATTCCTGCTCGTCCTCGAGTAGGTAAATGATAAAAAAGATAATTTTTGATGTGGAATGCTACCTAGCATAATCTTGATCATATAATCTAATCATGGCATGAATACTGAAACATGAATGATTCGAAGCAATAGTCTATCATTTGACATACAGACAATAATATTTCAAGCATACTAACAAAGCAATCATGTCTTCTCAAAATATCATGGCCAAAGAAAGTTATACCTACAAAGTCATATAGCCTGGCTATGCTCCATCTTCCCCACACAACGTATTTGAATCATGCACAACCCCGATTTCGGCCAAGCAATCGTTTCATACTTTAGTGTTCTCAAACTTTTTCAACTTTCACGCAATACATGAGCGTGAGCCATGGACATAGCACTATAGGTGGAATAGAATATGGTTGTTGTGGAGAAGACAAAAAGGAGGAGATAGTCTCACATCAACTAGGCGTATCAAGAGGCTATGGAGATGCCCATCAATAGATATCAATGTGAGTGAGTAGTGATTGCGATGCAATAGATGCACAAGAGCTATAAGTGTATGAAAGTTCAAAAGGAAACTAGTGGGTGTGCATCCAACTCGCTTGCTCATGAAGACCTATGGCAATTTGAGGAAGCCCATCATTGGAATATACAAGCCAAGTTCTATAATGAAAATTTCCCACTAGTATATGAAAGTGACAACATAGGAGACTCTCTCTCATGAAGATCATGGTGCTACTTTGAAGCACAAGTGTGGTAAAGGATAGTAGCATTGTCCCTTCTCTCTTTTCTATTATTTTTTTATTATTTTTTCCCTTTTTTGGTGGGCTTCTTTGGCGTCTTTTTTTATTTGGGCTTCATTGGCCTCTTTTATTACTTCCTCACATGGGACAATACTCTAATAATGATGATCATCACACTTTTATTTACTTACAACTCGATATTTAGAACAAAATATGACTCTATATGAATGCCTCCAGCAGTGTACCAGGATGTGCAATGATCTAAAGTAGCAATGACATCAAAAAACGGACAAGCCATGAAAACATCATGCTAGCTATCTTACGATCATGCAAAGCAATATGACAATGATGGTGCGTGTCATAATAAACGGAACGATGGAAGTTGCATGGCAATATATCTCGGAATGGCTATGGAAATGCCATAATAGGTAGGTATAGTGGCTGTTTTGAGGAAGGGTATATGGTGGGTGTAATGCACCGGCGAAAGTTGCGCGGTACTAGAGAGGCTAGCAATGGTGGAAGGGTGAGAGTGCGCATAATCCATGGACTCAACATTAGTCATAAAGAACTCACATACTTATTGCAAAAGTCTATTAGTCATTGAAACAAGGTACTACACGCATGCTCCTAGGGGAAGGGTTGGTAGGAGTTAACCATCGCGCGATCCCGACCTCCACAAAAAGGATGACAATCAATAAATAAATCATGCTCCGACCTCGTCACATAATGGTTCACCATACGTGAATGCTACGGGAATCACAAACCTTAACACAAGTATTTCTATGAATACACAATTAATCACTAGCATGACTCTAATATCACATCTTCATGTCGCAAAACTATTGCAAGGAATCAAACATATCATATTCAGTGATCTACAAGTTTTATGTAGCATTTTATGACTAACCATGTGAATGACCAACTCCTGTTAACTCTCTAAATAGGTATAAGTGAAGCATGAGAGTTTAATTCTTTCTACAAAAGATATTCCCGCTCTAACAAATATAAGTGAAGCAAAAGAACATTCTACAAATGGCGGTTTTCTATGTGTAGGGAAATAGGGAATCCAAACTTCAAATGATATAAGTGAAGCACATGAAGCATTCTATAAAGCCATACTCAAAATATATAAGTGAAGTGCAAAGAGCATTCTATAAATCAAGCAAGGACTATCTCATACCAGCATGGTGCATAAAATAAAAAGGAAAAATAAACACAAAAGACGCTCCAAGCATTTGCACATATCATGTGACGAATAAAAATATAGCTCCGAGTAAAATTACCGATAGATTGTAGACGAAAGAGGGGATGCCTTCCAGGGTATCCCCAAGCTTAGACACTTGAGTCTTCCTTGAATATTACCTTGGGGTGCCTCGGGCATCCCCAATCTTAAGATCTTGCCTCTCCTTATTCCTTCATCCATCGTGGTCTCACCTAAAACTTGAAAACTTCAATCACACAAAACTAGACAAAACCTTCGTGAGATCCGTTAGTACAATAAAGTAAATCAACACTTTAAGTACTGTTGTGAACTCATTCTAAATTCATATTATCATTATATCTAATTTAATCCAACTTCACCATGGTCCATACCCCCGATACTACCCATAGATTCATCAAAATAAGAGAACAATGCAAAGAAAACAGAATCTGTCAAAAACAGAACAGTCTGTAGTAATTTGAACTTATACCAAACTTCTGATACACCAAAAATTCTTAAATTATTATGATAATTAAGGAAATTTGTATGTCAATCATAAGCAAAAAGAATCAACTCAAAAACACTCTCTGTATAGAAATAAGAAATGATTTCGTGAGTGCAAAGTTTCTGTCTTTGTCAGCATGATCAAACAACTATCACCCAAACTAATCATAAAGGCTTTACTTGGCACATTATTTTTATAATACAATGGAATTGTACAAGGGGATAATTATTTTTGCGAGAAACTTCCATGAAAAATTCTACATTGTTTCCATGAGCATGAACAAAAGTGTTCAAGGTCGACCCTCACTTCCGCAATGCATCACCTTTGAATCGCTTCTCTTTCAGAAAAAGTTTTAAGCTCCCCTCGATATTTTTTGTTTTTAAACTAAATAAAAGCACTCAACAAAAATAAGTGACTCTCTAAAACTTCTGGGTTGTCTCCCAGACAGCGCTTTCTTTAAAGCCATTAAGCTAGGCATAAAGTGCTCAAGTAATGGATCCACCCGGATCCCAAGGTATATCAAAGCCAATTTTAATTAACAGTGATTTGTAATTTAGTAGTGAGCACAAGGTAACATATATCATGCAATGACGAAGTCTAACTCTCTTCCTATGCATTGGCATGTAATAAAAGAACAATTCATGCACATCAAGTAAAGGCCAATACATAGCATACGAAGTTTCTTGCAATTTTATCGTATTGGAAACATAGAGAGGTGGAGATGTAGTTCCTCTCTCATAATAATTGCAAGTAGGAGCAGCAAGCAAATGCATATTATATTCATCAAAATCATCATGTGTAATAGTAGAAGGCAACCCATCTATGTAATCCCTAGTAAGAGCAAACTTCTCCGATATAGTGTAGTTGGGAGAGTTCAAAAAGATAATAGGACTATCATAAGTGGGTGTGATAGCAACAATTTCATGTTTAACGTAAGGAACTATAGCAAGTTCATCTTCATAAGCATCATTCATATTGGCATCATGGCCACAAGCATAGCAAGTATCAAGTTCATCAAAAAGGGATATTTCAAATGAATCCAAGGGATCATAGCAATTAACATAGCATTCATCCTTTGGTAAGAACGAAGGGGAATTAAACAATGTATGAGTTGAAGATTTACTCTCATTAGAAGGTGGGCACGGGTAGCTAGTCCGCTCTTCCTCCTTTTGTTCTTCGCTCTCCTCGTCATCTTTTTCATCTAATGACCTCACAATTTCAACATTTTCTTCTTCCATAGTTTCCTGCAAAATATTAGTCTCTTCTTGGGCAGCGTAGAATTTCTGCATAAATTGATCAATAGGGCATTATATTCATAATTAGTATAACAATAACGAAGCATAACCAAATTTCAGATCGGTAAGTAGCATCATCATTATCATCAGACCTTTCAAACAGAGCTTAAATTTCATAAGCACCCATAAAAGCAACAAACTCTTCTATTTGTTCCACATCATAGTAATCATATATACCATTAGCATAAGAAGCCAAGGTTTCATTAGCATTAAATTTACAAGAAAAGGGAAGGTGTTTAGCCTTCATCCTAGAGCAACAAGTAATATCATATCTCGAGCATAGCTCCCAAGCATACCATTTCAACATATGAATTTGATCCCATAATAGTTTCCCTTTTCGAGTCAAGCGATAATCCCTAAAGTATTCACGTTGATCCAACGTGTATCCCATTATATAATTTAATGGGGTTTTCTCAGGATTATTAGAGAAGTGCATAATATTTTCCACATAACGAGCATCAAGGGTTTTAGGAACTTTCCCATCTCCATGAGTTGCAAGTACACCTAATTTTTTTGGTATTTCATGTTCCATATCCATAGCTAAAGATAGAGAACAACTTAAAACAGCAAATAAATCTACTTACTGATAAAGCAAACAAGCACACACGAGAATATTCACCCCACACTATTGCTCCCCGGCAACGGCGCCAGAATAAGGCACTACTGAAATTCATAAATTTGCCGTCCGCTAAAGCAGACGGCAAAGGGTGCAACCATGGACGGCAAAGGCTTTGGTGTCGGTCAGCAGACGGCAAAGTAGACGGTAAAAAAAATCCGGTGAAGAGGTTCTTTGCCGTCTGCCTCCCCAAAGCGGACGACAAAGAAAATTTGCCATGAGGGGGCAGACGGCAAATTAACTTGGACGCATATATTGCCACGTCCCCGTTAAGTGTTAACGGCAGGCCACCTCCCATTGCCGTCTGCCTCCCCCCCTTTGCCATGTGGGGGCAGACGGCAAAGAGGGGCGAGAGAGGGGGCAGATTCCCCCCTTTGCCGTCTTCCTCCCCCCTTTGCCATGTGGGGGCAGACGACAAAGAGGGGAGAGAGAGGGGGCAGATTCCCCCCTTTGCCGTCTACCTCCCCCTTTGCCATGTGGGGGCAGACGACAAAGAGGGGAGAGAGAGGGGGCAGATTCCCCCCTTTGCGTCTGCCTCCCCCCTTTGCCATGTGGGGGCAGACGACAAAGAGGGGAACCAACCCCTTTTTTATTTATTTTTTGTTATATCCAGCATTTTTAACAATAATCAGGATATATATATATATATATTTGACATAAATAAATTTCTTTCCGTACTCATAACCATATAAAAATAACCTCTTATATCCAGCTTTCAAGTTGCATCCACGTGCATACAAAGTTTCATATATTACACGAGTTTCATCCACGTGCATACAAAGTTTCATATATTCATATACTACAATAGTTTCAATACAACCCATGGTACAAGAAATCATCTTCAAGCATTCCATCAATATTTTCCAAGCTTCCCGTGAAGTGAAGGTAATCTGCAAAATGACAAATAAGAAAGTTAGAAGAATAATACTAGATGAAGTAGTGTATATATAGGTTATTTCGAAGAGAAATTAGCTAAGTATAGACCATTTAGGAGCTAACTAAGCTAATTATGTCATTTAGGTGGAACCCTAGCTAAATATAGGTCGTTTCGGAGCTAACTTGGGTAAAATAGGTCATTCCGGAGCAAACTATGCTTATTAAGCCATTTTTGATCTAGCTAGGCTAATTATAGGCCATTTAATACCTAAGTTAGGGGGAATAGGTCATGTTGCAACTATGTAAGCCTTATTATGTCATTTAGGAGAAAACTTAACTAAGTATAGGTCATTTTTTATTAAATAGGTCATTTTGGAGCTAACTAAGCTAATTATGTCATTTAGATGGATAATTAGCCAATTTAGGCTTTGTTGGATGAGTCTAAGCTACGTAGCAGAAGAGAAAGAAATAAGAAGTAAAAGAAGGAGGAGGAGGAGGAGGAGGAGGAGAAGGAGAAGGGAGAGGAGAAGAAGAAGAAAAGAAGAAGGAGAAGGAGAAGGAGGAAGAAGGAGGAAGAAGAAGGAGAAGGAGCTCCTTCTTCTCCTTCTTCTTATCCTCCTCCCTCTCCTTCTTCTACTTCTCCTCTTCTTCTTCCTTCCTTTCATTTTTCCTCTTTCTTCTCCTCTCGTCCCCTTCTTTGGGCTAAATTGGCTAAGAATGCCTTTTTGGAGCTAATTATGTCATTTCGAGGATAGTTAGCTAAGTATAGGTCATGTTTTATTAAATAGACCATTTAGGAGCTAACTAAGCTAATTATGTCATTTAGATGGATAATTAGCCAATTTAGGCTTTCTTGGATCAGTCTAAGCTACGTAGAAGAAGAGAAAGAGAAGAAGAAGTAAAAGTAGGAGGAGGAGGAGGAGGAGGAGAAGGAGAAGGAAGAGGAGAAGAAGAAGAAAAGAAGAAGGAGAAGGAGAAGGAGGGAGAAGGAGGAAGAAGAAGGAGAAGGAGGAGCTCTTTCTCCTTCTTCTCCTCCTTCTCCTTCTTCTCATCCTCCTCCCTCTCCTTCTTCTTATTCTCCTCTTCTTCTTCTTCCTTCCTTTCATTTTTCCTCTTTCTTCTCCTCTCGTCCCCTTCTTCGTGCTAAATTGCCTAAGAATGCCTTTTTGGAGCTAATTATGTCATTTCGAGGATAATTAGCTAAGTATATGTCATTTTTTATTAAATAGGTCATTTTGGAGCTAACTAAGCTAATTATGTCATTTAGATGGATAATTAGCCAACTTAGGCTTTGTTGGATGAGTGTAAACTACATAGAAGAAGAGAAAGAGAAGAAGAAGTAAAAGAAGGAGGAGGAGGAGAAGGAGAAGGAAGAGGAGAAGAAGAAGAAAATAAGAAGGAGAAGGAGAAGGAGGAAGAAGGAGGAAGAAGAAGGAGAAGGAGGAGCTCCTTCTCCTTCTTCTTATCCTCCTCCCTCTCCTTCTTCTCTTCTCCTCTTCTTCTTCTTACTTCCTTTCATTTTTCCTCTTTCTTCTCCACTCGTCCCCTTCTTCGGGCTAAATTGGCTAAGAATGCCTTTTTGGAGCTAATTATGTCATTTCGAGGATAATTAGCTAAGTGTAGGTCATTTTTTATTAAATAGGTCATTTTGGAGCTAACTAAGCTAATTATGTCATTTAGATGGATAATTAACCAATTTAGGCTTTGTTGGATGAGTCTAAGCTAGATAGAAGAAGAGAAAGATAAGAAGGAGTAAAAGAAGGAGGAGGAGGAGGAGAAGGAGTAGGAAGAGGAGAATAAGAAGAAAAGAAGAAGGAGAAGGAGAAGGAGGAAGAAGGAGGAAGAAGAAGGAGAAGGAGGAGCTCCTTCTAATTCTTCTCCTCCTTCTCCTTCTTCTTTTCCTCCCCCCTCTCCTTCTTCTTCTTCTCCTCTTCTTCTTCTTCCTCTCTTTCTTTTTTCCTCTTTCTTCTCCTCTCATCCCCTTCTTCGGGCTAAATAGGCTAAGAATGCCTTTTCGGAGCTAATTATGTCATTTCGAGAATAATTAGCTAAGTATAGGTCATTTTTTTAAATAGGTCATTTTGGAGCTAACTAAGCTAATTATGTCATTTAGATGGATAATTAGCCAATTTAGGCTTTGTTGGATGAGTCTAATCTACGTAGAGGAAGAGAAAGAGAAGAAGAAGTAAAAGAAGGAGGAGGAGGAGGAGAAGGACAAGGAAGAGGAGAAGAAGAAGAAAAGAAGAAGGAGAAGGAGAAGGAGGAAGAAGAAGGAGAAGGAGGAGCTCCTTCTCCTGAGGAGCTCCTTCTCCTTCTTCTCCTGCTTCTCCTTCTTCTTATCCTCCTCCCTCTCCTCCTTCTTCTTCTCCTCTTCTTCTTCTTCCTTCCTTTCATTTTTCCTCTTTCTTCTCCTCTCGTCCCCTTCTTCGGGCTAAATTGGCTAAGAATGCCTTTTTGGAGCTAATTATGTCATTTCGAGGATAATTAGCTAAGTATAGGTCATTTTTTATTAAATAGGTCATTTTGGAGCTAACTAAGCTAATTATGTCATTTAGATGGATAATTAGCCAATTTAGGCTTTGTTGGATGAGTCTAAGCTACGTAGAAGAAGAGAAAGAGAAGAAGAAGTAAAAGAAGGAGGAGCAGGAGAAGGAGGAGGAAGAGGAGAAGAAGAAGAAAAGAAGAAGGAGAAGGAGAAGGAGGAAGAAGGAGGAAGAAGGAGAAGGAGGATCTCCTTCTCCTTCTTCTCCTCCTTCTCCTTCTTCTTATCCTCCTCCCTCTCCTTCTTCTTCTTCTTCTTCTTCCTTCCTTTCAGTTTTCCTCTTTCTTCTCCTCTCGTCCCCTTCTTCAGGCTAAATTGGCTAAGAATGCCTTTTTGGAGCTAATTATGTCATTTCAAGGATAATTAGCTAAGTATAGGTCATTTTTTATTAAATAGCTCATTTTGGAGCTAACTAAGCTAATTATGTCATTTAGATGTATAATTAGCCAATTTAGGCTTTGTTGGATGAGTCTAAGCTACGTAGAAGAAGAGAAAGAGAAGAAGAAGTAAAAGAAGGAGGAGGAGGAGGAGGAGAAGGAGAAGGAAGAGGAGAAGAAGAAGAAAAGAAGAAGGAGAAGGAGAAGGAGGAAGAAGGAGGAAGAAGAAGGAGAAGGAGGAGCTCCTTCTCCTTCTTCTCCTCCTTCTCCTCCTTCTTCTTATCCTCCTCCCTCTCCTTCTTCTGCTTCTCCTCTTCTTCTTCTTCATTCCTTTCATTTTTCCTCTTTCTTGTCCTCTCGTCCCCTTCTTCGGGCTAAATTGGCTAAGAATGGCTTTTTGGAGCTAATTATGTCATTTCGAGGATAATTAGCTAAGTATAGGTCATGTTTTATTAAATAGACCATTTAGGAGCTAACTAAGCTAATTATGTCATTTAGATGGATAATTAGCCTATTTAGGCTTTGTTGGATGAGTCTAAGCTATGTAGAAGAAGAGAAAGATAAGAAGAAGTAAAAGAAGGAGGAGGAGGAGGAGGAGGAGAAGGAGAAGGAAGAGGAGAAGAAGAAGAAAAGAAGAAGGAGAAGGAGAAGGAGGAAGGAGGAGGAAGAAGAAGGAGAAGGAGGAGCTCCTTCTCCTTCTTCTCCTCCTTCTCCTTCTTCTTATCCTCCTCCCTCTCCTTCTTCTTCTTCTCCTCTTCTTCTTCTTCCTTCCTTTAATTTTTCCTCTTTCTTCTCCTCTTGTCCCCTTCTTCGGGCTAAATTGGCTAAGAATGCCTTTTTGGAGCTAATTATGTCATTTCGAGGATAATTAGCTAAGTATAGATCATTTTTTATTAAATAGGTCATTTTGGAGCTAACTAAGCTAATTATGTCATCTAGCTATCTTTTATTAAAACACTAGAAATAACATACCTAAGTTAGGGTCAAGCACGGTGGCTCTGGCTTGTTTCACCTGGAGAAGGCTGCCCTGGAGAAGGCTCGACTGTAGAAGGGTTGCGCGATGCCTTTCGGGACATATTCTGCACCAAACATCGTTTGCAATGTGTAGTTAGCATGAGGACACTCTTAAGATCACTCCACTGAAATGAAACTCACCGTCCCCGCCATGTTAATGACTGGCATCGGCGGAGGGACTTGGCCGTTCTTCTCGCACATAGACTGTACATTTGGTTTCGACATGTCAAACTTTTTATTTATTAATGAAACGGACATTCAAATGCAAGATTTGAAATAACATGAAGAAGAAACTTACCACGAAGAGCTCGTATATGGCCCTGGTAGACGCATCATTCCGTGCCCTCTCCGCCTCCACCAATGCAGTCGTCCTCTCCTCCAGCTCCCTCATTTCCTTATCCTTCTCCGTCATAGCCGCCTGCATTGCCTCTCTCTCTTTCTGAATAGCAGCCTACAACACAACTCATTGTTAGCAATGTAATCATATTGGTTCCAACGCACAACATAATGCGGAAAGATAGTTGAGTCCATTAAACTAACCTTGATGGCGAGCTCGACTGGCCATGGACGACGTGTTATCTCCGGACAAGAGCTCGTTTGGCGTGCCTTTATCTGGTGAAGAGAGCTAGGACAACGTATAAGGCCGTCTCCAATGGCGATCGAGCCATGGGGCCTCCCGTTGCCAGCTATCATCACCAGCTCTGGATCAATAGGCCCCTGGCTCGGGTTAAAGTCCTCCCCTTTCCTCGCCTTCCTGTGATCTCTGTACTTCACGAGCTTGTCGTGGGAGGAGATGTTGGTGAAGTTTTGTGGATGCTCGAGGTCAGACTCAGAGAATGCCTTGACCTTATTGTACGAGGCAGTATGGGCCATCGCATACAGGTCGTACATCTGTGGCGCTTCCGTCTTATTGTGACGCGCCTAAAAGAGAGAGAGAGGAAAATTGTATTGGTAAAGGGCTCAAGATAGCATTAAGAATGAATTGCATGTGGCATGCAGCAAACCACATACCCAGTTCTCGCCAAATTGGATTAAGTTGACGCTCCCTTGATGGTTTGGCACGCCAACCATTTTGCCACGCCACTCCTTGGCGTCGTTGCGGCTGGCCTCCAACGTTTCGGAGCACCACTGATCCACCAAGGCCTCCCAACAATCCATCTTATCCACACACCATCTCGGGGGCACCTAAGTTAATAAAGAGAAATTTGAGCGCGTAAGAACCAAATCAAGGAAACTAACTACAAAGCCTTAATAATATGTAATTACCTTCATGTAATTCTCCTTCTCCATAGCATCACGGCACTTCGCCTTGTCAAGCCGAATACGCCGCGTGGCATAGTAGTCTCGAACAGCCTGCACCCGAGCCTCGTGCCGAAAGTTTTGAAGTAGGCGGCAACATTCGGTTTCGATAACCTTTGCCGCGTCCTCCTCGTATCCCTCCTCACACCTGTAGTAGGTCTGCAAATGAGACAACACCGATTAGTACAATAAATAGCTATGGTTGATTTATAATTGTGTGAAAGAGAAATTACCCAGAACTTTCGGATCACCATGTCCGCCCTCGTGTCACACAAAACACCGTCGATCTCCACCTCCGGCGGGGCCGGGGCACCCAAGTAGTGCTCCCAGGTCATTCCTACCTCTCGCTCCCGACCGGGGAATGTAACAAACCCTGGGAAGTTTTGACGGCAAAGAACACGAAGGACACTGTTGGGCTTGCGGACACCCTTGGCAACAATACAACCCCTACAATATGACAAATTAAAGCCAAAACATTAGATATTTGAGAAAACGCGAAGGCAAAAGGTTAAATAAGAGTAAATTAACTTACTTGTCCCCATTTGGCCTAATCGACCACCTCTGCTCGGGGGTCGCTGGCACGAGCGGGAGCCCCGAACTACCACGCTGGTAGACGGTAGCCCCCTCACCCAGCTCCTTGTCGCTACCAGCATGGCCACTTGCCTTAGGCCAGGTATCCCACTGGGTCTCTTGGGACGTAACCTCATCCCTGCTTTGCTCTGGAGTCGCCTGGAAGGAAGCCTCTAGGACACGAGTCTCGTGGGTCGAAGGCTCGTCGACCTAAGGCTCGTCGACCCGAGGCTCGTGAACCGGAGACCGTGTAGCCTCCACCTCAGACGAATCCACCCTGGAAGTCCTGTGCTCAGGTGAATCAGCTTGGGGTGGTGGCGGAGACCGTGTAGCCCTACCTCTCCCGCGGCCAGGTGTACCTTTAGTACAACATAAATACCAACATGAGTAATAAAATGTATATAAATACCAATATGCATACAACATGAGTACAACATAAATACCAACATGAATACAACGTGTACCTTTAGTGCCTCTCGGCTTCGCGGGGGGTCGACCTCCTCTCACGGGGGCGCTCCTTGAAAAGTAGAGAACAACACTCTCCAAAGAGGCGAGGCAGGAATGGAAGTACCCATCCCATCACCCGCCGACGAAGAAGCAGCCGCAGAGTGCTTTCAACCCTTTCCCACCATCTTTCAACACCTGTCATGACAAAGAGTAAATGAAATTAGTACAACATAAATACCAACAGGAGTAATAAAATGTATATTATTTAAGTGTATCATCGTCATAAATACCAACATGACTAATAAAAATTGAATACCTAACATGAACTCAAAATTTATATATAGTATAATAGTTGAATACCTAACATGAACTAATAACAATCGTCCTCGTCTATATATGCTTCGGGGTCAATAAATGCATCATGATCATCACTATCATCAATAAATGCATTATCATCATCACTATCATGAAGAACATGTGGAAGGCCACCATTATGTAATCGGTCAAGAAGTGACAGGTCATCCGCAGGAGTAACCTCTTCTTCTTCCAGCTCTTCCTGTTCGGGCTCAGGGGTTAAGACGGATTCACTATCGCTGTCTACTTCAATGTTCTGGGGTGAAGTAGAGCGGTTCTTGAAACGTTTCTTGGACATACGTGTTTCTTGGAAGAATTCTCCTTCATATGTGTCTGGGTTAATGTGAGGTTCGTAATCCTCTTCATTGAGGGCAGGTGGTCTAAAATGTGGTGGCACTTCATAAACGACATCCCAACCTTTGAGATTTGGATCAGTTTGGCAAGCCCACGGTAGATAGAAAACTTGTGTCGCCTGTTGAGCCGTAATATAGACATCGGGAACATCTAAGTGGGTGTTTTGGTTGAATTCGACTAGTCCTATATGTTCATGAGTCCTTCTAGTCTTCACCATAGAATAGAAGTTCATAAATTTCTTCAACTCTTCCATAATACTCGGTGTCTCCTTCGCCGATAGCAGAGACAGAACAATTTGTAGTCTTTAGGTGGGGCATAGATAGCTCTTTGCCAAAGGTACGAAAGTGATACCCGTTGATGTTGTATTTGTCAAATGAACGGACCTTATAGTCAAAACCATTAGCGACTTGTCTCAACTCGACGTCCATAGACTCTGCATCAGCCTACAAGTTTAATACGAAAGAATGGATGCATTAGCCGCAAATTAGACCAATAAATCAAATGGGCCCTTAATGGTAATAAATTACCCTTTGTTTGAACCAAGAGATGAAACCGGGATAGTCGCCTCCATGCTTTGCGAGAAGCTCATACTCTTCGACGGAATCCTTTTCGATGACCGCTCCATCCGAGAATTCGGCGACGTATCGACTATATCAAATATCCGGGAATAAGAGTAGTTCAAAGCAATTAGAAGTTGTGGAACAATAAATTACCGAGAACTTACTCGATGTACGGCCGCACTTCTGTTAGGTTGGTGAAGATATACAATGAAATGGTCTGCCATTCTTCGACATCCAACGATTTCCCTTTCGAAGCACCGGATGGTGCGAGCTTACCTTTGAATAGGCTGAGGTTGGATCGAACTTTTTCTCGATCGCCATCATTGTACCGAGGCTTCGGGTTATGCAAATGATGATTTTTGGCTTCGTAGTGTGCTGTTATGAAGTTTGCCGCCTCCTCAGTAATGAATGCCTCGGCCATCGATGCTTCAATTCTTTTATTTTTACACTTAGCTCGAAGCGTCTTCTGCATCCTCTCAGTTGAGTAGCACCATCAATTTTGAACGGGCCCTCCCATTCTTGCCTCGGTCGGGAGATGCAAAATCAAATGTTGCATTGGATTAAAGAAGCCCGGTGGAAAGATCTTTTCTAATTTACAGATCAACTCCGGCGCCAACTCCTCCATTTCATCTAGCACGCCAGGTGATAGTTCGTTCGCACAAAGAGAACAGAAGAAATAGCTCAGTTCTACCAGTACTAGCCATTCATCCTCAGGGATAAAGCCACGCAACATCACCGGCATTACCCGCTCAATCCATGTCACATCCCTGACACCTTAAGCAAGTTAGTCTTGTGCTCATGTCTTCTTTGCATTGCATCTAAGAAAATTTCAACAAGAACAAAGAAAGTGATGAAGGAAAGCTCAAAAACCCTAGCCACTTATTTAAATAAAGGAAATCCCAAACCTAGTTAAAATCAATGAACCCAAAATGGCCTCAAGAAAAGTTCAAACTTTCTGATAAATCATGAAAGTAAATGAGCAATGAAGAAAACCATTTTCTTGACATTTTAAGCATTTTAAATAAATGCAAAAAGGTACTGGTTTCAAGTTTTAAATTTGAAATCAGAAACTTTAAACTTTCAAAAATATTGAAAACTTTGGGAATGGTTGGAAATATTCCAACAAATATTCTGGTGTGTTTAAAATAGTTTTTAAAAACTATTTGGGAGTTGAAATAAATAGAAAATCAATGAAATAGAAAAACAGAAACAAAAACAGAAAAAAAAGAGAAAAGAAGTTACCTCTCGCCTGAGGAGGCCCAGCCCACCAGGGGCAGGGTCGTCTTCTTCCTCTGCCTTCTGGCAGAGGGGAGATCGACCACGGCGGCCCCCTCCACCTCCTGCTTCGCCGTGGCGAGCTCCCGAGCCCCCCAGGACAGCGCGACAACGGGGATAAGCTCCCCGAGGCCGACCCTATCCATTCCTAGCGCCAGTTCCCCCCCCTCCTCTCGGATCTCTCCTCCCTCCTTCTGCCGCCATTTGGAGCCCGAGCACAGCTCGAGCTCGCCGTCGTTCTAGCCTCCCGTCTTTCCTTCTGAGCCACGCATTAGCTCCACCGCAACTCCCTGAAGCTCCCTAGCCACGAGCCCGACGCCCAGATGCAGTGAAACGACGAGCAGCTGTCGTCTTCTTCCTCGGGTCACCGAAGATCGTCGCCGACGTTCTCCCTCTCTAGGTCGTCCCCGAGCAAACTAGCGCAACCACTGCACTCCTCGTGAGCATGTGGTCATTTCCCCTAAGCTCTCCCCGTCGATCCCATCCTCTAGGCTTAGTTCCATCGCAGCCCGACAAGATCCGCCGCTGCAGCTCGTCGTCGGTAACCCTCCGGTGATCAGCTCGTCCTTCTGAGGGCACCAGCAGCTTCAGGCCGTCGCATAGATGTTGTAGGAGCTAAGTCCCGTGCGCAACTCCCTCTGTTTCGAAGACCTCGATGACGCCCGAACCTTGGCCGCCGCCAAGCTCGTCGCCGGCGTCATCTCCGACCAGATCAGCCCCGGCTAAGTGCAGAAATGGAACCGCGGGAGAAGTGTCGTTCTTCTGGTGCTCTCCGCGCAGCGTTTGGCCCTTTGTGCGCCGTTTCCGAGCCCCTCTGCCGTTCTGGTGCTCGCCGGAAGCTCCCCGCCGGCGAGGACGACCTCGCCGCCGGTGGATCTCAGCTGGCCTGAGCCACTGACGGGTGGGGCCAGCCTCTGGATTGTTTAGAGATAACAAAAATAAGTCACTGACATGTGGGTCCAGTAAGATTAATCAGCTAATTAAGTTTAATCTTAATCTAAAACTGACCAGAGACACTGACCAGTGGGTACCACTGGTCAGGTTTGACTTACAACGGCCAGTTGGACCTGCTATTGTCATGCTGATGCAGTAAAAGTATTTTCCAGTATAAAAATAATTCCAGAAATGTTTAAAACTTCAAAAATTCATAGAAATTAATCTGTAACTTCAATGAAAATAATTTATATATGAAAAAGTATCAGAAAAATTCAAGGAATCTGAATATGCTATTCTCAATCATGTTTGAAGAAGTTACAGAACCCAAACATGTAGATTAATGAATATGTCAATTCTTATGAATACTTTTTAAATGGAATTTGGAAAAATATTTAAATTTCATTATGAATGACATGATCACACACTGTTCTAATTACAAACCAGTACCTTAACATGACATCTCATGCATGCTAACATCAAGTTGATCTGAGCATCAGGTCGAATCAATTAAATCGGTATCCGAGAATACATCGTTTGAAATGATAATTGAACTTGATTCAAATCAACTTCAAACCTAATACATGCTAACTCTATTAGTTTGTCACCTTGCATTCTCATGCCATGCTCATGCATCATCTTGTTTGCATATGATTGTTATTGATTGTTGTCATTTCCTTCGGTAGGCTCCGCTCCCCCGGATTCCACCGAATATCCGTCTGACGGATATTGTCCCTCCTCTGAGAAGCAAGGCAAGCAACCCTTTTGATCATCCCGATAAATCCCATGTTCTTGCTCCTGCACTTATTTATTGCATTAGGATCAAATGCTTCAAATGCTTTTGCCACGTTAGTTGAACCCACTTCCTTTGCATGACCTATCCTTGTCGCAGTAAATAGCCGAACCTTGCAACCTAACATACCTGGTAGTTGCTTGAGCCATGATGTGCCTTATCCTGCTATACATCCTATGCTTAGAGTTGTGTATGGTCTGTCATCTGGGAGATAAACAGAATTGTGAGAATGCGTTCGGTAAGCAAAGGTTGTGTGTTGAATCTGATTTGGTAAAGGTACCGGTGAAAGGCTGTGTAGGAGTACATGGCGGGTTGTTTCATTGGAACCATCCTTAGGAACTGAGTTCCGTGTATGTAATCCAAGACTAGATACTACCACATGCTGGGCCCTGAAATATGACCCGCTCGGCCTATTAATCGTTAGTACTCGGTCCAGGAGTTGCAAGTAGTTTCTGGTGTTTATAGTCATGCTGGAGGCCGTGCATAGTGCTGACCTGAGAGGTGGGCTAAGATGCGGTAGGCAGTGGCACGGTGTACCAAGTGGCACCTGGATGGTGGGCTTGGGAACCCTGCGCACATCGTTTGAGGCCGTGGCGGAAACCTCGGCCGGACTTCCGTACGGGTTACTCTCAGATAGGCGATAAACCTGGACTAGGTACTAGTGTGGTTAACGGTCGTGGCCGAGTCCCTCGCTAGGCTTCCGCTTGAAGGTTGCCGAGGTGCATGACGTGCACATGGCGATAAGTGGCGAGAGCGTGTGTGACCAAGTAGACCCCTGCAGGGTTATGATCTATTCGAATAGCCGCGTCCGCGGATATGGACTACTTGGAGACATATGTTGTTCATAGATAACTTCAATGGCTACTCATAAAATTGTCAAGATAAGCGTGAGTGTCGTGGACGGCAATTCCGTATGGAGACGGAATGATTCCACGATAGTGTATTGTTGTGGTGTTAGTGGACTCGTGTGCGAGAAATCAAGTTGTCAAAATTATTTCAAAATGCAAGTTGTCTAGCCATGAGTCAAATGCTGGCTTTCCCCATGAAACCCCACAATACCTTCTTGATACTTTGCATAAGTAGATAGTTATCCTAAAGTCTTGATGAGTACCTTCGTACTCATGTTTGCTTAATAAATGTTGCAGAGGTTGCTAATGACCCTAATGGAGGGTTCTTCGTAGACATCGACGACGACGAGTAGCTGGTTTCCCAGCTACGATCTGGCCCTACGTTGGGTATGTAGTATAGTCAGGCCACATGCCTTCTAGTTGTCCTATCTGTACTCAAACAGTTTAAACTATTCCGCTGGCTTGTAACTGAATGACTGCTATTATGGGTCGTGAGACCCTTAATGTGTAATATTATGTGTGCGGCTCTTCCGAGCCTCTTAAATAAAGCTTGTATGTTTATGGTTATGTTGTGATGCCATCGATGTATCTATAGATATCGGTATGCCATGCGTACATGTGTCGTACTTGATATATATGGGGTTCGATTACCTAGTCATGAACTTTAGTAGCACTCCTTACAAGGAAATGCCCTTTGTGATCCAACGAGCCTTGGTAGTTCGCTACTGCTCCGAACACATTGGTTGACCGGCATGTGTCCTTCTTAGCTGTTGTGTCTGTCCCCTTTGGGGAAATGTCACGCGATGTAATGGAGTCCTTGTAGCTTGCTACGACTCGTCTACACTAGCTGGTGACCGACACCTGCTTTGTTGGGTCATGTATGCCTGTCCTTGTGCGGTACTGCCACTTTGGTTTGTGACTAGACTTGTCGATCCGGGTTCTTTGACATTGGAATGCTAGCGACACTATTGCATACGTGAGTCAAAAGACGCAAACGGTCCCGGCTAAGGTAAGGCTGCAGCCGTGGAGTTAATCGTGCGTGAGACCGCAAAGAGATGCGATGTGTTATGGGCTGGATTTCTATGACTTAGGATCGGGGTCCCGACAGCGTTGGTATCTGAGCTTGACTGACTGTAGGATTACGAAGCCAAACTGGTCGAAGTTGAGTCTAGAATTGCTTTAGTTATATATAAGGGAATTGTTTGTGGAAGGGAACGTAAGACTCTTGTTCTCTTCTCAAGTTATTCTATTCTGGTCATCCTCGTCTTTTCTGCGGGAATTAAGGACTAGGTTACTCATCTTCTTCTAGGCTCGTGTTTCTGATCGGTAGATTATAGGACTACGGGTCAAGAGATATTGGGTTTCTTTCATTCCTAGGAAAAAGGAAGTAAGTTTGATGATCATAGAATTGAACTTGATAGTTGAGTGGTTACGCTATTCCATTTGTGGGTTGTCTCAAAATTTGTTTTTGAGCATTTACAGCTGTTATGCTGCCCAATTTTGCATTCAGAGCTCTAATGCTTTTGCATTACTCTCTATTTACAGATGCCTGGCCGTACTTCTTGTCAGGTGGTACGTCTGACCAGGTGCATTGATGTGCCGGGTCATACGGCCATGCTGGTCAGGGTGATGTCAGTGTGCGGTTACCGCTGGTACCCCGAGTACACAGTGGAGGAACAGTACCGAGACATCAACCAGAGCCAGTACATCTACACTATTAGGGTATTTCCAGACTACCCTGGAGTTGAGAAGCCAATCCATTGGTCCTATGGGTTGGAGGTCACTGTTGACATGGCAGTACAAGATGCTGCCTATTCAATGCTGACCATTATGAGAGCGAGACATGCACTGCTGCAGAATTCAGAATTCTGCTATGTTCCGGCCTCTCAGCCTGGTGAAGAGGGATACCTCAGTGGAGTCTATTTTGATTCTTCTATGGAGGATCCACTACTGCAGTCCACTGTTGAGATGCTAGAGAACAGAGATAGGGATGCTCGTGCTCTCCGCATGGAGCTTTATGCTACCCATGCCCGTCTGTGGACGGCTTTGACGTAGCTGGCACCGGTAGTCCAGACAGGGTACGGAGATATGGAGATGCTGAACCGTGTTAGGAACCATCTTCCGGCTCACGTTGACTGGCCAGCTATAGGATGAGTCACACCTCTTCGGGGACCCCTCATACCACCAGTCAGGGGACCAAGGCCACATCCGTGTCCTTATGGATCCCAGGGATCTCAAGCTAGAGTGTTTCCTGATCCGCAGGTTGAGCTTCCAGGTCATGGAGGCAATCTCTATGAGATGTTCTATGCGGATGCCTGAGCTGTGAGCGGAAGGATAGTATGGTAGTAGCCGTACGTTCACAGTCCTGCGTGACTTGTGAAGTATGCCTGTAATGTGAAATGAATTATGAAGGCCTAGATAAATAATGTATAGAAAGCTTGTAAGCCTCTAATGAGTAGTTTCATAATTTCAGTAGTTTGCTCTTCGGCTAAGGTTGTACTGAACTATGTAAGGGTGTGTATGAACCATGGTGTATATATAGCAGTTGCTTGTTACCATGTTGTTCGGATATTCATTTCCGCATTCCGTGTGTTGAGTACATTCTTAATCCATAGCTAGTATTGATATGATATTGGTCTAAGCTGTGAGTTTGTTTCTCAGGATGGTGTTCACCAGGTCAAACCGTGCCCCTGGTCATGAGCAAGGCGAGGGTAGTCAAGCGTCGCAGGAAGACCTGCCTCACCCGCCTTCTCTGGCGGAAGTGATGCTTGAGGCCGAGAGAAACAAAAGGGAGACCAACCGACTGTTAGAGCATATTGAGCAGAATACGGCTCGACAGCCTAGGAATGCTGTAGTGTCCCTCAACGACTTTGTGAAGCTGAATCCTCCAAAGTTTCATCATTCCGTCGATCCCCTCGATGCTGATGACTGGCTGTGCAGCATCTCATGCAAGATTCGCTCTGCGAATGTTTCTGAGGCCGACAAGGTGACCTTTGCGGCGTATTTCGTGGAGGGACCCGCCAATCTGTGGTGGGAGAACTTTGAAGCTATGCGTCCCGCTGAACCAGTAGCCACATGGGCAGACTTCAGTGCAGCTTTTCGTCTGCACCATATTCCAGAGGGCCTGATGGACTGAAAGAGAGAAGAGTTTTGTGCCTTCACTCAGGGCAAGTTGACCGTGGATGCCTATAGCCGCGAGTTCGGTAACCTCGCCCGCTATGCAACAGAGGAAGTGTCTACTGAGGCCAAGAAGCAAGCAAGGTTCCGTAAGGGTCTGAGCCCTGAGCTCCGTCGTGGTCTGCGCCTCCATGAGTGTGCAAGCTTCCAAGCCCTGGTCAACAAGGCGATCAGTGCCGAGACTTGTCATACTGACTTTGAAGCCACAAGGAAGCACCCCCGTGACTTTGGCTCGTCTTCTGGTTCCGCGTTTCCAAAATGCAGGCTGTGGGTTCCGAACAGTTCTCTGCCGCCAAGATACACTCCGAGGCCATCCTACATGGCGCCTCAGACGAATCAGGCCAACCCTCCAGCAAAAGCTTATGGTGGTCCAGCTAGCAATGCTGCACCACGTGCCAACCAAGTGATATGCTACAAGTGTGGAGAACCAGGGCACTATTTCCGTGAGTGTCCTCAAAATGTGGGTGCCAAGCAACCCGGAAAGTCCGCTGGGCAAGCCAAGTCGGGCAAAGCTTACTATCTGAAGCCAACTCCTACACATGGTCGTGTGAACTATGTATCAGCACAGGATCCCGATGTCATGCTGGGTACGCTTCTTGTTAATCATCACCCAGCGTCCGTTCTCTTTGACACTGGGTCTTCTCATTCCTTCATTTCAGAAAGTTATGCACAGTTGCACAACATGTCTTTTTGTGATATGCCAATTCCATTGGTTGTCCAAACTCCTGGTAGTAAATGGCAAACCTCTAGGATAACCTATGACAATGAAATTCTAGTAGACACGCTAGTTTTTCTAGCCTCATTGATAGCCTTGAAATCTTCGGATATTAATATCATCTTGGGCATGGAATGGATGTCAGCTCACTATGCCAAGATTGATACCCATTCTAGAAATGTCCAGTTTACCCATCCCTCGGGTGAGATAGTAAATGTCTCTACTCGAGTTGCCAAATGCCAACTCTATTCCCTAAATGCAGACTCTCCTCCGGAACTTGAAGACATTTCGGTAGTCCGTGACTTTCCGGATGTCTTTCCAGAGGAACTGCCAGGAATTCCACCTGACAGAGATGTAGAGTTTGTGATAGATCTTGTTCCGGGAACTGTCCCAATAGCCAGAAGACCTTATAAGATGGGCACACCTGGAGCTAGCCGAACTTAAGAAGCAATTAGATGAGGCTTTGAAAAAAGGTTTCATTCGTCCTAGCTCTTCTCCTTGGGCCTGCCCCGTCCTCTTCGTCAAGAAGAAAGACGGAACGGATCGGATGGTTGTAGATTATCGACCAGTTAATCTGGTCACCATAAAGAACAAGTATCCGCTCCCCAGGATCAACGACCTGTACGATCAGCTCGCTGGATCCTCAGTCTTCTCCAAAATGGATTTGAGGTTGGGATACCATCAAATCAAGATCAAAAACGGGGACATTCCAAAAACGGCTTTTGTTACTCGTTAAGGCCAATACGAGTACACCGTCATGTCCTTCGGTTTAACCAATGCCCCAACCACCTTCTCTTGTCTGATGAATTCAATCTTCATGGAGTATTTGGATAAATTCGTCGTGGTATACCTCGATGATATTCTCATCTACTCGAAGAACGAACAAGAACATGCCGAGCATCTAAGGCTGGTATTGATGAAACTTCGAGAGGATCGCCTTTATGCCAAGTTTTCAAAATATGATTTCTGGTTACCATAAGTGACCTATCTGGGTCACGTAATCTCTGGTAAGGGTATTGCTGTCAATCTCGAGAGAGTTCAAGCTGTCCTTGATTGGACTCAACCTGAATCGGTTAAGCAAGTTAGGAGTTTTCTTGGTCTAGTGAGCTATTGTCGTCGCTTTGTCGAGAATTTCTCCAAGGTTGCAAAGCCTCTAACTGAACTCCTCAAGAAGGATAAGAAGTTCGAGTGGACACCACAGTGTGAGCATAGTTTTCAGGAACTGAAAAGAGGTCTGACTTCCGCACCTGTGTTGCTACCACCAGATTTTTCTAAGGACTTTGTTATCTATTGCGACGCCTCGCGACAAGGATTAGGTTGCATTCTCATGCAAGATCGTCATGTGATCGCATACGCATCTCGACAGTTGCGTCCACATGAGGATAATTATCCCACACATGACCTTGAGCTTGCAGCTGTGGTCCACGCACTAAAAACCTGGCAACATTACCTTCTGGGTAATCGTTGTGAAATATTCACTGATCACCAAAGTCTGAAATATATCTTCACCCAGCCGGATTTGAATCTCAGGCAAAGACGGTGGGTTGAGTTGATCTCGGATTACAACTTAGGGATAACTTACACCCCGGGGAAGGCCAATGTTATGGCCGATGCACTAAGTCGTAAATCTTATTGTAACAATTTGATGCTACAACAAGGTCAACCACATCTCCATGAGGACTTTCGGAAGTTGAATCTTCATATTGTTCCTCAAGGGTTCCTATCTACCCTGGTGGCGAAGCCTACCCTTAAGGATCAAATTATAGCTGGCCAAAAGCGTGACAAGGGTATATCACGAATCAAGGAGAATATTTTTAGCGGAAACGCTAAAGAATTTTCCATGAACGATCAGGGGTGTTGTGTTCTTCCAGAATCGTCTAGTGGTTCCTAAGAACCCACATCTAAGGCAGTTAATCCTTAAGGAGGCTCATGATTCTCCTCTCACCATTCATCCCGGTAGTACTAAGATGTATCAGGACCTACGCCAGAGGTTCTGGTGGACTAGGATGAAGAGAGAAATTGCTGAGTTCGTTGCTAACTGCGACGTTTGTCGTCGAGTTAAGGCAGAACATCAAAGGCCTGCTGGCACCCTTCAACCTCTAGCTATTCCTGAATGGAAATGGGATAAAGTTAGTATGGATTTCATTACCGGATTTCCCAAGACCAAGAAAGGAAATAATGCTATCTTTGTGGTCATTGACCGTCTTTCCAAAGTGGCTCATTTTCTTCCTGTTCGCGTGAGTATGACAGCTAGCCAGCTAGCAGAGTTATATATCTCCCGAATAGTGTCTCTTCATGGTGTTCCTCTGGAGATTAACTCGGACCATGGGAGTATTTTTACTTCTCGCTTCTGGGAAAGTTTTCAGAATGCCATGGGGACTCACTTATCTTTTAGCACTGCTTTCCATCCCCAATCAAGTGGTCAAGTAGAAAGAGTGAATCAAATCCTAGAAGATATGCTCCGAGCTTGTGTTATATCGTTCGGTATGAATTGGGAGAAGTGTCTTCCATTTGCCGAATTCGCTTATAACAATAGTTATCAATCAAGCTTGGGCAAAGCCCCTTTTGAAGTTCTCTATGGACGAAGATGTCGAACACCTCTTAATTGGTCAGAAACCGGAGAGAGGCAACTCTTTGGCTCGGATATGATCCAGGATGCAGAAGAGCAGGTTCGCATCATTCGTGAAAAGTTGAAAACAGCCCAGTCTCGTCAAAAGAGCCAATATAATCGTCATCATAAGGCTGTGACCTTTGAAGTTGACGAGAAGGCTTACCTTCGGGTTACACCTTTGAAGGGTACCCATCGATTCGGTATCAAGGGCAAGTTGGCTCCTCGTTACATTGGTCCTTTTCGCATTCTTGCCAAACGAGGAGAAGTTGCCTACCAGTTGGAACTTCCTCCTCATCTTTCCAAGGTTCATGATGTCTTCCACGTCTCGCAACTCAGGCGTTGCTTTTCGGATCCTATCCGTGAAGTGGACCACGAAACGCTTGATCTCCAAGATAACCTTTCATACCGAGAATACCCCGTGCGTATTCTTGATCAAGCTGAGCGTACCACTCGACGTCGAAACCTCAAGTTTCTTAAAGTTCAATGGTCAAATCATTCTGGAAAGGAGGCAACTTGGGAAAGAGAGGATCGTCTCCGACTTGAGTATCCTGCGTTATTCCCGACGACTTCTAAATCTCGGGACGAGATTCCTTTGAGTGGGGGTGAGTTGTCACATCCCTAACACCTTAAGCAAGTTAGTCTTGTGCTCATGTCTTCTTTGCATTGCATCTAAGAAAATTTCAACAAGAATAAAGAAAGTGATGAAGGAAAGCTCAAAAACCCTAGCCACTTCTTTAAATAAAGGAAATCCCAAACCTAGTTAATATCAATGAACCCAAAATGGCCTCAAGAAAAGTTCAAACTTTCTGACAAATCATGAAAGTAAATGAGCAATGAAGAAAACCATTTTCTTGACATTTTAAGCATTTTAAATAAATGCAAAAAGCTACTGGTTTCAAGTTTTAAATTTGAAATCAGAAACTTTAAACTTTCAAAAATATTGAAAACTTTGGGAATGGTTGGAAATATTCCAACAAATATTCTGGTGTGTTTAAAATAGTTTTTACAAACTATTGGGGAGTTGAAATAAATAGAAAATCAATGAAATAGCAAAACAGAAACAAAAATAGAAAAAAAAGAGAAAAGAAGTTACGTGTCGCCTGAGGAGGCCCAGCCCACCAGGGGCATGGTCGTCTTCTTCCTCTGCCTTGTGGCAGAGGGGAGATCGACCACGGTGACCCCCTCCACCTCCTCCTTCGCCGTGGCGAGCTCCCGAGCCCCCCAGGATAGCGCGACAACGGGGATAAGCTCCCCGAGGCCGCCCCTATCCATTCCTAGCGCCAGTTCCCCCCCTCCTCTCGGATCTCTCCTCCCTCCTTCTTCCACCATTGGAGCCCGAGCAGAGCTCGAGCTCACCGTCGTTCTAGCCTCCCCTCTTTCCTTCTGAGCCGCGCATTAGCTCCGCCGCAGCTCCCTAAAGCTCCCTAGCCACGAGCCCGACGCCCAGATGCAGTGAAACGACGAGCAGCTGTCGTCTTCTTCCTCGGGTCACCAATGATCGTCGCCGACGTTCTCCCTCTCCAGGCCGTCCCCGAGCAAACTAGCGACACCACTGCACTCCCCGTGAGCATGCGGTCATTTCCCCTAAGCTCTCTCCGTCGATCCCCTCCTCTAGGCTTAGTTCCACCGGAGCCCGACAAGATCCGCCGCTGCAGCTCGTCGCCGGTAACCCTCCGGTGATCATCTCGTCCTTCTAAGGGCACCAGCAGCTTCAGGCCGTCGCGTAGATGCTGTGGGAGCTAAGTCCCGTGCGCAACTCCCTCTGTTTCGAAGACCTCGATGACGCCCGAACCTTGGCCGCCGCCAAGCTCGTCGCCGGCGTCATCTCCGGCCAGATCAGCCCCGGCTAAGTGCAGAAATGGAACCGCGGGAGAAGTGTCGTTCTTCTGGTGCTCTCCGCGCAGCGTTTGGCCCTCTGTGCGCCGTTTCCGAGCCCCTCCGTCGTTCTGGTGCTCGCCGGAAGCTCCCCGCCGGCGAGGACGACCTCGACGCTGGTGGATCTCAGCTGGCCTGAGCAACTGACGGGTGGGCCCAGCCTCTGGATTGTTTAGAGATAACAAAAATAAATCAGATAAATTAATAAGTCACTGACATGTGGGTCCAGTAAGATTAATCAGCTAATTAAGTTTAATCTTAATCTAAAACTGACCAGAGACACTGACCAGTGGGTACCACTGGTCAGGTTTGACTTACAACGGCCAGTTGGACCTGCTATTGTCATGCTGATGCAGTAAAAGTATTTTCCAGTATAAAAATAATTCCAGAAATGTTTAAAACTTCAAAAATTCATAGAAATTAATTTGTAACTTCAATGAAAATAATTTATATATGAAAAAGTATCAGAAAAATTCAAGGAATCTGAATATGCTATTCTCAATCATGTTTGAAGAAGTTACAGAACCCAAACATGTAGATTAATGAATATGTCAATTCTTATGAATACTTTTTAAATGGAATTTGGAAAAATATTTAAATTTCATGATGAATGACATGATCACACACTGTTCTAATTACAAACCAGTACCTTAACATGACATCTCATGCATGCTAACATCAAGTTGATCTGAGCATCAGGTCGAATCAATTAAATCGGTATCCGAGAATACATCGTTTGAAATGATAATTGAACTTGATTCAAATCAACTTCAAACCTAATACATGCTAACTATATTAGTTTGTCACCTTGCATTCTCATGCCATGCTCATGCATCATCTTGTTTGCATATGATTGTTATTGATTGTTGTCATTTCCTTCGATAGGCTCCGCTCCCCCGGATTCCACCGAATATCCGTCTGACGGATATTGTCCCTCCTCTGAGCAGCAAGGCAAGCAACCCTTTTGATCATCCCGATAAATCCCATGTTCTTGCTCCTGCACTTATTTATTGCATTAGGATCAAATGCTTCAAATGCTTTTGCCACGTTAGTTGAACCCACTTCCTTTGCATGACCTATCCTTGTCGAAGTAAATAGCCGAACCTTGCAACCTAACATACCTGGTAGTTGCTTGAGCCATGATGTGCCTTATCCTGCTATACATCCTATGCTTAGAGTTGTGTATGGTCTGTCATCTGGGAGATAAACAGAATTGTGAGAATGCGTTCGGTAAGCAAAGGTTGTGTGTTGAATCTGATTTGGTAAAGGTACCGGTGAAAGGCTGTGTAGGAGTACATGGCGGGTTGTTTCATTGGAACCATCCTTAGGAACTGAGTTTCGTGTATGTAATCCAAGACTAGATACTACCACATGCTGGGCCCTGAAATATGACCCCGCTCGGCCTATTAATCGTTAGTAATCGGTCCAGGAGTTGCAAGTAGTTTCTGGTGTTTATAGTCATGCTGGAGGCCATGCATAGTGCTGACCTGAGAGGTGGGCTAAGATGCGGTAGGCAGTGGCACGGTGTACCAAGTGGCACCCGGATGGTGGGCTTGGGAACCCTGCGCACATCGTTTGAGGCCGTGGCGGAAACCTCGGCCGGACTTCCGTACGGGTTACTCTCAGATAGGCGATAAACCTGGACTAGGTACTAGTGTGGTTAACGGTCGTGGCCGAGTCCCTCGCTAGGCTTCCGCTTGAAGGTTGCCGAGGTGCATGACGTGCACATGGAGATAAGTGCCGAGAGCGTGTGTGACGAAGTAGACCCCTGCAGGTTTATGATCTATTCGAATAGCCGCGTCCGCGGATATGGACTACTTGGAGACATATGTTGTTCATAGATAACTTCAATGGCTACTCATAAAATTGTCAAGATAAGCGTGAGTGTCGTGGACGGCAATTTCGTATGGAGACGGAATGATTCCACGATAGTGTATTGTTGTGGTGTTAGTGGACTCGTGTGCGAGAAATCAAGTTGTCAAAATTATTTCAAAATGCAAGTTGTCTAGCCATGAGTCAAATGCTGGCTTTCCGCATGAAACCCCACAATACCTTCTTGATACTTTGCATAAGTAGATAGTTATGCTAAAGTCTTACTGAGTACCTTCGTACTCATGTTTGCTTAATAAATGTTGCAGAGGTTGCTAATGACCCTAATGGAGGGTTCTTCGTAGACATCGACGACGACGAGTAGCTGGTGTCCCAGCTACGATCGGGCCCTACGTTGGGTCTGTAGTATAGTCAGGCCATGTGCCTTCTAGTTGTCTTGTCTGTACTCAGACAGTTTAAACTCTTCCGCTGGCTTGTAACTGAATGACTGCTATTATGGGTCGTGAGACCCTTAATGTGTAATATTATGTGTGTGGCTCTTCCAAGCCTCTTAAATAAAGCTTGTATGTTTATGGTTATGTTGTGATGCCATCGATGTATCTATACATATCGGTATGCCAAGCGTACGTGTGTCGTACTTGATATGTATGGGGTTCGATTACCTAGTCATGAACTTTAGTAGCACTCCTTACAAGGAAATGCCCCTTTGTGATGCAACGAGCCTTGGTAGTTCGCTACTGCTCCGGACACATTGGTTGAACGTCATGTGTCCTTCTTAGCTGATGTGTTTGTTCCCTTTGGGGAAATGTCACGCGATGTAATGGAGTCCTTCTAGCTTGCTACGACTCATCTACACTCGCTGGTGATCGGCACATGCTTTGTTGGGTCATGTATGTCTGTCCTTGTGCGGTACTGCCACTTTGGTTTGTGACTAGACTTGTCGATCTGGGTTCTTTGACATTGGAATGCTAGCGACACTATTGCATACGTGAGTCAAAAGACGCAAACGGTCCCGGCTAAGGTAAGGCTGCAGCCATGGAGTTAACCGTGCGTGAGACCGCAAAGAGATGCGATGTGTTACAGGCTGGATTTCTATGACTTAGGATCGGGGTCCCGACAATCCATATGTGCCAATCATGACTCTTGAGCCCAAATATTTTCAATTTCTCAAGACTCGTTCCCCTCTTTAGATTCGCAGCATACCCATGGGGGAACATCAACCGTATTTTCACCCACAATAGCATTTCCCTCATAGTTGGCCTTTCAAGATTGAACCATGCCTTTGGCTTCCCTATGCTTTGCTTTCCTTTCCGTTGTCGCAAGTTTTGCAACGGTCTATCACATAGAGACTCCAGGTCGATTCTAGCCTTAGGATTATCTTTTGACTTCCCCTCTATGCCGAACAATGTACCAAAAATGGCCTCCGCAATATTCTTTTCAGTGTGCATCACGTCAATGTTGTGTGGGAAAAGGAGGTCTTTGAAGTAAGGGAGAACCCATAAGCATGACTTGTGAGTCCAGACGTGTTCCGTATTATACCCTTTGAAGTATCGTGGACGCAAAGGATCAGGCTCGAGAGCATTTAACTGATCAAGGGTCTGTTGGCCTGTCAACGCAGCTGGTGTAGTGTTTTTGACAACTCTACCTGTGATGAAATTCTTCTTGTCTTTTCTGAACTTATGGTCAGGATCCAGGAATTGTCTATGCATGTCGAAGCAAGAATACTTGCGACCAGCCTGCAGCCAACGGAACTGAAGAGCTGCCTTGCATGTGGTGCACGGGAACCTTCCATGCACACACCAGCCAGCGAATAGCGCAAACGCCGGATAATCATCCGTCGAGTACATGTACCACACATGCATTATGAAATTTGTTTTGGTAGCCGCGTTGTAGGTCTTGATCCCATTATCCCAGGCTTCTTGCAACTCATCCTTAAGCGGCTGCATGTACACATTCATATTCTTCCCCGGATAGTTGGGCCCTGGAATTATCAATGTCAGGAAAATGTTCTTTCTTTTCATAATCTCTCCGGGTGGCAAATTTAGTGGAATGACAAATACAGGCCAACAACTATATTGTGCTGCCGTCATACCATACACATTGAACCCATCCCTGCTGATGGCAACTCTAGGTTGCCTTGGATATTCCGAATTATCCTTATGTAATGCATCGAAGTGCCTCCATGCAAAACCATCTGAAGTGTGTACCAGCATCTTGTTCCCATCCGCATCTAGTTCGGTTCTTTTTCCCAATTTGTGCCATGTCATCTGTCTCGCCGTCTCTTCGACCATGAAAAGACATTGAAGTCTTGGTACGATTGGCAGATATCGAGGAACACTAATGGGGATTTTGGTCTGATTCTTCTCGCCCATGTCGTTGTCTACCACAATATACCTGGAAAAATTGCAAATGGGGCAATAGTTCAAGGCCGCATACTCAAGCCTAAATAAGGCACATCCATTCTCACAGGCATGTATCTTCTCATAGGGCATCTTAAGTACACAGAGGATTTTCTCTGACTGGTACAGGTTTGCAGGCAGTACATGGCCTTTGGGTAGAAAGCGTCCAAATATCATCATCATCGCGTCGTAGCATTCTCTGCCTAGGTTGAATTGAGCCTTCAGAGCCATTACTTGCGCGATGGCATTCAGCTGACAAAGCTCAGTCTGCTCGTGGAGAGGCCGTTTTGAAGACTCCAACATTTCATAGAAGTCCTTTGCAGATTCCTCCATCTCATCGTCCGAATCACGAGCATCATCAAAGTCTTGCACCATGTCTTCAATCCCGGTACCATGCTCGTCAGTGCGACGACGAATCACCTCAGCTCTGGCACATTGGTCAGACTCACCATGAAAAGTCCACACCGTATAATTAGGTGTAAAACCCCACTTCTGTAGGTGTTTACCCATTTCAAACTCTGTCTGCTTTTTCTAGTTGTCGCAGTTGGGACAGGGGCACCATGTTTTATGCTGGCCATTTGCAAATGCGGCTCTCACAAACCCCTTGGATTTTGTTAACCATTCATGGGTCATGTCTTTCTGACTAGGGTGACCAGTGTACATCCAAGCACGATCACTCATGTTGCCTAGCTACCTATGGGGGCACAAGAAATAAATATATAATTCATCATCTATATTCATACGCTAATCAAGTTTGTCAGTTTTATTACGTCCATGCAACCTACACGCTAATAGGTAAAGATAGGTCCTAATCCCACCCGAGTATGTTTAGACTGGGTTCGTTTTCCCATGCTCTGCTCCAGATGCGACGCAGAATTTCAGCGGCACCTCCCCGCTGTTCTCCTGATACACGTCTCGGCAATAAGCAGAGAGGATGTGTACCCAAAGAACAACAGGGGAGGCACTGACGAAATTCCGCATCGGATCCGGAGCACAGCATACGGGAAAACAAACACAATCTACACATACTCGGGCTGTCCATGGATAATGTTGGACAATTCGAAAGGATGGCGGTTATAAATATGCAAAGAAATGCATATTTATAGATGTCGCCCTTTCGAACGGGAGACGCATACTGGTCACGCATACTCATGATTGAAGAAACCTATAGCTAGCAAGTTTCATCGGCACGAAGACCGGGACAGAGCAAATTAAGGGGGTAGGAGGAGAAGTCATTTGTGCTAACCAACAAACGCAAGGGCGGAGCTCGTCCAACGCACGTGGAGGTCGTCGAACAACTGCACATTGAAATTCACCTGATCAACACAAATATGATGTTTTTATAGTTAACATAATCGGAAAATATGTGACCTAACTCATAATTTACAAAATTATGACCCCGTGGGTAGGGGGTCGGGGGTCGGGGGTAGGGGGTCGGGGGTCGGGGGTAGGGGGTCGGGGGTCGGGGGTAGGGGGTCGGGGGTCGAGGGTCAGTGGCGTCGGGGGTCGGTGGTCGGGGGTCGGGAGTCAGGGGTTGGAGGTCGGGGGTCGGGGGTCAGTGGTGTCGGGCGTCGGGAGTTGGTGGTCGGGGGTCAGTGGTGTCGGGCGTCCGGGGTCGAGGGTCGGGGGTTGGTGGCGTCAGGCGTTAAGGGTTGGTGGCGTCGGGCGTCGGGGGTCGAGAGTCGGGTGTTGGGGGTTAGTGGTGTCGGGTGTCGGGGGTCGGGAGTCGGGTGTCAGTGGCGTCGGGGGTCGGGGGTCGAGGGTCGGGGGTTGGTGGCGTCGGGCCTCGGGGGTCGTGGGCGGGGTGTCGGGGGTCGGGGTCCTTTTCTTTCTTCTTCTCCTCTCTCCTCTTTTTCTTATTCTTCTTGTATATCCCTTGTGACCTCACTCGGCCTCCATAACTCTAACTTTCTATTAACCCCCGTTACTAGAAATGGAAACTATCTAGAATCTAGTGTTTTTTTTAGATTTTTGCTTTCCTCCTTGAAAGAAGAGACCACCATTGCAAAAGCACAAAGAAGCAACCGATGCATATATCTCGGGATAACTTTCATTTCTTATATTGCCATCGGAACTGTCCGTTCCTTGCATTGCCCCCCTTGTGCCTCCCTTAACCAGGCCCGTGGATTGCTTTACATATGACTGGACTCAAAAGGCCCAAATTCTAGGAAATATAAAAGGAGATCAGCCCACTATTATGGAAGCAAAGAGGCCAGCCTAGTACACCATACGAATAGTTATCCCTAAAAGGATATCAGCCCACTATTGTGCCTTTCAAACCATAATAGTGTAATGGTAGAACTAGACATCAACAATTAGCTTGAAAATTAATGTTATTTGATACTAATACTTGGAAATAAAATTTCATATTAATATGGAATGTAACCTTTATTTTGTTTACTAAAGAATGACCAAATATAAACTAGCTAGGGGGCTGTTTGGATCAAAGCACATAAGCATTCAACCAAAAAATTCGGGGTTGACCAGATGATATATAGCCTCTGTTTTGGTTAAGGTAAAATTATCTAGAGTCAGGTACAAGGAAACTTCATCGTCAGATGCACTCAAATGAAAAAAAGAAAGAAAAAAATTGGACTCACCAGGGAAGTTGCCGCGGGAGGGGTGTGGCCGCCGGGAGGGTTGTGGCCCTGGGGAGGGGGTGGCCGGAGGGAGGGGTCGCCGGGAGGGGTGTGGCCGTGGGGAGGGGTGGCCGGGAGGAGGGGTCGCCACGGGGAGGGATGTGGCCGCGGGGAGGGGGTGGCCGCGGGGTGGGGCCGGGGTGGCCGCGGGGAGGGGGTCGCCGCGGGGAGGGGAGCGCCGCGGGGAGGGGGTCGCCGGTGGGAGCGAGGCGGTGCGGCGGCGGGCGCGAGCGACAGTGAGCACGAGGGGGAGAGAGACAGTACTGTGTGGGGGGGGGAGAGAGAGAGACAGTGAGCGCGAGGGGGAGAAGACGGCCGTTACACGGTCGGCTCCTTTGCCATCCGCCCCCCGACGGCAAAGGCCCCAAAGGCAGACGACAAAGGCCGACACGCGACAGAGCTAACATTCCGTCGGGCACGGCAGGCATGGGACCCACCCGTGATCTTTGCCGTCTGCCCTTGGTCCCTTTGCCGTCCGCTGGCAGACGACAAAGGGCCGACACATGGCAAATAGTATTTTTGCCATCTGTCATCCCTTTGCCGTCCGCCTTGTGTTAACTGACGGCAAAAAGGTTCTTTGCCATCAGCCAGCAGACGGCAAAGGGATGGATGACGACAAAGAACTGGATTCCAGTAGTGAGGTTTTGATAACCTACAAGTATAGGGGATCAATTATAGCCTTTCTCGATAAGTAAGAGTGTCGAACCCAACGAGGAGCTAAAGGTAGGACAAATATTCCGCCAAGTTCTATCGACCACCGATACAACTCTACGCACACTTTACGTTCGCTTTACCTAGAACAAGTATGAAACTAGAAGTACTTTGTATGTATGATAGGATAGGTTTGCAAGAAAATAAAGAATACGTAAATAAAAACAAGGGGCTGTTAGATAAAGAAACAATTACGTTAGTTTAACGAGTGTGGAAAAGTGGTGGTAGGAGTTGCGGAATTGTCACTAAGCAATTGCCTATGTTACTAGACCGATAGCAAGTTTTATGTGGGAGAGGCCACTGCTAGCATGTCATCCCTTACTTGGAATTCTATGCACTTATGATTGGAACTATTAGCAAGCATCCGCAACTACTAACGTTCATTAAGGTTAAACCCAACCATAGCAATAAGATATATTGGCCCCCCTTCAATCTCGCATGCTTCAATTTCTATGCTAGGCTGAAGCTTCTGTCACCCTTGCCCTCCAATACATAGTCCTATCAACATACTACTAACCCTATGGTGTGATCCACGTGCGCGCTCATATGATGGGCACCAAAGGATAGCAACATAACCACAAGCAAATTAAACCAATCATAGCAATTCATCAATCACCGATAGGACAACAAAAATCTACTCAAACATCATAGGATAGCAACACATCATTGGATAATAATATGAAGCATAAAGCACCATGTTCAAGTAGAGGGTACAGCGGGTTGCGGGAGAGTGGACCGCTGAATATAGATGGGGGAAGGTGATGGAGGTGTTGGTGAAGATGACAGAGGTGTTGGTGTAGATCGCCGTCACACGATGATGTCCCGGGCGGCATTCCGGTGCCGCCAGGAGAGAGGGGGAGAGAGCCCCCCTTCTTATTTTGCTTCCTTGACCTCCTCCCTAGATGGGAGAAGGGTTTCCCCTCTGGTCCATGGTATCCATGGCGGCGGAGGGGCGAGAGCCCCTCCGAGATTGGATCTCTCTCTCTGTGTCCTTCTGTTTCTGTGCTCCCAGATTCCGGCCTTTCACCATTTCTTAAATTCCCGGAGATCCGTAACTCCGATTGAGGTGTCCTTTTAACACGATTTTCTTCCGGATATTAGCTTTCTTGCACGAAATAAGGTCCCCAACCGCCTTAGGTATTGCTCACTAGCCTGCCACGCGCGTGTGGGGGGTAGGGTGTACCTCCTGGGCTTGTGACCCCCTCGGGCATCATTTCGCGTTGATTCTTCTCCCCAAAAATCATAAATATTCCTTAAAAAATCCCCGTAGGTTTTTATTGTGTTTGAACTTCGTTTGGTATGGATATTCTGCGTAACAAAAAACATGCAACAAACAGGAACTGGCACTGGGCACTGGATCAATATGCTAGTCCCAAAAATAGTATAAAAAGTTGCCAAAAGTATGTGAAGGTTGTAGAATATTGGCATGAAACAATCAAAAATTATAGATACGAAGGAGACGTATCAGCGGTCCTTGGAGAAGGTTAAATAGCAACTTGTATATCACTGTTGTGGTTTTGCGTTGGTAAGAATCGTTCTTGCTAGATACCCATAGCAGCCACGTAAAACATGCAAGAACAAATTGGAGGACGTCTAACTTGTTTTTGCGGGGTATGACGTGATATGATATGGCAAAATATGTGATGTTATATATTTTATGTATGAGATGATAATGTTGGAATAGTTTAATGTCGACTTGCATGTCCATGCTACGGCAACCGGCAGGAGCCATAGGGTTGTCTTTAATTTTTTTGGGCGCTTGGTGATGATTTTCTTTATCGCTTGTTCAGTAGCTTTAGTAGTACAAGCATAGATGGAGCGACAACCACGATGGCAACACAATGATGGAGATGACGATGATGGAGATCATGGTGTTGTGCCGGTGACAATGGAGATCATGCCGATGCTTTGAAGATGGAGATCAAAAGCACAAGATCATGGCCATATCATGTCACTTATGATTTTCATGTGATATTAATCCTTGTATGCATCTTATTCTGGTTAGGATGACGGTAGTATTATAAGGTGATCCTTCACTAAAATTTCAAGATAAAATTGTGTTCTCCATGAGTGTGGACCATCCCGAAAGTTCGTCGTTTCGAGACACAACGTGATGATCTGGTGTGATAGACTCTGCGTTCACATACAACGGGTGTAAGACAATTTTGCACACGCGAAACACACTGGTTAAACTTGACGAACCTAGTATGTATAGACATGGCCTCGGAACACAAGAGACCGAAAGTTCGAACATGAGTCATATAGTAGATATGATTAACATCGAGATGGTCACCATTGAAGCCAACTCATCTCATGTGATGATCAGACTTGGGTTGGTGAATTTGGATCATGTGTCACTCAAATGACTAGAGGGATCTCAATTTGAGCGGGAGCTTTTCGTAATATGATTAACTAAACTCATTATATTGAACAATAGTCTAAGTAATGTTTCCAAATTCATGTTGTAGATCAATGGCTCGCGCAATAGCACCCTTGAATTTTACTGCGTTCCTAAAGAAAGACGAGTTGAAAGATGATGGAAGTAACATTGTAAACTGGGCCCGAAATTTGAGAATAGTTCTCACGATTTCCCAGAAGTCTTGTGTCCTTGATGCACCACTAGGTGACATGCCACCCCAATCGGCGAACCAAGATAATATGAACATCTGGCAATCGCATCTGGATGACTACTCAGTAGTTCAATGTGCAATTTTGTATGACTTATAACCGGGACTTCAAAGACCTTTCGAACGTCATGGAGCATATGAGATGCTCCAGTATTTGAAGTTTATATTTGAAAAGAATGCCCGGTTTGAGAGGTATGAAACCTCCGATAAGTTATATGCTTGCAAAATGGAGGAGAATGGGTCTGTCGGTGAGCATGTACTCAGAATGTCTGGATACTCAAACCGTCTACCTGAATTGGAATTGTTCTCCCGCCAGAGTCAATAACTGACTGAGTTCTTCAATCACTTCCACCTAGCTACAAAAGCTTTGTGTTGAACTACAACATGCAAGGGATGAATAAATCTGTCGCCGAGCTATTTGTGATGCTGAAAGTCGCGGAGTCAGAAATCCAAAAGGAATATCAAGTGTTGATGGTTAATATAACCACCAGTTTCAAGAAAAATAGCAAGGGCAAGAAGGGTAACTCCAAGAAGAGTGGCAAAACTAATGCCCCTCCCGTGAAGAAACCCAAGGCTGGTACCAAGCCAGAAACTGAGTGCTATCATTGCAAGGGGACTCGCCACTGGAAGCGAAACTACCCCAAGTATCTGGCACACAAGAAGGCAGCCAATGCCAAACAAGGTATATATGGTATACATGTTATTGATGTGTACTTCACCAACTCTCGTAGTAGTGCCTGGGTATTTGATACCGGTTCGGTTACTCACATTTGCAACTCAAAGTAGGAACTAGGGAATAGACGGAGGTTGGCGAAGGACGAAGTCACGATGCGCGTGGGAAATGGTTCCAAGGTTGATGCGATCATCATGGGCATGCTCTCACTTCAATTACCATCGAGAATAGTGATGAACCTGAATAATTATTATTTAGTGCATGCGTTAAGCATGAACATTATATTTGGATCTTGTTTATTGCAAGATGGTTACTCATTTAAATCAGAGAATAATTGTTGTTCTATTTATATGAGTAATTTCTTTTATGGTCATGCATCCAACGTGAGGGGTTTGTTCTTATTGCATCTCGATAGTGATGACACACACATTCATAACGTTGGTGTCAAAATATGTAGAGTTGATAATGATTGTACCACTTTCTTGTGGCACTGCCGTTTAGGTCATATGGGTATAAACGCATGAAGAAGCTCCATGCTGATGGACTTTTGGAGTCACTTGATTTTGAATCACTTGAAACATGTGAACAATGCCTCATGGGCAAGATGACTAAGACTCCGTTCTCTGGAACAATGGAGCGCGCAAGTGACTTATTGGAGATCATACATACTGATGTATATAGACCAATGAGCATAGAGGCACGATGTGGTTATCATTATTTTCTCACCTTTACATATGACTTAAGTAGATATGGATATATTTACTTAATGAAACACAAGTTTGAAACGTTTGGAAATTTCAAGCAACTTCAGAGTGAAGTTGTGATGACCCACAAGTATAGGGGATCGGAACAGTTTTTGAGGGTAGAGTATTCAACCCAATTTTATTGATTCGACTCAAGGGGAAGCGAAATAATATTCTCAAGTATTAGGAGCTGAGTTGTCAATTCAACCACACCAGAAAGATTAGTATCTGGAAGCAAAGTATCAGTAGCAAAGTGGTATGATAGTGATGGCAGAGTATTCCTGACTTGTTGTATCAATGGAGCTAGTAAAGTCTTTCACCAGGTAACAGCAAAGCAGCAAGTAACAGTAGTAGTGACAACAGTAGGAAGGAACAACAGTAGTGACAGCAGTAGCAAGAAAGTAACATAGCAAGGACCAGTACTAAAAGACTCGTAGGCATTGGATCGGTGATGGATGATTATGCCGGATGTGATTCATCATGTGACAGCTATAACACGGAGAGATAAGTAACTAGCTCCCGTTCGTCAATCTAATGTAGGCATGTATTCTGTATGTAGTCATACGTGCTTAGGGAAAAGAACTTGCATGACATCTATTGTCCACCCCTCCCGTGGCAGCGGGGTCCTAATGGAAACTATGGGATATTAAGATTCTCCTTTTAATAAAGAACCGGACCAACGCATTAACACTTGGTGAATACATCAACTCCTCATACTATGGTCATCGCCGGGAGTGGTCCCGGCTATTGTCACTCCGGGTTGCCGGGTCATAACACATAGTAGGTGACTACAACTTGCAAGATAGGATCTAAAACACACATATATTGGCAACAACATAATAGGTTCAGATCTGAAATCATGGCACTCGGGCCCTAGTGACAAGCATTAAGCATGGCAAAGTAGTAGCAACATCAATCTCAGAACATAGTCGATACTAGGGATCAATCCCCGTCAAAACTAACTCGATTACATGATAGATCTCATCCAACTCATCACCGTCCAGCAAGCCTACGATGAGATTACTCACGGACGGTGAAGAGCAGCATGGAATTGGCGATGGAGGAAGGTTGATGATGACGATGGCGACGATTTCCCCTCTCCGTAGCCCAGAACGGACTTAGAATCTGCCCTCCAGATGAAGAACAGGAGGTGGTGGCGCCTCCGTATTGTAAAACGCGATGAATCCTTCTCTCTGATTTTTTTTCGAGCGAAACGGAATATATAGAGCTGAGATTGGAGGTGGTGGAGCCTCGTGGGCCCCACAAGCCCTCACGGCACGGCCGTGGGGGGGGTGTGGTCGCGGCCCATGGGCTTGTGGCCCACTGGTTCACCTCCTCTGGTGGATCTTTGCGCAAGTATTTTTCATTAATTTCAGAAAAATTCTCCGTAAATTTTCAGGTCATTCCGAGAACTTTTATTTCTGCACAAAAACAACACCATGGCAATTCTGCTGAAAACAACGTTAGTCCGGGTTAGTTCCGTTCAAATCATGCAAATTAGAGTCCAAAACAAGGGAAAAAGAGTTCGGAAAAGTAAATACGACGGAGACGTATCAAGTTGAGAATCATCTTAACAAGAAGATTTAATCCCTACGATTTGATCGAGGAGGAGAATATGCGAGTTATGAGTTTGGCACTCACTTAAGACAATGTGGAATTGTTTCACACTTGAATACGCGTGGAACACCACAGCGTAATGGTGTGTCCGAACGTCGTAATCGTACTTTATTGGATATGGTGCGTTCTATGATGTCTCTTACCGATTTGCCATTATCATTTTGGGGTTATGCATTGGAGACAACTGCATTCACTTAAAATAGGGCACCATCAAAATCCGTTGGGATGATGCCATATGAACTGTGGTTTGGCAAGAAACCAAAGTTGTCGTTTCTTAAAGTTTGGGAATGCAATGCTTATGTCAAAAAGCTTCAGCTTGAAAAGCTTGAACCCAAAGCGGAGAAATGTGTCTTCATAGGATACCCAAAAAAGAGAGTTGGGTATACCTTCTATCTCAGATCCGGAGGCAAAGAATTTGTCACGAAAAATATAACTTTTCTTGAGAAAGAGTTTCTCTCGAAAGAATTGAGTGGAAGAAAGATAGAACTTGATGAGGTTATAGAACCTTTACTTCAACCAGAAAGTAGCGCAACACAGAAAGAGGTTTATGTGGAGCCTGCATCAGTTGAAGAGGAAGCTGATGATGATGATCATGTAGCTTCACATCTAGTTGCTATCAAACCTCATAGAACTACCGTGAGACTTTCTCACCCATAGCAAGGCTTAAGTCCGTCAAAATCATGTTAGCAATAGCTGCATTTTTTGATTATGAAACTTGGCACATGGATGCGAAAACAGTGTTCCTTAATGGTTTCCTTAAGGAAGAGTTGTATATGATGCAACTAGAAGGTTTTGTCAATCGAGAGAATGTTGACAAAGTATGCAAACTCCAGCGATCCATTTACACACAGGTGCAAACATCTCAGAGTTGGAATGAGTGCTTTGATGAGGTGATCAAGGCATTTGGGTTTATACAAGTTTACTGGGAAGCTTGTATTTACAAGAATATGAGTGGGACCTCTATAGCATTTCTAATGTTATATGTGGATGCCATATTGCTGATTGGAAATGATATATAACTTTTGGGAAGCGTAAAGGATTATTTGAATAAAAGTTTTTCATTGAAGGACCTAGGAGAAGCTGCTTACATATTAGGCTTCAAGATCTATAGAGATAGATCAAGACGCTTAATAGGACTTTCACAGAGCACATATGATGAGGACATCCCTTGGCCTTTACCATCTTTTTCTATTGATGACGATGCTGCTCAAGATAAGCCCAATGAAGTGAGGATTCGACTTATTACAAGGTCTCGTGCCAAGTTATTAGAACAACAGGTAAACTCACTCTTAACTGAATATGATGTTTGTGTTAATGAGAATTTTGTACTACCTAAATCCATGCACGTATGTATGATCAGGTTTGTTGAGGAGGGATGGAGCGCATTGACAAGGATGGCAAGCACGAGGGGGCAAGGGAGGAAGTGGAGCCATCAAGGAAAATAATTTTGGTTCGGACTGTCACAAGTCCTGAATTTGGAACGGACATGGATTCTTCATACGGACTCCAAAGAAAGCAAATAAGCACCATCTGAATAGGAATTTTCAATGGCTTTCCAATGGGTCTGGCCCCATGCACCGGTTCGATTCAGACTGGGTGTGGTGACCGCAACTAGTCAGGAGTCGTTTTCGGTTTCCAAACACGGTCTGTTTAAGTTAGGAAAGTTAGGTTTTGACTCCAACACAATGTTGGACGTCCAAGAGCCTTTATAAGGCTTGTAATTTCGTGGTTTTTAGGTTTTAGACCACGTTTAAACAAAACCCTAGATTGAACTTGTTGTAAGCATTCATCTATTATCGAGTTCCTCTTTGCTGCGATCACGATTTCACCCTCCCCACTTGGTTGCGATCTTGGGAGTTCTTTATACCAAAGTTTGAGTGTGATCTGTTGTTCCATTAGGAATTAGTATATTGCAAAACCGCTTCGTGGTCGGCGGCAACGTTGCACCAGCATGAGGTGTTGCGAATATCCACTGGGTTGAAGAGTTGTTGCATTGGCAACGGGGGAACAGCCGGAGAGTTCGAGAGCATTTGCGAGTTATCTTCATCTTCCACCAATTCCACCATCCGCTCACTGAAAAGATCGGGCCATCCCTTATCATCTTGGTATCGGGTTTCCAGTGTTTATGCGGTGAGCTTTATCCCCATAGATTAGTTGTTTTCGTCCTATACAGAAAAAGCCATACAAAAATATTAGGTTTTAGAAATCGCCATCGACTAGATAGCACTGATTGCATCTTCTAGTTGTTGTTCGTGTTGGTCTGTTCTTTGCGTCTCTGTGTTTCCTTTTGTGTGACTATTCTCTAGGTTTCGTTCTATTTCTGTTTTGAGTCTTCTTTTTGTTCGGAGTCTAAAAATTAAAAAAACTGAGTTGTTTCTCGAAGTCCAGATCCGAGTAGAATTAAGTTTCTGTTTCGTTGTCTTTATAATTTCGTTTTACACATTCTTCCTTTTCCGTTATCCACAACTTTGTGAACCAAAGACACAGCCTCTCTACAGCATTGGTGTAGGAACTTAACCAGAAAAGACTAGCTAACATTTTTGCTCACACGCTGCTCATTAGGATTTGTGTCTTTGATCATCTATTATCCATAATTTTCATTTTAGCTCCTGTTTTGAGTTGGTGGCGTTAGAAAACTCATTACAAAAAAAGAAAAAAGAAAAGAGAAAAGAGGCTGAATTGCGCATATATATATATATATAAACTATATTCATCACCGAGGGTGCAGAATAAATTATTCCTCACTCGAGGTAATTTTACGATCATTTCATAAATAAATTAAATTTGAAATACAAATAGATACATTTATATTGATTAACTACGAAAAATTAGACATAAGAAAACAAAAGTATAGATCATAAGACGAGAAAAATCGCATTTTATGTATAATTTACACTATGTTTTTATGTTTGTAATTTTACGTGACATAAAATATTTTTTACGGTGACTATGTATTTTTTTACGTTCTCTTTCTACATATAAGATAAGATTAAAATTTAAGAAACGTAAAATTATGATGTATTAATGTGAAAATAGAGGGGGTGAAGAATAACCATTCCTCACCCAGGGTGACGAATAGCGCGACCCTATATATATATATATATATTGTGTGGAGCTTATAGTTGTTATCATTGTGACACTACTAGTAATTTGAGCAATCTTGTGGATGTTTCATTGAGCTACTTGCTAGTGTCTTCCGAGTGCTTTGCAACACGAGCTATAGCCCGGACTTTATCATACAATTTTCGTGCTCAGCCCTATAGTTGCATTGCCACATTATTCTCCACGTGTGTGTTTCTAGTGTTTTAGAGTATCACACGAGCAACACATAGGATTTGTATTTGGTGTTGTTAGGTATCCATACCAAGCCCCACTAAATACCCTGGTTTTGTCGTGTGACTCTTTGAGACCCATAATATTCGCTACATCACATCCGTGCACGTACTGCTATTATAAGTTGGTAAGCTTTGCTATTCACTTTGGAATGGTAAGATACACCATTTCTTTTGGTTTTTTAGTGAGTTCAGAGTTTTTTCCACCTATATATGAGATACTTGTGTGCACTAATCATGCCTTCAGGTGATGAGACTGTGAGTGTGGTACAACAAAAGAAGGAGGATAATGCTTCAGTTAATTGGCAGGAGTATGTGGCTCTTCGTGATCATCTCTCGCATCAATTCCGGGCTGAATCTGAAAAGTTGCAAACTCGTTTGGCTGCTACAAATTCCAAAGTTGACACTCTACATCAGTCTATGTTAGCCCTTCAGCAATCTATGGATGCTATGAACAAACTATGCAGGTGCTGACACAGCGTCACGGACAACCAACAGATGGTGCTAGTGTGCTTGGTGAGCATGCAGACCAATTTGGTAATTATGATGATGCTTACGAGGAGGTTGATGGGCGTGCTAGTGCTGTTCATGTTGGACGCAGTGAAGGCCGAGGTTCTGCGCCTCCGAGTCGTGGATTGGCACAACTTGGTCGTGCACGTCGTGTTTTAAACAATGTTGATCACGCAACCAATCGTGATGATGATGGTTTGGGTAAGCCAAAATTCAGCATTTCCAAATTTGAGGGCTCTATTGATGTGGAGGAATATATTAATTGGGAGTTGAAGATGGAATAATTATGGCGTTTGCATGATTATACGGAAGATAGAAAGATCAAGCTTGCATCTTCCAAATTTGATGGTTATGCTTTGCTTTGGTGGCATGGACTTGTTAATGCGAGGCGTGAAGCTCATGATTTGCCTATTCGCTCTTGGTGAGAGATGAAGGAAGAGATGCAGCATCATTTTATTCCTCGTAACTATAGGCGTTCATTGTATGACAAGTTGCAAAATTTGAAGCAAGGTACTTCGTCCATGGATGAATATTATAAGGAGATGGAGTTGATAATGCAGCGTGCTAAAGTGAGAGAAGAACCTGAACAAACCATGCAATGTTTCTTGTCAGGTTTGAATTTTCATGTCAAGAGAATTGTACGTCACTCACAATATGCTGACATAGAGGATTTATTGCATCAAGCATGTGAAGTTGAGTTACAAGTGGCCGAAGATGCCAAATATGTGTCTCGTTCTTCCTTCAGAAGGGGCAGTTTTTCCTCACGAGCTACACCCAATGTTGTGCAATCTAGTGTTGCACCAAGTGCTCGTGGAGCTGCACCTACAAAGCCAATTTCGGTTGCACCTTCTCATAAGCCTACAGCGCAACCTATGGCTAGTGCTACCGGTTCTTCGAGTTCTATAGCCCACACACGTGATATGAACTGCCATACGTGTGGAGGCAAGGGTCATTCCAAAGGAGATTGTCCGAATAAGAAAGTCATGTTAATCAATGAAGAAACCGGTGAGTATGAGAGTGGTGATGAGGTGGAGCCTGAAGGTGATTTTGTGGAGCAAGATGACAGTGGTATTGTATATGCCGATGAGTTTCGTTTGCCCATTATTGTTTACATGCAACGAGCATTGAGTGTTACACCAAGTCGTATGGAGCAGCGCTGTAATTTGTTTCAAACCATGGCTGCACTTGGTAATGGCAAATTGTAAAACGTGATTATTGATGGTGGTAGTTGCCACAACTTGGCTAGTAAAGAGCTTTGTCAAAAACTGAAACTGAAATATTTACCACACCCTCATCCTTATTATATTATGTGGTTGAGTGATAGTGGGGATATGAAAGTCAGCCACATGGTGTGTGTCGACTTTCAGATTGGACCTTTTATATAAGGACACCGTGGAGTGTGATGTTGTTCCTATGACGGTGTGCCATTTATTGTTGGCTCTTCCATGGCAGTTTGATAGAGATGTATGCCACAATGGGAGAACCAACACATACCAGGTCAATTGGCAAGGAAAGGATATTAGGTTGAGGCCTATGACGCCGCAAGAAGTTGTCAATCAATCTCGTCAAAAAGTTGAGGTTCACCGTGAGGATGAGCGTGCGAGATTAGATAGGAGAGAGACTCCACCTTTGGTGAGTGAGAGCCACAAGCCAAATATGAGTGGTAAAAATAAAAGTGAGGGAGAGAAAAAAATAACAGTATTAGCCACCAAATCTGATTTGAGAGAGTTTCATGAGGATCCCACTCTAGTACCTCTAGTGCTTATGTACAAGGGGGGAATTCTTGTTTCTAACGATATGACCCCTCTCTCTATTGGTGTTTCTAATGTTTTGCTGGATTTTGGTGATGTGTTTCCGGAGGAGGTACCCGTTGGTTTGCCACCATTGCGAGGTATTGAGCATCAAATTGATTTGATCCCGGGAGCAACACTTCCAAACCGAACTCCCTATAGGACAAACCCCGAAGAAACAAAGGAGATTCAGCGACAAGTACAAGAGCTTCTTTATAGAGGTTGTATTCGTGTGAGGTTAGGCCCTTGTGTTGTTCCTGTTATTTTAGTTCCTAAGAAAGATGGTACATGGCGCATGGGTGTAGATTGTAGGGCAATTAATAACATCACTATTCGTCATCATCATCCTATACCACGTGTGGAAGACATGTTAGATGAATTAAGTGGTGTTGTTATTTTCTCTAAAATTGATTTGTGTAGTGGTTATGATCAAATTAGGATGAAGGAGGGTGATGAATGGAAAACAACCTTTAAAACTAAATTCGGATTATATGAGTGGTTAGTCATGCCGTTTGGGTTAACTAATGCACCTAGTACTTTCATGAGATTGATGAATCATGTTTTAAGCAATTTCATTGGTAAATATGTTGTGGTGTATTTTGATGATATATTAATCTAGAGCTGTAATCTGAACATTTTGATCATATACGACAAGTTTTGCATGTGTTGCGTGAAAATAAGTTATATGGTAACCTTGATAAGTGCACATTTTGCAAAGATAAGGTCATATTTCTCAGATATGTTGTTTCTAAGAATGGAGTTGAGGTAGATGAATCAAAAATTGAAGCTATTAAAAATTGGCCTACTCCTATGAATCTTAGTCAAGTACGAAGTTTTCACGGTCTTGCTGGTTTTTATAGACTTTTGTGAAAGTCTTTAGTACTATTGTTGCATCTTTAAATGATCTTACTAAGAAAGGTATAGAATTCTTGTGGGGCGCCGCCCAAGACATTGCATTTGATGAACTGAAAAAACGTTTGATTAGTGCACCTTTACTTGTACTTCCTGATTTCAATAAGCAATTTGAGATTGAATGTGATGCTAGTGGTATTGGAATTGGAGGTGTGTTGATGCAAGAGGGTAAACCAATTGCATATTTTTCTGAAAAATTCAATTGTGCACAATTGAACTATCATGTTTATGATAAAGAATTATATGCGCTTGTTAGAGTTCTTGAGGTTTGGCAACATTATTTGTGGCCAAAAGAATTTATCATACATTCTGGTCATGAGGCATTAAAATTTCTGAAAAGCTAATCTAATCTTAATAGGCATCATGCTAAATGGGCTGAGTTCATTGAATCCTTCCCATACATAATTAAGTATAAGAAAGGCAAAGATAATGTGGTTGTTGATGCTCTCTCTAGGAAAAGCATGTTATTGACACAATCAGATGTTCAAGTTCCTGGTTTGGAGAGTTTGCGTGATTTATATGCTAATGATACTAATTTCTCTATGCCTTTTGCTCAATGTTCTCCAGTGAAAGCATGGGGAAAATAGCACATGCATGATGGATACTTGTTTCGAGCTAATAAATTATGTGTGCCCGAGTCGTCCGTGTGTTTCCTATTGTTGCAGGAGTCACATAGTGGCGGTTTGATGGCACACTTTGGGCGTGAGAAGACGTTGTTGATGTTGGCTGATCACTTTTATTGGCCACGGACGAGGCGTGATGTGGACAGATTTCTGAAGCGTTGTATTACTTGCAACAAGGCAAAGTCCAAACTTAAGCCTCACGGTTTGTATACTCCTCTACCTGCACCTACATATCCATCGGAGGATATTAGCATGGATTTTGTATTGGGTTTGCCTAGAACAAAGAGAGGACATTACTCTATTTTTGTGGTAGTAGACAGGTTTTCTAAGATGTCACATTTTATTGCGTGCCACAAAAGCGACAATGCATCCCATATTGCTAATCTGTTTTTCAGGGACATAGTGCGCTTACATGGAGTACCGAAGACTATTGTTTCTAATCATGATGTGAAGTTCATGAGCTACTTTTGGAAGACATTGTGGGGGGAAGCTGGAAACGAAGTTGTTGTTCAGTACTACTTGTCACCCACAAACAGATGGTCAAACGGAGGTTGTGAATCGCACAGTTTCAACGTTGTTGTGAACCATGATCAAGAAAAATTTGTGTGAATGGGAAGAATGTTTGCCGCATGTGGAGTTTGCTTATAACAGGGTGGTGCAGTCTACCATGCAGCTTTGTCCGTTTGAGGTGGTGTATGGCTTCAAACCCATTACTCCACTTGATTTGCTGCCGCTTCCAATTCAAGAGAGAGTCAACATGGAGGCATCGAAGCATGCAGATTTTGTGAAGACGATACATGAGAAGGCAAAGGAAGCAATTGAGAAGAAGGGAAAGCATATAGCTGAGCGGGTTAACAAGAAGCGCAAGGAGATATTATTTCCGCCGGGTGACATGGTGTGGGTGATATTCCGCAAGGCTAGGTTTTCCAACCTGTGCAAGTCCAAGTTGATGCTGCGAGGTGCTTGTCCATATAAAGTGCTTGCAAAAATAAATGATAATGCATATAAGATTGATCTTCATGCGGATGAGTTGGTGTTAGTAATTCTTTCAATGTTGCTGATTTGATGCCATATACTGGAGATGAACTTGACGCGTCGAGGTCGATGCCTTTTCAAGGGGGGGGGGGAGGTTGATGAGGACATCCCTAGTCCTTTACCATCCTTTTCTATTGATGATGCTGCTGCTCAAGATAAGCCCAATGAAGTGAGGATTGGACCTATTACAAGGTGTCGTGCCAAGTTATTAGAACAACATGTGAACTCACTCTTAACTGAATCTGATGTTTGTGTTAATGAGAATTTTATACTACCTAAATCCATGCACGTATGTATGATCAAGTTTGTTGATAACACAAACATTAGAGGAGAGATGGAGCGCATTGACAAGGATGGCAAGCACGAGGGAGGCGAGGGAGGAAGTGGAGCCATCAAGGAAAATAATTTTTGGTTCGGACTGTCAGAAGTCCTGAATTTGGAACGGACATGGATTCTTCATACGGACTCCAAATAAAGCAAATAAGGACAATCTGAATAGCAATGTTCAAGAGATTTCCAATGGGTCCGGCCCCATGCACCGGTTCGACTCGGACTTTGCGTGCTGACTGCAACAAGTCACGAGTCATTTTCTGCATGTTTCCAAACAGGGTTCGTTTAAGTTAGGAAAGTTAGGTTTTGACTCCAAAACAATGTTGGACGTCCAACAGCTTTAAAAGGCTTGTAATTTCGTGGCTTTAAGGTTTTAGACCATATTTAAACAAAACCCTAGATTGAACTTGATATAAGCATTCATCTATTATCGAGTTCCTCTTTGCTGCGATCAGGAATTCACCCTCTCCACTTTGGTGCGATCTGGGGAATTCTTGCTACCAAAGTTTGAGTGTGATTTGTTGTTCCATTGGGAATTAGTAGATTGCAAAACCTCTTTGTGCTCCGCGGCTACGTTGCACCAGCGCGAGGTGTTGCGAATATCCATTGGGTTGAAGAGTTGTTGCATTGGCAACGAGGGAACAACCGGAGAGTTCGAGAGCATCCGCGAGTTATCTTCATCATCCACCAATTCCACCATCCGCTCACTGAGAAGATCGGGCCACCCCTTATCATCTTGGTATCAAATTTCCAGTGTTTACTCGGTGAGCAATTTACCCCATAGATTAGTTGTTTTCGTCCTATACAGAAAAAGCCACACAAAAATATTAGGGTTTAGAAATCGCCATCGACTAGATAGCACCGATTGCATCTTCTAGTTGTTGTTCGTGTTGATTTGTTATTTGCGTCTATGTTTTTCCTTTTGTCTCGCTATTCTCTAGGTTTCGTTCTATTTATGTTTTGAGTCCTCTTTTTGTTAGGAGTCTAAAAATAATAAAAAAACTGAGATATTTCTCGAAGTCCCGATACGAGTAGAATTAAGTGTCAGTTTTGTTGTCTTTATAATTTCGTTTTACACATTCTTCCTTTTCCGTTATACACAACTTTGTGAACCATAGACACAGCCTATCTACAACATTGGTGTAGGAACTTACCCAGAAAAGACTAGCTAACATTTTTGCTCACAGGCTGCTCATTAGGATTTTTGTCTTTGATCATCTATTATCCATAACTTTTGTTTTTGTTCCTATTCTGAGTTGCTAGCCATAGAAAATTCATTACAAAAAGAAAAGAAAAAAGAGAAAAGAGGCTGAATTGTGCATATATATATTTTGTGGAGCTTATAGTTGTTATCATTGTGACACTACTAGTAATTTGAGCAATCTTGTGTCTGTTTCATTGAGCTACTTGCTAGTGTCTTTCGAGTTCTTTGCAACACGAGCTATACTTCAGACTTTATCATACAATTTTCGTGCTCAACCCTATAGTTGCATTGCCACATTATTATCCACGTGTGTATTTCTTGTGTTTTAGAGTATCACACGAGCAGCACATAGGATTTGTATTTGGTGTTGTTAGGTATCCATACCAAGCCCCACTAAATACCCTGGTTTTGTCATGTCACTCTTTGAGACCCATAATATTCGCTACATCACATCCGTGCACGTACTGCTGCTACGGCGACAGAAACCTTCTGTCGTCTTTTGAGCTTGCGTTGGTTTTCCCTTTAAGAGGAAAGAACGATGCAACACAGGAGTAGTAAGTATTTCCCTCAGTTTGAGCACCAAGGTATCAATCCAGTAGGAGAATCTTGTCAAATCCAGAGTACCTGCCAAACACAAAATAGCTTGCACCCAATGCTATAAAGGGGTTGTCAATCCCTTCAAGATTGATTGCAAAGTGACATTTGAAGGCGGAAAGTGCAACGAAGTAAAAGTGTAAGGCTGAAAATATGGTGTGGAGTAGACTCGGGGGTCATAGTGTTCACTAGAGGCTTCTCTCAAAAAAGCAAATATTACGGTGGGTGAATAAATTACTGTCGAGCAATTGATAGAACCGCGCAAAGTCATGACAATATCTAAGGAAATGATCATACATATACGCATCACGTCCGAGACAAGTAGACCGATACTTTCTGCATCTACTACTATTACTCCATACATCGACCGCTATCCAGCATTCATCTAGTGTATAGAGTTCATGAAGAACAGAGTAACGCCTTAAGCAAGATAACATGATGTAGAGGGATAATCTCAAACCAATGATGAAAACCCCACCTTTTTACCCGTGATGGCAACAACATGTTGCGTGCCTTGCTACCCGTTCTGTCACTGGGTGAGGTCATCGCACGGTATGAACCCAAAACCAAGCACTTCTCCCATTGCAAGAATCATAGATCTAGTTGGCCAAACAAAACCCACAACTCGAAGAGAATTACAAGGATATGAGATCATGCATAAGAGAGATCAGAAGAAACTCAAATAAGATTCATAGATAATCTGATCATAAATCCACAATTCATCGGATCTCGACAAACACACCGCAAAAGAAGATTACATCGGATAGATCTCCATGAAGATCATGGAGAACTTTGTATTGAAAATCCAAGAGAGAGAAGAAGCCATATAGCTACTAGCTATGGACCCGTAGGTCTATGGTGAACTACTCACGCATCATTGGAGAGGTCATGGTGTTGATGAAGAAGCCCTCCGTATCTGAATCCCCCCTCCGGCAGGGCACCAGAACGTGCCCGAGATGGGATCTTGCGGAGACAGAAACTTGCGGCGGCGGAAAAATACTTTCGATGATCTCCTTGCTTTTTCTGGGATTTTAGGGAATATATAGGCGAAAGACCTAGGGCGGGGGAGCCATGGGGAGCTCACAAGCCTGCTAGGCCCGGCCCCCCCGAGGCCGGGCCTGGTGGGCTTGTGACCTCCTCCGACGTCCCCTGCCTTGGTCCTCAAGTCTCCTGCGTGTCTTCTGTTATGGAAAAAATCATTCCGTGGATTTTATTCCGTTTGGACTCCGTTTAAAATTCTCCTCTTAAAATGGTCATAAACACGGAAAAAACAGGAACTGGCACTTGGCATTGAGTTAATAAGTTAGTCCCAAAAAAGATATAAAAGGCATACAAAACATCCAAAGTTTGACAAGATAATAGCATGAAACCATCAAAACTTATAGATACGTTGGAGACGTATCAAGCATCCCCAAGCTTAACTCCTGCTCGTCCTCGAGTAGGGAAGTGATAAAGACATAATTTTTGATGTGGAATTCTACCTAGCATAGTTGTCCTTTGCAACTTCTTTCATCTGACATGAATGTTCAGATCCGTAAGATTCAAAACGATAATTTTCTATTGACATGAAAACAATAATACTTCAAGCAAACTAGCAAGGTAATCATGAACTTTCAAAATAACAAGGCCAAAGAAAGTTATCCCTACAAAATCATATAGTCTGGCTATGCTCCATCATCCTCACACAACTAATGTAAATCATGCACAACCCCGGTATTGGCCAAGTAATTGTTTTTGCATTCTTACTTTCTCAAAAAATTTATAACTATCACGCAATACATGAGCGTGAGCCATGGATATAGCACTATAGGTGGAATAGAGTGTGGTGATGGTTGTGAGACAAAAAGCAGGAGATGGTCACATTGACTCGGCGTTTCAAAGTGCTATGGAGATGCCCATTAATAGATATCAATGTGAATGAGTAGGGATTGCCATACAAGGGATGCACTAGAGCTATAAGTATGTGAAAGCTCAAAAGGAGAACTAGTGGGTGTGCATCCAACTTGCTTGCTCACGAAGACCTAGGGCAATTTTGAGGAAGCCCATCATTGGAATATACAAGCCAAGTTATATAATAAATATTCCCACTAGCATATGGTGGTGATGAAACGAGAGGCTCTCAATCATGAAGAACATGGTGCTATTATGAAGCACAAGTGTGGAAAAAGATAGTAGCATTGTCCCTTCTCTCTTTTTCTCTCCTTTTTTTTATTTGGGCTCTTGGCCTCCTCTTTTTTTTATTTGGGCTCTTTGGCCTCTCTTTTTTTATTTACTCACATGGGACAATGCTTCAATAACAATGATCATCACACTTTTATTTACTCACAACTCAAAGCTTAGAACGATGATGACTCTATAGTAAATGCCTCCGGCAGTGTACCGGGATGTGCAACGATCTAGCTTGGCGTATGACGTTGAAACATCTCGCTAGCTATCTTACGATCATGCAATGGCAATATGAGAGAGACGGCACAAGTCATGAGACCAAACGGTGGGAGTTGCATGGCAATATATCTCGGAATGGCTATGAAAATGCCATAGCAGGTAGGTATGGTGGCTGTTTTGAGGAAGGCATATGGTTGGTTTGTGTACCGGCGAGAATTGCGCGACACTAGAGAGGCTAGCAATGGTGGAAGGTGAAAGTGCATCTATACCATGGACTCACACAAGTCATGAAGAACTCACGTACTTCTTGCGAAAGTTTTTATTACTAATCGAAACAAAGTGCTAAACGCATACTCCTAGGGGAAGGGTTGGTAGGTGTTAACCATCGCGCGATCCCGACCTCAACACAAAGGATGACAATCAATAGATCAATTATGCCACGACTTCCTAACATAGCGGTTCACCATACATGCATGCTACAGGAATCACTAGCTTCAAAACAAGTATTTCTAGATTCACAACACCCTACTAACATAACTCTTAATATTACCAAATCCACGTCTCAAAACTAATTGAGAGGAATCAAGACTTCTCTTTCTACGCAATGCACATGAAGATGGAGCTTTTTGTATACTCTTTGGGTACCTATCACCTTTGGGACTACTTTCATAGCATAAGCCAACTACCAAGTCACACACCGCCATGCTCTAAAAGATCTAAGTGAAACACATAGAGCAAAATTATCTAGCTCAAAAAGATATAAGTGAAGCACGATGAACATTCTAGCAAAATCACGATGAGTTCATATCTCTCTCTAAAGGTGTGCAGCAAGGATGATTGTGACACAACAAAAAGAAAAGACTCCTAAGATACAAGACGCTCCAAGCAAAACACATATCATGTGGTGAATAAAAATATAGCTCCAAGTAATGTTACCGATGGATTGGAGACGGAAGAGGGGATACCTTCCCGGGGCATCCCCAAGCTTAGATTTTTGGTGTCCTTGAATTTGGCTGGGGATGCCTTGGGCATCCCCAAGCTTGAGCTCTTTCCACTCATTATCTCTTTGTCAATGAGAACATCACCCAAAACTTGAAAACTTCACAACACAAAACTTAAACAGAAACTCATGATAACATTAGCACAAGAAAATAAACTACCACCACTTTAGGTACTGTAGAAATCTTCATTTCTATTTATATTGGTGTTCGGATACTATATTCTCACTTTTCCATGGCTAGTACCCCCACCCCCCCGATACTATCCATAGTTTCATCAAAACAAGCAACTAACTCAACAAAAATAGAATCTGTCAAAAACAGACCAGTCTGTAGGAATCTGTATACTTCGTATACTTCTAGTACCTCAAAAATTCTGAACAATTACGAATGCCTGGGCAAAAGGCATATCAACCAGCAGCAAAAAGAATCAACTCAAAATCTCTTTCTAAATAAAAATGAAAAATAATCTCATGAGCAAAAAGCTTCTGTCTTTTTCCAGCAGGATCAAACAACCATCACCAAGACTAGTCATAAATGTTTTGCTTGGCTCAAACACAAAAAGAAACACAAAAGACACTATCATAACAGAATTATGATAGTGTGGATGCAAAAACAGAAATAAAAATAAAAATTCATTGGGTTTCCTCCCAACAAGCGCTATTGTTTAACGCCCTTAGCTAGGCATTGATAATTCAATGATGCTCACAAAAAAGACAAGAATTGAAGCACAACGAGAGCATCATAAAGCATGTGAAAATCACATATAAGTCTAACATACTTCCTATGCATAGGCATTTTATAGGAAAACAAATTATCAAGACAAGCAATAACGACCATATGCAAGGAAGAAGAAAGAGACAATAGCAATCTCAACATAACGAGAGGTGATTTAGTGATATGAAAGTTTCTACCACCATATTTTCCTCTCTCATAAAAATTACATGTGGGATCATACTCGAATTCAACAATGTAACTATCACATAGGATATTCTTTTCATTATCCACATGCATGCAAAGTTGACACTCTTCAAAAATAATGGGATTATCATCAACTAAAGTCATGACTTCTCCAAACCCACTTTCAATAATATTGCAAATATCATATTCATCATGAGGCTTAAACAAGTTTTGAAGATCATAAGAAAAATCATTGCCCCACTCATGATCATTGCAACAAGTAGTGGACATAGCAAAACTAGCATCCCCAAGCTTAGGGTTTTGCATATTTTTAGCATGATTGTCACTAATAAAATTTATAGTGAAACCATTGCAATAATGCTTTTCATCCAAGGAGCCCTCGTGAATCACTTCATAAATTTCTTCCTCACAATTTTTAGATTCACGCATGTGAAGTAAAACTCCATAAAGATAGTCAAGTGCACTCAACTCACTAAAACTTGGATCAACATAATTGGATCTCTTAAAGAGATTAGCAAGTGGATGAGGATCCATATCACTAGATTTTCAGCAAGACAAGATGCAAGCATATTGAAGGCACATAGCACACAAGCAAAGGAATGGCAAACGAAAAAGGCAAACGAAGAAAAGGGAAAATCTTTCTGTAAATTTTAGTTTTTTCAGAAGTGGGGGAAAGGAAAACGAGAGGTAAAAAAGTAAATGCAAGAGATGAGTTTGCGACACTTACTTGGATGAGTTCTTGACTTGATCCTCCCCGGCAACGGCGCCAGAAATCCTTTTGCTACGACGACAGAAACCTTCTGTCGTCTCTTGAGCTTGCGTTGGTTTTTCCCTTGAAGAGGAAAGGGCGATGCAGCATAGGAGCAGTAAGTATTTCCCTCAGTTTGAGAACCAAGGTATCAATCCAGTAGGAGAATCTCGTCAAGTCCAGAGTACCTGCGCAAACACAAAAGAGCTTGCACCCAACGCTATAAAGGGGTTGTCAATACCTTCAAGATTGATTGCAAAGTGAGATCTGAAGGCAGAAAGTGCAACAGAGTAAAAGTGTAAGGCTGAAAATATAGTGTGGAGTAGACCCGGGGGTCATAGTGTTCACTAGAGGCTTCTCTCAAAATAGCAAATATTACGGTGGGTGAACAAATTACCATCGAGCAATTGATAGAACCGCACAAAGTCATCACGAAAGCTAAGGCAATGATCATACATATAGGCATCACGTCTGGGACAATAGACCGATACTTTCTCCATCTACTACTATTACTCCACACATCGACCGCTATCCAATATGCAAATAGTGTATTGAGTTCATGACGAACAGAGTAACGCCTTAAGCAAGATGACATGATGTAGAGGGATAATCTCAAACCAATGATGAAAACCCCACCTTTTTACCCTTGATGGCAACAACACGATGCGTGCCTCGCTACCCCTTCTGTCACTGGGTGAGGTCACCGCACGGTATGAACCCAAAACCAAGCACTTATCCCATTGCAAGAATCATAGATCTAGTTGGCCAAACAAAACCCACAACTCGAAGAGAATTACAAGGATATGAAATCATGCATGAGAGAGATCAGAAGAAACTCAAATAAGATTCATAGATAATATGATCATAAATCCACAATTCATCGGATCTCGACAAACACACCGCAAAAGAAGATTACATCGGATAGATCTCCATGAAGATCATGGAGAACTTTGTATTGAAGATCCCAGAGAGAGAAGAAGCCATCTAGCTACTAGCAATGGACCTGTAGGTCTATGGTGAACTACTAATGCATCATCGGAGAGGTCATGGTGTTCATGAAGAATCCCTCCGTATCCGAATCCCCCTCCGGCAGGGCACCAGAACGTGCCCCAGATGGGATCTTGCAGAGACAGAAGCTTGCGGCAGCGGAAAAGTAATTTCTATGATATCCTGGCTTTTTCTGGGATTTTAGGGAATACATAGGCGAAAGACCTAGGGCAGGGGAGCCACGGGGAGCTCACAAGCTTGCTAGCCCCCCTAGGTCGGGCCTGGTGGGCTTGTGACCTCCTCTGACGTCCCCTGCCTTGGTTCTCAAGTCTCCCACGTGTCTTCTGTTATGGAAAAAATCATTCCGCGGATTTTATTCCGTTTGGACTCCGTTTAAAATTCTCCTCTAAAAAGGGTCAAAAACATGGAAAAAACAGGAACTGGCACTTAGCACTGAGTTAATAAGTTAGTCCCAAAAAAGATATAAAAGGCATACAACACATCTAAAGTTTGACAAGATAATAGCACGAAACCATCAAAAATTATAGATACGTTGGAGACGTATCAACTGCTATTACAAGTTGGTAAGCTTTGCTATTCACTTTGGAACGGTAAGATACAAAATTTCTTTCGGTTTTTGAGTGAGTTGAGAGTTTTTGCCACCTATACATAGAGATACTTTTGTGCACTAATCATGCCTTCAGGTGATGAGACTACGAGCGTGGTACAGCAAAAGAAGGAGGATAATGCTTCGGTTCATTGGCGGGAGTATGTGGCTCTTCGTGACCATCTCTCGCGTCAATTCGGGGCCGAATCAGAAAAGTTGCAAACAGCTTTGCGTGCTACAAATTCCAAAGTTGACACTCTGCATCAGTGTATGACAACCCTTCAGCAATCTATGGATGCTATGAACAAAACTATGCAGGTGATGACACAGCGTCACGAACAGCCAACAGATGGTGCTATTGCGCTTGGTGAGCATGTGGACCAATTTGGTAATTATGATGATGCTTACGAGGAGGTTGATGGGCATGCTAGTGCTGTTCATGTTGGACGCGGCAAAGGCCGAGGTGCTATGGCTCCGGGCCATGGATTGGCACCACTTGGTCATGCACGTCGTGTTTTAAACAATGTTGATCACGCAGCCAATCGTGATGATGATGGTTTGGGTAAACCAAAATTCAGCATTCCCAATTTTGAGGGCTCTATTGATGTGGAGGAATATATTAATTGGGAGTTGAAGATGGAAAAATTATGACATTTGCATGATTATACGGAAGATAGAAAGATCAAGCTTGCATCTTCTGAATTTGATGGTTATGCTTTGCTTTGGTGGCATGGACTTGTTAATGCGAGGCGTGAAGCTCATGATTTGCTTATTCGCTCTTGGCGAGAGATGAAGGAAGAGATGTAGCATCGTTTTATTCCTCGTAACTATAGGCGTTCATTGTATGACAAGTTGCAAAATTTGAAGCAAGGTACTTCGTCCGTGGATGAATATTATAAGGAGATGGAGTTGATAATGCAGCGTGATAAAGTGAGAGAAGAACCTGAAAAAACCATGCAATGTTTCTTGTCAGGTTTGAATTTTCATGTCAAGAGAATTGTACGTTGATACGTCTCCATCGTATCTACTTTTCCAAACTCTTTTGCCCTTGTTTTGGACTCTAATTTGCATGATTTGAATGGAACTAACCCGGACTGACGCTGTTTTCAGCAGAATTGCCATGGTGTTGTTTTTGTGCACAAATGAAAGTTCTCGGAACGTCCTGAAAATTGACGGAGAATTTTTCTGGAAATTATGAAAAATACCTACGCAAAGATCCACCAGAGGGGGTGGGCCAGTGGTCCACAAGCCTTGTTGCCGCGGCCACCCCCCTGCCCGCGGCAACCAAGTTTGTGGGGGCCCACGTGGCTCTGCCGCCCCCAATCTCAGCTCTATGAATTCACTTTCGCCCAGAAAAAAATCAGAAGAGAAGATTTCGTCGCGTTCGCGATACGGAGGCACCTCCACATCCTGTTCTTCATCTAGAGGACAGATCTGGAGTCCGTTTTGGGCTCCGGAGAGAGGAAATCGTCGCCATCATCATCATCAACCTTCTACCCTCTCCAATTCCATGAAGCTCTTCATCGTTCGTGAGTAATCTATTCGTAGGCTCGGTGGGAGGTGATGAGTAGGATGAGATATATCATGTAATCGAGTTAGTTTTGACGGGGATTGATCCCTAGTATCCACTATGTTCTGAGATTGATGTTGCTACTACTTTGCCATGCTTAATGCTTGTCACTAGGGCCCGAGTGCCATGATTTCAGATCTGAAATTATTATGTTGTCACCAATATATGTGTGTTTTAGATACGATCTTGCAAGTTGTAGTTACCTACTATGTGTTATGATCCGGCAACCCCGGAGTGAAAATAACCGCAACCACTCCCGGTGATGATCATAGTTTGAGGAGTTCATGTATTCACCAAGTGCTAATGCGTTGTTCCGGTTCTTTATTAAAAGGAGAACCTTAATATCCTGTATTATCCTTTTGGACCCCGCTGCCACGGGAGGGATGGACAATAGATGTCATACAAGTTCTTTTCCCTAAGCACGTATGACTACACACGGAATGCATGACTACATCACATTGATGAACGGGAGCTAGCCACATATCTCTCCGTGTTATAACTGTTGCATGATGAATATCATCCAAACGAATCACCGACCCATTGCCTGCGAGTTCGTCCCACTGCTGCTCTTACTTGTTTTGCTCTGCTGCTGTTACTTGTTGTCACATCCCTGACACCTTAAGCAAGTTAGCTTTGTGCTCATGTTTTCTTTGCATTGCATCTAGGAAATTTTCAACAAGAACAAAGCAAGTGATGAAGGAAAATGCCAAAACCCTAGCCACTTCTCAAAATAAAGGAAAATTCAAACTAGTTAAAATCAATGAACCCAAAATGGCCTCAAGAAAAGTTCAATCTTTCTGATAAATCATGAAAGTAAATGAGCAATGAAGAAAACCATTTTCTTGACACTTTAAGCATTTTAATTAAATGCAAAAAGCTACTGGTTTCAAGTTTAAAATTTGAAATCAGAAACTTTAAGCTTTCAAAAATGTTGAAAACTTTAGGAATGGCTGGAAATATTCCAACAAATATTCTAGGGTGTTCAACATATTTTTTACAAACTATTTGGGAGCTGAAATAAATAGTAAATCGATGAAATAGCAAAACAGAAACAAAACAGAAAAAAAAGAGAAAAGAAACTACCTGACGCTCACCTGGCCCGGCCCAGCTTCTCCTGTCGTCTTCCTCCCCCGCCAGTGGGCAGCAGGAGGTGGCCGCCGTGTACTCCGGCGCGGCCACGCACCTGTGCGCCTGCCTGGCCGCCGCTTCGCGCTGGCAAGCATGGGGATATCTTCCCCGAGCCCGTCCCTATCCGTTCCCCAGCTCATTCTCCCCCTCTGCCTCGTTTCTTTCTGTCGCCATTGGAGCCCGAGCAGAGCTCGAGCTCGCCGCCGTTCTAGCCTACCCTCCTCCCTCGTGAGCCGCGCAATAGGTCCGCCGCAACTCCCTGAAGCTTTCTAGCCATTTGCCCGACGCCAAGACGCAGTGAAACGACGAGACGCAGTGGTCTTCTTCCTCGGGTCATCGAAGTTCGTCGTCGGCGTTCTTCCTCTCCAGGCCGTCCCCGAGCAAGCTAGCGCCATCACTGCACTCCACGTGAGCTTTCGCATCTTTCCCCTAAGATCTCCCCGTCGATCCCCTCCTCTAGGCTTAGTTCCATCGGAGCCCGACGAGATCCGCCGCTGCAGCTCGTCGCCGGTAGCCCTCCGGTGATCAGCTCGTCCTTCTGAGGCCACCAGCAGCTTCAGGCCGTCGCGTAGATGCCGTAGGAGCTGAGTCCCGTGCGTAGGTCCCTCTATATCGATGACCCCGATGACGCCCGAACTTTGGCCGCTGCCAAGCTCGTCGCCGGCGTCATCTCCGGCCAGATCAGCCCCAGCTAAGTGCAAAAATGAACCCGTGGGAGAAGTGTCGTTCCTCTGGTGCTCTCCGCGCCGAGTTTGGCCCCCTGTGCGCCGTTTCCGAGCCCCTCCGACGTACTGGTGGTCGCCGGAGGCTCCCCGCCGGCGAGGACGACCTCGCCGCCGGTGGATCTCAGCTGGCCTGAGCCACTGACGTGTGGGGCCAGCCTTTGGGAGTTTAGGAATAATAAAAATAAAATCAAATAATTTAATAAGTCACTGACATGTGGGTCCAGTGAGATTAATTAGCTAATTAAGTTTAATTCTAATCTAAAACTGACCAGAGACACTGACCAATGGGTCCCACTGGTCAGGTTTGACCTGAACAGGTCAGTTGACCTGCTGATATCAGGCTCATGCAATAAAAGGGTTTTCCAGTATAAAAATAATTCGAGAAATGTTTAAAACTTCAAAAATTCATAGAAATTAATTTGTAACTGCAATGAAAATAATTTATATATGAAAAAGTATCAGAAAATTCAAGGAATCTGAATATGTCATTTTCAAACATGTTTGAAAATGTTACACAACCCAAACATGTAGATTAATGTATAAGTTAATTCTTATAAATACTTTATAAATAGAATTTGGATAATATTTAAATTGCACTATGAAAGACATGATCAAACACTGTTCTAATTACAAACCAGCAACCTAACATGTCATCCATGCATGTTAAAAGCAAGTTGATCTGAGCATTAGGTCAAATCAACTAAAAATGGTATCCGAGAATACCTCGTTTGAAGTGATATTTGAATTTGATTCAAATCAACTTCAAACCTAATACATGCTAGCTATATTAGTATATCACCTTGCATTCTCATGCCATGCTCATGCATCATCTTGATTGCATATGTTTGTTATTGATTGTTGTCATTCCTTTCGGTAGGCTCCGCACCCCCGGATTCCACCGAATATCCGTCTGACGGATATTGTCACTCCTCTGAGCAACAAGGCAAGCAACCATTTTGGTCATCCCGATAAATCCCATGTTCTTGCTTGTGCACTTACTTATTTCATTAGGATCAAATGCTTCAAATGCTTTTGCCACGTTAGTTGAACCCACTTCCTTTGCATGACCTATCCTTCTCACCGTAAATAGCTAAACCTTGCAACCTAGCATACCTGGTAGTTGCTTGAGCCATGATGTGCCTTATCCTGCTATGCATGCTATGCTTAGAGTTGTGTATGGTCTGTTATCTGGGATATGAATAGAATTGTGAGAATGTGTTCGGTAAGCAAAGGTTGTGTGTTGAACCTGATTTGGTAAAGGTACCGGTGAAAGGCTGTGTAGGAGTACATGGCGGGTTGTTTCATTGGAACCGTCCTTAGGAACTGAGTTCCGTGTATGTAATCCAAGACTAGATACTACCACACGTTGGGATACTTAATTGACCCTCTCGACTTATTAATCGCTTAGTACTCGGTCCAGGAGTTGCAAGTAGTTTCTGGTGTTTATAGTCATGCTGGAGGCCGTGCATAGTGCTGACCTCAGAGGTGGGCTATGATGCGGTAGGCAGTGGCACGGTGTACCAAGTGGCACCCGGATGGTGGGCTTGGGAACCCTGCGCACATCGTTTGAGGCCGTGGCGGAAACCTCGGCCGGACTTCCGTACGGGTTACTCTCAGATAGGCGATAAACCTGGACTAGGTATTAACGTGGTTAACGGTCGTGGCCGACTCCCTCGCTGGGCTTCCGCTTGAAGGTTACCGAGGTGCATGACGTGCACATGGCGATAAGTGGTGAGAGCGTGTGTGAATAAGTACACCCCTGCACGGTTATGATCTATTCGGATAGCCGCGTCCGCGGATATGGACTACTTGGGGACATATGTTGTTCATAGATAACTTAAATGGCTACTCATAAAATTGTCAAGATAAGCGTGAGTGTCGTGGACGGCATTTTCGTATGGAGATGGAATGATTCCACGATGGTGTATTTTTGTAGTGTTAGTGGACTCATGTGCGAGAAATCAAGTTGTCAAAATTATTTAAAAATGCAAGTTGTCTAGCCACGAGTCAAATGCTCGCTTTCCGCATGAAACCCCACCATACCTTGTTGATACATTGCATGAGTAGTTAGTTATCCTAAAGTCTTGCTGAGTACCTCCGTACTCATGTTTGCTTAATGAATGTTGCAGAGGTTGCTAATGACCCTAACGGAGGGTTCTTCATAGACATCGACGACGACGAGTAGCTGGTGTCCCAGCTACGATCTGGCCCTAGGTTGGTTCTGTAGTATAGTCAGGCCATGTGCCTTCTAGTTGCACCTGTCTGTACTCAGACAGTTTTAAACACTTCCGCTGGCTTGTAACTGAATGACTCCTATTATGGGTCTTGAGACTCTTACTGTGTAATATTATGTGTGTGGCTCATCCGAGCCTTTTAAATAAAGTTTTATGTTTATGGTTATGTTGTGATGCCATGGATGTATCTATACATATCGGTATGCCATGCTTACGTGTGTCGTACTTGATATGTATGGGGTTCGATTACCTAGTCGTGAATTTTAGTAGCACTCCTTACAAGGAAATGCCCCTTTGTGATCCAACGAGTCATGGTAGTTCGCTACTGCTCCGGACACATTGGTGGACCGGCATGTGTCCTTCTTAGCTGTTGTGTCTGTCCCCTTGGGGAATGTCACGCCATGTAATGGAGTCCTTGTAGCTTGCTACGACTCGTCTACACTCGCTGGTGACTGACACCTGCTTTGTTGGGTCATGTATGCATGTCCTTGTGCGGTACTGCCACTTTGGTTTATGACTAGACTTGTCGATTCGGGTTCTTTGACATTGGAATGCTAGCGACGCTATTGCATACGTGAGTCAAAAGACGCAAACGGTCCCGGCTAAGGTAAGGCTGCAGCCGTGGAGTTAACCGTGCGTGAGACTCCAAAGGAATGCGATGTGTTACAGGCTGGATTCCTATGGCTTAGGATCGGGGTCCCGACACTTGTTTTGCTCTACTGTTGTTACTTGTTTTGCTCTGCTGCTGCTACTTGCTACTGTTTCTCCTTGCTACTGCTGTCACTACTGTTGTTCCTTACCACTACTGTTATTCGTTACACTGCTACTACCTGCTACAATTCTGGTTCGCTTGTCGTTGACGGGAAAAGACAATTTCCGTCAACGGGCAACTTCTGGCGCCATTGATACGACAATTAGGAATAGTCTGCCGTCAACCGATCGTTTCTGACACCGTTGTTATCATCCTACTTTGCTGCTGATACTTTGCTTGCAGATACTAATCTTTCAGGTGTGGTTGAATCTAACACATTCAGCTGCTAATACTCGAGAGTATTATCTTACCTCCTAACTAGCGTATCAACAAATTTGGGTCGAATAATCTACGCTCGAAAACTGCCGCGAACCCACGCGCTGGTGGGCCATCAACAACATTCTTCTAGTTTGGCTGCCGGGGAGTGCTATCACCATTCTTCTGGCGCCGTTGCCGAGGAGGTATTGCTATATTCTCTGAGTCACTTGGGATTTATATCTGCTGATTACTATGAAGAATCTGAAGGATCCAAAAACCAAAGTCTTGCCCTCAACTACGAGGGGAGGTAAGGAACTTCCATCTAGCTCTGCACTTGATTCACCTTCAGTTATGAGTAAGTTTGCTACATCACCTCCTGCTAGAAATATTGATATGTCGTGTGTGCTTGATGATGCTAGGCCTGATACTGCTAGAGATGCTATGCTTGATACTATGTGTGATGATGCTATGCCTCATACTACTAGAGATGCTATGCTTGATACTATGCCTGATGATGCTATGGATGCTATTTTGCCTGATGATGCTATGCTTGATACTGCTAGAGATACTACTTTGCCTGATGTGGCACTAGGGGTGTTTCTTGATGCTCATATTGCTAGAGTTACTGCCAATGCTCGTGATGCTTCTAAAACTGCCGATACTATTGATATAGAACCTGCTTTTGCTCCTGCTAGATCTAGCTCTCCTAGATATGAATTTCCTGATATACCTGAGGGTTACGTTACGGAGGGAGAGATAGCTGAGGATTTTCTTGCGTGTAAGGATGCCTATGATGCTGAGAAATTACTTCTCAAATGGAAGGAAAAAATCTCTGAAGGCTAGGATGAAATACGACCCGAAGTTTGCCACTTCACCTATCTTTATCACCAATAAGGATTATGAATTCTCTGTCCACCCTGAGATAATCTCTCTAGACGAATCTGATCCTTTTCACGGTTATGAGAGTGATACGGTCGTAGCCCATCTTACCAAACTACACGATATAGCTACCCTTTTTCACTAGTGAGGAGAAGATCCCCCACTACTATATCCTTAAATTGTTTTCTTTCTCTCTAAAGGATGACGCTAAAGCCTGGTTCACTTCTCTTGCTCCTGGATGTGTGAGTAGTCCCAGGATATGGTCTATTACATCTATGAGAAATATTTGCCTGCCCATAAGAAGCAAGCTGCCTTGGAGGAAATATACAACTTTTCTCAACTCAAAGAAGAGAGTCTCCCACAAGCTTGGGCGAGGCTCGTCCAGCTACAGAATGCTTTTCCTGATCACCCTCTTAAGAAGAACGAGATACTTGATATCTCCTATAATGGACTTACCGATGCTTCTAGAGACCACCTAGATAGTTGTGCCGGTTGTGCTTTTCGGGAACGAACTGTAGAACAAGCTGATACTCTACTGAATAACATCTTGATCAACAATAAAGCTTGGACTATTTCCAAAACACCTCCTAAGCCAACTCCTAAGAAAAGAGGTATTCTATTCCTCAGTCCCGAAGATATGCAAGAAGCCAAGAAATCTATGCAAGAGAAAGGCATTAGATCCGAAGATGTCAAAAATCTACCACCTATAGAAGAGATCCATGGTCTCGATAACCCGATACAGGTAGTAGAAGTAAATTCTTTGTGTAGGTTTGATGAGAGTGATATTTCTTTTGATAAACCCGCTAGCCTATGCTTTGATGAATTTGACAACTTTGTTGCCAAACCGCAGAGTTTCAATGATTATGTTAGCAGATATTTGGAACAAAGCACTCGTATGCTTAGCCATTCAAGTGCTTGTGTAGACAGAAATGTCAATGATCTGAAGCTTCTGAGTAAACATGCCTCTATGATTACTAGTTAGGTAGAACAAGTACTTAAAGCTCAGAATGACCTGCTCAATGAATTAAATGACAACTCTGTCAGATTCATTACTAGAGGAGGCAAAATGACTCGGGAACCTTTGTATCCTGAAGGTCATCCTAAGAGAATTGATCAAGATTCTTAAGGAATTAATGCAGATGCACCCAGTCATCCTAAGGAGAAGAAGAAGGATGATAGAAACCTGCATGTCAGTTCACCAAATACTGTCACACCTGAAGAACCAAATGATATTTCTGGCCTGATGCAGAAACACAATCTGGTGATGAACATGAACCTGGTGACAATGTGGACAGCGATGTTCATAATGATGCTCAACCTAGCAATGGTGAGGATGTGGAGATTGAACCTACGGTTAATCCTGATGACCCACAACCTAAGAGATACGATAAGAATGACTTCACTGCTAGGAAGCATGGCAAAGAAAGAGAGCCATGGATTCAAAGACCTACGCCCTTTCCTCCTAAGTCATCCAAGAAAAAGGATGTTGAGGATTTTGAGCGTTTTATTGAAATGATAAGACCCGTCTTTCTGTAGATGCGGTTAGTTGATATGCTCAAAATGTCTACATATGCCAAGTACATGAAAGATATCGTGACTAATAAACGGAAGATACCAGATCTTGAGATCTCCACCATGCTTGCCAATTACACTTTCAAAGGTGGAACTCCTAAGAAACTCGGTGATCCTGGAGTGCCCGCTATACCTTGCTCCATTAAAGGAAACAACGTAAGAACTGCCTTATGTGACCTCGGAGCCGGAGTTAGTGTTATGCCTCTATCTTTTTATCATAGACTTGAACTAGATAAGTTGACACCCACTGAAATCTCTCTGCAAATGGCCGACAAATCAACTGCTTTCCCTCTCGGCATTTGCGAGGATGTGCCTGTTGTGGTTGCTAATACCACTATCTTAACAGACTTTGTTATCTTGGATATTCTCGAGGACGATGCCATGGCGGTCAACCTCGGAAGACCCTTTTTAAACACCTCAGGGGATGTTATAGATTGCAACGAAGGCAATGTCACTTTCCATGTCAACGGTAATGAGCATACTATGCACTTTCCGAAGAAACGATATCAAGTACATTGCATCAATGCTATCAAAAAAACTTCATCGATTCTTATTGGGAGGATGAAGTAAGATTTGCTTATTGGGAAGATTCATATCCCCATTGAGGTGACTTAGTGGCTATTCAAAAATTCTCCGTTTTCTCTTGCGATTCAAGAAAGTTTTGTCATAAGGATTTGATCAACCCCATTGACGGATTTCTTTCGATGAACATGAAATGGATGAATCAAAGAGTCACATACCTCTCTTTTAAGATTTCACTTTCTTTTGCTTAGAATAAAAATGATAGGTTTAGTTTATTTTTCCTGTTTTCTGTTTTAGCATCCCGGAGAAAAATACCTCGAAAATAAAAGTTCTCCAATGGTCTTGAAAATCTAGTATAATTTTTTCTGGAATATTTGAAAAATACTGGGACAGAGAGCTGGCTTGGGTGCCACCCCAGTGGGCCACAAGCCCTGTCACCGCGGGGAGCAAGCTTGTGGGGCCCACAGGAACCCCCTCCACTCATTCCAGCTCCAATCCTCTTCTTCTTCCTCCAGAAAAAAAAATCGCAGCTCAAACCCGTGTCCTTGCTCATTTGGCTGTGATTTTCGATCTCCTTGCTCAAAGCGTCATTCTCCGAACCATTTTGGGAAAATTGCTCCTTGGTAAGTGACTCCTCCATTGGTCCAATTAGTTTTTGCTCTAGTGCTTTATCCTTCGCGTATTCTTCCTACCTTGGTGACCCTGTTCTTGAGCTTGAAATGTTGATTTTAGCTGGTCCCAAGTAGTTTTAACGCGTGATACGGTCTCTAAGCACTAGTAGGAGTAGTTGCTACGAGTTGGGTTAATCCCTACTCACTTTTCTTTCGAAGTCTCTAAAAAAATTCAGAATTTTTCAGAGCTAGAAAAGGAAAAAGATGAGGTGGTTCTTGAGAGGATCTTCAAGCCGTAACCCCAAGGAGAATGAGAAGAACCTCCCCAAGTACGTGGTTCCTCGAGTCACAGAAGTTCGAGCGTGCGAGTGGCCAAGTGATGAATTTTTACGCGCCACCGGGCTTTATGAAGACTTTTATTACTTGGTCGAGAACACAGGTCTTACCGCGTTCGTTGAAGATAAATGCTCACAATACCTCCTCCTCACCAATATTTTCGTTCAAAGCTTCAACTTTTATCCGAGGAATAATCCTCCCATGGTTGAGTTCATGTTGTACGATATCCCTCAGTGCATGACACTGCAGGATTTTTGCAATGCATGCAAATTACCTTATGTTGGGGATATTCATGATCCTCGTCCACGGGACTTGGAGGACTTCATAGGTACTATTGCTATTGGAGAGGAGAGAGGAGTGTCTCGCGCTAGAATTGCTAGCATACATTTTCCTGTGCTTCGGTACTTCTTATTATTTGTGGGAAAATGTTTGATTGGCCGTGGGGAGGCTGGATCACTTAGTTCTCCAGACCTTGCGGTTTTGCGCGAAGGCCTTTATAGCGCTAAGACTTATAGCCTAGGTGCTATAGTAGCTCAGCGGTTGAACACAAACCGTTCCAAAGGTGTCGTCTACGGAGGTATCTATGCTACTCGTCTTGCTAGACACTTTGAGATACCTATTAGAATTCGCGAGGAAGAAGAGATGCTTCTTCCTGAGAAATATCTGGATTATGACAGCATGGTTCGCCATGATTTTCTGGATAGAGATGCTAGTAGACGGATGATTTACAACCTGGTATTTAGTCATGGTACTCGAGAGACTATTACTTTGCCTACTCCGTCTTTGTTCGATCTTCATGCAGGCAGGTACACTATTATGCCCTCGGACATCTACGCATATTGGGGTTTAGCCCAACCACAAGTGCCTGTGCCCGAGCCGCCAGTCGAGTACCAGACGCCATTTTTTCAGTGGGAGCCAGAGGAGCTCACACATCAGTGGCATCCACAGTCCGCTCCGGAGTATCCCGGAGCTGGTTATTTCCCGCCTCGGGAGTAGACCAAGCTAGGCCAAAAGCCTAAGCTTGGGGGAGTACGTGTTCTCACCGATCTTGCATTCATGCTTATGCTTTTACTTTGTTCGTCGGTGTTCACACTTGCCACTCTATTATCGATGCTAGTTTGTTTTCGTTTTCTTGTTTTCTTGTTTTGTGTCCTTTTGAGAAAACCCAAAAAGATTTCCCTTTCTTTTTTTGCTTGTTGGGAGCTTTCCCGTGTAAATAGTTTTCTTTTTCTTTGGGTCAAGGTAGAAGATATTGGTTACAATGTTTAATGGCTCTTGCATGCATACCTGTTTAGCTTTCAAAGAGCCATATTACTTTGTCTTCTCCTTTGTGTTTGCCTGCAGATTCAGCTTAGTCCAATGCACGAGCACTCTTATTATTGTTCACATCGTTCGATCATGCAAGTGAAAGGCAATGATGATGATATATGATGAAGTGACTAAGACTGGAAAAGCTGGTATGAACTCTATCTATTTTGTTTTTGTAAATATGACTAGCTTGTTGTTCCAGATTTAGCTTTGTTGTGAGAGAACCATGTTTGCAATGACAACTTAGAGATCATTGTTTCTGATGCCATGCTTATTTACCTAGCAGCTTATAATGGTTTGTCTTCAATGCCAACATAGATTTTGAGATGACTATGATGTAGTATGATAGGATGGTATTCTCCTTTGAATGATTCAAGTGGATTGACTTGGCGCATGTTCATGCATGTAGTTGAAACAAAATCAACATAGCCTCTATGATGTTCGTGTTCATGGTGATTTATATCCTGTTCATGCTTGCATTCCATGTTAGTCAAACTCATTGCATCTTGATGACTGTTGTCGCTCTCTAGTTTTTCGCTTCCCAGTCTTTTGCTAGCCTTCATTTGTACTAAGAGGAATACTGCTTGTGCATCCACTTCCATAAACCCAAAAGTTTTTCCATGAGAGTCCACCATACCTACCTATTTGCGGTATTTACCTGCCGTTCCAAGTAAATTTGCATGTGCCATTCTCTAAACCTTCAAGAAATAATCTATTTCGCATGCCTGAACCGCTCATGTGGTGACAGGGGGCTATTGATATCTTCCATGTTAGGAGTGCTATCCTCGACATGTGTTTATTCACTGTCATTCACGAGAAAGGGGCCGTTAATTGGAATGCCCAGTTCCACGCTTAAATCGAAAACATAACTCTAAAACAAGACTCCCCCTAGGTTGATGTTAGTATGGACGGTACCCGAGGATTCGGCTACCCGTGGAGTGTGATTGATTGGTGGTGGGGGAGTTAAAACTTTACTTTTCTGTTTGGGAACCGCCTATAGCATGAGTAGCATGGAAGATATTGAGAACTCTTGGTCATTGCGTTGACAATGAAAGCATGCCACCCAAAATTATTATCTCTGTTTTCAAAGCTTGAGCTCTGTCACCTCTGCAAATCAATGCTTCCATCTGCGAAGGGCCTGTCTATTTATTTTCTTGTTGAGTTATCCTCCTCTTATATAAGCACCAATTAGAGAGCACCTCTGTCATTTTTATGCTTTGCTTTTGATTGATATTGAGTATGACTATGATTGGATCTTCATTGCTATGAATTACAATGTTTAGTCAGCCCTTGATCTTTGAAAGTGCTCTGCATTTATGTTTTGCGGTCTCAGAAAGAGCTAGCGAGATACCACCTATTCATATTGCTTCATGCTCGTTTTGATTGGATTGTTGGTATCTGAAGCTTATTATTATTTGCTCGCTAGTTGATTATGCCATTGATATTAGTTTACCGTGAGACCTTTGTGTGACTTGCTTATGTGGTTAACTTGTGATCTTGCTGAAATTCTAGTTATGAGTTAGACATAGTTGCAACAACAAGATCAAACAGAGTTTGTCAAAGTTTTTTTCTTTTTCTCTCAGTTTGTCAACTGAGTTGCTGGAGGACAAGCAAGGTTTTAAGCTTGGGGGAGTTTGATACGTCTCCATCGTATATACTTTTCCAAACTCTTTTGCCCTTGTTTTGGACTCTAATTTGCATGATTTGAATGGAACTAACCCGGACTCACGCTCTTTTCAGCAGAATTTCCATGGTGTTGGTTTTGTGCAGAAATGAAAGTTCTCGGAACGTCCTGAAAATTTATGGTGAATTTTTCTGCAAAATATGAAAAATACCTGCGCAAAGATCCACCAGAGGGGGTGGGCCAGTGGGCCACAAGCCCTGTTGCCGCGGCCACCCCCTGGTCGTGGCAACCAAGCTTTTGGGCCCACGTGGCTCTGCCGCGCCCCATCTCAGCTCTATAAATTCACTTCCGCCCAGAAAAAAATCAGAAGAGAAGATTTCGTCGCGTTTGCGATACGGAGGCGCCGCATGAGGGGAAATCAGAAGAGAAAATCTTGTTCTTCATCTGGAGGACAGATCTGGAGTCCGTTTTGGGCTCCGGAGAGGGGAAATCGTCGCCAGCGTCATCATCAACCTTCTTCCCTCTCCAATTCCATGAAGCTCTTCATCGTTCGTGAGTAATCTATTCGTAGGCTCGCTGGGCGGTGATGAGTAGGATGATATCTATCATGTAATCGAGTTAGTTTTGACGGGGATTGATCCCTAGTATCCACTATGTTTTGAGATTGATGTTGCTACTACTTTCCCATGCTTAATTCTTGTCACTAGGGCCCGAGTGCCATGATTTCAGATCTGAAATTATTATGTTGTCACCAATATATGTGTGTTTTAGATCCGATCTTGCAAGTTGTAGTTACCTACTATGTGTTATGATCCGGCAACCCCGGAGTGACAATAACCGGAACCACTCCCGGTGATGATCATAGATTGAGGAGTTCATGTGTTCACCAAGTGCTAATGCATTGTTCTGGTTCTTTATTAAAAGGAGAACCTTAATATCCTGTAGTATCCTTTTGGAGCCCGCTGCCACGGGAGGGATGGACAATAGATGTCATACAAGTCATTTTCCCTAAGCACGTATGACGACACACGGAATGCATGCCTACATCACATTGACAAACGGGAGCTAGCCACATATCTCTCCATGTTATAACTGTTGCATGATGAATATCATCCAAATGAATCACCGACCCATTGCCTACGAGTTCGTCCCACTGCTGTTGTTACTTGTTTTGCTCTGCTGCTGTTACTTCTTTTGCTCTACTGTTGCTACTTGCTACTGCTGTCACTACTGTTGTTCCTTGCCACTTCTGTTATTCGTTACACTCCTGCTACCTGCTACAATTCTGGTTCGCTTGTCGTTGATGAGAAAAGACAATTTCTGTAAACGGGCAACTTCTCGTGCCATTGATACGATAGTTAGGAATAGTCTGCCGTCAACAGATCGTTTCTGTCACCGTTGTTATCATCCTACTTTGCTGCAGACACTTTGCTTGCAGATACTAATCTTTCAGGTGTGGTTGAATCTGACACATTCAACTGCTAATGCTCGAAAGTATTCTCACACCTCCTGGCTGGCATATCAACAAATTTGGGTCGAATACTCTACCCTCAAAAACTGCCGTGAACCCACGCGCTGGTGGGCCATCAACAACATTCTTCTAGTTTCGCTGTCGGGGAGTGCTAGCAGCATTCTTCTGGTGCCGTTGCAAGGGAAGGTCTGTTGACACAGAGTCATACGTCACTATCAATTTGCTGACATAGAGGATTTATTGCATCAAGCATGTGAACTTGAGTTACAAGTGGCCGAAGATGCCAAACATGTGTCTCGTTCTTCCTTCGGAAGGGGCGGTTTTTCCTCACGAGCTACACCCAACGTTGTGCAATCTAGTGTTGCACCAAGTGCTCGTGGAGCTGCACCTACAAAGCCAATTTCAGTTGCACCTTCTCATAAGCCTACAGCGCAACCTACGGCTAGTGCTACCGGTTCTTCGAGTTCTACAGCCCGCACACATGATATGAACTGCCATACGTGTGGAGGCAAGGGTCATTTCAAACGAGATTGTCCAAATAAGAAAGTCATGTTAGTCAATGAAGAAATTGGTGAGTATGAGAGTGGTGATGAGGTGGAGCCTGAAGCTGATTTTGCGGAGGAAGATGACAGTGGTATTGTATATGCCAATGCGGTTCGTTTGCCCACTATTGTTTGCATGCAACGGGAATTGAGTGTTACACAAAGTCCCATGGAGCAGCGCTGTAATTTCTTTCAAACCATGGCTGCACTTGGTAATGGAAAATCGTAAAACATGATTATTGATGGTGGTAGTTGCCACAACTTGGCTAGTAAAGAGCTTCGACAAAAACTGAATCTGAAATATTTACCACACCCTCATCCTTATTATATTCAGTGGTTGAGTGATAGTGGGGAGATGAAAGTCAGCCATATGGTGTGTGTCGACTTTCAGATTGGACCTTATAAGGACACCATGGAGTGTGATGTTGTTCCTATGACGGTGTGCCATTTCTTTTCGGGTCTTCCATGGCAGTTTGATAGAGATGTATGCCACAATGGGAGAACCAACACATACCAACTTAATTGGCAAGGAAAGGAGATTATGTTGAGGCCTATGACACCGCAAGAAATTGTCAATCAATCTCGTCAAAAAGTTGAGGTTCGCCGTGAGGATGAGCGTGCGACATTAGATAGGAGAGAGACTCCACCTTCGGTGAGTGAGAGCCATAAGCCAAATATGAGTGGTAAAATTAAAAGTGGGGGAGAGAAAAAAATAACATTATTAGCCACCAAATCTGATTTGAGAGAGTTTCGTGAGGATCCCACTCTAGTACTTCTAGTGCTTATGTACAAGGGGGGATTCTTGTTTCTAACGATATGACCCCTCTCTCTATTGGTGTTTCTAATGTTTTGTTGGCTTTTGGTGATGTGTTTCCGGAGGTGGTACCCGCTGGTTTGCCACCATTGCGAGGTATTGAGCATCAAATTGATTTGATCCCTGGAGCAACACTTCCAAACCGAGCTCCGTATAGGACAAACCCCGAAGAAACAAAGGAGATTCAGCGACAAGTACAAAAGCTTCTTGATAAAGGTTGTATTCATGTGAGCTTAAGCCCTTGTTATGTTCCTATTACTTTGGTTCCTAGAAAATATGGTACATGGCGCATGTGTGTAGATTGTAGGGCAATTAATAACATCACTATTCGCTATCGTCATCCTATAGCACGTTTGGAAGACATGTTAGATGAATTAAGTGGTGCTGTTATTTTATCTAAAATTGATTTGTTTAGTGGTTATCATCAAATTAGGATGAAGGAGGGTGATGCATGGAAAACAACCTTTAAATCTAAATTCGGATTATATGAGTGGTTAGTCATGCCGTTTGGGTTAACTAATGCACCTAGTACTTTCATGCGATTGATGAATCATGTTTTAAGGTATTTCATTGGTAAATTTGTGGTGGTGTATTTCGATGATATATTAATCTAGAGCCGTAATCTGAACATTCTGATCATATACGACAAGTTTTGCATGTGTTGCGTGAAAATAAGTTATATGGTAACCTTGATAAGTGCACATTTTGCAAGATAATATCATATTTCTGGGATATGTTGTTTCTAAGAATGGAGTTGAGGTAGATGAATCAAAAATTGAAGCTATTAAAAATTGGCCTACTCCTATGAATGTTAGTCAAGTATGAAGTTTTCATGGTCTTGCTGGTTTTCATAGATGTTTTGTGAAGGAATTTAGTACTATTGTTGCACCTTTAAATGATCTTACTAAGAAAGGTGTAGAATTTGTGTGGGGCGCTGCCCGAGACATTGCATTTGATGAACTGAAAAAGTGTTTGATTAGTGCACCTTTACTTGTACTTCCTGATTTCAATAAGCAATTTGAGATTGAATGTGATGCTAGTCGTATTGGAATTGGAGGTGTGTTGATGCAAGCGGGTAAACCAATTGCATATTTTTTGAAAAATTGAATGGTGCACAATTGAACTATCATGTTTATGATAAAGAATTGTATGCGCTTGATAGAGTTCTTGAGGTTTGGCAACATTATTTGTGGCCAAAAGAATTTATCATACATTTTGATCATGAGGCATTAAAATTTCTGAGAATCCAATCTAATCTTAATAAGCGTCATCCTAAATGGGTTGAGTTCATTGAATCCTTCCCAAACATAATTAAGTATAAGAAAGGCAAAGATAATGTGGTTGCTGATGCTCTCTCTAGGAAAAGCATGTTATTGACACAATTAGATGTTCAAGTTCGTGGTTTGGAGAGTTATATGCTAATGATACTGATTTCTCTATGCCTTTTGCTCAATGTTCCGTGGTGAAAGCATGGGAAAAATACCACATACATGTCGGATACTTGTTTCGAGCTAATAAATTATGTGTGCCCGAGTCGTCAGTGCATTTGCTATTGTTGCAGGAGTCACATAGTGGTGGTTTGATGGGACACGTTGGGTGTGAGAAGACATTGTTGATGTTGGATGATCACTTTTATTGGCCACGGATGAGGCCTGATGTGGATAGATTTCTGAAGCGTTGTATTACTTGCAACAAGGCAAAGTACAAACTTAAGCCTCGCGGTTTGTATACTGCTCTACCTGCACCTACATCTCCATCGGAGGATATTAGCATGGATTTTGTATTGGGTTTGCCTAGAACAAAGAGAGCACATGATTCTATTTTTGTTGTAGTAGACAGGTTTTCTAAGATGTCACATTTTATTGTGTGCCACAAAAGCGACGATGCGTCGCATATTGCTAATATGTTTTTCAGGGACATCGTATGCTTACATGGAGTACTGCAGACTATTGTTTCTGATCGTGATGTGAAGTTCATGAGCTGCTTTTGGAAGACATTGTGGGGGTACTACTTGTCACCCACAAACTGATGGTCAAATGGAGGTGGTGAATCACACACTTTCAACGTTGTTGCGGACCATGATCAAGAAAAATCTGCGTGAGTGGGAAGAATGTTTGCTGCATGTGGAGTTTTCTTATAACAGGGCGGTGCACTCTACCACGCAGCTTTGTCCGTTTGAGGTGGTGAATGGTTTCAAACCCATTACTCCACATGATTTGTTGTCGCTTCCTATTCAAGAGAGAGTCAACATGGAGGCATCAAAGCGTGCAGATCATTTAAGATGAATCACAGAACGCAGACGGTAATATCATCGTCTATAAAGCTCGACTTATGGCAAAGGGGTTTGCACAAGTTCAAGGAGTTGACTACGGTGAGACTTTCTTACCCGTAGCGAGGCTTAAGTCCGTGAGAATCATGTTAGAAATAGCTGCATTTTTCAATTATAAAATTTGGCACATGGATGCCAAAACAGCGTTCCTTAACGGCTTCCTTAAGGAAAAGCTGTATATGATGCAACCAGAAGGTTTTGTCGATCGAGAGAATGCTGACAAAGTATGCAAACTCCCGCGATCCATTTACACACACGTGCAAGCATCTTAGAGTTGGAATCAATGCTTTGATGAGGTGATCAAGGCGTTTGGGTTTATACAAGTTTATGGAGAAGCTCGTATTTACAAGAAAGTGAGTGGGACCTCTATAGCGTTTCTAATATTATATGTGGATGCCATATTGCTGATTGGAAATGATATAGAATTATTGGGAAGCGTAAAGGATTATTTGAATAAAAGTTTTTCAATGAAGGACCTAGGAGAAGCTTCTTACATATTAGGTTTCAAGATCTATAGAGATAGATCAAGATGCTTAATAGGACTTTAGCAGAGCACATACCTTGATAAAGTTTTGAAGAAGTTTAAAATGGAACAGTCCAAGAAAGGGTTATTGCCTGTGTTACAAGGCATGAAGTTGAGTAAGACTCAATGCCCAGTGACTGCAGAGGATAGAGAAAAGATGAGTGTCTTCCCCTATGCTTGAGCCATAGGCTCTATCATGTATGCAATGTTGTGCAGAAGACCTCATGTCAGCCTTGCCATAAGTATGGCATGAAGGTTCCAGAGTGATCCAAGAATGGAACATGGGATAGCGGTCAAGAATATTCTGAAGTACGTGAAAAGGACTAAGGAAATGTTTCTCATGTATGGAGGTGATAAAGAGTTGGTCATAAAGGGTTACGTTGATGCAAGCTTTAACACTGATCTCGATGACTCTAAGTCTCAAACCGGATACATATTTATTCTCAACGGGGGTGCGGTAATCTGGTGCAGTTCCAAGCAAAGCATGGTAGCTGATTCTACATGCAAAGCGGAATACATAGCTGCCTCGGAGGTGGCTAAAGAAGGTGTCCGGATGAAGGAGTTCATGAAATATCTTGGAGTTGTGCCCAATGCATTATCCAATGACGGTGTTCTGTGACAACACTGGTGCCATTTCTCTAGCCAAGGAAACAAGGTTTCACAAAAGAAGCACAGACATAAAGCAACATTTCAATTCCATCTGCGATTACATCAAGGAAGAAGACATTAGTATTTGCAAAGTGCACAAGGATCTGAATGTTCATACCCGTTGACTAAGCCTCTTCCACGAGCAAAACATGATCAACACCAGAACTGTATGGGTGTTAGCTTCATTACAATGTAAATCACATAGTGATGTGAGCTAGATTATAGACTCTAGTACAAGTGGGAGACTGTTGGAAATATGCCCCAGAGGCAATGATAAAATAATTATTATTAATTTTCCTTGTTCAAGATAATTGTTTATTTTACATGCTAGAATTGTATTGATTGGAACACAAATACATGTGTCGATACATAGACAACACATTGTCCCTAGTAAGCCTCTATTGGACTAGCTCGTTAATCAAAGATGCTCAAGGTTTCTTGGCCATAGACAAGAGTTGTCACTTGATAACGGGATCACATCATTAGGAGAAAGATGTGATGGAAAAGACCCAAACTATGAACATAGCATGTGATCATGTGAGTTTATTGCTACTGTTTTGTGCATGTCAAGTATATGTTCCCATGACCATGAGATCATGTAACTCACTGACATCGGAGGAATACCTTGTGTGCATCAAACGTCACAATGTATCTAGGTTACTATAAAGGAACCCTACAGGTATCTCCGAAGGTGTCCATTGAGTTAGCATGGATTAAGACTGGGATTTGTCTCTCCCTATGACGGGAAGGTATCTCATGGCCCACTTGGTAAAAAAACATCACAACAAGCCTTGCAAGCAATGTGACCAAAGAGTTAGTCATGATATTTTGTATTACGGAACTAGTAAAGAGACTTGCCAGTAACGAGATTGAAGAAGGTACAGATATATCAGAGATCAAATCTCGGGCAAGTAACATACCGAAGGATGAAGGGAATAATTTACGAGATTAATGAAATTCTTGACATAGAGGTTCAACCGATAAAGATCTTTGTAGAATATGTAGGAGACAATATGGACATCCAGGGCCCGCTATTGGTTATTGACCGGAGAGTGTCTCGGTCATGTATACATAGTTCTCGAACCCGGAGGGTCTGCACACTTAAGGTTTGGTGACGTTTTGGTATAGTTGAATAATGTATGTTGGTAACTAAATGTTGTTCAGAGTCCCAGATGAGATACTGGACATCACGAGTAGTTCCGGAATGGTCTAGAGACGAATATTGATATATAGGATTGATGTATTTGGGTTTTGCAAAGATTTCTTGCATTACCGGTGAAGTGTCGGGAGTGGTGAATGGGTTTCTGGGGTTCACCGGGAGGGCCAACCCACCCAAAGGAGAACCACATAGGCCTAGAGGTGGCGCACCATCCCTTGGTGGGCTGGGCGGCCAGCCTCATGGGCCTATTCGGCCAAATACAGGAGAGGTGGAGCCATCCTACTAGGAGGAGGGCTCCTCCTCCACCAAACCAAATTGGAGGAGGACTCCTCCCCCTTGTGCGTGATACGTCCATTTTGCATCATGCTTTTATATCGACATTTATTGCATTATGGGCTGTTAATACACATTACGGTACAATACTTATGCCTTTTTTCTCTTATTTTACAAGGTCTACTTGAAGAGGGAGAATGCCGGCAGTTGGAATTCGGGACTAGAAAAGGAGAAAATCTGAGAGACCTATTCTGCATAACTCCAAAAGTCCTGAAAACTTACGGAGATTTTTTTTTAAATATATAAAAAATATTGGGCGAAAGAAATACATTAGGGGACCTACCATGTGGCCACAAGCCAAGGGGCGCGGCCTACCCCCCTAGGCGCGCCCTGTAGGCTTGTGGGCACCCTGGCAGACCTCCGGTGCCCATCTTCTGCTATATGAAGGGTTTTGACCTGGAAAAAATCATATCAGAACTTTCGGGGTGAAGAGCCGCCGTCTCGAAGCGGAACTTCGGCAGAACCAATCTAGAGCTCCGGCTGAGCTATTCTACCGGGAAAACTTCCCTCCCGGAGGGGGAAATCGAAGCCATCGTCATCACCAACGATTCTCTCATTGAGAGGGGGTCAATCTCCATCAACATCTTCATCAGCACCATCTCCTCTCAAAACCCTAGTTCATATCTTGTATCCTATCTTTGTCTCAAACCTCAGATTGGTACATGTGGGTTGCTAGTAGTGTTGATTACTCCTTGTAGTTGATGCTAGTTGGTTTACTTGGTTGAAGATCATATGTTCAGATCCTTAATGATTATTAATACTCCTCCCATTATGAACATGAATATTCATTATGAGTATTTACATTTGTTCGTGAGGGTATGGGATAAGTCTTGCTATAAGTAATCATGTGAATTTGGTATTCGTTCGATATTTTGATGAGATGTATGTTGTCTCTCCTCCAGAGGTGTCATTTTAACATCGACAACATGACACTTCACCATTATTTGGGACTAGGGAAATACATTGGGAAGTAATAAGTAGATAATGGGTTGCTAGAGTGATAGAAGCTTAAACCATAGTTTATGCGTTGCTTCGTAAGGGGCTGATTTGGATCCATATGTTTAATGCTATTGTTAGATTTATCTTAATTCTTCTTTCGTAGTTGCAGATGCTTGCGAGAGAGGTTAATCATAAGTGGGACGTTTGTCCAAGTAAGGGCAGCACCCAATCACCGGTCCACCCACATACAGAATTATCAAAGTAACGAACGTGAATCATATGAGCATGATGAAAACTAGCTTGACAGAAATTCCCATGTGTCCTCGGGAGCGCTTTGCTTTATATAAAGGGTTGTCCAGGCTTGTCCTTTGCTACAAAAGGATTGTGCCACTTTGTTGCACCATTGTTACATTTTTTACTTGCTACCCGTTACGAATTACCTTATCACAAAACTATTTGTTACCGATAATTTCAGTGCTTGTAGAGAATACCTTACTGAAAACCACTTGTCATTTCCTTCTTCTCCTCGTTGGGCTCGACACTCTTACTTATTGAAAGGACTATGATAGAGCGCCTACACTTGTGAGTCATCCAAACTCTTTTCTGGCGCCGTTGCCGGGGAGTGAAGCGCCTTCGGTGAGTGGAACTTGGTAAGGAAAATTTTATATATTGTGCAGAAATTTACTTTCACTTGTCACTATGGAAAATAATCCTTTGAGGGGCTTATTCAGGGTATCTTCACCCGGACCGGAAGCACAAATAGATGTTCCTCAACCTGTTGCATCTACTGAAAATATTTATTATGAAATTCCTTCGGGTATGATAGAAAAACTGCTAGCTAATCCTTATGCAGGAGATGTAACACTACATCCTGATTTGCATCTAATCTATGTGGATGAAGTTTGTGGATTATTTAAACTTGCAGGTCTACCCGAGGATGATGTCAAGAAGAAGGTCTTTCCTTTATCTTTAAGAAGGCGTTGATGTGGTAGTGTCTATGTGATGATATTGGATCATGGAACTACAACCGATTGAAATTGGAATTTCATCATAAGTTTTATCCTATGCATCTCGTTCATCATGATCGGAATTATATTTATAATTTTTGGCCTTGTGAAGGATAAAGAATCGCTCAAGCTTGGGTAGGCTTAAGTCAATGTTATATTCATGCCCCAATCATGAGCTCCCGAGAGAAATTATTATTCAGAATTTTTATGCTCGGCTCTCTCATAATGATCAATCCATGCTCGATACTTCTTGTGATGGTTCCTTTATGAAGAATGATATTAAATTAAAATGGGACTTATTGGAAAGATATAAATGCAACTCTGAAGATTGGGAACTCGATGAAGGTAATGAGTCAGGTATAAGCCTTAAGTTTGATTGTGTTAAATCCTTTACAGACACCGATACTTTTTGTGATTTTAGCACTAAATATGGACTTGACTCTGAGGTAGTAGCTTCATTCTGTGAATCTTTTGCCACTCATGTTGATCTCCCCAAGGAGAAGTGGTTTAAATATCATCCTCCCTTTTAAGTTAAAGTGGTTTAACCTATTAAAGTTGAATAAGAAACTATTATTTATAATGCTGATCCTGTTATTCCTAGTGCTTATATTGAGAAACCACCCTTTCCTGTTAGAATAAAGGAACATGCCAAAGCTTCAACTGTGGTCCGTAAGAGTTGTACTAGAATACCTATACATCGTGAAAAAATTAAAGTTGAACCTAATATTGCTATGGTTAAAGATCTCTTGATTCATAATATTGTTGGGCATGTCATTCATTTCTGTGATGAAGCTGCTAGAATTGCTAGACCTGATACTAAAGGTAAACATAGACCTATTGTTGGCTTGCCTGTTGTTTTTGTTAAAATAGGAGATCATTGTTATCATGGCTTATGTGATGTGAGTTCTAGTGTGAGTGCAATTCCCTTTACCTTATACCAAGAAATTATGAATGATATTGCACCAGCTGAATTAGAAGAAATTGATGTTACCATCAAGATTGCTAATAGAGATACTATTGCACCAATTGGGATTGTTAGAGATGTTGAAGTGTTGTGGGGGGGAATAAAGTATCCTACTGATTTTATTATTCTTAGTTCCCCACAAGATGATTTTAGTCCCATTATATTTGGTAGACCCTTCTTGAATACTGTTAATGCTAAGATTGATTGCGAGAAAGAAATGGTTACTGTAAGTTTTGGGGATGTGTATCATGAGTTCAATTTCTCTACATTTCGTAGACAACCCCATGACAAAGAATTGCCTAGTAAATATGAAATCATTGGTCTCTCTTCTATCGTTGTGCCTCCTACTGATCCCTTACAACAATATTTGCTAGATCATGAAAATGACATGCATATGAATGAAAGAAATGAAATAGATAAGATTTTCTTTGATCAGCAGCCTATTTTAAAACACAACCTACGTGTTGAAATACTTGGGGATCCTCCTCAACCCAAGGGTGATCCCGTGTTTGAGCTAAAACAATTACGTGATACTCTAAAGTACGCTTATCTTGATGAAAAAGAGATATATCTTGTTATTATTAGTGCTAACCTATCAGAGCATGAAGAATAGAGATTATTGAAAACTTTGACGAAGCACTGTGCCGCTATTGGATATACTCTTGATGATCTTAAGGGCATTAATCCCACTCTATGTCAGCACAAAATCAATATGGAGCCTGATGCTAAACCAGTTGTTGATCACCAAAGATGATTAAATCCTAAAATGAAGGAAGTGGTAATAAATGAAATACTAAACCTTTTGGAGGCAGGTATGATTTATCCTATAGCTGATAGTAGATGGGTTAGTCTCGTTCATTGTGTCCCTAAAAAGGGAGGTATTACTGTTGTTCCTAATGATAAAAATGAATTGATCCCGCAAAGAAGTTTTACAGGATATAGAATGGTAATTAATTTTAGGCAATTCAATAAGGCTACTGGGAAAGATCATTACCCGGTGCCTTTTATTGATCAAATGCTAGAAAGACTATCCAAACATACACATTTTTTCTTTCTAGACGGTTATTCTGGTTTCTCTCAAATACCCGTGTAAAAAGAGGATCAAGAGAAGACCACTTCTACTTGCCCTTTCGGTAACTTTTCTTATAGATGTATGCCTTTTGGTTTATGCAATGCACCTGCTACCTTTCAAAGATGTATGATGGCTACATTCTCTGACTTTTGTGAAAAGATTGTTGAGGTTTTCATGGATGATTTTTTCATTTACGGAACTTATTTTGATGATTTCTTGGGCAACATTGATCGAGTTCTGCAGAGATGTGAAGAAACTAATCTTGTCTTGAATTAGGAGAAGTGCCACTTTATGGTTAATGAAGGCATTGTCTTGGGACACAAAATCTCCGAAAGAGGTATTGAAGTTGATAAAGCTAAAGTTGATGCTATTGAAAAATGTCGTGTCCAACAGATATCAAAGGTATAAGATGTTTCCTTGGTCATGTTGGTTTCTATAGGAGGTTTATTAAAGACTTCTCTAAGATTTCTAAGACTCTCACTAATCTTTTGCAAAAGGACGTTTCATTCATTTTTATGATGATTCTATAGAAGCATTTGAAATTCTTAAGAGAGCCTTGATCACTACACGTGTTGTTCAACCACCTGATTGGAACCTACCCTTTGAAATTATGTGTGATGCCAGTGATTATGCTGTTGGTGTTGTTCTAGGGCAAACAGTTGATAAGAAATTAAATGTCATCCATTACGCAAGTAAAACTCGAGACAATGCTCAAAGAAACTGCACTACCACTGAAAAGGAACTTTTAGCAGTTGTGTTTGCTTGTGATAAGTTTAGACCTTATATTGTTGATTCCAAAGTAACTATTCACACTGATCATGGTGCTATTAAATACCTTATGGAAAAGAATGATGCTAAACCTAGACTTATTAGATTGGTTCTTTTGCTACAAGAATTTGATCTGCATATTATTGATAGAAAGGGTGTTGATAACCCCTTAGCAGATAACTTGTCTAGAGTAGAGAATGTGCTTGATGACCCAGTACCTATTGATGATAGCTTTCCTGATGAACAATTAGCTGTCATAAATGCTTTACGCAGTGATCCTTGGTATGCTTATTATTCTAACTACATTGTTGCTAAATTTATACCGCCTAGTTTCACATACCAACAAACGAAAAAGTTCTTCTATGATTTAAGACATTAATTTTGGGATGATCCACACCTTTATAAAGAAGGAGTAGATGGTATTATTAGACATTGTGTACCTAAGCATGAACAGGGACAGATCCTACACAAGTGTCACTCCAAGGCCTACGGAGGACATCACGCTGGAAATAGAACTGCACACAAGGTATTACAATCTGGTTTTTATTGGCTTGCTCTCTTCAATGATGCCCATAAGTTTGTCTTGTCTTGTGATGAATTTCAGAGAATTGGTAATATTAGTAGACATCAGGAAATGCCTATGAATTACTCTCTTGTTATTGTACCATTTGATGTTTGGGGTTTTGATTATATGGGACCTTTTCCAAAGTCCAATGGTATACTCATATTCTAGTTGGTGTTGGTTATGTTACTAACTGGGAAGAAGCTATTCCAACTAGTAGTGTTGATCATAACACTTCTATTAAAATGTTGAAAGAAGTTATTTTTCCTAGATTTGGAGTCCCTAGATATTTAATGACTGATGGTGGTTCACACTTTATTCATGGTGCTTTCCGTAAATTTCTTGCTAGGTATGATGTTAATCATAGAATTGCATCTTCTTATTATCCTCGGTGTAGTGGTCAAGTAGAATTGAGCAATAGAGAAATTAAATTGATCTTGCAAAAGACCGTTAATAGATATAGAAAGAATTGGTCTAAGAAACTTGACGACGTGTTATGAGCTTATAGAACCGCTTACAAACACCCTGTGGGTATGTCTCCGTATAAAATGGTTTATGGTAAAGCATGTCATTTACCTCTAGAGCTAGAGCATAAAGCTTATTGGTCAATTAAAGAGCTTAACTATGATTTCAAACTTGCTGGTGAGAAGAGGTTACTTGACATTAGCTCACTTGATGAATGGAGAACCTAAGCCCATGAGAATGCTAAGTTGTTTAAATAAAAGGTTAAGAGATGGCATGATAGAAGGATACAAAAGCGTGAATTCCATATAGGTGATCATGTCTTGCTATACAACTCTAGTTTAAGATATTTTGCAGGAAAACTTCTATCTAAATGGGAAGGGCCTTACATTATCGAGGAAGTATATCATTCCGGTGCCATCCAGATCAACATCGTCGAAGGCACAACTTAGAAGGTGGTAAATGGGCAAAGAATCAAACATTACATCTCAGGTACTCCCATAAATGTTGAAACCAATATTATGAATACCATAACTCCGGTGGAGTACATTAGGGAGACCTATGAGAACGTTTCAGACTTTGAAAAGTAATAGGTATGTGTTACTGTAAGCAAACCGACTCCAAAACTTTTCCAAAGGCAATTTTTACCAGTTTTGGAATATTTAAAAAAGTAGGAAAATTCAAAGCAGTCTGAAGAGTTCACGAGCGAACAAACGAGGGGGCGCACCCTACCCCCTGTGCGCGCCCTACGGGCTTGTGGCCACCCCTGTACCCTCCGGACTCCATTTTCTTGTGGAATACTCCTTCGGGTCGGCAAAAATTCATTATATAATCTCCCGAAGGTTTTGACCTTCGTATTATGACAATATCTCATGTTTTCGCTTTGAGTTGTTTTTGCAGTAGATTTAGATTAAGATGACGCCTTCAAGTGCTTTGAAGGACAAGTTCTTTGAGAGGGTCATCAACCCCTACCTTGCGGATGTGATGCAATACCCTCAAACCATTGAGATGCATGAGGGGGTGCTGCACATCCGTGATGTTGAGGGGCCAAAGAAGACCGGAAGCGTGGAGACAAGGCTCGAAGCAATGGAGCAACAAGTCTTCAAGTGCCAAGGTATGGTGGAACGAGGATTCAATGCCAATCACATGATGATCGCGGAGTTTACCCATAAGCACAAGCTAGATGCCAAGGACATATGGGATCACGTCTTCAAGCTTTACGAGAAAATCGAGCATCTCCAAGACCAGATCTGAACTACAAAACCAAAATTGTGAGTATGAATACAAATTTAAGAGAATGAGTTTGGCTGCAGGTTTGAGGATCCCGGAGAATTGTTCATCTTTTTACAATGGTGAGCCTATGCCTTGGAAGATGAAGGACAAGCTTCCAACCTCACCAACAACTCCAACATCACCACCTCCGAAGAAAGACAACTAAGCACATGGGTATAGGGCACTCCCCTTGGTTTGTGTCAAGCTTCGGGGAGGTGCCCCGGTATCGTATCACCATCACATCTTTTACTTTCTGCATTTTTCCTATTTTGATCCTTTTGGTTATATCTTGGTCTAGTAGAATAAAGTTTTAGTGAGATCTAGTTTAGAGTTTTGCTTTATGTCCCCCCTATGCAAGCAGGTCCGAGAATTATATAATAAAGAGTAGTTTTGAGTTGAGGGCTTTGCTTGGTTGCTATGATCTTAAGAAATAGAAATATAAATAAATATAGAATAAAAGCAAAGAGTATATATAATGATCTTGTGGGAGTGATGACTTCACATATAAAAAGTATGTCAATTGAAATTTGTTGTGAGTTGACAAACAAAGGTATTGGTCATTGTTGCAATTAAAAGGAAGTAATAAAGAAAGAGAGGTTCACATATAAATATATTATCTTAGACATCTTTTATGATTGTGAGCACTCATTAAAACATTATATGTTAAAAAGTTGATATTGGACAAGGAAGACAACATAATGAGTTATGTTTGCTTATTTCCGAATAGAAGTTATATGGTTATAGATCCTTCAACATGTGTCGCTTTCTTCCACCCCATATTAGCCAAAAACTTCTGCACCAACTAGAGATACTACTTGTGCATCCAAACACCTTTAACCCAGTTTTGCCTTGAGAGTCTACCATACCTACCTATCGATTGAGTAAGATCCTTCAAGTAAGCTGTCATCGGTGCAAGCAATAAAAATTGCTCTCTAAATATGTGTGATCTATTAGTGTGAGGAAAATAAACTTTATATGAACTTGTGATATAGAAGAAATAAAATCGACAGACTACATAATAAAGTTCTTTATCACAAGGGGCAATATAAAGTGACGTTCTTTTGCATTAAGGGATTGCGCATCCAACTAGAAAACCGCATGACAACCTCTGCTTCCCTCTGCGAAGGGCCTATCTGTTACCTTTACTTTCTAGTATTTACCTTTATGCACTAGTCGTGGTGATATTCACCATTTCCTTTATTTCGCCTTTATCTTTTGGCAAGCGCCATGTGTTGGGGAATGATCTAGACAAATATATCCACTCGGATGTGGGTGATCATGAGTTATTATTGTTGACATTACCCTTGAGGTAAATACTTGGGAGGCAAAACTATAAGCCCCTATCTTTATTTGTGCCCGATTGAAGCTTTGACCTCATAGGTACCGAGTGAGTGTTAGCAATTATGAAAGACTATAAGATGATTGAGTATGTGGATTTGCATTACAAGCGCTTATACTGACTCTTTCGTACGTTATGATAAATTGGAGTTGCTTCAATGACTGAGATCATAGTTTGTTAGTTCTCAATAGAGTTCTTGATTCATATTTTACCTTGTGAACGAATTGTTACTCTAGCATAAGAAATTATATGTCAATATGTGTTGTTGTTCTAAAGATAACCATGATGCCTTCATGCCCGTATTTAATTTTTATCGACACCTCTATCTCTAAACATGTGGGCATATTTATCGATCTTGGTTTTCGCTTGAGCACAAGCGAGGTCTAAGCTTGGGGGAGTTGATACGTCCATTTTGCATCATGCTTTTATATCGACATTTATTGCATTATGGGCTGTTATACACACATTATGGTACAATACTTATGCCTTTTCTCTCTTATTTTACAAGGTTTACATGAAGAGGGGGAATGCGGGCAGCTGGAATTCTGGACTGAAAAAGGAGCAAATCTGAGAGACCTATTCTGCACAACTCCGAAAGTCCTGAAAACTTATGAAGAATTATTTTGGAATATATAAATAATATTGGGCGAAATAAATGCATCATGTCGGTGCACTAGAGACTGGGGTCTCCTATGCCCCAAACTTGTGCACGGGCACCAACAACATGCTTGGCGGCAACACACCAAGACAGATGACGGGAAGGTAAACCTCGGGCTCGCCAAGACCACACCCCACCAAAGGTGTGAAGAGCCAGCCCAGTCTACAAGGCCTCGGCGAGCCCTCCTCGCCAGGAAGACTCACAATACCCCGGCAGGCCCTCCTTGCCGGGAAGACTTGCAAGGCCCCGGCAAACCCTCCTTGCCGGGAAGATGTTCAAGACCCCGGCAATCCATCCTTGTCGGGAAGATGGGCGAGGCCGTAGGCAAGGACGCCGGGCCGGCAGGCTCCCGTCGCCCGCCAGGTGTCCCTCCTACCACGGTGCCACCGACCGCCACCGCTCCAGCGCATCCCTCGTGCGCAACCACAAAGCCTAGGTGTCAACACACCTGGGTACGTGTCGAAGCCACCTTGATGCTGGCCAGGGGGCCCGCCAAGGCATTTACTGCCCCTGACACCATAGTAGAAAGATAAGCGGTGAACCTTGTTCACTATGCAACCCATGAGCACACTGTTGGTGACCCCTTTGCCTATAAAAGGAGGCCGAAGGTTCATTTTGTCGGGACCCCGATCCTAAGCCATAGGAATCCAGCCTGTAACACATCGCATCCCTTTGCGGTCTCACGCACGGTTAACCCCACAGCTGCAGCCTTACCTTAGCCGGGACCGTTTGCGCCTTTTGACTCACGTATGCAATTGTGTCGCTAGCAATCCAATGACAAAGAACCCGGGTCGACATGTCTAGTCATAAAACAAAGTGGCAGTTCCGCACAGGGACAGGCATACATGACCCAGCAAAGCAGGTGTCGGTCACCAGCGAATGTAAACGAGTCGTAGCAAGCTACAAGGACTCCATTACATCGCGTGACATTTCCCAGAGGGGACAGACACAATAGCTAAGAAGGACACATGCCGGTCAACCAATGTGTCCGGAGCAGTAGCGAACTACCATGGCTCGTTGGATCACGAAAGGGCATTTCCCTGTAAGGAGTGCTACTAAAGTTTATGGCTAGGTAATCGAACCCCATACATATCAAGTACGACACACGTACGCATGGCATACCGATATGTATAGATACATCGATGGCATCATAACATAACCATAAACATACAAGCTTTATTTAAAAGGCTCGGAAGAGCCACACACATAATATTACACAGTAAGGTCTCATGACCCATCATAGCAGTCATTCAGTTACAAGCCAGCGGAAGTGTTTAAAACTATCTGAGTACAGACGGGTGAAACTAGAAGGCACATGGCTTGACTATACTACAGACCCAACCTAGGGCCAGATCGTAGCTGGGACACCAGCTACTCGTCGTTGTCGATGTCTAGGAAGAACCCTCCATTAGGGTCATTAACAACCTGTGCAACAATTATTAAACAAACATGAGTACGGATGTACTCAGCAAGACTTTAGGATAACTATCTACTCATGCAATGTATGAATAAGGAATTGTGGGGTTTCATGCGGAAAGCCAGCATTTGACCCGTGGCTAGACAACTTATATTTTAAAACAATTTTTAACAACTTGATTTCTCGCACACGAGTCCACTAACACCACAACAATACTCCATCGTGGAATCATTCCGTATCCATACGGAAATGCCGTCCACGACACTCACGCTTATCTTGGCAATTGTATGAGTTGCCATTGAAGTTATCTATGAACAACATATGTCTCCAAGTAGTCCATATCCGCGTCCGCGGCTATTCGAATAGATCATAACCCTCCAGGGGTGTACTTCTTCACACACGCTCTTGCCATTTATCGCCATGTGCACGTCATGCACCTCGGCAACCTTCAAGCGGAAGCCCAGCGAGGGAGTCGGCCACGACCATTAACCACACTAGTACCTAGTCCAGGTTTATCGCCTATCTGAGAGTAACCCGCACGGAAGTCCGGCCGAGGTTTCCGCCACGGCCTCAAACGATGTGCGCAGGGTTCCCAAGCCCACCACCTGGGTGCCACTTGGTACACCGTGCCACTGCCTACCGCATCACAACCCACCTCTCAGGTTAGCGCTATGCATGGCCTCCAGCATAACTATAAACACCAGAAACTACTTGCAACTCCTGGACCGAGTACTAAGCGATTAATAAGTCGAGAGGGTCAATTAAGTATCCCAACGGCTGGTAGTATCTAGTCTTGGATTACATACACGAAACTCAGTTCCTAAGGACGGTTCCAATGAAACAACCCGCCATGTACTCCTACACAGCCTTTCACCGGTACCTTTACCAAATCAGGTTCAACACACAACCTTTACATACTGAACACATTCTCACAATTCTGTTCATCTCCCAGATGACAGACCATACACAACTCTAAGCATAGCATGCATAGCAGGATAAGGCACATCATGGCTCAAGCATCTACCAGTTATGCTAGGTTGCAAGGTTCAGCTATTTACTGTGACAGGGATAGGTCATGCAAAGGAAGTGGGTTCAACTAACGTGGCAAAAGCATTTGAAGCATTTGATCCTAATGCAATAAGTAAGTGCAGGAGCGAGAACATGGGATTTATCGGGATGATCAAAATGGTTGCTTGCCTTGTTGCTCAGAGGAGGGACAATATCCGTCAGTCAGATATTTGGTGGAATCCGGGGGAGCGGAGCCTACCGAAAGGAATGACAACAATCAATAACAATCATGTGCAACAAGATGATGCATGAGCTTGGCATGAGGATGCAAGGTGGTATAGTATTATAGCTAACATTTATTAGGTTTGAAGTTGATTTGAATCAAATTCAAATATCACTTCAAACGAGGTATTCTCGAATACCATTTTAATTGATTCGACATGATGCTCAGATCAACTTGCTTTTAACATGCATGGAATTGACATGTTAGGTTGCTGGTTTGTGATTTGAACAATGTTTGGTCGTATCATTTGAGGTTGAATTTAAATAATTTCCAAATTACATCTCCAAAGTATTTATGAAAGTTAAGTTATTCATTAATCTATATGTTTGGGTTCAGTAACATTTTCAAACATGTTTGAAAATGACATATTCAGATTCCCTAAATTTTTCTGGTACTTTTTCGTATATAAATTATTTTCATTGGAGTTACAAATTAATTTCTATGATTTTTAGAAGTTTTGGCATTTTTCTGGAATTCTTTTAAATCAGAAATTCACTTATTGCGTCATAACTACATCATCATGGCGTTAGCAGGTCAACTGACCTAATCAGGTCAGACCTGAGAGGGAGGACCCACTGGTCAGCGTGTGAGGAGCTAATCCCGCGCTGACCATCCCCTAAGTGGGTTTGACTTGGCGTGGGACCCACTGTCAGCGAGTGATTAGTGCTAAACTACTCGGGTTAGGCCGGCCACGTCGTCCCCCGCCGGAGTCTGACCGGCGGCGACCAGATCCGCGGCAGAACTTCGCCGGAGACGCGCTATCTCATGCTGTGGTGCTCGGAAACGGTTACCAAGAGCACTGGGATGATCCCCAGACTCGACCTCATCCAGCACTCGCCTCAGGGAGGGCTATGGGTGGCCGGAGCAAGCCGGCGACAAGCGGAGGCGGCTGCCGGAGTTCGGGTTCGATGGTCCACTGGGTAGGGGGAACGAATCCGATGGGAAGAAGAGGGGAAATGATCGCAGGCTCACGGTGGAGGTGAAGCTAGGCTCAGACTGCTCGGGGAGGGGCTGTAGCCGGCGTTTCACCGTCGATTTGCCGGCAGCCGAAGGTTGAAGATGATGGCGTTGGGGGCGTTGCAGGGCTCGGGGAGTCTTCGGCCTTTGCAGGGAGAACCAACTCGTCGAGGCGGAGCTACTGGACTACTCACGAGGAAGGTCTTGTGGCTGGGGACACGGCGGCTCGAGCTCGAGCTCTTGGCAATGGCGGCAGGAGGAGGGAGGAGAGATCCCGAGAGGAGGGGGGAACTGGAGCACGGGAACGGATAGAGACGGGCTCGGGGAGGATAACCCTGCTGTCGCGCTGTCCTGGGGGGCACCGGAGGTCGCCACGGCGAAGCAGGAGGTGGAGGGGGCCACCGTGGTCGATCTCCCCTCTGCCAGAAGGCAGAGGAAGAAGACAACCCTGCCCCTGGTGGGGTGGGCCTCCTCAGGCGACAGGTAGGTTTTTCCCTTTTCTTTCTATTTTGTTTCTGTTTTATTTATAGACATTGCTTTCCATTTATTTTGGATTTACCAGCAAACTATAAATAGTTTGAAAAATGCTGGGGTGTTAGTTGGAATATTTCCAATCACCCATAAAGTTTTCAGCATTTTTGGAAACTATATATTTTTGAATTCAAATTTAAAACTTGGAACCAGTAGTCTTTTGCATTTATTTAAAATGCCAAAATTATTAAGAAAATGGTTTTCTTCATTGCTTATTTGTTTTCAATAATTATCAGAAAAGTTGAACTTTTCTTGAGGCCATTTTGGGTTCATTGATTTCAATAAGTTTGTAATTCCTTTGAATTTGAGAAGTGGCTAGGGTTTTTGAGTTTTCCTTCACCACTCATTTTGTTCTTGTTGAAAATTTCCTAGATGCAATGCAAATAAGATATGAGCACAATGCTAACTTGATTAAGGTGTCAGGGATGTGACAACTCACCCCCACTCAAAAGAATCTCGTCCCGAGATTTAGAAGTCGTCGGGAATAACGGAGGATACTCAAGTCGGAGATGATCCTCTCTTTCCCAAGTTGCCTCCTTTTCAGAATGATTTGACCATTGAACTTTAAGAAACTTGAGGTTTCAACATCGAGTGGTACTCTCAGCTTGATCAAGAATACGCAAGGGGTATTCTTGGTACGAAAGGTTATCTTGGAGATCAAGCGTTTCGTGGTCCACTTCACGGATAAGATCCGAAAAGCAACGCCTGAGTTGTGAGACGTGGAAGACATCATGAACCTTGGAAAGATGCGGAGGAAGTTCCAACTAGTAGGCAACTTCTCCTTGTTTGGCAAGAATGTGAAAAGGACCAATGTAATGAGTAGCCAACTTGCCCTTGATACCGAATCGATGGGTACCCTTCAAAGGTGTAACCCGATGGTAAGCCTTCTCGTCAACATCAAAGGTCACAGCCTTATGATGACGATCATATTGGCTGTTTTGACGAGACTGGGCTGTTTTCAACTTTTCACGAATAATGCGAACCTGCTCTTCTGCATCCTAGATCATATCCGGGCCAAAGAGTTGCCTCTCTCCGGTTTCTGACCAATTAAGAGGTGTTCGACATCTTCGTCCATAGAGAACTTCAAAAGGAGCTTTGCCCAAGCTTGATTGATAACTATTGTTATAAGCGAATTCGGCGACTGGAAGGCACTTCTCCCAATTCATACCGAACGATATAACACAAGCTCGGAGCATATCTTCTAGGATTTGATTCACTCTTTCTACTTGATCACTTGATTGAGGGTGGAAAGCAGTGCTAAAGGATAAGTGAGTCCCCATGGCATTCTGAAAACTTTGCCAGAAGTGAGAAGTAAAGATACTCGCACGGTCTGAGTTAATCTCCAGGCGAACACCATGAAGAGACACTATTCGAGAGATATATAACTCCACTAGCTCGCTAGCTGTTATACTCTCACGAACGGGAACAAAATGAGCTACTTTGGAGAGTCGGTCAATGACCACAAAGATAGCATTATTTCCTTTCTTGGTCTTGGGAAATCCGGTAATGAAATCCATACTAACTTTATCCCATTTCCATTCAGGAATAGCTAAAGGTTGAAGGGTGCCAGCAGGCCTTTGATGTTCTGCCTTAACTCGACAACAAACGTCGCAGTTAGCAACGAACTCAGCAATTTCTCTCTTCATCCTAGTCCACCAGAACCTCTGGTGTAGGTCCTAATACATCTTAGTACTACCGGGATGAATGGTGAGAGGAGAATCATGGGCCTCCTTAAGGATCAATTACCAAAGAAGTTTGCTCTTAGGAACCACTAAACGGTTCTGAAAGAACACAACACCTTTCTCATTGATGGAGAAATCCCTAGCGTTACCGCTAGCAATATTCTCCTTGATCCGGGATATACCCTTATCATAATCCTGCACGGCTATGATTTGATCCCTAAGAGTAGGCTTTGCCACCAGGGTAGAAAGGAATCCTTGAAGAACAATATGAAGATTCAACTTCCGAAATTTCTCATAGAGATGTGGTTGACCTTGTTGTAGCATCAAATTGTTACAACAATATTTACGACTTAGTGCATCAGCCATAACATTGGCCTTCCCCGGGGTGTAAGTTATCCCTAAGTCGTAATCTGACATCAACTCAACCCACCGTCTTCGTCTGAGATTCAAATCGGGCTGGGTGAAGATATATTTCAGACTTTGGTGATTAGTGAATATTTCGCAACGATTAACCAGAAGGTAATGTCGCCAGGTTTTTAGTGCATGGACCACAGCTGCAAGCTCAAGATCATGTGTGGGATAATTATCCTCATATGGACGCAACTGTCGAGATGCGTAAGCGATCACATGACGATCTTGCATGAGAATGCAACCTAATCCTTGTCGCAAGGCGTCGCAATAAATAACAAAGTCCTTGGAAAAATCTGGTGGCAGCAACACAGGTGTGGAAGTCAGGCGTCTTTTCAGTTCCTGAAAACTATGCTCACACTGTGGTGTCCACTCGAACTTTTCATCCTTCTTGAGGAGTTCAGTTAGAGAATTTGCGAGCTTGGAGAAATTCTCGACAAAGCGGCGACAATAGCTCGCTAGACCAACAAAACTCCTAACTTGCTTAACCGATTCAGGTTGAGTTCAATCAAGGACGGCTTGAACTCTCTTGGGATTGACAGCAATACCCTTACCAGAGATTACGTGACCTAGATAGGTCACTTCTGGTAACCAAAATTCACATTTTTAAAACTTGGCATAAAGGCGATGCTATCGAAGTTTCATCAATACCAGCCTTAGATGCTCGGCATGTTCTTGTTCGTTCTTTGAGTAGATGAGAATATCATCGAGGTATACCACGACGAATTTATCCAAATACTCCATGAAGATTGAATTCATCAAACGAGAGAAGGTGGCTGGAGCATTGGTTAAACCGAAGGACATGACGGTGTGCTCGTATTGGCCATAACGAGTAACAAAAGCCGTTTTGGAATGTCCCCGTTCTTGATCTTGATTTGATGGTATCCTAACCTCAAATCCATTTTGGAGAAGACTAAGGATCCAGCGAGCTGATCATACAGATCGTTGATCCTGGGGAGCGGATACTTGTTCTTTATGGTGACCAGATTAACTGGTCGGTAATCTACAACCATCCGATCCGTTCCGTCTTTCTTCTTGACGAATAGGACGGGGCAAGCCCAAGGAGAAGAGCTAGGACGAATGAAACCTTTATTCAAGGCCTCATCTAGTTGCTTCTTAAGTTCGGCTAGCTCCAGGGGTGCCATCTTATATGGTATTTTGGCTATTGGAACAGTTCCCGGAACAAGATCTATCACGAACTCTACATCTCTGTCAGGTGGAATTCCTGGCAGTTCCTCTGGAAAAAGATCCGGGAAGTCACGGACTACCGGAATGTCTTCACGTTCCAGAAGAGGGTTGGCATTGAGGGAATAGAGTTGGCATTTGGCAACTCGAGTAGAGACATTGACTATCTCACCCGAGGGATGGGTAAGCTGAACATTTCTAGAATGAGTATCAATCTTGGCATAGTGAGCTGACATCCAGTCCATACCCAAGATGATATTAATATCTTAAGATTTCAGGGCTATCAATGAGGCTAGAAAAACTAGCCTGTCTACTAGAATTTCATTGTCATAGGTTATCCTAGAGGTTTGCCATTTACTACCAGGAGTTTGGACAACCAATGGAATTGGCATATCACAAAAAGACATGTTATGCAACTGTGCATAACTTTCTGAAATGAAGGAATGAGAAGACCCAGTGTCAAAGAGCACAGATGCTGGGTGATGATTAACAAGAAGCGTACCCAGTATGACGTCGGGATCCTCTGCAGCTTCTTCTGCTGAGACATAGTTCACAGGCCACGTGCAGGAGTTGGCTTCACATAGTAAGCTTTGCCCGACTTGCCTTGCCCGACGGACTTTCCGGGTTGCTTGGCACCCACATTTTGAGGACACTCACGGGAATAGTGCCCTGGTTCTCCACACTTGTAGCATATCACTTGGTTGGCACGTGGTGCAGCATTGCTACCTGGACCACCATAAGTTTTTGCTGGAGGGTTGGTCTGATTCGTCTGAGGCGCCACGTAGGATGGCCTTGGAGTGTATCTTGGCGGCAGAGAACTGTTCGGAACCCACAACCTGCATTTTGGAAACGCGGAACCAGATGATGAGCCAAAGTCATGGGAGTGCTTCCTTGTGGCTTCAAAGTCGGTATGGCCAGTCTCGGCACTAATCGCCTTGTTGACGAGGGCTTGGAAACTTGCACACTCGTGGAGGCACATATCACGATAAAGCTCAGGGCTCAGACCCTTACAGAATCTTGCATGCTTCTTGGCGTCAGTAGACACCTCCTCTGTTGCATAGCGGGCGAGGTTACCGAACTCGCGGCTATAGGCATCCATGGTCAAATTGCCCTGGGTGAAAGCACAGAACTCCTCTCTCTTTCTGTCCAGCAGGCCCTCTCGAATATGGTGCAGACGGAAGGCTGCACTGAAGTATTCCCATGTGGCTACTGGTTCAGTAGGACACATAGCTTCAAAGTTCTCCCACCACAGATTGGCGGGTCCTTCCAGGAAATACGCCGCAAAGGTCACCTTGTCGGCCTCAGAAACATTCGCAGAGCGAATCTTGCGTGAGATGCTGCATAGCCAGTCATCAGCGTCGAGGGGATCGACGGAGTGATGGAACTTTGGAGGATTCAGCTTCACGAAGTCATTGAGGGACACTGCAGCATTCCTAGGCTGACGAGCCGTATTCTGCTCAATATGCTCTAATAGTCGGTTGGTCTCCCTTTTGTTCCTCTCTGCCTCGAGCGTAACTTCCGCCAGAGAGGGTGGGTGACGCAGGTCTTCCTGCGACGCTTGACTACCCTCGCCTTGCTCATGAGCAGGGGTACGGTTCAACCTGGTGAACACCATCCTGACAAACAAACTCACAGCTTAGACCAATATCATATCAATACTAGCTATGGATTAAGAATGTACTGAACACACGGAATGCGGAAATGAATATCGAACAACATGGTAACAAGCAACTGCTATATATACACCATGGTTCATACACACCCTTACATAGTTCAGTACAACCTTAATCGAAGAGCAAACTACTGAAATTATGAAACTACTCATCAGAGGCTTACAAGCTTCCTATACATTATTTATCTAGGCCTCCGGAATTCATTTCACATCACAAGCATACTTCACAAGTCACGGAGGACTATGAACGTACGGCTACTACCATACCATCCTTCCACTCACAGCTCAGGCATCCACATAGAACATCTCATAGAGATTGCCTCCATGGCGTGAGAACTCAACCTACGGATCAGGAAACACTCTGGCCTGACATCCCTGGGATCCATAAGGACACGGATGTGGCCTTGGTCCCCTGACTGGTGGTAATAGGGGTCCCCGAAGAGGGGTGACTTCTCCTATAGCTGGCCAGTCAACATGGGCCGGAAGATGGGTCCTAACAGGGTTCAACATCTCCATATCTCCGTACCCTGTCTGGACTACCGGTGCCAGCTGCGTCAAAGCCGTCCACAGACGGGCACGTGTGGCATAAAGATCCATGCGGAGAGCACGAGCATCCCTGTCTCTGTTCTCTAGCATCTCAGTAGTGGACTGCAGTAGCGGATCCTCCATAGAGGAATCAAAATAGACTCCGCTGAGGTATCCCTCTTCAACAGGCTGAGAGGCAGGAACATAGCAGAACTCTGAATTCTGCAGCAGTGCATGTCTCTCCCTCATAATGGTCAGCATTGAATAGGCAGCATCTTGTACTGCCATGTCAACAGTGACTCCCAATCCATATGACCAATGGATTGGCTCCTCAGCTCCAGGGTAGTCTGGAAATACCCTAAAAGTGCAGGTATACTGGCTCTGGTTGAAGTCTCGATACTGTTCGTCCACTGTGTACTCGGGGTACCAGCGGTAACCGCACACCGACATCACCCTGACCAGCATGGCCGTATGACCCGGCACATCAATGCACCTGGTCAGATGTACCACCTGACGAGAAGGACGGCCAGGCATATGAAAATAGAGAGTAATGCAAAAGCATTAGTGCTCTGAATGCAAAATTGGGTAGCATAACGGCTGTAAATGTTGAAAACAAATTTTGAGACAACCCAAAATGGAATAGCGTAACCACTAAACTATCAAGTTCAATTCTCTGATCATCAAACTTACTTCCTTTTTCCTAGGAATGAAAGAAACCCAAATATCTCTTGACCCGTAGTCCTATAATCTACCGATCAGAAACACGAGCCTAGAAGAAGATGAGTAACCTAGTCCTTAATTGCCGCAGAAAAGACGAGGATGACCAGAATAGAATAACTTGAGAAGAGAACAAGAGTCTTACATTCCCTTCCACAAACAATTCCCTTATATATAACTAAAGCAATTCTAGACTCAACTTCGACCAGTTTGGCTTAGTAGTCCTACAGTCAGTTAGGCTCTGATACCAACACTGTCGGGACCCCGATCCTAAGCCATAGGAATCCAGCCTGTAACACATCGCATCCCTTTGCGGTCTCACGCATGGTTAACCCCACGGCTGCAGCCTTACCTTAGTCGGGACCGTTTGCGCCTTTTGACTCACGTATGCAATTGTGTCGCTAGCAATCCAATGACAATGTAGACGAGTCGTAGCAAGCTACAAGGACTCCATTACATCGCGTGACATTTCCCAGAGGGGACAGACACAGCAGCTAAGAACGAAACACGCCGGTCAACCAATGTGTCCGGAGCAGTAGCGAACTACCATGGCTCGTTGGATCACAAAGGGGCATTTCCCTGTAAGGAGTTCTACTAAAGTTTATGGCTAGGTAATCGAACCCCATACATATCAAGTATGACACACGTACGCATGGCATACCGATATGTATAGATACATCGATGGCATCACAACATAACGATAAACATACAAGCTTTATTTAAAAGGCTCAGAAGAGCCACACACATAATATTACACAGTAAGGTCTCACGACCCATCATAGCAGTCATTCGGTTACAAGCCAGCGGAAGTGTTTAAAACTGTCTGAGTACAGACAGGTGAAACTAGAAGGCACATGGCCTGACTATACTACAGACCCAACCTAGGGCCAGATCGTAGCTGGGACACCAGCTACTCGTCATCGTCGATGTCTAGGAAGAACCCTCCATTAGGGTCATTAACAACCTCTGCAACAATTATTAAACAAACATGAGTACGGATGTACTCAGCAAGACTTTAGGATAACTATCTACTCATGCAATGTATCAATAAGGAATTGTGGGGTTTCATGCGGAAAGCCAGCATTTGACTCGTGGCTAGACTACTTACATTTTAAAACAATTTTTAACAATTTGATTTCTCGCACACGAGTCCACTAACACCACAACAATACTCCATCATGGAATCATTCCGTCTCCATACGAAAATGCCGTCCACGACACTCACGCTTATCTTGGCAATTTTATGAGTAGCCATTGAAGTTATCTATGAACAACATATGTCTCCAAGTAGTCCATATCCGCGGACGCGGCTATTCGAATAGATCAAAACCCTGCAGGGGTGTACTTCTTCACACACGCTCTCGCCACTTATCGCCATGTGCACGTCATGCACCTCAGCAACCTTCAAGCGGAAGCCCAACGAGGAAGTCGGCCACGACCGTAAACCACACTAGTACCTAGTCCAGGTTTATCGCCTATCTGAGAGTAACCCGCACGGAAGTCCGGCCGAGGTTTCCGCCACGGGCTCAAACAATGTGCGCAGGGTTCCCAAGCCCACCATCCGGGTGCCACTTGGTACACCGTGCCACTGCCTACCGCATCACAGCCCACCTCTCAGGTCAGCGCTATGCACGGCCTCCAGCATAACTATAAACACCAGAAACTACTTGCAACTCCTGGACCGAGTACTAAGCGATTAATAAGTCGAGAGGGTCAATTAAGTATCCCAACCTGTGGTAGTATCTAGTCTTGGATTACATACACGGAACTCAGTTCCTAAGGATAGTTCCAATGAAACAACCCTCCATGTACTCCTACACAGCCTTTCACCGGTACCTTTACCAAATCAGGTTCAACACATAACCTTTACTTACTGAACACATTCTCACAATTCTGTTCATCTCCCAGATGACAGACCATACACAACTCTAAGCATAGCATGCATAGCAGGATAAGGCACATCATGGCTCAAGCTAGTACCAGGTATGCTAGGTTGCAAGGTTTAGCTATTTACTGTGACAGGGATAGGTCATGCAAAGGAAGTGGGTTCAACTAACGTGGCAAAAGCATTTGAAGCATTTGATCCTAATGCAATAAGTAAGTGCAGGAGCGAGAACATGGTATTTATCGGGTTGATCAAAATGGTTGCTTGCCTTGTTGCTCACAGGAGGGACAATATCCGTCAGTCGGATATTCGGTGGAATCCGGGGGAGCGGAGCCTACCGAAAGGAATGACAACAATCAATAACAATCATGTGCAACAAGATGATGCATGAGCATGGCATGAGGATGCAAGGTGTTATACTATTATAGCTAACATTTATTAGGTTTGAAGTTGATTTGAATCAAATTCAAATATCACTTCAAACGAGGTATTCTCGAATACCATTTTAATTGATTCGACCTGATGCTCAGATCAACTTGCTTTTAACATGCATGGAAATGACATGTTAGGTTGCTGGTTTGTGATTTGGACAATGTTTGGTCATATCTTTTGAGGTGGAATTTAAATAATTTCCAAATTCCATCTCCAAAGTATTTATGGAAGTTAACTTATTCATTAATCTATATGTTTGGGTTCAGTAACATTTTCAAACATGTTCGAAAATGACATATTCACATTCCCTGAATTTTTCTGATACTTTTTCATATATAAATTATTTTCATTGGAGTTACATATTAATTTCTATGATTTTTAGCAGTTTTGGCATTTTTCTGGAATTCTTTTAAATCAGAAATTCACTTATTGCATCATAACTACACCATAATGGCGTCAGCAGGTCAACTGACCTGATCATGTCAAACCTGAAAGGGGGGACCCACTCGTCAGCGTGTGAGGAGCTAATCCCGTGCTGACCATCCCCTAAGTGGGTTTGACTTGGCCTCGGACCCACTGTCAGCGAGTGACTAGTGCTAAACTACTGGGGTTAGGCCGGCCACGTCGTCCCCTGCCGGAGTCTGACCGGCGGCGACCAGATCCGCGAAAGAACTTCGCTGGAGACGCGCTATCTCGTGTTGTGGCACTCGGAAACGGTTAACGAGAGCACTGGGATGATCCCCAGGCTCGACCTCATCCAACACTGGCCTCAGGGAGGGCTATGGGTGGCCGGAGCAAGCCGGCGATGAGCCGAGGCGGCTGCCGGAGTTCGGGTTCGATGGTCCAGTGGGTAGGGGGCACGAATCCGAGGGGGAAAAGAGGGGAAATGATCGCAGGCTCACGGTGGAGGTGAAGCTAGGCTCAGACTGCTCGGGGAGGGGCTGTAGCCGTCGTTTCAGCGTCGATTTGCCGGCGGCCGAAGGTTGAAGACGATGGCGTTGGGGGCGTTGCAGGGCTCGGGGAGGCTTCGGCCTTTGCAGGGAGAACCAGCTCGTCGAGGCAGAGCTACTGGACTACTCGGCAGGAAGGTCTTGTGGCTAGGGGCACGGCGGCTCGAGCTCGAGCTCTTGGCAATGGCGGCAGGAGGAGGGAGGAGAGATCCCGAGAGGAGGGGGGAACTGGAGCACGGGAATGGATAGAGACGGGCTCGGGGAGGATAACCCTGCTGTCGCGCTGTCCTGGGGGCACCGGAGGTCGCCCCGGCGAAGCAGGAGGTGGAGGGGGCCGCCGTGGTCGATCTCCCCTCTGCTATAACGCAGAGGAAGAAGACGACCCTGCCCCTGGTGGGCTGGGCCTCCTCAGGCGACAGGTATGTTTTTCCCCTTTTCTTTCTATATTGTTTTTGTTCTATTTATTGACATTGCTTTCCATTTATTTTGGCTTTACCAGCAACTATAAATAGTTTGAAAAATGCTGGGGTGTTAGTTGGAATATTTCCAATCACCCATAAAGTTTTCAGCATTTTTGGAAACTATATATTTTTGAATTCAAATTTAAAACTTGAAACCAGTAGTCTTTTGCATTTATTTAAAATGCCAAAAGTATTAAGAAAATGGTTTTCTTCATTGCTTGTTTGTTTTCAAGAATTATCAGAAAAGTTGAACTTTTCTTGAGGCCATTTTGGGTTCATTGATTTGAATAAGTTTGTAATTCCTTTGAATTTGAGAAGTGGCTAGGGTTTTTGAGTTTTCCTTCACCACTTACTTTGTTCTTGTTGAAAGTTTCCTACATGCAATGCAAAGAAGATATGAGCACAATGCTAACTTGATTAAGGTGTCAGGGATGTGACACATTTCTAGGGGTTGTACCTTTTGGGTTTTTATACTCTCTAATCACCAGCTAAATTACTGTAGCAAATAACCCTACAGTAAGCCCCAATACAAACAAAGCAGGAGTAGGGTTTTACGCGCCAAGTGCCCTGAACCTGGGTAAATGACCTTGCCAGTGATGATTGCTAGTTCCGCTCTTGGCACCATCAAGGGACCCTTAGAGCTTCCCATAGGTGTCGTTTTCCCGACACATCAGGGGATCCACCAGGTGGCCACAAGCCAAGGCGCGTGGCCTACGCCCCTGAGCGCGCCATGCAGGCTTGTGGGCCCCCTGGCAGGCCTCCGGTACCCATCTTGTCCTATATGAAGGGTTTTGACCTAGAAAAATCATATCAGAACTTTTGGGGCGAAGGCCGCCGTCTCGAGGCGGAACTTCGGCAGAACCAATCTGGAGCTCTGTAGGATCGAAAGTATGTCTAGAGGGGGGAGTGATTAGACTACTTGACAAGATAAATATTTTGCCTTTTCCCAATTTTACTTAGAGGCGGCTACGACAGTTATAACTAGTCAAGTACACCCTACACATGCAATTCTAATAGTATAGCAGCGGAAAGTAAACATGCAAGTGTAAATAGAGGATTAAGGTAGGGAGATCAAATGCATGAGGTTGACACACGATTTTTGGCATGGTTCTGATAGGTGGCGCTATCGTACGTCCATGTTAGTGGAGACTTCCCACAAAGAGTAACGGCTGCGAGAGTCCATGGAAGGCTCCACCCACTGAGGGTCCACGAAGAAGCGGCCTTGGCTATCCCACCACAGCTTCCATACACGTAGGACTAGCCTTACTCACGGTAGATCTTCACGAAGTAGGCAATCTCCTTGCCCTTAAAAACATCATAGTTCAACTCCACAACATGAAGTAGGAGGCTCGCAAGCGACACCTAACCAATCTATGAGGTACCACCCTCCAAAAGGTAATAGATGGGGTAGATCAATGAACTCCTTGCTCTTGTGCTTCTAAACATAGTCTCCTCAACACAAATCACTCTCTCATAGAATATGCAGGGGTAGGATAGGTTGATTTGGTGGAAAGCAATTTGGGGAGGGTAGAGATCAAGTTTCAAATGATTGGATTGGGATATCTTGGTCTCAACATTAGTAGGTGGTTCTCTCTTTGAAAATGGATCTGGAAATGGAGTGTGTGTGTTCTGAGTGCTTCTCCCACAAATGACAGGTGGGTGAAGGGGTATATATAGGCAGCAGCTAAAATCCAACCATTACACACAAAATAGCAAACTCGGTGACACCGAAGTTGGAAACTCGGTGGTATCGACTAGCACAAAAGGTGTGCACTTTTGAATCTTAGTGAGACCAATATATAAAACTCGGTGGCACCGAAAAGGTGACTAACGGTTAGATGGCCAAACTCGGTGGCACCGATACTCAAACTCGGAAATTCCGATTTTGTGTATCTTGGCAACAGAATGTTGGTCACCCGAACTCGGTAGCTCCGAAGCAGTTTCGATTGCACTAATTTGGTGGGAATGGCTAGGGTTTTGTCTCAGGTTCAAACTCGGTGGGTCCGATATGGAAATGTTGGTGACACCTAATTTGTGAATGTGGAACTTGACAGAGTGGATATGTGGGAAAAATGACTGAGTGTTTTGGTGGCTAACTTTGAGCATTTGAGCAATGAGTTCATTTTACTACCTCACCCCCTTTTAATAGTATTGGCTTTCCTATGGACTCAAAAAGTGATTTCTCACAAATATAAAATGAAGAGTCTTCTAGCTTGAAGCTTGAGCCAATATTATTCCTTTCTTGCATCAAGGGGCATCTCCACAAAAACCCTAAGCCATAACATCTTTTGAACTTTTCTGAAATATATTTGGAGAACACATTAATCCAATGATGCATATGTTGTGATAAATTATCAAAACCACCCTAGGGAGCAATTGTGCTTTCAAGCTCCGACGGAGCTATTCTACCGGGGAAACTTCCCTCACGGAGGGGGAAATCAAAGGCATCGTCATCACCAATGATCCTCTCATTCAGAGCGGGTCAATCTCCATCAGCTCTTCATCAGCACCATATCCTCTCCAAACCCCAGTTCATCTCTTGTATCCGATCTTTGTCTCAAAACCTTAGATTGGTACATGTGGGTTGCAAGTAGTGCTGATTATTCCTTGTAGTTGATGGGTGGAAGATCATATGTTCATATCCTTAATGAATATTAATACTCCTCTGATTACGAACGTGAATATTCTTTGTGAGTAATTATGTTTGTTCCTAAGGACATGGGATAAGTCTTGCTATAATTAATCATGTGAATTTGGTATCCGTTCGATATTTTGATGAGATGTATGTTGTTTCTCCTCTAGTGGTGTCATGTGAATGTCGACTATATGACACTTCACCATTATTTGGGCCTAGGGGAAGGCATTGGGAAGTAATAAGTAGACGATGGGTTGCTAGAGTGACGAAAGCTTACACAGTAGTTTATGCGTTGCTTCGTAAGGGGCTGATTTGGATCCGTATGTTTCATGCTAAGGTTAGATTTATCTTGATTCTTATTTCGTATTTGCGGTTGCTTGTGAGAGAGGTTAATCATAAGTGGGATGTTTGTCCAAGTAAGGGCAGTACCCAAGCACCTGTCCACCCACATACCAAATTATCAAAGTAACGAACGCGAATCATATGAGCATGATGCAAACTAGCTTGGCAGAAATTCCCATGTGTCCTCGGGAGTGCTTTGCTTTATATAAGATTTTGTTCAGGCTTGTCCTTTGTTACAAAAGGATTGGGCCACTTTGTTGCACAATTGTTACATTTATTACTTGCCACCCATTACAAATTACCTTATCACAAAACTATCTGTTACCGATAATGTCAGTGCTTGCAGAGAATACCTTACTGAAAACCGCTTGTCATTTCCTTTTGCTCCTCGTTGGGTTCAACACTCTTACTTATCGAAAGGACTATGATAGATCCCCTACACTTGTGGGTCATCAGTGCACCGCCACCCAACCCTAGGGGCTTTTCCCTAGGGCATCACCCCTCCGTCGCACTTATATCTAGTGGAGAGGAGAGAGGCTAGCGGCACAAGAGGGAGGAGTCCTCGTTCAATTTGGTTTGGTGGAGGACGAGTCCTCCTCCTAGTAGGATTGTCGTGCCTCTTCTCTATTCGGCTGAATAGTCCCATGAGGCTGCCCGCCCAGCCCACCAGGGGCTAGTGCGCCACCTCTAGGCCTATGTGGTTATCCTATGGGTGCGTGTCCTCTCCCGGTGAACCCCCAAAACCCATTCGTCCCTCCAAGTACTTTATCGATAATGCCCAAAATCTTTCCGGAACCCAAATACATCATTCCTATATATCAATCTTCGTTTCTCCATCATTGTGCTGCCATCGTGGTTGTGGCGTGATGACCCACAAGTATAGGGGATGAATCGTAGTCCTTACGATAAGTAAGAGTGTCGAACCCAACAAGGAGCAGAAGGCTCGGATAAACGGATTTCAGCAAGGTAATAACTGCAAGCACTGAAAGTAGCGGTAACAAGTGATTGTGTAGCCAGGTGAAACGTAGAAAGCAAAGAGTAATAAGTAACAAGTAGTAGAAACGGTGAAGCAAGTGGCCCAATACCTTTTGTAGCAAGGGACAAGCCTGAACAAAGTCTTATAGGAGGAAAAACGCTCCCGAGGACACACGGGAATTTCTGTCATGCTAGTTTCATCATGTTCTTACGATTCGCGTTCGTTACTTTGATAGTTTGATATGTGGGTGGACTGGCGCTTGGGTACTGCCCTTACTTGGACAAGCATCCCACTTATGATTAACCTCTCTCTCAAGAATCCGCAACTACAAAAGAAGAATTAAGACAAAGTCTAACCATAGCATTAAACTAGTGGATCCAAATCAGCCCCTCACGAAGCAACGCATAGACTGGGGTTTAAGCTTCTGTCACTCGAGCAACCCATCATCTACTTACTACTTCCCAATGCCTTCCTCTAGGACAAAATATGGTGAAGTGTTATGTAATCGACATTCACATAACACCACTAGAGAAAAAACAACATACAGCATATCAAAATACCGAATGAATATCAAATTCACATGACTATTATTAACATGACTTATCCCATGTCCTCAGGAACAAAAGTAACTACTCACAAAACATAATCATAATCATGATCAGAGGTGTAATGAATAGCATCAAGGATCTGAACATAAACTCTTCCACCAAGTAATCCAACTAGCATCAACTGCAAAGAGTAATCAACACTACTAGCAACCTTACAAGTACCAATCGGAGTTGCGAGACGAAGATTGGTTACAAGAGATGAACTAGGGATTGGAGAGGAGATGGTGCTGATGAAGATGTTGATGAAGATGCCTCCCCTCCGACGAGAGGAGTTTTGGTGATGACGATGGCGATGATTTCCCCCTCCGGGAGGGAAGTTTCCCTGGCAGGATCTTCCTGTCGGAGCTCTAGATTGGATCTGCTCAAGTTCCGCCTCGTGGCGGCGGTGAAACCACAAAAAAGCGCCCGTATGATTTTTTCTGGACCAAAACCCTTCATATAGCAAAAGGGGGGGCTAGTGGGCCGTCAGGAAGCCCACAAGCTTGCCCTACGCCACCAGGGGGTGGTGGCGGTGGAAGGGCTTGTGGAGCCCTGGTGGCCCCCCTCCGGTAGTTCTTTCACCCAGTATTTTTTATATAATACATAAAAAATCCACATAACTTTTCAGGGCATTTGGAGATGTGTAGAATAGTGGACTAGGATTTGCTCCTTTTCCAGTCCAGAATTCCAGTTGCCTGAATTCTCCCTCTTCAAATAAACCTTGCAAAATAAGAGAGAAAAGTCATAAATATGGTACCACAAGTAATATAACAACCCAAAAAGAAATAAATATCAACATGAAAGCATGATGCAAAATGGACGTATCAACTCCCCCAAGCTTAGACCTCGCTTGTCCTCAAGGGAAAACCAAGTTCCATAAACATGTCCACATGTTGAGGGACGAAGGTGTCGATAAAACATAATACGGACATGAGGGCATCATGATCACACATAGAACAGCAATACATCATAAAGATCCTTATGGGAATTAACAATTCCTTCACAAAGCAAAGCATGAAGCAAAAAACCTTACCGGGAAGTAACCAACAATAGTCCATAGTCATTGAAGCAATTGCAATTTATCACAACATCAGAAAGAGTCAAATAATAGTTTGTAAGGCAAATCCACATACTCAATCATCTATTTTGTTTTCCACAATTGTTACAACTCACGTGGTACTCATGGTGTCAAAGTTTCAGCTGGACACAGAGGAAGATAGGGGCTTATAGTTTTTCCTCCCAACCATTTACCTCAAGGGTAAAGTCAACAACAATAAAGCATAAGTACTCAACTCCAAGTTGATATATGAATATAGATCTTTCCCAAACATGTGACGGTAGCCAAGACAAAGGCAAAAAAGGAATTGGTGAAGATCACCATGACTCTTACATGGGCAAAAAGTAAAGGTACAAGACATGCCCTTCGCAAAGGGAAGCAGAGGTTGTCATGTGCTTTTGAGGTTTGAATGCGTGTCCTCTTAGTGCGGAGGAACGTCAGTTTATATTGCCTCCTGTGATAAAGAACTTTATTATGCAGTCTGTCGCTTTTATGTCTTCCTCATCACAGGTTCGTACAAAGCTTATTTTCCACACACTAATAGATCATACATATTAGAGAGAAATTTTTATTGCTTGCACCGATGACAACTTACTTGAAGGATCTTATTCAATCCATAGGTAGGTATGGTGGACTCTCATGGCAAAACTGGGTTGGAGGTTTATGGATGCACAAGTAGTATCTCTACTTGGTGCGGGAGTTTTGGCTAATATGAGGTAGAAGCAATCGTCACATGCTAAGGGATCTCTAATCATATAACATTGTTTGGAACCAAGCAAACACAATTCATTATGTTGTCTTCCTTGTCCAACATCTACTCCTAAGCATGTAATAGTTTGGTGAGTGATCACAATTGCAAAAAGTGTATAAGATGATATATTTATATGTGAACCTCTCTTTCCTTATTACTTCTTATTAATTGCAACAATGACGGAGGTCTATGTTGATTTATTCTCAACAAGTTTCAATCATCATACTTGTCATAAGTGAATTTATCACTTTCCTTAAGATCGTCTCATGATCTTTCATGCTATCGTTCTTTTCATACTTTTGATCATGGCACAAAGCAAAGCCCTTGACTAAGAAACTCTTTATTATAAAGCTCGGAAGCTCAAATACATCGGGGGAGAGACAAAAGAAAAAGACTCAAACTAAAAACTAAACACTTATTCCTCTAAAAGAAGAAATAAAAACTGAAAAGGAAAGAACTAAAACAAAGATAAAACCAAAAGATATAAAGGTGATACGATACCAGGGCAACTCCCCCAAGCTTGGCAGAAGCAAAGGGGAACCAATGCTTAGTTGTCTTCCTTTGGTGGTGATGGTGGTGTTGTTGTCGCCTTTGATTCCAAGAAAGCTATTAATCTTTGATTTATACCTTTGAGATATGTGACATGGTTTTCCAGCAAAACAACTTCAAGAGAAAGAGAAATATTGCGAGCACGAGTTGTTTCGCAAAACCTCAATAGTTCAATCAAGGATGGAGACAACACGTGGAGGAAGGGTTGGAGAAAATCTACTCCTTCAACGTCTTCAATGTTGAACATAGGTTGAACTTCCTCCCTAGCTTGGGTTTTCTCCTTGGCTTGGTCCCTGGCTTCCGTGACTTCTACTCTTTTCATATCAGCATCTACTTCCTCATGAACTTGGTGAAGATCATTCTCCCCAAAAGATTCCTGAGACATCTTTGCTCTAAATCTGCGGCAGACAACAAGCTCGAAACGAAAACAGAGGAAAACTACGCGATACGGAGATCAAAACCTTCGGGCGACTATATATTGATTTTTTTTCTGGGCCAGAATGAGTCCTCCGCAAGAAAATGGAGTCCGGCAGGCACACAAGGTGCCCACAAGCTTGCCCTCCGCCACCAGGGGTAGGGGGCGGTGGCAGGGCTTGTGGCCGCCTCGTTCGCTCTCCGGACTGCTTTTTATTTTTCTAATTTTCCAAAAATTCCAAAACGGAAGAAATTTCCTATTGGAAAAGTATCGGAGTCCAATTTCTGACCGAAACAGATACATCTTCGTTTTCAAGGTCTGAGTCAGGCTGATAAACAATACTTATGTACTCCTCTCGAGTTATGACATTGATGATATTGGTCTCAACATTTATGGGAGTACCAGAGATATATTGCTTGATTCTGTGACCATTTACCACTCTAGGAAAATCTCCTTCCGTGTTATTGATTTTGATGGCACCGGAACGATATACTTCCTCGACAACATAGGGACCTTCCCATTTAGAGAGAAGCTTGCCTGCAAAGAATCTCAAATGAGAATTGTATAGCAAGACATAATCACCTACGTTGAACTCTCGTTTCTGTATTCGTTTGTCATGCCATCTCTTAACCTTTTCCTTGAACAACTTGGCATTCTCGTACACGTGGGCTCTCCATTCATCTAACGAGCTGATATCAAACAACCGCTTCTCACCGGCAAGTTTGAAATCAAAGTTGAGCTCTTTGATTGCCCAATAAGCTTTGTGTTCCAGCTCAAGAGGTAAATGACAGGCCTTACTGTAAACCATTTTATACGGTGACATGCCCATGGGATTCTTATAAGTAGTCCTATAAGCCCATAGTGGATCATCAAGTTTATTAGACCAGTTCTTTCGAGATCTATTGACGGTCTTTTGTAGGATCAACTTGATCTCCCTATTACTCAACTCAACTTGACCACTAGACTGAGGATGATAAGGAGATGCAACTCTATGGTTGACATCATACTTAGATAGCATCTAGTGGAAAATACCATGAATGAAGTGTGAACCGCCATCAGTCATCGAGTATCTAGGGACTCCAAATCTTGGGAATATGACTTCTTTAAGCATCATAATAGAGGTGTGGTGATCAGCATTTTTAGTGGGGATAGCTTCTACCCACTTAGTAACGTAATCCACAGCAACTAAGATGTGAGTGTACCCATTGGAACTCGGGAAGGGTCCCATATAATCAAAGCCCTAGACATCAAATGGTTCAATGACAAGTGAATAGTTCATAGGCATCTCTTGACGCTTACTGATGTTCCCTATTCTTTGGCATTCGTCACAAGACAAGACAAACTTACGAGCATCCTTGAAGAGAGTGGACCAATAGAAACTTGATTGCAATACCTTATGGGCAGTTCTATCTCCAGCGTGGTGTCCTCCGTAGGCTTCGGAATGACACTTCTGCAAGATCTGTCCCTGTTCATGTTCAGGCACGCAACGTCTAATAACACCATCTACTCCTTCCTTATAACGGTGAGGATCATCCCAAAAGTAGTGTCTCAAATCAAAGAAGAATTTCTTCTTTTGTTGATAGGTGAAACTGGGTGGTATGTATGTGGCTATGATATAGTTTGCATAATCAGCATACCACGGTGCACTCAGTGAGGTGCGGATGACATTTAATTGCTCATCAGGAAAGCTGTCATCAATAGGTAGTGGGTCATCAAGGACATTCTCTAGCCTAGACAAGTTATCTACTATAGGGTTATCCGCACCCTTTCGGTCAACGACGTGCAAATCGATTTCCTGTAGCAGGAGAACCCATCTGATCAGCCTAGGTTTAGCGTCCTTCTTCTCCATGAGGTACTTAATAGCAGCATGATCACAGTGAATAGTGAATTTGGAGTCAACTATGTAAGATCTGAACTTTTCACATGCAAACATGACTGCTAAAAATTCCTTCTCCGTAGTGGCATGGTTTCTTTGGGCACTGTCTAGAGTTTTACTAGCGTAGTGAATGACATTCAACTTCTTGTCAACTCTTTGTCCTAGAATATCACCAACAGCATAATCACTAGCGTCGCACATGATTTCAAAGGGCAAGTTCCAGTCATGTGGTTGAACAATAGGTGCGATTATCAAAGCCTTCTTAAGTATTTTGAAAGCTTCCTCACAATCCTCATCAAAAACAAAAGGAACATCCTTCTGCAAGAGGTTGGTAATAGGCCTAGAAATGTTAGAGAAGTCTTTAATGAACCTTCTATAGAAACCAACATGACCTAGGAAACTTCGTATACCTCTGATATCTGTGGGGCAAGGCTTTTTCTCAATTGCATCAACCTTAGCCTTATCAAATTCAATGCCTCTCTCAGAAATTTTGTGTCCTAAGACGATACCTTCATTAACCATAAAGTGGCACTTCTCCCAATTCAAGACGAGGTTGGTTTCTTCGCATCTCTGTAAGACTCGATCAAGGTTGCTGAGGCAATCATCCAAGGAAGACCCGTAAACGGAGAAGTCATCCGTGAAAACCTCGACGATCTTTTCACAAAAGTCAGAGAATATAGCCATCATACATCTTTGAAAGGTGGCAGGTGCATTACATAAGCCAAAAGGCATACGTCTATAGGCAAAGGTACCGAAAGGGCATGTGAAAGTGGTTTTCTCTTGATCAGATTGTGCAACAGGTATTTGTGAGAAACCTGAATAACCGTCTAGAAAGCAGAAGTGTGTGTGTTTTGATAGCCTTTCTAGCATTTGGTCGATGAACGACAAAGGATAATGATCTTTCCTGGTTGCCTTGTTCAGTTTCCGGAAGTCTATTACCATTCTATAGCCGGTAATAATCCTTTGTGGGATTAGTTCATCCTTATCATTAGGAATGACGGTGATTCCTCCCTTCTTAGGTACGCAATGTACTGGACTTACCCAATCACTGTGAGCAACAGGATAAATGATTCCTGCTTCCATAAGCTTTAATATTTCTTTTCTAACGACACCTTTCATCTTAGGATTTAATCTCCTTTGATGATTAGCAACTGGTTTAAAGTCGGGATCGGTTTTAATCTTGTGTTGACATAGAGTAGGACTAATACCCTTAAGATCATCAAGAGTATATCCAATAGCAGCGCGATGCTTCCTCAGAGTTTTTAGTAACTTCTTCTCTTCGCGCTCTGAGAGGAGAGCACTAATAATGATAGTATATATCTCCTTCTCATCAAGATAGGCATACTTAAGAGTATCAGGCAACTGTTTAAGCTCGAACACAGGATCACCCTTTGGTGGGGGAGGATCCCCAAGCAGTTCAATAGGCAGATTATTCTTGAGAATAGGATATTTTTCTAAGACAATTTTATCTATCTCATCTCTCTCCTCCATATGCATATCATTTTCATGCTCAAGCAGATATTGCTCTAAAGGATCCGTAGGAGGTACGTCAATAGAGGCAAGATCAGTGATTTCATCCCTACCAGACGACTCCCATTCATGGGTTTGTCTTCCAAACTTGGAGAAGTTAAATTCATGAGACACACCCTCGAAACTTACTATGACAGTCTACTTAATGTAATCAATGTGAGCATTGACAGTGTTGAGGAAGGGTCTACCGAATATGATGGGACAAAAGCTATCTTGTGTAGTACCAAGGACGAGGAAATCAGTAGGATACTTCGTCTTACCACACAGGACTTCTATGTCTCTCACAATTCCCAGAGAGCAGATAGTGTCTCTATTAGCTAGCGTAATAGTGACATCAATGGGTTCTAACTCAACAGGTGCAATCTCATCTTTGATTTCATCAGATAGAGAACGGGGTATTGCACTAACACTAGCTCCCATATCACATAAACCATGGTAACAGTGATCTCCTATCTTAACAGAAACAACGGGCAGGCCAACTACAGGTCTGTGTTTGTCTTTCACGTGAGGTTTAGCAATTCTAGCGGAGTCCTCACAGAATTTGATAACATGCCCATCTATGTCTTCGGCTAAGATATCTTTGATAATAGCAACACTAGGTTCAACTCTAATATCCTCAGGGGGTGCAAGTGGTCTAATGTAACCCCTACGTATCACAGTTGGAGCTTTAGAATAATCCTTTATCCTAGCAGGGTATGGTGGTTTCTCAAAGTAAGCACAATGAACAATAGGATCACTAAAAGCAATGACTTTCTCCTCAACTAGATTGGTCTTGGCTATGTTTCTTTCTACAGGAGGATGATATTTAAACCGTTATCTTTGGGAAGATCAACATGAGCAGCAAAAGATTCACATAGAGAAGCTACTATCTCAGAGCCAAGTCCATACTTTGCGCTAAAATCTCTGGAAGTGTTTGTCTCAACAAAATATTTAATGCAATCAAACTGGAAATTCATACCTGACTCCTTACCTTCCTCCATCTCCCAATCTTCAGAGTTGCGTTTGATTCTCTCCAGTAAATTCCACTAGTGATCAATATCCTTCTTCATAAAAGAACCGGCACAAGAAGTGTCAAGCATGGTACGATCTTCATGAGAAAGCCGAGCATAAAAGTTTTGAGTGATAATTTCTCTCGAGAGCTCATGATTGGGGCATGAATATAGCATTGATTTAAGCCTCCCCCAAGCTTGAGCTATGCTTTCCCTGTCACGAGGCCAAAAGTTATAAATAAAGTTCCGATCACGCTATACTAAATGCATAGGATAGAACTTTTGATGAAATTCCAATTTCAACCGATTGTAGCCCCATGATCCAGTATCATCACATAGCCTATACCATGTCAACGCCTTATCCTTCAAAGATAAAGGAAAGACTTTCTTCTTTACCTCATCCTCGGGCAAACCTGCAAGCTTAAATAAACCACAATCTTCATCTACATAGATTAGATGCAAGTGTGGATGTGAAGATCCATCTCCTGTGAAAGGATTAGCCAGCAATTTCTCAAGCATACCCGAAAGAATTTCATAAAAGGTATTTTCAGTAGGTACCTCAGGTTGAGGAGCAACTCCTCGTGCTTTCCGTTCCTGGTGAAGATACCCCGAACAAACTCCTCAAAGGAACCGTTTCCATAGTGACAAGTGAAAATAAATTTCAGCACAGTATAAAGATGTTTCCTTACCAATTTCCACTTACCAAAGGCGCTTCACTCCACGGCAACGGCGCTACAAAAGAGTCTTGATGACCGACAAGTATAGGGGATCAATCGTAGTCCTTTCGATAAGTAAGAGTGTCGAACCCAATGAGGAGCCGAAGGCTCTGATAAACGGATTTCAGCAAGGTAATAACTGCAAGCACTGAAAGTAGCGGTAACAAGTGATTGTGTAGCCAGGTGAAACGTAGCAAGCAAAGAGTAACAAGTAACAAGTAGTAGCAACGGTGCAGCAAGTGGCCCAATCCCTTTTGTAGCTAGGGACAAGCCTGAACAAAGTCTTACAGGAGGAAAAACGCTCCCGAGGACACACGGGAATTTCTGTCATGCTAGTTTCATCATGTTCATATGATTCGCGTTCGTAACTTTGATAGTTTGATATGTGGGTGGACCGGCGCTAGGGTACTGCCCTTACTTGGACGAGCATCCCACTTATGATTAACCTCTCTCGCAAGCATCCGCAACTACAAAAGAAGAATTAATACAAAGTCTAACAATAGCATTAAACTAGTGGATCCAAATCAGCCCCTCACGAAGCAACGCATAGACTGGGGTTTAAGCTTCTGTCACTCCAGCAACCCATCATCTACTTACTACTTCCCAATGCCTTCCTATAGGCCCAAATATGGTGAACTGTTATGTAGTAGACGTTCACATAACACCACTAGAGGAAAAACAACATACAACATATCAAAATACCGAACGAATATCAAATACACATGACTGTTATTAACATGACTTATCTCATGTCCTCGGGAACAAAAGTAACTACTCACAAAACATAATCATAATCATGATCAGAGGTGTAATGAATAGCATCAAGGATCTGAACATAAACTCTTCCACCAAGTAATCCAACTAGCATTAACTACAAAGAGTAATCAACACTACTAGCAACCTTACAAGTACCAATCGGAGTTGTGAGACAAAGATTGGTTACAAGAGATGAACTAGGGATTGGAGAGGAGATAGTCCTGATGAAGATGTTGATGAAGATGCCTTCCCTCTGACGAGAGGAGTGTTGGTGATGACGATGGCGACGATTTCCCCCTCCGGGAGGGAAGTTTCCCCGGCAGGATCGTCCTGTCGGAGCTCTAGATTGGATCTGCTCAAGTGCCGCCTCGTGGCAGCGGCGAAACCACGAAAAAGCTCCCGTATGATTTTTTTTCTGGACCAAAACCCTTCATATAGAAAAAGGGGGAGCTAGTGGGTCGTCAGGCAGCCCACAAGCTTGCCCTGCGCCACTAGGGGGGTGGTGGCAGTGGAAGGGCTTGTGGAGCCCTGGTGGCCCCCCTCCGGTAGTTCTTTCGCCCAATATTTTTTATATAATCCAGAAAAAATACACGTAACTTTTCAGGGCATTTGGAGATGTGCAGAATAGTGGAATAGGATTTGCTCCTTTTCCAGTCCAGAATTCCATCTGCCTGAATTATCCCTCTTCAAATAAACCTTGCAAAATAAAAGAGAAAAGGCATAAATATGGTACCACAAGTAATATAACAGCCCAAAAAGCAATAAATATCAACATGAAAGCATGATGAAATATGGACGTATCATCGCGCCATTAAGCCATAGCATCTTTTGAACTTTTCTGAATTATACTTGGAAAACACATTAGTACAATGATGCATATGTTGTGATCAATTATCAAAACCACCCTAGGGAGCAATTGTGCTTTCAATCTCCCCCTTTTTGGTAATTGATGACAACATATAGATCAAAGCTTAGACAAAAGATATAATCAATGATTAGCATCGACGCTTTGAGAAGTATGTGAAAAGCAAGAGCTCCCCCTAAATTTGTGCATTATTTAAAACTTGCGTTTGAATGCAAATGCATAATCGATTAGGATCATGGGTTACTCTTCCATGTCACATACATCTTGGTGGTGCGTAAAAATAATAGCAATGCACATGACACCAACAAGATAAGTGAGTGATCATCACAAGGATATCTAAGAGATGATATCATAGCATCACATAGGATAAAGCTTATGATCAATCACACAGATAGGATAAAGTCATCCGACAACCAAAGTTTTTTAAAACCAAATGAGAGCAAATAAAGTCAAAATCTCTCTCCAACACGAAGTCTATGATCTATACCTTTCTCCCCCTTTGGCAACAAGTTACCAAAAAGTTCAAAAGTATAGAACTACTCGTCTCTCTAGGCAACTGATGATGGAGTCGATAGAACAGAGCCTGCGAAGTCGTCTGCTGATGTTCCTGGAGCTGGGGGAGATGATACTGGAGGTGCTTGAGCTGGAGCTGGTGCTCAAGGTGCTGAAGCATGTGCTGAAGATGTCTGACCTGTCTCCTAAGCTAGAACAACAGTTGACCGAGGCTTGGTGCTGAACCTAGTAGTAGTGGGAGGAGGAGACTCATCCTCGTCATCATCTTCATCTTCATCTTCATCTTCATCCTCTGAGCGTGGAATGTCCACAAAGTCAACTTCATGTTGAAGTTGTCTCACAATGGTGGTCAACTCAATTACCTTCACATCCATGTTGTGGAATTTTGTCTCCACAACTCTCTCAACACTCTTCTGATTTTGCATGATCTCCTGGATGTTCTTCTCCATGCCTTGGATAGTGCTCACTAGAAATGCCATTTGTTCAGCTTGGGTTCTGAGTTGTGGAACTGGAGGTGGCCTATTTCTAGCAGCTTCAGCCTTTGCTACCTCTGCTCCATTATTACTGCAGCTGAGTTGGGATCGTTATCATCCATCACAACCTCATTATCTTCAAATTTAGGCTGAAGAGGTAGATGGGGACGATCAAGTAGATATGCATGCTTGCCTAGCTTGGCATTGATGAGCATCTGAATGTAAGGTGCATATCCACATGATCTCTTCTGATCCGCTGGAGTTCTCCGCATAGTCTCAACTATCATGTCCATCACTCTAAATCTGGTATGTGTGTCTATCACGCGCAGCAGGTTGAATAGAATATCCTCCGATCATCTTCTCATCACCTGACTTAGGCATGAGGGTGTATCGCAGTATAGTGTTCGTCGTGGGAATGCCAGCTTGAAGAAAATACACTGAACCAAGCTTGTGACTGGCCAAGTACTGATGTGGAATGGTCTAGTACATATTGGTCATGGAGTTGTGATTCTGCTTAGCATCTCCATACACATCTACATATCATTCATCCTTCTTGGGAGCACCAATGATAGCAGCCCATTCAGCAATTCTAGATTTGTACCTGTGTCCATCGGTCATTGCTACTGCAACAAAAGACCTTCCAATGGCGCCAGAAATAGGCACGTCGACAGGAGAATACTTGGCTTGATCCTTCTGCTGCGGCTACTCCTTAAGGGACTTCCTAGGCCAGTATGCACAGGATTTCCCCCGTGGCCTTGGAGCCTTGCGTTGGTGTTCCCTCAAAGCGGAAAGGGTGATGTAGCGAAGCGGTGGTAAGTATTTCCCTCAGTTTGAGAACCAAGGTATCAATCGAGTGGAGCAGTATCTCAAGATCCTGCACAAACACAAAAGCTTGCTCCCAACGCTATGAAGGGGTTGTCAATCCCTTATAGATTGTTTGCCAAGTGAGAACTGAAAGCAACAAAGTAACAAAGCAAAGTAAAAGCGGAGGTGTAAACGATGGATGTGAATAGACCCGGGGGCCGTAGTGTTTACTAGTGGCTTCTCTCATGAAAGCAAGTAGAAGGTGGGTGAACAAATTACTGTTGAGCAATTGATAGAACCGCGCAAAGTCGTGACGATATCTATGCAATGATTATATCTATAGGCATCATGTCCAAAACAAGTAGACCGATACTTTCTGCATCTACTACTATTACTCCACACGTCGGCCGCTATCCAGCATGCATCTAGTGTATTAAGTCCATAAGAACAGAGTAACGCCTTAAGCAAGATGACATTATGTAGAGGGATAATCTCAAGCCAATGATAAAACCCCATCTTTTTACCCTTGATGGCAACTACTTGATGTGTGCCTTGCTGCCCCTACTGTCACTGGGAAAGGTCACCACATGGTAGAATCCAAAACCAAGCACTTCTCCCATTGCAAGAATCATAGATCTAGTTGGCCAAAAAAAACCCAAGACTCGGAGAGACTTACAAGGATATAAAATCATGCATATAAGAAATTAGCAAAGACTCAAATATATATCATAGATAATCTGATCACAAATCCACAATTCATCGGATCTCGACAAACACAACGCCAAAGAAGATTACATCGGATAGATCTCCATGAAGATCATGGAGAACTTTGTATTCAAAATCCAAGAGAGAGAAGAAGCCATCTAACTACTAACTACGGACCCGTAGGTCTGAAGTGAACTACTCACGAGTCATTGGAGGGGCGATGATGATGATGAAGAAGCCCTCCAACTCCAAAGTCCCCTCCAACAAGGTGCCGGGAAGGGTATCCTGATGAGATCTCACGGAAACGGAAGCTTGCGGCGGTGGAAAAGTATTTTTGAGGCTCCCCTGATTTTTTGCTGAATATTTGGTAATATATAAGCCAAAGATCTAGGTCAGGGGGCGGTCAGGGAGGCCACAAGCCCTGCCACCGCCGCCTCCCCTGGTGGCGGAGTGGGAGCTGGTGGGCTCCTTGGAGACCACCTAGCTTGGACCAGAGGCCCCCTGATCTTCTTCCGTTCGGGAAAAAATCATTTCGGGTTTTTTATTCCGTTTGGACTCCGTTCCAAAATCAGATCTGAAAAGAGTCAAAAACACAGAAAAAACAGGAACTGGCACTTGGCACTGAATTAATAAGTTAGTCCCAAAAAAGATGTAAAAGGTACATAAAACATCCAAAGAAGACAAGATAACAGCGTGAAACCATCAAAAATTATAGATACGTTTGAGATGTATCAAGCATCCCCAAGCTTAACTCCTGCTCGTTCTCGAGTAGGGAAGTGATAAAGAATGAATTTTTGATGCTTTCATGCTACCTAGCATAGATGTCCTTTGTAATTCCTCTTATGTGACGTGAATGTTAAGATCGATTAGATTCAAAACAATAGTTTGCTATTGACGTGGAAACAATAATAATTCAAGCAAACTAGCAAGGTAATCATGAACTTTCAAGATAACAAGGCCAAAAGAAAGTTATCCCTACAAAAGCATATAGTCTGGCTATGCTCTATCATCATTGCACAACGAATTTAAATCATGCACAACCCCGGTATTGGCCAAGTAATTGTTTCACACCTTTACTTTCTCAAACCTTTTCAACTCTCACGCAATACATGAGCGTGAGCCATGGTTATAGCACTATAGATGGTGTGGAATGTGGTGGAGGTTGCAAGACAAAAAAGGAGAAGATATTCATATTAACTAGGCATATCAATGAGCTATGGAGATGCTCATCAATAGATATCAATGTGAATGAGTAGGGATTGCCATACAAATGATGCACTAGAGCTACGAGTATGTGAAAGCTCTTAAAGAAAACTAGTGGGTGTGTATCCAACTTGCTTGCTCACGAAGACCTAAGGCAATTTTGAGGAAGCGTATCATTGGAATATACAAGCCAAGTTATATAATGAAAACTTCCCACTAGCTATATGGTGGTAACAAAATGAGAGACTCTCAATCATGAAGATCATGGTGCTTATAATGCACAAGTGTGGAAAAAGTGGTAGCATTGTCCCTTCTCTCTTTTTCTCTCATTTTTTTATTTGGTGGGCTCTTTGGCCAATTTTTTTTGTGGGCTTCTTTGGCCTCTTTTATTTCCTCACATGGGACAATGCTCCATTAATGATGATCATCACACTTTCAACTCAAAACTTAGAGTAACGATGACTCTATATGGAATGCCTTCGGTAGGGTACCGTGGCAATGATCTAGCATGGCATAGATATTAATGGAAACATCATGCTAGCTATCTTACAATCATGCAATGGCAATTTAGACGTGGTGGCACATGTCATGGTGGTAGTTGCATGGCAATATATCTCGGAATGACTTTGAAAAAGCCATAGTAGGTAGGTATGGTGGCTGTTTTGAGGGAGGCTAATGGTGGGTTTTGTGCACCGGCGAAAGTTCACGGCACTAAGAAAATAGTGATGGTGGAAGGTGAAAGTGCATCTAAACCATGGACTCAATATTAGTCATGAAGAACTCATATACTTGTTGCTAAAGTTTTATTAGCAATCGAAACAAAGCATTCAACACATACTCCTAGGGGAAGGGTTGGTAGGTATAAACCATCGCGCGATCCCGACCGCCACACAAAGGATGACAATCAATAGACTAATCATGCTCAGATTTCATCACACAGCGGTTCACCATACGTGCATGCTACGGGAATCACTAACTTCAACACAAGTATTTCTAGATCCACAACACCTTACTAGCATGACTTCAATATTACCATAACCACAACTCAAAACTAATTGAGATGAATCAAACTTCTCTAACTATTCAATGCACATGAAGGTGGAAGTTTTCGTATCCCTTTGGATAACTACCCCTTTTGAGACTACTTTCAAAGCATAGATCAACTACCAAGCCACGCACCACTGTGCTCTAAAAGATATAAGTGAAGCACATAGAGCAAAAGTATCTAGCTCAAAAGATATAAGTGAAGCACATGTGAGGTGAATTGTCTACCAGAAGATATAAGTGAAGCTCGACAAAATCACGGTGTGTGCATGTCTCTCTCTCTCTAGGTGTGCAAAAAGGATGATTGTGACACAACAAAAATAAAATACTCCTACTATACAAGACGCTCCAAGCAAAAACACATAACATGTGGTGAATAAAAATATAGCCCCAAGTAACGTTACCGATGGATTGAAGACGAAAGAGGGGATGCCTTCCCGGGGAATCCCCAAGCTTAGGTTTTTACGGCATCCTTGAATCTCTTGGGGTGCCTTGGGCATCCCCAAGCTTGAGCTCTTGCCACTCTTTATCTCTTTGTCCATAAGAACTTCACCCAAAACTTGAAAACTTCACAACACGAAACTTAAACAGAAACTCATGATAACATTAGTACAAGAATGCAAACCACCACTTCCTTAGGTACTGTAGCAAACTTAAATTCTACTTGTGCGGATGTTGAGTTACTGTAATGTCAATCTTCCATGGCTAATACCCCCCGATACTATCCATAGTTCCATCAAAATAAGCAACCAACACAACAAAAACAGAATCTGTTAACAGCAGACTAGTCTGTAGCAATCTGTATATTTCCTATACCTATGTTACTTCCAAAATTCTTAAAAATTACGACAGTTTGAAGAATTTGCGTAGAAATCAGCAGAAAAAAGAATCAACTTAATAGCTCTTACAGAAACAAAATGAAAATTCTTTTCGTGAGCATAAAGTTTCTGTCTTTTCCAGCATGACCAAACAATCATCCCCAAGACTAATCATAACGGTTTTGCTTGGCACAAACGCAAAAAGAAACACAATCATAACAGAATTATGAAAGTGTGGAAAACAAAAAACAGAAAGAAAAAGGATAAATTCGTTGGGTTGCCTCCCAACAAGCGCTTTTGTTTAACGCCCTTAGCTAGGCAAAAAGTGATGGAATCACGTATAGTCATCTTTCGTGCTCAAACCATAGGTAGCCCTCATCATAGATTCATAAAGAAATCTTATTTTCTTTCTAGGAAAGTGCTCCATGCCCTTCTTTAAAGGAAATTGAAATAAAATATTCCCTTCCTTCATATCGATGATAACACCAATAGTCCTTAGGAAAGGTCTACCAAGAATAATGGGACATGAAGGATTGCAATCTATGTCAAGTACAATGAAATCCACGGGTACATAGTTCTTATTTGCAACAATAAGAACATCATCGATCCTCCCCATGGGTTTCTTGACAGTAGAATCCGCATGATGCAAATTAAGATAACACTCTTCAATGTCATGAAAACCAAGAATATCACATAAAGACTTTGGAATCGCGGAAACACTAGCATGCAAATCACACAAAGCATTGCACTCATAGTTTTTTATTTTGATTTTGATAGTAGGTTCCCACTCATCATGAAGTTTTCTAGGTATAGAGACTTCTAGTTTGAGCTTCTCTTGAAGAGATTTCATCATAGCATCTACGATATGCGCGGTAAAGGCTTTGCTTTGGCTATAAGCGTGTGGAGAGTTTGCAATGGATTGCATCAAAGAAATGCATTCAAACAAGGAGCAATTATCATAATTGAATTCCTTGAAATCCAAAGTGGGAGTTTCGTTACTACCCAAAATGTTGACTTCTTCTACTCCACTCTCCACACCTTTATCATCAAGATAGGTGGACTTCGAATCATTGGGGCGTTTTTCAACCAAAGTGGATTCATATCCAGCCCCTCCATAAGTAGGTTTGACACGTGAAAACAAAGATTCAAGAGGAGACACACCAAGCACTTTAAGATCTTCGTGATTTGCATCACTAGAAGGCACCATTTTAGACCATTCATGTCTAGCGCGAATTTGGGCGGTTCTTTCTTTGCTCTTATTCATGGATATAGGCATAGCTTTCAAAGTTTCATCCAAGTTGACCTTGGGAGGAGCACATCTACCTTTCAAAGAATCAATATCACAAGACATCCTATCAACGCTCTTAGCCAAATCATCTATTTTGAGTAGTTTTTCCTCTATGGACACATTGAAAATCTTTTGAGAGTTGATGAACTCTTTGATATTACTCTCTAGATCAGAGGGTAATTTGTTGTGATTTCCATAAGTGTTGCCGTAGGAATTGCCATAATTGTTAGAGGAGTTACTAGGAAAAGGCCTAGGAACATAGTTTCCTCTAAAAGCATTGTTGTTGCCAAAATTGTTCCTACCAACAAAATTCACGTCCAAACTAGCGTTGCTACTCTCAATCAAAGAAGATAGTGGCATGTCATTAGGATCTACGGTAGTGTTTCTACTAGCAACCAAATTCATCAACTCGTCCATCTTAGCACTAAGCGAGTTAATCTCTTCTATAGGATGCACCTTTTTCCTAGCAGGCGACCTTTCAATGTGCCACTGAGAGTAGTTGGTCTTGATATTGTCTAGGAGTTTTGTAGCGTCTCCTAACGTGATTTCCATGAACGTTCCACCTGAGGCGGAGTCCAAGATATTGCGAGAAGAGAAATTCAAGCCAGCGTAAAAGATTTGTATAATCATCCACAAACTCAAGCCATGAGCGGGACAATTTTTAATCATAAGCTTTATCCTCTCCCAAGATTGTGCAACGTGTTCATGATCAAGTTGCTTGAAATTCATGATATCCGTAGGTAAGGAGATGATCTTAGCCGGCGGAAAAGACTTGGATATGTAAGCATCTGTGCACTTATCCCAAGAATCGATACTATTTTTAGGCAAAGAAGAAAACCAAGTTTTTGCGCGATCTCGCAACGAGAAAGGAAAAAGTTTCAACTTAATCACGTCATTATCCACATCTCTTTTCTTTTGCATATCACAAAGCTCAATGAAGGTATTGAGATGGGACGCGACATCTTCGCTAGGAAGGCCAGAGAATTGCTCTTTCATAACAAGATTCAGCAAAGCTGCGTTGATTTCATACGATTCCGCACTAGTGGTGGGAGCAATCGGAGTACTAATAAAATCATTATTATTAGTGCTCCAGAAGTCGCAAAGTTTGGTGTTTTCAGCCATGATGACTTCAACAAACAAACAAGCACACAAGCAAGCAAAAAACCAGCACAGGAAAAAGGCAAATGTGAAAGAAAACGGCGAAGGAGAAAGGCAAATGAAAACGGCAAATGTGAAGTGGGGGAGAGGAAAAAGAGAGGCAACTGGCAACAAAAGTAAATGCAAGAGAAGAGTTTGTGAGACCTACTTGGATAGATCTTGATTTCTCTTCCCCGGCAACAGCGCCAGAAATACTTCTGCTACTGCAACAAAAGACCTTCCAATGGCGCCATAAATAGGCACGTCGACGGGAGAATACTTGGCTTGATCCTTCTGCTGCGGCTACGCCTGAAGGGACTTCCTAGGAAAGTATGCAAAGGATTTCCCCCATGGCCTTAGAGCCTTGCATTGGTGTTCCCTCGAAGCGGAAAGGGTGATGTAGCATAGCGGTGGTAAGTATTACCCTCAGTTTGAGAACCAAGGTATCAATCCAGTGGAGGAGTATCTCAAGATCCTGCACAAATACAAAAGCTTGCTCCTAATGCTATGAAGGGGTTGTCAATCCCTTATAGATTGTTTGCCAAGTGTGAACTGCAAGCAACAAAGTAACAACGCAAAGTAAAAGTGGAGGTGGAAACGATGGATGTGAATAGACCCGGGGGCCGTAGTGTTTACTAGTGGCTTCTCTCATGAAAGCAAGTAGACGGGGTGAACAAATTACTGTCGAGCAGGTGAACAAATGACTGTCGAGCAATTGATAGAACCGCGCAAAGTCGTGTTGATATCTATGCAATGATTATATCTATAGGCATCACGTCCAAAACAAGTAGACCGATACTTTCTGCATCTACTACTATTACTCCACACGTCGACCGCTATCCAGCATGCATCTAGTGTATTAAGTCCATAAGAACAGAGTAACACCTTTAGCAAGATGACATGATGTAGAGGGATAATCTCAAACCAATGATAAAAACCCCATCTTTTTACCCTTGATGGCAACTACTTGATGTGTGCCTTGCTGCCCCTACTGTCACTCGGAAAGGTCACCACATGGTAGAACCCAAAACCAAGCACTTCTCCAAGTGCAAGAATCATAGATCTAGTTGGCCAAACAAAACCCAAGACTCAGAGAGACTTACAACGATATCAAATCATGCATATAAGACATTAGCAAAGACTAAAATATATATCATAGATAATCTGATCACAAATCCACAATTCATCGGATCTCGACAAACACACTGCCAAAGAAGATTACATCGGATAGATCTCCATGAAGATCACGGAGAACTTTGTATTGAAGATCCAAGAGACAGAAGAAGCCATCTAGCTACTAACTACGGACCCGTAGGTCTGAAGTGAACTACTCATGAGTCATTGGAGGGGCGATGATGATGATGAAGAAGCCCTCCAACTCCAAAGTCCCCTCCGGCAAGGTGCCGGGAAGGGTCTCCAGATGAGATCTCGCGGAAACGGAAGCTTGCGGCGGCGGAAAAGTATTTTCGAGGCTCCATGATTTTTTGCTGAATATTTGGGAATATATAGGCCAAAGATCTAGGCCGGGGGGCGGCTAGGGAGGCCACAAACCCTGCCATCGCCGCCTCCCCCTGGTGGCGGAGTGGGAGCTTGTGGGCTCCCTGGAGCCCACCTGGCTTGGCCCAGAGGCCCCCTGATCTTCTTCCGTTCGGGAAAAAAATCATTTCGGGGTTTTTATTCCGTTTGGACTCCGTTCCAAAATCATATCTAAAAAGAGTCAAAAACACAAAAAAACAGGAACTGGCACTTGGCACTGAATTAATAAGTTAGTCCCAAAAAATATATAAAAGGTACATAAAACATCCAAAGAAGACAAGATAACAGCGTGAAACCACCAAAAATTATAGATACGTTTGAGATGTATCAGTCATCCAGACCAAAGAATCTTCATAAAAGTGCACAGATGCATAGAATTGCATGATCATCTCGTCATTCCATGGGGTTATCTCCTTCCCAAAAAAATCTCAATGTTCACTGCCTTGAAGTTCTCCCGGACATGTGGAAAGAAATCTTCATTATCCTTTATGTATGCCCAATCGACATACCTCGTATCATTGACAGCAGGACACTTGTCAAATAAGAGAGTCTCATAAAATTCTTGTTGTTCCTTGGTGTGAAACCTTGGATCAACAACAGTTCTTCTCCTGACAACATATGGATCAAGGGATCTCCACTTTCTTCGTCCGGCATCCTTCCTCTTTTTCATATCCTCTGCTATAAGATGAGCAGTGCTATGGCAACAAAAGTCCTTCCCCGGCAATGCCAGGAATTCTTCTTGCTACTTCTCTTGTTTGCGTCGGTTTTTCCCTTGAAGAGGAAAGGGTGATGCAGCACAGGAGCAGTAAGTATTTCCCTCAGTTTGAGAACCAAGGTATTGATCCATAAGGAGGGTCTCGTCAAGTCCAGAGTACCTGCGCAAACACAAACGAGCTTGCACCCAGCGCTTCAAAGGGGTTGTCAATCCCTTTAAGATTGTTTGCAAAGTGAGATCTGAAGGCGGAAAGTGCAACGAAGTAAAAAAGTGTAAGGCTGAAAATATGGTGTGGAGTAGACCCGGGGGCCATAGTGTTCACTAGAGGCTTCTCTAAAAATAGCAAATATCACGGTGGGTGAACAAATTAATGTCGAGCAATTGATAGAACCGCGCAAAGTCATGACGATATCTAAGGCCATGATCATACATATAGGCATCACGTCCGAGACAAGTAGACCGATACTTTCTGCATCTACTACTATTACTCCCCACATCGACCGCTATCTAGCATGCATCTAGTGTATTGAGTTCATGACGAACAGAGTAACGCCTTAAGCAAGATGACATGATGTAGATGGATAATCTCAAACCAATGATGAAAACCCCATCTTTTTACCCTTGATGGCAACAACATGATGCGTGCCTCGTTGCCCCTTCTGTCACTTGGTGAGGTCACCGCACGGTATGAACCCAAAAGCAAGCACTTCTCCCATTGCAAGAATCATAGATCTAGTTGGCCAAACAAAACCCACAACTCGAAGAGAATTACAAGGATATGAAATCATGCAAAAGAGAGATAAGAAGAAACTCAAATAAGATTCATAGATAATCTGATCATAAATCCACAATTCATCGGATCTCGACAAACACACCGCAAAAGAAGATTACATCGGATAGATCTCCATGAAGATCATGGAGAACTTTGTATTGAAGATCCAAGAGAGAGAGATGAAGCCATCTAGTTAGTAACTATGGACCCGTAGGTCTATGGTGAACTACTCACGCATCATCGGAGAGGTCATGGTGTTGATGAATAAGCCCTCCGTATCCGAATCCCCCCTCCGGCAGGGCACCAGAACGTGCCCCTGATGGGATCTTACAAAGATAGAAGCTTGCGGTGGCGGAAAAGTAATTTCGATGATCTTTTGATTTTTTGTGGAATTTTTGGGGACATATAGGCGCAAAACCTAGGGCAAAGGACGTCCAGGGGGCCCACAAGCCTGTGGGCCGCGGCCTCCCCCTGGCCGCGGGGTTAGGGCTTGTGGGGCCCCTGGGGCTCCCCTGCCTTGGCTCTCAAGTCTCCTGATCTTCTTCCATTACGGAAAAATTCTTTTCGGGGATTTTATTCTGTTTGGACTCCGTTTCAAAATCTCCTCCGAAAGGGGTCAAAAACATGGAGAAAACAGGAACTCGCACTTGGCACTGAGTTAATAAGTTAGTCCCAAAAAAATATATAAAAGGCATGCAAAACATCCAAAGTTTGACAAGATAATAGAATGAAACCATCAAAAATTATAGATACGTTGGGGACGTATCAAGCAGCATTGTGGAGTGGAAGGAATGGTCTGAGCTTCCTGAGAACTGGAGCATTCTCATGTGCTTCTTCCTCTATAACAGGGTGATACGTCTCCATCGTATCTACTTTTCCAAACTCTTTTGCCCTTGTTTTGGACTCTAATTTGCATGATTTGAATGGAACTAACCCGGACTAACGTTGTTTTGAGCAGAATTGCCATGGTGTTGTTTTTGTGCAGAAATAAAAGTTCTCGGAATGACCTGAAAATTTACGGAGAATTTTTATGGAATAAATGAAAAATACCTGTGCAAAGATCCTCGAGAGGGGTTGAGCCAGTGGGCCACAAGCCCACTGGCCGCGGCCACCCCCCAGGCCGGACCAACTAGGCATGTGGAGCCCACAGAGCTCCACCGCCTCCAAACTCAGCTCTATATATTCCGTTCCGCCTGGAAAAAAATAGGGAGAAGGATTCATCGCGTTTTACGATACGGAGGCGCCGCCACCTCCCGTTCTTCATCTGGAGGGCAAATCTGGAGTCCGTTCTGGGCTCCAGAGAGGGGAAATTGTCGCCATAGTCATCATCAACCTTCCTCCATCGACAATTACATGATGCTCTTCACCGTTCGTGAGTAATCTCATCGTAGGCATGTTGGATGGTGATGAGTTGCATGAGATCTATCATGTAATCGAGTTAGTTTTGACGGGGTTGATCCCTAGTATCCACTATGTTCTGAGATTGATGTTGCTACTACTTTCCCTTGCTTAATGCTTGTCACTAGGGCCCGAGTGCCATGATTTCAGATCTGAACCTATTATGTTCTCGCCAATATATGTGTGTTTTAGATCCTATCTTGCAAGTTGTAGTCACCTACTATGTGTTATGACCCGGCAACCGCGGAGTGACAATAGCCGGAACCACTCCCAGAGATGACCATAGTATGAGGAGTTAATGTATTCACCGAGTGTTAATGCGTTAGTCCGGTTCTTTATTAAAAGGAGAACCTTAATATCCCGTAGTTTCCATTAGGACCCCGCTGCCACGGGAGGGATGGACAATAGATGTCATGCAAGTTCTTTTCCCTAAGCACATATGACTACATACAGAATACATGCCTACATTAGATTGACGAACGGGAGCTAGTTACTTATCTCTCCGTGTTATAGCTGTTACATGATGAATCACATCCGGTATACTCATCCATCACCGACCCACTGCCTACGAGTCTTTTACTACTGGTCCTTGCTACGTTACTCTGCTTTCACTGTTGTTACTGTTGCTCTATTGCTACTATTGTTACTCTGCTGCTACTGTTGTTACTTTGTCGCTACTGCTGTTCCTTGCTACTGCAGTCACTACTGCTATTACTTGCTACTGATGTTACTACTGTTGTTACTTGCTACTGCTGTCACCACTGTTGTTACTTGCTACTTTGTTGTTACTTGCTGCAACACTTTGCTGGCGCCATTGATACAACAAGTTAGGAATAGTGTGTCGTGCACAGACCTGTTTCTGGCACCGTTGCTATCATACTACTTTGCTACTGATACTTTTCTTGCAGACACTAATCTTTCAGGTGTGGTTGAATTGACAACTCAGCTGCTAATACTTGAGAATATTCTTTCGCTTCCCCTTGTGGCGAATCAATAAATTTGGGCTGAATACTCTACACTGGAAAACTGTTGTGATCCCCTACACTTGTAGGTTATCAAGGCTATTTTCTGGCGCCGTTTCCGGGGAAGCACACCTATATGCTCTGAGTCACTTGGGATTGACGTCTGCTGGTCACTATGAGGAATCCGAAAGATCGAAGAACTGAAATCTTGCCTTCCACTACGAGGACAGGTAAGGAACTGCCATCTAGCTCTGCACTTGATTCACCTTCAGTTTTGAGTAAGTTTGCGAAATCACCTCCTTCTAGAAATCTTGATATGTCGCATGTGCTTGATGATGTTACTTCTGCTTTGCCTGATGATGCTATGCTTGATACTTTGCCTGATGATGCTATGCTTGATACTATGCCTGATGATGCTATGCATGATACTGCTTTGCCTGATGATGGTATGCCTGATACTGCTTTGAAACTAGGTGCATTCCTTGATGCACAAATTGCTAGAGTTGCTGCTAGATGTGATGATACTTCTGAAACTGTTGATACTATTGAAGTAGAACCTGCTACTATGGCTGAATTGCCTGTTATGCCTGAGCGCTATGTTATGGAGGGAGAGATAGCCAAGGATTTTCTTGCGTGTAAGGATAGCTATGATGTTGAGAAATTACTGGTCAAGTGGAAAGAAAAAGCTCTGAACGCTAGGATGAAATACGACCTGAAGTTTGCTACTTTGCCTATCTTTGTGACCGACAAGAATTATGAATTCTCTGTCGACCCTGAGTTAATCACTCTGGCCGAATCTGATCCTTTTCACGTTTTTGAGTCTGAAACAGTTGTAGCCCATTGATACGTCCATTTTGCATCATGCTTTCATCTTGATATTTATCGCTTTTGGACTGTTATTACACTTTGTGAAACCTTACTTATGCCTTTTCTCTCTTATTTTGCAAGGTTTATTTGAAGAGGGAGAATACCGACAGCTGGAATTCAGGACTGGAAAAGGAGCAAGTCTGAGTGCTCTATTCTGCGCAACTCCAAATGCCCTGAAAATCAACGTGGATTTTTTTGGATTTTATAAAAAATACTGGGCGAAAGAAGTGTCAGAGGGGAGCAACCTGGGGCCCACAAGCCTGGTTGTCGCGGCCTCCCCCCTGGCCGCGGCAACAGGGCTTGTGGGCACCCTGGTGGCCCACTGGCCCCCCTATTTTTCTATATGGAGGGTTTCGTCCAGAAAAAAATCAAGGTGGAGCTTTTTCGTGGTTTCTCCGCCGCCACGAGGCGGAACTTGAGTAGATCCAATCTAGAGCTCCGGCAGGACGATCCTGCCGGGGAAACTTCCCTCCCAGAGGGAGGAAATCATCGCCATCATCATCACCAACACTCCTCTCGTCGAAGGCGAGGCATCTTCATCAACATCTTCATCAGCGCCATGTCCTCTCCAATTCCTAGCTCATCCCTTGTAACCAATCTCCGTCTCGCGACTCCGATTGGTACTTGTAAGGTTGCTAGTAGTGTTGATTACTCTTTGTAGTTGATCCTAGTTGGATCACTTGGTGGCAAAGTTTATGTTCAGATCCTTGATGCTATTCATTACACCTCTGATCACGATTATGATTATGCTTTGTGAGTAGTTACTTTTGTTCCTGAGGACATGGGATAAGTCATGCTAATAATAGTCATGTGAATTTGGTATTCGTTCGGTATTTTGATATGTTGTATGTTGTTTTTCCTCTAGTGGTGTTATGTGAACGTCGACTACATAACACTTCACCATATTTGGGCCTAGAGGAAGGCATTGTGGAGTAGTAAGTAGATGATGGGTTGCTGGAGTGACAGAAGCTTAAACCCCAGTCTATGCGTTGCTTCGTAAGGGGCTGATTTGGATCCACTAGTTTAATGCTATAGTTAGACGTTCTCTTAATTCTTCTTCCGTAGTTGCGGATGCTTGCGAGAGGGGTTAATCATAAGTGGGATGCTTGTCCAAGTAATGGCAGTACCCAAGCGCCGGTCCACCCACATATCAAACTATCAAAGTAACGAACGCGAATCATATGAACATGATGAAACTAGCATGATAGAAATTCCCGTGTGTCCTCGGGAACGCTTTTCCTCTTATAAGACTTTGTTCAGGCTTTTCCCTTGCTACAAAAGGGATTGGGCTACTTGCTGCACCATTTCTACTACTTGTTACTTGTTACTTTTCACTTGCTACATTTCACCTCACTACACCATCACTTGTTACCACTACGTTCAGTGCTTGCAGTTATTACCTTACTGAAAACTGTTCATCAGAGCCTTCTCCTCCTCGTTGGGTTCGACACTCTTACTTATCGAAAGGACTATGATTGATCCCCTATACTTGTGGGTCATCACCCATCTTACCAAACTGCACGATATAGCCACCCTATTCACGAGTGAGGAAAAGATCCGCCACTACTATATCCTCAAGTTGTTTCCTTTCTCGCTAAAGGATGATGCTAAGCCCCCAGGATATGGTCTACTACTTGTCTGAAAAATATGTCACTACTTGTCTGAAAAATATGTCCCTGCCCATAAGAAGCAAGCTGCCTTGCAGGAAATATACAACTTTGCTCAAGCTGAGGAAGAGAGTCTCCCACAAGCTTGGGGAGGCTCATCCAGCTACTGAATGCTTTGCATGATCACCCTCTTGAGAAGAATGAAATACTTGATATCTTCTATAATGGACTTGCCGATGCTTCCAAAGACCACCTAGATAGTTGTGTTGGTTGTGTTTTTAGGGAACGAACTATAGAACAAGCTGAGATTCTATTGAATAACATCATGTGCAATGCGAATGCTTGGACTATTCCCGAACCACCACCTAAGCCAACTCCGAAGAAAAGAGGTATTCTATTCCTCAGTCCTGAAGATATGCAAGAAGTCATTAAATCTATGCGAGAGAAAGGCATTAAATCTGAAGATGTCAAAAACTACAACCTATCCAAGAGATCCATGGTCTTGATAACCCGATACAGGTAGTAGAAGTAAATTCTCTGCGTAGGTTTGATGAGAGTGATATTCCTTTTGATTAACCTACTAGCCAATGCGTGGATGAATTTGATAACTTTGTTGCCAAACAACAGAGTTTCAATGATTATGTTAGCAGACAATTGGAATAGAAAGCTCGTATGCTTAGTCATTTAAGTGCTTGTGTGGACAGAAATATCTATGATCTTAAGCTTCTGAGTAAACATGCCTCTATGGTTACTACTCAGGTAGAACAAGTTCTTAAAGCTCAGAATGACTTGCTCAATGAGTTGAATGACAATTCCGTTAGAGTCGTTACTAGAGGCGGTAGAATGACCCAGGAACCTTTGTATCCTGAGGGTCATCCGAAAAGAATTGAACGAGATTCTCAAGGAGTTAGCACTGATGCACCTAGTCATCCTAGAAAGAAGAACAAATATGATAGGGATTTTCACGCTAGCAACCCTGTTGCTGCTACACATGAGTGTCCAAACGATGCCTCTGTCTCTGATGCTGAAACACAATTTGGTGATGAACATGAGACTAATGATGATATCAATAGTGATGTTCATGTTGATGCTCAACCTAGCAATGATAAGGATGTGGAGATTGAACCTGTTGATCTTGATAACCCACAGCCTAAGAATAGAAGATATGATAAGAATGACTTCATTGCCAGGAAGCATGGTAAAGAAAGGGAACCATGGGTTCAGAAACCCATGCCCTTTCCTCCCAAACTATCCAAGAAAAAGGATGATGAGGATTTTAAGCGATTTGTTGAAATGATCAGACCTATCTTTCTGCAAATGCGTTTCACAGATATGCTCAAAATGTCTCCGTATGCTAAGTACATGAAAGATATTGTGACTAATAAGAGGAGGATACCTGAGATTGAGATTTCCACCATGCTTGCTAATTATACCTTCAACGATGGAACTCCAAAGAAACTAGGTGATCCCGGAGTGCCCACTATACCTTGCTCCATAAAAGGTAACTACGTGAGAACTGCTTTATGCACCCTTGGAGCCGGTGTTAGTGTTATGCCTCTCTCTCTTTATCATAGACTTGAACTGGATAAGTTGACACCCACTGAAATCTCTCTGCAAATGGCTGACAAATCAACTGCTTTGCCTATCGGTATTTGCGAGGATGTGTCTGTTGTGGTTGCTAATGTCACTATCTTAAGAGACTTTGTTATCTTGGATATTCCTGAGGACGATGCCATGGCAGTTATTCTCGGAAGACCCTTTTTAAACACCGGAGGGGCTGTTATAGATTGAAACAAAGGCAATGTCACTTTCCATGTCAACGGTAATGAGAATACGGTGCACTTTCCGAAGAAACAATATCGAGTACATTGCATCAATGTTATCGAAAAAACTTCATCGATACTTATTGGGAGCTTTGAATGCCCTATTCCATGTGTCAAGATGAAGTATGATTTGCTTGTTGGGGAAATACACATCCCCATTGAGGTGACCTAGTGACTATTCGAGAATTCTCCGTTCTCTTTTTGCGATTCGAAAAAGTTTGTCAAAGAGGCTTGATCAACCTCACTGACGGATTTCTTTCAATGACCATGAGGTGGATGAATCGAGGAGTCAGAAACCTCTGTTCCAAGTTTTCACCTTCGGTTGCTTAGAAGAAAAATGATAGATTTAGTTTAGTTTTCCCTGTTTTCTATTTTAGGGTTCGGTAGAAAATTAATCCGGAAATAAAAGTTCTCCGAACGTCCTGAAAATCAAGTATGATTTTTCTGGAATTTTTGAAAAATTCTGAGTCAAAGAACTTGACTAGGGGCTGCACCAGTGGGCCACAAGCCTTTGGGCACGGGCACCCCCCTGGCCGCGCCACCCAGGCTTGTGGGGCCCACATGCACCCCCTCCACTCATTCTTGCTCTCATCTGGTTCTCCTACCTCCAGAAAAAATCGTTTGGCAGCTCAAACCCGTGTTCTTGCTCCTCTTGCTGGGTTATTCGATCTCTTTGCTCAAATCACCATTCTCCGAACTGTTTTGGGGAAATTACTCCTTGGTAAGTGACTCCTCCATTGGTCCAATTAGTTTTTGCTCTAGTGCCTTATACTCTGCGTATTTTTAATGCCTTGGTGACCATGTTCTTTAGCTTTGCATGCTGATTTTGATGCGTAATATGGCCTCTAGGCACTTGTGGGAGTAGACTAACATAGGCCAAAATCCTAAGCTTGGGGGAGTATGTGTTCTCACCGACTTTACATTCTTGCTTACGCTTTCACTTTGTTAGCCGGTGTTCACACTTTGCCACTGTATCATCCATGCTAGTTTATTTTCTTTTTCTCTTTTTCTTTTCGTGTGTCTATCTAGTTTGAAAAAAAAGATTTTCTTTTTCTTCTCTTGCTTGTTGGGAGTTTTCCCGTGTAAATAGTTTTCTTTTTCTTTGGGTCAAGGTAGAAGATATTGGTTACAATGTTTAGTGGCTCTTGCATGCATACCTGTTTAGCTTTCAATGAGCCATATTACTTTGTCTTCTCCTTTGTGTTTTCCTGCAGATTCCATCTTTAGTCCAATGCACGAGCATGCTTATTATTGTTCACATCGTTCGGTCGTGCAAGTGAAAGGCAATAATGACGATATATGATGAAGTGACTGAGCCTGGAAAAGCTGGTATGAACTCGACCTATTTTGTTTTTGTAAATATGACTAGCTCATGATGCCTGATTCAGCTTTGTTGTGAGAGAAACATGTTTGCAATGACAACTTAGATATCATAGTTTCTTATGCCATGCTTACATAGCTAGGAGCTTATAATGGTTTGTCTTGGATGCCCACATGAATTTTGAGATGACTGTGTTCTAGTATGATAGGATGGTATCCTCCTTTGAATGATTCAAGTGGCTTGACTTGGTGCATGTTCATGCATGCCCACAAAATCAACATAGCCTCTATGATGTTCATGTTCATGGTGATTTATGTCCTATTCATGCTTGCACTCAATGTTAGTTAATCTCAATGCATTTTGATGCCTGTTGTCGCTCTCTAGTTGGTCGCTTCCCAGTCTTTTGCTAGCCTTCACTTGTACTAAGCGGCAATACTTCTTGTGCATCCACTTCCATAAACCCAAAGTTGTTCCATATGAGTCCACCATACCTACCTATGTGCGGTATCTACCTTCCGTTCCAAGTAAATTTGCATGTGCCACTCTCTAAATCTTCAAGAAATAATTTGTTTTGCATGCCCGAACCGCTCATGTGGTGACAGTGGGGTATTGGTATCTTCCATGCTAGGCGTGTTATCTTCGATATGTGTTTATTCATTATCATTCACGAGAAAGGGGCCGGTAATTGGAATTCCAAGTTCCATACTCAAATCGAAAAGGTAATTGCAAACAAAACTCCCCCAGGATTGATGTTGGTATGGACGGTACCCGAGGATTCGGCTAGCCGTGGAGTGTGATTGATTGGTGGTGGGGGAGTCAAAACTTTACTTTTCTGTTTGGGAACTGCCTATAGCATGTGTAGCGTGGTAGCTGTTGAGAACTCATAGTCATTGCGTTGACAATGAAAGCATGCCGCCCAAAATTATTACCTCTGTTTTAAAAGCTTGAGCTCTGGCACCTCTGCAAATCAATGCTTCCCTCTGCGAAGGGCCTGCTTATTTATGTTCATGTTGAGTCATCCTCCTCTTATAAAAGCACCAATTAGAGAGCACCTCTGTCATTTTTATGCTTTGCTTTTAACTGTGTTGAGTATGACTGTGACTGGATCTTCTTTGTCATGAGTTACAATGTTTAGTCAGCCCTTGGTCTTTGAAGGTGCTCTGCATTTATGTTTTGCGGTCTCAGAAAGAGCTAGCGAGATACCATCTGTTTGTGCTGCTTCATGTCGTTTTGATTGAAGTGTTGACGTTTGAGACTTATTCTTATTTGCTCGCTAGTTGATTATGCCATTGATATGAGTTTACCGTGAGACCTAGATGTCATTTGCTTATGTGGTTTGCTTGTGATCTTGCTGAAATTCTGGTTATGAGTTAGACATAGTTGCAACCACAAGATCAAACAGAGTTCGTCAAAGTTTTTCTTTTGTCTCTTTCAGTTTGTCAACTCAATTGCTTGAGGACAAGCAAGGCTTTAAGCTTGGGGGAGTTGATATGTCTCCGTCGTATCTACTTTTCCGAACTCTTTTGCCCTTGTTTTGGACTCTAATTTGCATGATTTGAATGGAACTAACCCGGACTAACGTTGTTTTCAGCAGAATTGCCATGGTGTTGTTTTTGTGCAGAAATAAAAGTTCTCGGAATGACCTGAAAATTTACGATGAATTTTTCTGGAATAAATGAAAAATACCTGCGCAAAGATCCACCAGAGGGGGTGAGCCAGTGGGCCACAAGCCCACTGGCCGCGGCCACCCCCCAGGCCGCACCAACCAGGCTTGTGGAGCCCACAGAGCTCCACCTCCTCCAAACTCAGCTCTATATATTCCGTTTCGCTCGGAAAAAAATTAGGGAGAAGGATTCATCGCGTTTTACGATACGGAGACGCCGCCACCTCATGTTCTTCACCTGCATGGTAGATCTGGAGTCCGTTCTAGGCTCCGGAGAGGGGAAATCGTCCCCATCATCATCATCAACCTTCCTCCATCAACAACTCCATGATGCTCTTCACCGTTCGTGAGTAATCTCATGGTAGGCTTGCTGGACGGTGATGAGTTGGATGAGATCTATCATGTAATCGAGTTAGTTTTGACGGGGATTGATCGCTAGTATCCACTATGTTCTGAGACTGATGTTGCTACTACTTTGCCATGCTTAATGCTTATCACTAGGGCCCGAGTGCCATGATATCAGATCTGAACCTATTATGTTGTCGCCAATATATGTGTGTTGTAGATCCTATCTTACAAGTTGTAGTCACCTACTATGTGTTATGACCCGGCAACCCCGGAGTGACAATAGCCGGAACCACTCCCGGAGATGACCATAGTATGAGGAGTTCATGTATTCACCGAGTGTTAATGCGTTGGTCCGGTTCTTTTTTAAAAGGAGAACCTTAATATCTCGTAGTTTCCATTAGGAACCCGCTGCCAAGGGAGGGATGGACAATAGATGTCATGCAAGTTCTTTTCTCTAAGCACGTATGACTACATTCAGAATACATGCCTACATTAGATTGATGAACGAAAGCTAGTTACTTATCTCTCCATGTTATAGCTCTTACATGATAAATCACATCCGGTATACTCATCCATCACTGATCCACTGCCTACGAGTCTTTTACTGCTGGTCCTTGCTATGTTACTCTGTTGTCACTACTGTTACTATTGCTCTGTTGCTACTATTGTTACTCTACTGCTACTGTTGTTACTTTGTCGCTACTGTTGTTCCTTGCTACTGCTGTCACTACTGCTGTTACTTGCTTCTGCTGTCACTACTGTTGTTACTTGCTACTGTTGTCACTACTGTTGTTACTTGCTACTTTGCTCTTACTTGCTGCAACACTTTGCTGGCGCCATTGATACAACAAGTTAGGAATAGTCTGCCGTCAATAGACCTTTTTCTGGCACCGTTGCTATCATACTACTTTGCTACTGATAGTTTGCTTGCAGACACTAATCTTTCAGGTGTGGTTGAGTTGACAACTCAGCTGCTAATACTTGAGAATATTCTTTCGCTTCCCCTTGTGGAGAATCAATAAACTTGGGTTCAATACTCTACCCTCGAAAACTGTTGCGATCCCCTACACTTGTGGGTTATCACAGGGGCACCCGATGTAGGGCCTTTTGCTTTGCAGCTGCAGGTATGTATTTAGTGGTCTTCCTGGAAGCTTGAGCCTTCTTTGCTTTAGGAGCATGCTTAGGAGCAGATTTCTTTTGCGTCAGCCATCAACTTCTTCTTCTTGGGAGGAACTGGGATCTCCTCACGAGCTTCTTCCTCACCAACTTCTGGATCTTCATACATGGAAGTTTTTCTGCCAACAAGATGGACAGTTCTCTTCCTGGGCCTCTTCACATCAGCTTTCTTTGCAGGTGCATCCTTGGAAAGCACAGTGCTCTTCCTGGCATACTCAGGTGCTCTTAGATCACCTGGAGTAGAAGTGAATTTCCTGACAACGTTGTTAGGAGGGGCCTTCGAAGGAGCTGAAGTCTCTTCAGGCACAAAGTCTGAATTGTCCACATCAGAATTTAGCTTCCTTCTCTGCCTCGTGGCTGCCTTGGGCAAGCCACGGGAGCTATATGATCTAGGATCAGAGTATGTACTCACTGGACTAGTGCCACCATCCAAGTCAACACTTGGTTTCCTGAAATCATTCTGACTATCATCTGAACCTGACATACTGACAGACACGCTTGACAGCAAAAAGTAGAACCTGTGAAGTGTATATAGGAAAGACAGAATGGATGAGCATCACAAAATTTAGATATTTTTGAAAATTTGAAGTCTGAAACTCACGGTATGATCTTCTGCAGGATGTAAATCGGTGGCACCGAGTTAGCATTTTCTGAGTCACCGAGAAAGCTTACTCTCTTAACAGAAACTTGGCAGTCATTTTTTGTGGCACCTAAAAGAGCTGCTCGGTCTCCCCGAGTTGCTTCTCAGGAACCCTGAAAAATAATTGGTGTAACTGATTTTACAAACTCGGTCTCACCGAGTTGCATACTGCGGACATCAGATCCAGAATTTCCTACTTCTACTAAACTAAGGATTCATGTGGTGGACGAGAGATTTGCACACGATGGTATGAATAATAAAGATTCCAATGTTTTAGAATCAGACGGGGAAAAGCAAAGGAGATCGAACCGTACCCTAGCTCGGTGGTGGTTCAGCTACGATGACGAGAACGGAGTAGATTGCGTCGACAACGGCGAATCTGAGAGGCGGCAGAGCTCGGGGAGATAAAGGCGATAACCTGGGGTCTTGGGGGCAGCGAGGGTTTGGCGAACGAACCGTTTTGAAGAAGTGAAGTCAAAGGATTCGGTCCGCGGATATATATATACATGTGCCCTGTCGGTGTCACCGAGATGGCAAAATCGGTGTCACCGAGTTCCTCAACTGTTAGCAGACACGGAAACTCGGTGTAACCGAGTTGGCGATTTCGGTGTTACCGGGATAGGAAAACCTGATCAAGTTTGAAAAATCAGTGGCTCCGAGTTTTGTAGTTGGTCACATCGAGTTTTCCAAAGAGGTTTTGGAAGGCAACCTTTGACGACATGGAACTCCGAGTGCACCTTCACACAGAGGGATCGACAAGTGCTTGTTCAAGTTTTGTGATGAAGCATGAATAGAACTTGTGATGAGATAACATAGATAGCTAGAGAAGGGTCCTAGGCATTCTTGTCCATCCAATTGGCAAAAGATAAATCAAAAGCCAAATAAAAAAATTGGATGTCCTCGAATGATCAAACATATGCTGACCAACATGCTTACACAATAAGAATGATGAATAAAACATGGTGAACATGCACAAACATCCTAGCAGCTATCAAGCACTTGGGCGATGACAAAGTCATCTATATATGAGTATATTGACATAGGAGCCAAGTAAGAATACTTGATCATAGGTCATACTCATCTTTAAGCACAAGTGGGGTTACCACTTTTGCATAAGCATTCATGTGTTCATATCCTTAAGAGATGCTTATACTCAAGTCTTAGAGTAAAGCTCCCCCTTGATATGATATTCCCACTAAGAGGGATCAACTAACCTTGGGTTTTGTCGTACAAGACTTCAAGTAGGTGAAGTAGTGGTGGATGCTCAATGTTGATGAAGATCATCTTGAGTTGGGAGTAGTCCTTGTTGTTTTCATACTCCTTTCACCTACATGGGTTAGTCCCAAAGCGAAAGGAACATATGCAAGAATATCTATGGACATGTAGTGAAGCACACATGGGATAATGTCCAAAGATGCATTAATTACCTTGTTCATTGATTACCTTTGAGCAAATGTGTGACTCCTTGAACGAATGCATATGGTTGAGGTTGATTGCATATAGTTCTTGCCAAAATGAGTCAGAGTGAATTTCATTGGCAGAGTCACCCCTCAAGAACTTCTAGTTCTTCCTCTTGGGAATCCACACCAAATTGATGGGAATCCTTGGAGTTGTGGTAGCACTTGTTGAGGTAGAGCTAGTAGTATCTTTGGGAATCCACTTGCCCTTGGCTTGGGGTTCTTCTTCAAATAGGCCAATGTCATCTTGAAGCTTTCCCTTGCTTTTGTGGACTTGTGGTAGAAGGACATCTTGTGAGCTCGTTCCTTCGGAAGGAGTGGAATCACACTACTCTTCTTGGGGACCAAACTTGGGAGTGGGATATGGACCTTCTTCCCAAACATCTCCGTTGATGTTGAAGTAGCCAACACCTTGTTTCTTCCGATGTCCTCCTTGCTTGCGCACAATTTCCTCAAATTGCTTACTTGCGACAAGACTCTTGAAGACACCTCTCTCTATAATCACTTCCAATAGATCATTTTCTTGCTCAAGTGTAACTTGGCTAAGAGAAACGTTAGTGGAATCGATAGAGTTACTAGCAACAACATTATTGGATTTAGCTTTAGCATTGTTGTTACTAGATGGAGAAACCTTCTGGAATTTGTTACTAGTGTTCCTAGTTTTAACTTGTGGAACAACGTTAGACAAGAATAATCTTTTGGCTAGATAAGAAGAACTCTTCTTCCGAAGGTCATCATTGATTGCTTTAAGAACTCATGCTCTTGCTCCAAGTTGAGCTTCTCGAAGCGTAGCTTCTCATGGGTTCTTGCAAGCTCTCTATGATCTTCTAGAGTAGTCTCATGAGCTAACTTAAGAGTTTTTAATTCTTGAGTTAGTCGTTCAATTTATTTCTTATCATCATCATTCGATTTCTCTTGACTAGCGTGATAAATAGCAAGTTCATTTTCGGTACATTCACTAGTTTTATCTAGAATCAAGTCATCTTATCCTAACAAGTCATCCTTATCACTATTGAAATCAAGATACCCAGGATGTGATACCTTGGGGCCTTTAGCCATGAAGCAGTTTCTGACTCCCTCATTTTGTGAATCAAATAAGTCGTAGGAGTTGGTGGAAACAAGCGTAATCCCGGCAACACCTTCATCTTGACTATAGTCGGAGTTGGAGTGATAGCTTCTCTCAGAGTGGTGATCAGACTCGGAGCCAAAGACCCATTCACGGACATGAGCTGGATGTCTTCTTCTTGAACTGCTCTTGGTGTATTTGTCCTTCTTCTCTAGTTCCTTGCCTCTCCGTGAGCATCTTCGTTCATAGTTACCTTCTCTACTCCTTCTCTCTCTACGAGGTGACTCGTCTCTTGAGCTTTGTCTTCGAGGTGAATCTTATCTTCTTTTGTAGGGAGCTGAGCACTCAATTGAGTAGTGTCCGAGCTTCCCACAATTGTAGAAGTTTTGGTCACGACTCGACGAACGCTTCTCATCATGTCTTGAAGTTGAGCTTCTATCTTTGCCTTTACTCTTGTAGAACTTGTTGAACTTTCTGACCATGAGGCTTATCTCTTCATTAGTGACAAGATTGTCTTTTGAAGTAGCGGGAGCATCACATGAAGCTTTATAAGCAACGCTTGACTTGTTGTGCAACTCATCTTTGTCCTTGAGTAACATCTCATGAGAAAAAATCCTACCAATGACTTCAGTTGGTTTGAGATATTTGTAATTTAGCATCATTTGGATCAATGTGCACACTGTGTCATACTTGCCATCAAGTGCTCTAAGTATCTTCTTGATGATGAATTTGTCGGTCATCTCTTCGCTTCCTAAGCCGGCAATCTCATTGGTGATGAGAGCTAGCCTAGAGTACATTTCAGCGACTCCTTCACCATCCTTCATTTTGAACTTGTCAAGCTGACTTTGAAACACATCCAACTTAGATTCTCTAACAGAATCAGTACCTTCGTGCATATCAACCAAAGTATCCAAAATTTCTTTTGCATTCTCAAGACGACTGATTTTGTTCAATTCTTGGAGGCAAAGGCAGTTGAAGATGATATCGCGGGCTTGAGCATTAGGTTACAACATCTTTAGTTCATTAGTTGTCGCATCACGATCTGGTTCATGCCCATCTCCAAAGAAGTTACCTTGAACACCAACACGAATAACAACCCAAACATGAGGATTAAATCCAAGTATATGCATTTTCATTTTATGCTTCCAACTAGCAAAATTAGTGCCATCAAAGTAAGGACCTCTACGATGATAATTTCCCTCACTAGATGCCATACTCTCCTAGGTTGCTAAACCAATGAAATGGAGACCAAATCTCTAATACCACTTGTAGGATCGAAAGTATGTCTAGAGGGGGGGTGATTAGACTACTTGACAAGATAATTTTTTTGCCTTTTCCCAATTTTACTTGAGAGGCAGCTACGACAGTTATAACAAGTCATGTACACCCTACACATGCAGTTCTAATAGTATAGCAGGAGAAAGTAAATATGCAAGTGTAAATAGAGGAGTAAGGTAGGGAGATCAAACGCATGAGGTTGACACGGCGATTTTTGGCATGGTTCCGATAGGTGGCGCTATCGTACGTCCATGTTAGTGGAGACTTCAACCGACGGAGGGTAACGGCTACGAGAGTCAATGCAGGGCTCCAGCCACGGAGGGTCCATGAAGAAGCGGCCTTGTCTATCCCACCACGGCGTTCGCCCATGGAGGACCAGCCTTACTCACGGTAGATCTTCATGAAGTTGGCGATCTCCTTGCCCTTACAAACATCTTGGTTCAACTCCAAAACACGAAGTAGGAGGCTCCCAAGCGACACCTAACCAATCTATGAGGCACCACCCTCCTAAAGGTAATAGATGTGTGTAACGCCCAAGATGCGATCCTATCCTTATTTTGGCATGAGGGCCTCGACAGGGATAGAAGCGCATCTCATCGTTTCACAAGAATGGATATCGTTACAAGTAGATGTACTCAAAAGATGAGATATATGGAATTGGCTTACACTCGCCACAAGCTACATCAGAGTATCATTAGTACATTACATAAACATCACCAAGAAGAGCAGGGTCCGACTACGGACGAAAACAAACAAGAAAAGAACGACGTCCATCCTTGCTATCCCAGGTTGTCGGCCTGGAACCCATCCTAGATCGATGAAGAAGAGAAGAAACTCCAAATGAACAATCAACACGCTCGCGTCATGTAACGTTTACCTGTACCTGCAACTGGTGTTGTAGTAATCTGTGAGCCACAGGGGGGCTCAGAAATCTCATTTCCAAAGGTATCAAGACTAGCAAAGCTTAATAGGTGAGGTATGGTTACGTGGTGAGGCTGCAGCAAGCGACTAAGCATTATATGAGGTGGCTAACTTACGAGTACAAGAATAAAATGGGGATGATCTGCGCATAACGGACGTGAACTACTGATGATCAAATGAATGATCCTGAACACCTACTTACGTCAAACATAACCCCACTGTGTCCTCGATCAGAGAACAAACTTGCGAAAGAGACAGTCACGGTTATGCACCCAGTTGGAATGTTTTAATTAAGTTTACTTCAGGTCATCTAGAACTAGTGTGAAACAAAATTTCCACGTTTCCACATAGCCGCGGGCACGGCTTTCCGAAATATTTAACCCTGCATGGGTGCTCCAACTAGTCCATCACAAATTACCACAAGCCGCATAGAAATCCTCGATCGCGAAACTCGTGATCTCGTCGGACTCCTTAGTGGAAAACCTCAACTCTCAGATTGCCCAAAGCATCACCAGAATCCCGATGCACAAGATATTTTGTAAAAGGTAAAACTAATCCAGCAAGGCCGCCCGACGTGTCGACGAACCCGATAGGAGCCGTGTATCTCGTTCTCACGACACAACGGATGGGTCACACTAGGAGAAACCAAACCTTGGATTGCCCCGCAGTGGCCCTGTAGTCTGCCAGTTTGGACCAACACTCATGCAGAGTACTGGCCCGGCGGTTGATTAGTTACTCCGCGGGTGCCGGCGGGTCACTATGCATTTATTAGTTATTAGGAAAATGTAAAACCAAAGTTGGGCCTTGCCAGACCAGTCTTAATCTAAACCGAATTATTAAGGGGGTCCCCATAACAACACTGATCGTGTTAGGAGCACTCAATTATGGAACATAACACCGGTAGCCGAAACTAAGGGGGCAAAGGTGGAACAAAACACCAGGCTAGAAAGGCCGAGCCTTCCACCTTTTACCAAGTATATAGGTGCATTAATTATTTAGCAATATATATGATGATATCACAAGGAACCCATGTTATCACATGGAAACAACTCCACCTACAACTAGCAACGCTAACTATGGTTAAGAAAGCAGTAACATAGCCAATCAGTGGTTTGCCAGGTTGTGAACAGGTTGAAGGTTTTCACGGCAATGTTGAGAGGTTGACATTTAATATGTGGTAGGCAACGAGACATAGCGACAGAAACGATAAAACTAGTACGGCAATGATAGTAATGGTATATAGGGAAATGGTCATCTTGCCTAAGATCCCGCTTGGAAGAAGAATGACTCCGTGAAGCAGACGAACCGATATAATTGAACGGGTCCTCACTTTCCGACACACTTGCAGAACTCTAACGAGACAAAGCAAACCAGAAACAAGCATCAACACAGATATTCACCACGGCACACGCACGACAAGATGCAATCCACATATGATGCATGATCAGTTGAATATATGCAAGACATGGCATGGCAATACACAACACTCAAACACTACACATTAGGTGAAGTTCAATATGCAACGAGTTGCGTATTAACAAAACTCCACATACAGATTATTTAGTTCTATCCCGGTTAGGTACACGGCAATATTAATTCTGGTTAAACATGGAAAGAGGTGAAGCGTGACTAATCTACCTATCTAGGCATTTTAAATGAGGTCAGAAACGACATATAGCACCTCCGAGATGACCCCATATGTTAATTTCTAATTCTGTCCAGATCTCATCTAACACGTTTAAATTTTTGTTAAACAGCAAAATAAATAGGTTCACGTGATTCTACGTGTCATTGCAATAAATTTACAAATAGAGAACATCTCCAACGGAGCTACGGTTCAAAAGATACGAACATTGCAAGATATGATGGCATGAACGCAATAGGTGTGCAAAGACAGTCACAAGCATCCCAAAATATACCAACAGCATCTCACTCACAGATTCACACTTAGTGAAAATATCAGTTTCGACAGTGCAGTTTGCCATCTGAAGGCATATTGATAGCAGAAAAACTATAGGCTACAGGGCTCCAAATGACATGGAAATTCACATCATGCTATAGAATCTTAAGGAAAACAACTAACTCCATTGCACCAACCTCAAAAGAGCTACAGATCACCAGATAAACTCATGTAAAGACAGCAACAAAATATAACAGATTTCAGACTTAGAAATATTTCAGCATCTCCAAATCAGCACTATTTCTAGCATGTTGGCAACAAGCAAGCAACACCTAAACATGGATTTCTATTGCAACCAAAATTACCAGAGGCTAGCCTACACATCTAAGGCCATATCTCTAGTTGTCAACTCATACATATCATGCACGGAATAAATCCCACAAAATAAACAAAAGGGCAACATGGCAAAATATCACGCGCACTAACTTGCTCAAAAGATAAAACTAAATGCACACTTAAATTCTATGGATTTTTATACCTCGAAAACGTGTATAATATGTGGGTTGCAAAATAAAAATAACGCCACACGTATATGCGAGAATATGTCCTAAACATGATATAACAAACTAGCGACGGAACCTACATGGAAAAATGCAAACAACTACTCTAAAATACATGGCAAATGGTCCCTGATAACATGAGCATTTCATATATGGGGTTTGAGCAATCCGGACACGCACAAAATTAAATACGGGATAATCCCCCTATTAGGACAGCACGCAAATCTAGGCATACAACAAGTCAAACTTCTCCAAACATGCATGCAAGTTGTAAATTCATAATCTACGCGAAATTCTACACGAGATACATATATAATACGTCGCAATCCGATACACGGTTAATTAACTACGGCCGTTTGAAAATATCTAATATTTCCTGAAAATAATAATTCACACAAAAATTTCTAAAATACTAAACGGGCCAAAACTGGCTACATGGACCTAAACAGGGCACGCGCGGGATAATTAAACGTCGCCGGTGGCACACATTGGATGGTCTAGGGGGACCTCACCTCGGGCCTTGGCCCGTCTCTGAGGGGACGGAGCTGGACCACGGGCGCTACGGTGGAGGTTCAGCTCGGCCTCAGGGGCGCCTGGGCCGGCTCGGCGCGGTGCTGGTGGGACGGCTCCGGGCCACAGGGGGCGAGCCCTGGAACGCCTTGTCGTGCTCCTCGTCCCGATCTGGATAGGAGGCGGTGGCGGGGGGAGCAGGGGCGGGCAGATGGCAGGGAGGTCGTCGGCGGCGGCTCGTGGCGAGGACGGACGGGATCCGGCGGGGCGGCGACCGGAGGGGCATGGCGGCGGGCGGCGGCGGCTGCTCGGGCACGGGATGGCTCAGGGGCTCCTCCCCACGAGCTGGCGGCTGATCCGGGCCGGGAGGGCCGGGTGCGGGCTCGGACGAGCCTCGATAGCTGAGGGAGGAGAGAGGAGGTGGGGGTTGTGCTAGGGTTTGAGGGGTGGTGCGGAAAACGAGGGAGAGAGAGGGTTTGGATCGAGATTAGGAAGGGGGAGTTGTTTAAATAGCGAAGGGGGCTAGGTTTAGCAGTTTGTCGCCCCGGTTTCAACCGTGCGATCGGAATCAAACGGTTCCGGTCGCCAGGTCGGGCTAGGTGGTTGTGTAGAGTAGGCCAGCCGGAGATGGGAGGGAAAACGGCACCCGGCAACGTGATTTTTAAACACCAAGAAACGTGTGACGATAGACGGAATACAATGTCCCTACGGTCGACTGTTCGGGTACCAGACTGACTCCGATTGCAACGAAAATTGGCAGGCAGCCTACCTATATCTAAATAAGACCGCACGCCAAGTTTCAACCCGATCAGAGAAAGTTTTAAACACACTTTTAAAAACAAGGATTTGACGATGTCGCGGCGCGTGCGTGTGTGGTCGGGCTCAACACGGTCAACGACGAACACGGAGAGAACCGGCAACTAATAACGGATGCAAGTTTGAAAACTGGCGGCAACGGGATGCCGATGCCATGTGGATGATGTGCATGATGCGATGATGATGCGACAAATAAAATAAACACATGACACCCACGGAGTAAAGGGGGAATCTTCTGGAACGTCGGTCTCAGGCTCTCACAACTCTCCTACACTACAAGCGGATCTCGACCCGAGATCCAAGAATGAAAGGGGAAGAGGATGAGAAAGAGCAAGAGGTAAAACTCAGTTCCTTCTTTGACAAACGAGTGAAACCAATGAATCTTGAAGGATGCCAAGAGATGAAGAACGACATGAGAAAGAAGCAAGAATTCACACAAAATGTCGGCAACATCGATAGGAAAAGGGGAACAAAAATTCGATAAGATCAAAGAACTAGACAAGATTCACAACAAACAACTAAATTGAGCAAGGGAACAATAAGATCTTGAAAATAAAAAATGATATATTGAAGAGAGCAACATCACCAAGCCTCCATTAGAAAGAATAGAAACTAGCTCTAGGAAAGAAGGAACGAAGAATAAAATGAGAACTACTATCACAAGAATCTTGAAGAACACCTTGAGAATGAATAGATCTTGAGCCGGCTAACAGAAAACTGAAAAAAGCACTAGAATAACAAAGAGACGAACGAAGAGACAACAATTGATAAGAATTTGAGAACGAAAGCTGAAAGCTGAGAACGAAGAAATCTTCTGAAATGATGACCTTCGGAGGATCGAGAATGTAAACAATTAGGAATGCACCTGATAGACAAGGAAGGAATTCTCATGATCGAGAACAATTCAAGATGATACACAAAGCTGAAATGACAATCTTCACTAGAATGGAGCAAGATTGAGGGAAATAATCCTTCGGTCTTCCAAGCTGAAACATGGCAAGAGCACCATCAAGAATTAATGAGACACTCCGGAATAAGAACAAGGAAAAGTTGAGCCAATGACGAAAATAAATTTGAAGCGATCTTAACGAAGGAATATGACTGATGAAATTCATACTTACGTCATAGTTGAAAAGAATAAGAGAACTCCGCAAAGATTACAAGAGCCAGATAAGATCCTGGGAGAGAACCTGTGGATTATGGGCCCACTCAAAAGAAACACCGGATGAATGGATTGCTAAGAAAAATTGATTTCGCCGGTACAAATGAAAACTTGATGAGGTTGGGAACCTCGAAATAATTGAAAGAATTGACAACAAGAAATTTCTGGGATATCTTTAGCACTCTGGATAGAAAAGAAATTGATGAATGACAAGAAAGACTTGAAGAGAATTTTCAACATGGGAAAGAATTTAAAGGATGAAAAGGAAATGATGAACACGGATAACTGAATTGAATTCACCGGAAAGATAACAAGATTGAATAAAGATGAACACGAAGCTCCTGAGAATCTTCCCAATGAATCACCGGATAGGACACGGAAGAAAAGATAGCGGAAGCAACAATGAAAAGAAAACTCTTGGATGAAAATCGAATCACTGAGGAAATGGGTGGGAGGGCGGGAAAAACAAAGACAACTTGGGATGGATGAGAAAAACTCTGGAAAGAAATGAGAGAATGATCTTGCATAATTGGAGAGGATTGAATTCACCTGAAGAGAAGCACACCGGTTGGAAAAAAATTGATATGACGACTCCGGTTGAGACGAATTGAAAAGATAACTTGACCTGATCAAAAGAATTAGCATTCTCATATGTATATGAGAACACTTCTTGAAAGGATATGAATTCACCACTTGACATCGAAGCAACTCGAATTACCATATTCCAACAAAAACAAGACTGTGGATTATGAAATAAGCCAAAACAAATTCATGAGAGAGATTCCGTCCGATATTTTCGTGGATAGGATCGCACGGGATCGATCCTTACAGTAGCAATCATGTACAAGGCAGTGCACACGACATACGAAGCGTCCCCGAGTCGTAGCAAGCTACAAGGACCCTTTAAGACACAATGAGAACCACTGTAAGTGGACCGTGAACAAAATAATCCACTAAATGTCGAACCCCAACCTAACACCATGCATTTGTTGGAAGATTGTCCTATAAGTAACTACTTGAATTCCCACCTAAGAACTACCGAAATTTCTGGTCATGCAATCTGGTCCACGGATACAAGGAGTAATATATCACTCAACTCCTATACTAACCCATCAAGTGTATCACATACGTCAACACATAACCAGAATCTCAGAACTTTGTCTATTTTAGACACTCGTAATCACAACGATACTAAGTATGGCGACACATCCGGAACTCTTTGCACGAGTACTAGGGAAGCCGGACTCCTCTCGCCACTACTAGTATTGAAGCAATTTCAAACATCCTTCGTCCTGAGATACTAAGAAATGTGAATGATAACGATGTGCTCGAGAATCCCCTGGAGCTCAACTCCCCGGAAGAAATCAAGTCAGACAGGAGGCACCAAGACAGAACTCCGTCACATCAGCATCATATGGATTCCAAAATATCCGTGTGATCCTAAAAAAATATTGAGCGAGAATAGGAGTAGAATTAAGATTTCCTAAGTCGTGAAGCTCAACAGAGCATAGAAGAGGAGAAAAAGAAACCTACTCTCCGATATAACTAAGACTCATATAGTTTTACTAGACTCGACTTGGCCAAGTTCGATCAATCAAGGGGGCTCCTAGGTCGGTACTGCTTTGTTACCAAGTTGTAACACCCAAGATGCAATCCTATCGTTATTTTGGCACGAGGGCCTCGACAGGGATAGAAGCGCATCTCGTCGTTTCACAAGAATGGATATCGCTACAAGTACATGTACTCAAAAGATGAGATATATGGAATTGGCTTACACTCGCCACAAGCTACATCAGAGTATCATCAGTACATTACATAAACATCACGAAGAAGATCAGGGTCCGACTACAGACGAAAACAAACGAGAAAAGAACAACGTCCATCCTTGCTATCCCAGGCTACCGGCCTGGAACCCATCCTAGATCGATGAAGAACAGAAGAAACTCCAAATGAACAATCAACGTGCTCGCGTCATGTAACCTTTACCTGTAACGGCAACTGGAGTTGTAGTAATCTGTGAGCCACAGGGGGGCTCAGCAATCTCATTTCCAAAGGTATCAAGACTAGCAAAGCTTAATAGGTGAGATATGGTTAAGTGGCGAGGCTGCAGCAAGCGACTAAGCATTATATGAGGTGGCTAACTTACGAGTACAAGAATAAGAGGGGGATGATCTACGCATAACAGACGTGAACTACTGATGATGAAATGAATGATCCTGAACACCTACTTACGTCAAACATAACCCCACCGTCTCCTCGATCGGAGAACGAACTCACGAAAGAGACAGTCATGGTTACGCACCTAGTTGGCAAGTTTTAGTTAAGTTTACTTCAGGTCATCTAGAACCAGTGTTGAACAAAGTTTTCACGTTGCCGCATAACCGCGGGGACGGCTTTCCGAATGATTTAACCCTGCAGGGGTGCTCCAACTAGTCCATCACAAATTACCACAAGCCGCATAGAAATCCTCAATCACGAAGCTCGCGATCTCGTCGGATTCCATAGTGGAAAACCTCAACTCTGAGATTACCCAAAGCGTCATCGGAATCCCGCTGCACAAGATATTCCGTCAAAGGTAAAACTAATCCAGCAAGGCCGCCCGACGTGTCAACGAACCCGATAGGAGCCGTGTGTCTCGTTCTCAGGACACGACGGATGGGTCACACTAGGAGAAACCAAACCTCGGGTTGCCCCGCGGTGGCCCCGTAGTCTGCCAATTTGGACCAACACTCATGCGGAGTGCTGGCCCGGGGGTGGATTAATTACTCCGCGGGTGCGGGCGGGTCCCTATGCATTTATTAGTTATTAGGCAAATGTAAAACCAAAGTTGGGCCTTGCTAGACCAGTCTTAATCTAAAACAAATTATCAAGGGGGTCCCCATAACAACCCCGATCGTGTTAGGAGGACTCAATTATGGAACATAACACCGGTAGTCGAAACTAATGGGGCAAAGGTGGAACAAAACACCAGGCTAGAAAGGTCGAGCCTTCCACCTTTTACCAAGTATATAGGTGCATTAATTATTTAGCAATATATATGATGATATCACAAGGAACCCATGTTATGACATGGAAACAACTGCACCTGCAACTAGCAACGCTAACACATGGTTAAGCAAGCAGTAACATAGCCAATCTGTAGTTTGCTAGGTTGTGAACATGTTGAAGGTTTTCATGGCAATGTTCAGAGGCTGACATTTAACATGTGCTAGGCAACGAGACATAGAGAAAGAAACGATAAAACTAGCATGGCAATGATAGTAATGGTATCTAGGAAAATGGTCATCTTGCCTGAGATCCCGCTTGGAAGAAGAATGACTCGGTGAAGCATACGAACGAATGTAGTCGAACGGGTCCTCACTTTTCGACACGCTTGCTGAACTCTAACGAGACGAAGCAAACTGGAAACAAGCATCAGCATAGATATTCACCACGGCACACGCACGACAAGATGTAATCCACATATGATGCACGATCAGTTGAATATATGCAAGATATGGCATGGCAATTCACAACACTCAAACACTACACATTAAGTGAAGTTCAATATGCAAACGAAACTCCACATAGGGATTATTTAGTTCTATGCTGGTTAGGTACACGACAATATTAATTCTGGGTAAACATGGCAAGAGGTGAAGCGTGACTAGTCTACCTATCAAGGCATTTTAGATGAGGTCGGAAACGACATATAGCATCTCTGTGATGACCCCATATGTTAATTAATAATTCTGTCCAGATCTGATCTAACACGTCAAAATGTTTGTTAAACATAAGAATAAATAGGTTCACGTGATTCTACTCGTCGTTCCAATCAATTTACACATAGAGAACATCTCCAACGGAGCTACGGTTCAAAAGATACGAACACCACAAGATATGATGGCATGAATGCAATATGTGTGCAACGACAGTCATAAGAATCCTGAAACATAACAACAGCAAGGTAATATGAAACTACATGAGATTCTAAGCAAATTTCATATAGGACACGACCAAAACGGAGCAACGGTTCCACAACTACAACCTATACAAGATATAGTCATAATCTGCCAAAATCAGCCACATAGCATTTTCTACATCCTCGAACAACAAGCTACACAAATCCAAAATGCTCAAACAAGGCATGAGACAGTAGAGGGCGAGATACACTACAACATACTACTAATAACATCTAGCATGGAAGCATGGATCACTAGGAAAAGAACTCACAAAATGGTACCTCAATCACAGATTCAGACTTAGTGAAAATATTAGTTTTGACAGTGCAGTTTTCGATCTGAAGGCATATTTACAGCAGACAAACTATAGGCTACATGGCTCAAACTGACATGCCAAGTCACAAGATGCTAGAGAATCTTAAGGACTACAACTAAATCCATTGTACCAACCTTAAAAGAGCTACAAATCACCAGATAAACTCATGGAAAGACAGCAACAAAATATAACAGATTTCAGAATTAGAAATATTTCAGCATCTCCAAATCAGCACTACTTCTAGCATGTTGGCAACAAGCAAGCAACACCTAAACATGGATTTCTATTGCATCCAAAATTACCTGAGGCTAGCCTACACATCCAAGGGCATATCTCTAGTTGTCAACTCATACATATCATGCACGGAATAAACCCCACAAAATAAACAAAAGGGCAACATGGCAAAATATCACACGCACTAACTTGCTCAAAAGATAAAACTAAATGCACAGTTAAATTCTATGGATTTTTCTACCCCGAAAACGAGTATAATATGTGGGTTGCAAAATAAAAATAACGCCACACGTATATGCGAGAATATGTCCTAACCACGATATAACAAACTAGCGACGGAACCTAGATGCAAAAATGCAAACAACTACTCTAAAATACATGGAAAAGGGTCCCTGATAACATGGGAATTTCATCTATGGGTGTTAAATACGGGATAATCCCCCTATTTGGACAGCACGCAAATCTAGGCATACGGCAAGTCAAACTACTCCAAACATGCATGCAAGTTGTAAATTCATAATCTACGCGGAATTCTACACGAGATACATACATAATACGTCGCGATCCGATACACAGTTAATTAACTACGGCCATTTCAAATTATCTAATATTTCCTGAAAATAATAATTCACAGAAAAATTTCTAAAATACTAAACGGACCAAAACTGGCTACATGGGCCTAAACAGGGCAGGCGCGGGATAATTAAACGTCATCGGCAGCACACATTAGAGGGTCCAGGGGGATCTCACCACGGGCCTTGGCGTGGCTCGGAGGGGACGGAGCTGGGCCACGGGCGCTGAAGTGGAGGCCGAGCTGGGCCTCAGGGGTGCCTGGGCTGGCTCGGCGCGGTGCTGGTGGGCCGGCTTCTGGCCACACGGGACGAGCGTTGGAGCGCCTCGTCGTGATCCTCGTCCCGATCTGGACAGGAGGCGGCGGTGGCAGGGAGCAGGGGCAGGCGGCCATCAGGGAGGCCGTCGGCGGCGGCTCGTGGCGAGGACGGCCGGGATCCGACGGGCCGGCGACCGGGGGGGCACGGCGGCGGGCGGCGGTGGCTGTTCGGGCAGGGGATGGCTCGGGGGCTCCTCCCCACGAGCTGGCGGCGGATCCGGGCCGGGAGGGCCGGCTGCGGGCTCGGGCGGGCCCCGATGGGTGAGGGAGGAGAGAGGAGGTGGGGGTTGTGCTAGGGTTTGAGGGGTGGCGCGGAAAATGAGCGAGAGAGAGGGTTTGGGTCCACATTAGGAAGGGGGAGGTGTTTAAATAGGGAAGGGGACTAGGTTTAGCAGTTTTTCGCCCCGGTTTCAACCGTTCGATTGGAATCAAACAGTTCCGGACGCGAGGTCGGGCTAGGTGGTTGTGTAGAGTAGGATAGCCGGAGATGGGAGGGAAAACGGCACCCGGCAACGTGATTTTTAAACACCAAAAAATGTCCGATGATAGACCGAATACGGTGCCCCTACGGTGGACCGTTCGGGTACCAGATGGACTCCGATTGCGACAAAAATTGGTAGGCGGACTACCTATTCTAAATAAGACCGCACGCCAAGTTTCAACCCAATCAGAGAAAGTTTTAAACACACTTTCAAAAACCAGGATTTGACGATGCCGCGGGCGCGTGCGCGTGTGGTCGGGCTCAACACGGTCAATGACGAACACGGAGAGAACCGGTAACTAATAACGGATGCAAGTTTGAAAACTGGCAGCAACGGGATGCCGATGCCATGCGCATGATGCAATGATGATGCGACAAATAAAATAAACACACGACAACCACGGACTAAAGGGGGAATCTTCTGGAATGTCGGTCTCGGGCTGTCACAATGGGGTAGATCAATGAACTCCTTGCTATTGTGCTTCTAAGGATAGTCTCCTCAACACAAGTAACTCTCTCACAGAATATCCATGGATAGGAGAGGTTGATTTGGTCGAAAGCAGTTTGGGGAGGCTAGAGATCAAGTTTCAAATGTTTGGATTGGAATATCTTGGTCTCAACACATGAGTAGGTGGCTATCTCTCAGAAAATGGATCTAGAAATGAAGCATGTGTTCTGAGTGCTTCTCCCACGAATGAGAGGTGGGTGAAGGGGTATATATAGGCAGCAGCCAAAATCCAACCGTTACACACAAAAGAGCAAACTCGATGACACCGAAGTTGGAAACTCGGTGGTACCGACTAGCACTAAAGGTGTGAACTTTTATATCTCGGTGAGACCGATACATATAACTCGGTGGCACCGAAAAGGTGACTAGCAGTCACATGGCCAAACTCGGTGGCACCGATACTCAAATTTAGAAATTCCGATTTTGTGTATCTTAGCAAAGAATGTTGGTCACCCAAACTCGATAGCACCGATGCAGTATCGGTTGCACCGATTTGGTGGAGATGGCTAGGGTTCTGTCTGAGGTTCAAACTCAGTGGGTCCGATGTGTAAATGTTGGTGACACCGAATATGTGAATGTGGAACTTGACAGAGTGGATATGTGGGAAAAATGACTGAGTGTTTTGGTGGCTATCTTTGAGCATTTGAGCAATCAGTTCATTTTACTACCTCACCCACTTTTAATAGTATTGGCTTTCCTATGGACTCAAAAAGTGATTTCTCACAAATATAAAATGAAGAGTCTTCTAGCTTGAGGGTTGAGCCAATATTATTCCTTTCTTGCATCAAGGGGCATCTCCACAAAAACCCTAAGCCATAGCATCTTTTGAACTTTTCTGAAATATACTTGGAGAACACATTAGTCCAATGATGCATATGTTGTGATAAATTATCAAAACCACCCTATGGAGCAATAATGCTTTCAAGCTCCGACGGAGCTATTCCGTCGGGGAAACTTCCCTCACGGAGGGGGAAATCGAAGCCATCGTCATCACCAATGATCCTCTCATTGAGAGGGGGTCAATCTCCATCAGCTCTTCATCAGCACCATATCCTCTAGCACTAAAGATGTGAACTTTTGAATCTTAGTGAGACCAATATATATAACTCGCTGGCATCGAAAAGGTGACTAACGGTTAGATGGCCAAACTCAATGGCACCGATACTCAAACTCGGAAATTCTGATTTTGTGTATCTTGGCAACAGAATGTTGGTCACCCGAACTCGGTAGCACCGATGCAGTTTCGGTTGCACCGATTTGCTGGGAATGGCTAGGGTTCTGTCTGAGGTTCAATATCGGTGGGTCCAATGTGGAAATGTTGGTGACACCGAATTTGTGAATGTGGAACTTGACGAAGTGGATATGTGGGAAAATGATCGAGTGTTTTGGTGGCTAACGTTGAGAATTTGAGCAATCAGTTCATTTTACAACCTCGCCCCCTTTTAATAGTATTGGCTTTCCTATGGACTCAAAAAGTGATTTATCACAAATATAAAATGAAGAGTCTTCTAGCTTGAAGCTTGAGCCAATATTATACCTTTCTTGCATCAAGGGGCATCTCCAAAAAAACCTTAAGCCATAGCATCTTTTCAACTTTTCTGAAATATACTTGGAGAATACATTAGTCCAATGATACATTGATACGTATCCGTCGTATCTACTTTTCCAAACTCTTTTGCCCTTGTTTTGGTCTCTAATTTGCATGCTTTGAATGGAAATAACCCGGACTAACGTTGTTTTCAGCAGAGTTAACATGGTGTTGTTTTTGCGTAGAAAAAAAGTTCTCGGACTGACCTGGAAATTTACGAGGATTTTTTGTGGAATATATGAAAAATATTGGCGCAAGAATCAACCGGAGAAGTGGAGCATGGAGCCCACAAGCCCACCAGGCGCGGCCCCCCTGGTCGCGCCTAGCAGGCTTGTGGGGCCCACGGAGCTCCACCGCCTCCAATTCCAGCTCTATTTAGTCCCTTTCGTCCGGAAAAAAAATCAAGGATAAGAGTTCATTGCGTTTTACGATACGGAGGCGCCGCCACCTCCTGTTCTTCCTCTGGAGGGTAGATCTGGAGTCTGTTCTAGGCTCCGGAGAGGGGAGATCGTCGCCATCATCATCACCAACCTTCCTTCATCGCCAATTCCATGATGATCTTCACCGTTCGTGAGTAATCTCATTGTAGGCTTGCTGGACGGTGATGGGTTGGATGAAATCTATCATGTAATCGAGGTAGTTTTGATGGGCATTGATCCCTAGTATCCACTATGTTCTGAGATTGACGTTGCTACTACTTTGCCATGCTTAATGCTTGTCAATAGGGCCCAAGTGCCATGATTTCAGATCTGAACCTATTATGTTCTCATCAATATATGTGTGTTCTTGATCCTATCTTGCAAGTTGTAGTCACCTACTATGTGTTATGACCCGGCAACCCTGGAGTGACAATAGTCGGAACCATTCCCGGAGATGACCATAGTATGAGGAGTTCATGTATTCACTAAGTGCTAATGCATTGTTCCGGTTCTCTATTAAAAGGAGAACCTTAATATACCGTAGTTTCCATTAGGACCCCGCTTCCACGAGAGGGATGGACAATAGATGTCATGCAAGTTCTTTTCCCCAAGCACGTATGACTACATACAGAATACATGCCTACATTACATTGACGAACTGGAGCTAGTTACATATCTCTTCGTATTATAATTGTTGCATGATGAATACCATCTGGCATAATTATCCATCACCGATCCAATGCCTACGAGTTTTTCCTACTGGTTCTTGCTATGTTACTTTGCTGCTACTGTTGTCAGTGCTGCTACTGTTACTCTGTCGCTTCTGTTGTCACTGCTGCTACTGTTACTGCTACTGTTATTGTTTCTACTGTTGCTATCACACTACTTTGTTGCAGATACTAAGTCTTTCAGGTGTGGTTGAATTGAAAACTCAACTGCTAATACTCGAGAATATTCTTTGGCTTCCCCTTGTGTCGATTCAACAAATTTGGGCTGAATACTCTACCCTCGAAAACTGTTGCGATCCCCTATACTTGTGGGTTATCAAGACAATTTTCTGGCGTTGTTGCCGGGGAAAGGAGGATCAAGTCAAGAATAGTCTCCCATCAACATGCTATTTTCTGGCCCGTTGCCGGGGAGGCATAGCTATATTCTCCGAGTCACTTGGGATTTACGTCTGCTGATCACTATGAGGAATCCGTGATATCCAAAAACAAATGTCTTGCCCTCAACTATGAGGACATGTAAGGAACTGCCATCTAGCACTGCACATGATTCACCTTCAGTTATGAGTAAGTTTGCGACACCACCTCCTTCTAGAAATTTTGATGTGTCGCCTATGCTTGATGATGCTACTTTTGCTATCCATGATACTTGTGATGATGCTTTGCTTGATACTACTTTGCCAATATGTGCATTCCTTGATGCACATATTGCAAGAGTTGTTGCTAGATGTGATGATACTTCTGAAACTACTGAGATTATTGAAGTAGAACTTGCTTTTTCGCATGTTAGAACTAGCTCTCCTAGATATGAATTGCCTGATATGACTTTCTTGCTTGTAAGGATAGCTTGTAAGGATAGCTAAGTGGAAAGAAAAATCTTTGAACGCTAGGATGAAATACAACCCGAAGTTTGCTACTTCGCCTATCTTTGTGACCGATAAGGATTATGAATTCTGTGTCGATCCTGAGTTAATCACTCTGGTCGAATCTGATCGTTTTCATGGTTATGAGTCTGAAATGGTTGTAGCACATTTTACCGAACTGCACGATATAGCCACCCTATTCACGAGTGAGGAGAAGATCCACCACTACTATATCCTTAAATTGTTTCCTTTCTCGCTAAAGGATGATGCTAAGACTTGGTTCACTTCTCTTGCTACTCGTTGTGTGCATAGTCCCCAGGATATGATCTACTACTTCTCTGAAAAATATTTCCCTGCCCATAAGAAGCAAGCTGCCTTGTAGGAAATATACAACTTTGCGCAAGTTGAAGAAGAGAGTCTCCCACAAGCTTGGGGGAGGCTCGTCCAGCTACTGAATGCTTTGCCTAATCACCCTCTTGAGAAGAATGAAATACTTGCTATCTTCTATAATGGACTAACCGATGCTTCTAAGGACCACCTAGATAGTTGTGCCGGCTGTATTTTTAGGGAACGAATTGTGGAACAAGCTGAGATTCTATTAAATAATATCTTGTGCAATGAGAATGCATTGACTATTCCCGAGCCACCTCCGAAGCAAACTCCTAAGAAAAGAGGTATCCTATTCCTCAGTCCTGAAGATATGCAAGAAGCTAAGAAATCTATCAAAGAGAAAGGCATTAAATCTGAAGATGTCAAAAACCTACCACCTATCGAAGAGATCCATGGTCTTGATAACCCGATACAGGTAGTAGAGGTAAATTCTCTTCGTAGATTCAATGAGAGTGACATTCCTTTTGATAAACCTGCTAGCTTATGCCTGGATGAATTTGATAACTCTGTTGCCAAACAACAAAGTTTCAATGATTATGTTAGCAGACAATTGGAATAGAATGCTCGTATGCTTAGTCATTTAAGTGCTTGTGTGGATAGAAACGTCAATGATCTTAAGCTTTTGAGTAAACATGCCTCTATGGTTACTACTCAAGTAGAACAAGTACTTAAAGCTCAGAATGACTTGCTCAATGAGTTGAGTGACAATTCTGTCAGAGTTACACTAGAGGCGGTAGAATGACCGAGTGACCTTTGTATCCTGAGGGTCATCCTAAGAGAATTGAACAAGATTCTCAAGGAGTTAGGACTGATGCACCTAGTCATCCTAGGAAGAAGAAGAAAGATGATAGGAACTTGCACGCTAGCAACCCTGTTGCTGTTACACCTGAGAATCCAAACGATGTCTCTGTTTCTGATGCCGAAACACAATCTGGTGATGAACATGAGCCTAATGATAATATCAATAGTGATGCTCATGAAGATGCTCAACCTAGCAATGATAAGGATGTGTAGATTGAACATGTTGATCTTGATAACCCACAACCTAAGAACAAGAGATACGATAAGAACGATTTCACTGCTAGGAAGCATGGTAAAGAAAGGGAACCATGGGTTCCGAAACCCATGCCCTTTCCTCCCAAACCATCCAAGAAAAAGGATGATGAGGATTTTGAGCGATTTGTTGAAATGATTAGACCTGTCTTTCTGCAAATGCGTTTGACAGATATGCTCAAAATGTCTCTCTATGCTAAGAACATGAAGGATATTGTGACTAATAAGAGGAGCATACCTGAGGTTGAGATTTCCACCATGCTCGCTAATTATACCTTCAAGGGTGGAAATCCTAAGAAATTGGTGATCCCGGAGTGCCCACTATACCTTGCTCCATTAAAGGAAACTATGTTAGAACTGCTTTATGCGACCTTGGAGCCGGTGTTAGTGTTATGCCTCTCTCTCTTTATCATAGACTTGAACTGGATAAGTTGACACCAACTGAAATCTCTCTGCAAATCGCTGACAAATCAACTGCTTTCCCTATCGGCATTTGCAAAGATGTGCCTGTTGTGGTTGCTAACGTCACTATCTTAACAGACTTTGTTATTCTGGATATTCCCGAGGATGACGCCATGGCGGTCATCCTTGGAAGACCCTTTTTAAACACTGCATGGGCTGTTATTGGTTGCAAGAAAGACAATGTCACTTTCCATGTCAACGGTAATGAGCATTCGGTGCACTTTCCAAAGAAACAATATCGAGTACATTGCATCAATGCTATTGAAAAAACTTCATCGATTCTTATTGGGAGCTTTGAATGCCCTATACCTACTGTTAAGATGACGTATGATTTGCTTGTGGGGGATATGCACATCCCCATTGAAGTAACTTAGTGACTATTCAAAAATTCTCCGTTCTTTTTCATGCGATTCGGAGAAGTTTGTCAAGGAGACTTGATCAACCTCATTGACAGATTTCTTTCGATGACCATGGGATGGATGAATCGAGGAGTCACAACCCTCTGTTCCAAGCTTTCACCTTAGGTTGCTTAGAAGAAAAATAATAGAATTAGCTTTAGTTTTCCTTGTTTTCTGTTTTTGCGTCCCATAGAAAAATACCCCGAAAATAAAAGTTCTCCGAATGCCGTGAAAATCAAGTATGATTTTTTCTGGATTTTTTGAAAAATTCTGAGACGGAGAGCTAGTCAGGGGGATGCACCAGTGGGCCACAAGCCCTGGAGCCGCGGGCACCCCCCCTGGCCGCGCCTACCAGGCTTGTGGGGCCCACGTGTCCCCCCTCCATTTATTCCAGCTCCCATCTCCTTCTCCTACCTCCAGAAAAATTCATTCTACAGCTCAAACCCGTGTTCTTGCTCTTCTTGGTGTGATTTTCGATCTCCTTGTGCAAAGCTCCATTCACCAAACTGTTTTGGGGAAATTCCTCCTTGGTATGTGACTCCTCCATTGGTCCAATTAATTTTTGCTCTAGTGCCTTATACGTCGCGTATTTTTGCTGCCTTGGTGACCCTGTTCTTGAGCTTTGCATGCTAATTTTATCTGGTCCCAAGTAGTTTTGATGCGTGATATGGCCTTTAGGCACTTGAAGGAGTAGTTGCTATGAGTTTCGTTGGGCCTTGTTCACTTTTCCTTAGAGTCACTGAAAATTTCGGAGATAGAAAAAGGAAAAGATGAGGAGGTTCTTAAGAGGCTCTTCAAGTCGTGACCCCAAGGATGACGAAAATGAGAAGAAGAAACCCAAGTATCCGGTCCCCCGAGTTGCAGAAGTTCGAGCGTGCGAGTGGCAAAGCGATGTGTTCCTATGCGCCGCCGGACTTTATGAGGAGTTTTACTACTTGGTGGAGAAGATAAGTGTCCGCAATACCTCCTCCTCACTAATATTTTCGTGCAAAGCTTTAACTTCTATCCAAGGAAGAATCCTCCTATGGTTGAGTTCAAGTTATATGATATCTCCCAGCGCATGTCACTTCAGGATTTTTGCAATGTTTGCAAATTACCTTATGTTGGGGATATTCAAGAACCTCGTCCACGGGACTTGGAGGCTTTCATAGATACTATTGTTGTAGGAGAGGAGAGAGGAGTGTCTTGCGCTAGAGCTGCTCGCATACATTTTCCCGTGCTTTGGTACTTCTCATTATTCGTGGGAAAATGTTTGATTGGCCGTGGGAAAGCTCGGGCCCTTAGCTCCCCAGATCTTGCGGTTTTGCGCGAAGCCCTTTATAATGATAAAACTTATAGCTTGGGCGCTATAGTATCTCAACGGTTGAACACGAACCATTCTGAAGGCGTTGCTTATGGAGGTATCTATCCTACCCGTCTTGCTAGACATTTTGAGACACCAATTAGACTGCACGAGGAAGAAGAGATTCTTCTTCCTAAGAGATATCTAGATTATGATAGCATGGTTCGCCATGACTTTCTTGATAAAGATATAAATAAGAGGATGATTTATAACCTGGTATTTAGTCAAGCTACTCGTGAGACTATTACTTTGCCTGTTCCTTCTTTGTTCAATCTTCATCTAGGCAGGTACATTATCATGCCCTCGGACATCTACGCATATTGGGGCATAGCACTAATAACCCACAAGTATAGGGGATCGCAACAGTTTTCGAGGGTAGATTATTCAACCCAAATTTATTGATTCGACGCAAGGGGAAGAAAAATAATATTCGCAAGTATTAGCAGTTGAGTTGTCAATTCAACCACACGTGAAAGATTTAGTATCTGCAGCAAAGTATCAGTAGCAAGGTAGTATGATAGCAGCAGTAGCAACAGTAACCAGTAGTAGCAAAGTAACAGCAGTAGCAATCGGGTAACAGTAGCAGCAGTGATAGCAGTACCGGCCAAGTAACATAGAAAGGACCAGTAGTAAAAGACTCGTAGGCATTGGATCGGTGATGGATGATTATGTCGGATGCTATTCATCATGCAACAGTTATAACACGGAGAGATATGTAACTAGCTCCAGTTCGTCAATCTAATGTAGGCAAGTATTCCGTATGTAGTCATACGTGCTTAGGGAAAAGAACATATATGACAACTATTGTCCATCCCTCCCGTGGCAGCGGGGTCCTAATGGAAACTACGGGATATTAAGGTTCTCCTTTTAATAAAGAACCGGACCAACGCGTTAACACTTGGTGAATACATGAACTCCTCATACTATGGTCATCTCCGGGAGTGGTTCCGGCTATTGTCACTCCGGGGTTGCCGGGTCATAACACATAGTAGGTGACTACAACTTGCAAGATGGGATCTAAAACACACATATATTGGCGACAATATAATAGGTTCAGATCTGAAATCATGGCACTCGGGCCCTAGTGACAAGGATTAAGCATGGGAAAGTAGTAGCAACATCAATCTCAGAAATAAGTGGATACTAGGGATCAATCCCCGTCAAAACTAACTCGATTACATGATAGATCTCATCCAACCCATCACCGTCCAACAAGCCTACGATGATATTACTCACGAACAGTGAAGAGCATCATGGAATTGGCGATGAAGGAAGGTTGATGATGACGATGGCGACGATCTCCCCTCTCTTGAGCCCAGAACGGACTCTAGATCTGCCCTCGAGATGAAGAACAGGAGGTGGCGGCGCCTCCGTATCGTAAAACGCGATGAACTCTTGTCCTTGATTTTTTTCCGGGCGAGACGGACTAAATAGACCTGAGATTGTAGGCGGTGGAGCGTCGTGGGCTCAACAATCTGCCAGGCGCGGTCAGGGGGGCTCGCGCCTGGTGGGCTTGTGGGCTCACGGCTCCACTTCCTTCGATGATTCTTGCTCCGGTATTTTTCATAAATTCCAGAAAAATTCTCCGTAAATTTTCAGGTCATTCCGAGAACTTTTATTTCTACGCAAAAAGAACACCATGGCAATTATGTTGAACACAGCGTTAGTCCGAGTTAGTTCCACTCAAATCATGCAAATTAGAGTCCAAAACAAGGGCAAAAGAGTTCGGAAAAGTAGATATGACAGAGACGTATCAACTCCCCCAAGCTTAAAGCCTTGCTTCTCCTCAAGCAGTTCAGTTGACAAACTGAAAGAGACAAAAGAAAAACTTTTACGAACTCTGTTTGATCTTGTTGTTGCAACTATGACTAACTCATAACCAGAATTACAGCAAGATCACAAGAAAACCACATAAGCAAATGACATCTAGATCTCACGGTAAACTCATATCAATGCCATAATCAACTAGCGAGCAAATAATAATAAGTCTCAAACGTCAACACTTCAATCAAAACAATCATGAAGCAGTGCAAAGAGATGGTATCTCGCTAGCTCTTTCTGAGACTGCAAAACATAAATGCACAACACCTTCAAAGACCAAGGGCTGACTAAACATTGTAATTAATGGCAAAGAAGATCCAGTCACAGTCATACTCAACACAGTTAAAAGCAAAGCATAAAATGACAGAGGTGCTCTCTAATTGGTGCTTTTATAAGAGGAGGATGACTCAACTTGAACATAAATAGACAGGCCCTTCACAGAGGGAAGCATTGATTTGCAGAGGTGCCAGAGCTCAAGGTTTGTAAACAGAGATAACAATATTGGGTGGCATGCTTTCATTGTCAACGCAATGACTAAGAGTTCTCACCATCTTCCACGCTACACATGTTATAGGCGGTTCCCAAACAGAAAAGTAAAGTTTTGACTCCCCCACCACCAATCAATCACACTCCACGACTAGTCGAATCCTCGGGTGTCGTCCATACCAACATCAATCCTGGGGGAGTTTTGTTTGCAATTATCTTTTTGATTTGAGCATGGAACTGGGAATTCCAATTACCGGCCCCTTTCTCGTGAATGATAGTGCAAAAACACATATCGAGGATAACACGCGTAGCATGGAAGATACTGATAGCCCCCTGTCACCACATGAGCGGTTCGGGCTTGGAAAACAGATTATTTCTTGAAGATTTAGAGAGTGGCACATGCAAATTTACTTGGAACGGCAGGTTGATACCGCATATAGGTAGGTATGGTGGACTCATATGGAACAACTTTGGGTTTATGGAAGTGGATGCACAAGCAGTATTCCCGCTTAGTACAAGTGATGGCTAGCAAAAGACTGGCAAGCGACCAACTAGAGAGCGACAACAGTCATCAAAACGCATTGAGATTAACTAGCATTGAGTGCAAGCATGAGTAGGACATAAATCACCATGAACATGAATATCATAGAGGCTATGTTGATTTTGTTTCAACTACATGCGTAAACATGCGCCAAGTCAAGCCACTTGAATCATTCAAAGGAGGATACCATCCTATCATGCTACATCACAGTTATCTGAAAATTCATGTTGGCAACCAAGACAAACCATTATAAGCTCCTAGCTAATTAAGCATGGCATCATCAACTATGATCTCTAAGTTGTCATTGCAAACATGTTCCTCTCACAACAAAGCTGAATCAGGAACGATGAGCTAGTCATATTTACAAAAAAAATAGATTGAGTTCATACCAACTTTTCCAGGCTCAGTCACTTCATCATATATCGTCATTATTGCCTTTCACTTGCACGACCGGACGATGTGAACAATAATAAGAGTGCTCGTGCATTGGACTAAGCTGGAATCTGCATGCAAACACAAAGGAGAAAACAAAGTAATATGGCTCTTCAACAGACAAACAGATATGCATGCGAGAACCACTAAACATTGTAACCATGGTCATCTACCTTGACCCAAAGAAAAACAAAACTATTTACACGGGAAAGCTCCCAACAAGCAAAAGAAGAACAAGAAAATATTTTTGGGTTTTCTCAAACTAGACAGGCACACGAAAAGAAAACAAGAAAAAGAAATAAACTAGCATGAATGATACAGTGGCAAAGTGTGAACACCGACGAACAAAGTGAAAGCATAAGCAAGAATGTAAAGTTGGAGAGAAACACGTACTCCCCCAACCTTAGGATTTTGTCCTAAGTTGGTCTACTCCCAGGGATGGTCCTGGCGACACCCAAAATCATAATGGGGGTTATACGTGAGCGCTGCAGCCACTGCATGAATAGCTGCCGCACGGAGACGAGAAGCCTTTGCCTCCCTCTCATACTCCTCTGCCTCTCCTCTGGTTATGTAATATCTTCGTTTTACCTGGAAGTCAAAGAAGGCAGGAGCAGGAAGGGCAATATGGAAAACACGCTACCGGTTAAATATCAAACGGTATAGGAGGAATTCATCATCCCTCTCAAGGAACTGGTAGCGTGTCAAAGCGACGCGATCAAGGAAAGTTGTATGGAGCGGGGATCTCCATCGCGGATGGGTACTCCAAGAAAATATGCTATGCGAGTGGCATAGATCCCACCAAACAAATCCCCTTCATTAGCATTATTATTCAGCCTCCTTGCTATTATATCTCCCATGTTGAAACTTCTATCACCTGTAACTGCGCTCTTAAGAATACTAAGGTCGGGTGTGCAGAGGTGACAATAATGCTCAATCTTGCCATTAATGCATCTGCCTATGAAGAGGGCAAAATAATGCAAGGCAGGAAAATGAATGCTCCCCATGGTAGCCTGTGTAATATCTCTAGTTTCTCCGACAATTATACGAGAGAAAAATCTCTAACCGAAGATTTAGGAGGATCATTGAGAATACCCCAAATAGGTATCTTGCAAATTCTATTGAAATCCTCTAAATCCATGGTATACAATTTGTCATAGAGATCAAACAGTACAGATGTTTCATGGCCAACTGAAAATTTGAATCTACGAACAAAAGAGGCACTGTGAGCAACATACTGTTCACATTTATCGGAGATGAATTCTTCAAGTCCAATGTTGTGAACAAGTGTATCAAACTCATCTTTGAAACCTGCCTCAATCATGAATTCTTGAGAAGGTCATTCACATGGTTGTACCTGTGCGTTCCTCGGTTGGTAAGGATCGGGCTCAGAAATCGCAAGACGGGGACCTCTCTTGCTTGAGGAACCACCATGATAATTTCTCCTGAACATCTTCCTTTTCTGAAATTTTTAGTGTCCCAAAGGAAAAGTGAACAAGGCTCAACAAAACTCATAGCAACTACTCCCATAAGCGCCTAGAGGCCATATTACGCATCAAAACTACTTGCGACCAGCTAAAATTAGCATGCAAAGCTCAAGAACAGGGTCACCAAGTCAGCAAAAATAAGCGAAGTATAAGGCACTAGAGCAAAAATTAATTGGACCAATGGAGGAATCACTTACCAAGGCGTAATTTCCCCAAAACAGTTCCGAGAATGGTGCTTTGAGCAAAGAGATCAAAAATCCCAGCAAGAGGAGCAAGAACATGGGTTTGAGCTGCGAAACGATTTTTTCTGGAGGTAGGAGAAGCATATGGGAGCTAGAATGAGTGGAGGGGGTGCACGTGGGCCCCACAAGCCAGGTAGGCGCGGCCAGGGCGGGTGCCAGCGCCTCCAGGGCTTGTGGCCCACTAGTGTATCCCCCAGACTAGCTCTTCGTCTCAGTATTTTTCAAAAAAAGTCCAGAAAAAATCATACTTTATTTTCAGGACGTTCGAAGAACTTTTATTTTCGGGGTACTTTTCTACCGGACGCTAAAATAGAAAACAGGGAAAACTAAAATAAATGTATCATTTTTCTTCTAAGCAACCTAAGGTGAAAGCTTGGAACAGAGGTTTGTGACTCCTCGTTTCCTCCATCTCATGGTCATCGAAAGAAATCCGTCAATGAGGTTGATGAAGGCTCCTTGACAAACTTCGAATCGCAAAAGAGAACGGAGAATTTTTGAATAGTCACTAGGTTACCTCAATGGGGATGTGTATCTCCCCAACAAGCAAATCATACGTCATCTTAGCAGGAGGAATAGGGCATTCAAAGCTCTCAATAAGAATCGATGAAGTTTTTTCGATAGAATTGATGCAATGTACTCGATATTGTTTCTTCGGAAAGTGCACCGTATGCTCATTACCGTTGACATGGAAAGTGACATTGCCTATGTTGCAATCTATAACAGCCCCTGCAGTGTTTATAAAGGGTCTTCCAAGGATGACCGCCATGGCATCGTCCTCGGGAATATCCAAGATAACAAAGTTTGTTAAGATAGTGACATTAGCAACCACAACAGGCACATCCTCGCAAATGCCGATAGGGAAAGCAGTTGATTTGTCGGCCATTTGCAGAGAGATTTTAGTGGGTGTCAACTTATCCAGTTCAAGTCTACGATAAAGAGAGAGAGGCATAACACTAACACCGGCTCCAAGGTCGCATAAAGCAGTTCTAACGTAGTTGCCTTTAATGGAGCAAGGTATAGTGGGCACACCAGGATCACCCAGTTTCTTAGGAGTTCCACCCTTGAAGGTATAGTTAGCAAGCATGTCGAAATCTCAACCTCAGGTATCCTCCTCTTATTAGTCACAATATCCTTCATGTACTTAGCATACGGAGACATTTTGAGCATATCTGTCAAACGCATTTGCAGAAAGACATGTCTAATCATTTCAACAAATCGCTAAAAATCCTCATCATCCTTTTTCTTGGATGGTTTGGGAGGAAAAGGCATGGGTTTCTGAACCCATGGTTCCCTTTATTTACCATGCTTCCTAGCAGCGAATTCATTCTTATCGTACCTTCTATTCTTAGGTTGTGGGTTATAAAGATCAACTTGTTCAATCTCCACATCCTTATCGTTGCTAGTTTGAGAATCTTCATGAACATCACTATTGATATTATCATTAAGTTCTTGTTCATCACCAGATTGCATCTCGGCATCAGAAACAGAGGCATCGTTTGGGCTCTCAGGTGTAAGAGCATCTAGGTTGCTAGCATGCAAGTTCCTATCATATTTCTTATTCTTTCTAGGATGACTAGGTGCATCAGTGCTAACTCCTTGAGAATCTTGTTCAATTCTCTTCGGATGACCCTCAGGATACAAAGGTTCCTGAGTCATTCTACCGCCTCTAGTGACGACTCTAACAGAATTGTCATTCAACTCATTAAGCAAGTCATTCTGAGCTTGACGTACTTGTTCTACTTGAGTAGTAACCATTGAGGCTTGTTTACTCAAGAGCTTAAGATCATTGACATTTCTGACCACACAAGCACTTAAATGACTAAGCATACGAGCATTCTATTCCAATTGTCTGCTAACATAATCATTGAAACTCTATTGTTTGGCAACAAAGTTATCAAATTCATCCAGGGATAAGCTAGCAGGTTTATCAAAAGGAATATCACTCTCATCAAACCTACATAGAGAATTTACTTCTACTACGTGTATCGGGTTATCAAGACCATGGATCTCTTTGATAGGTGGTAGATTTTTGACATCTTTAGATTTAATGCCTTTCTCTCGCATAGATTTCTTAGCTTCTTGCATATCTTCAGGACTGAGGAAAAGAATACCTCTTTTCTTCAGAGTTGGCTTAGGAGGTGGTTCGGGAATAGTCCAAGCATTCTCATTGCACAAGACGTTATTCAATAGGATCTCAGCTTGTTCTATGGTTCGTTCCCTAAAAACACAACCAACACAACTATCTAGGTGGCCTCTGGAAGCATCGGTAAGTCCATTATAGAAGATATCAAGTATTTCATTCTTCTCAAGAGGGTGATCAGGCAAAGCATTAGTAGCTGGACGAGCCTCCCCCAAGCTTGTGGGAGACTCTCTTCTTCAGCTTGAGCAAAGTTGTATATTTCCAGCAAGGCAGCTTGCTTCTTATGGGCAGGGAAATATTTTTCAGAGAAGTAGTAGACCATATCCTAGGGGCTACGCACACAACCAGGAGCAAGAGAAGTGAACCAAGTCTTAGCATCATCCTTTAGAGAGAAAGGAAACAGCTTGAGGATATAGTAGTGGCGGATCTTTTCCTCACTAGTGAATAGGGTGGCTATATCGTGCAGTTTGGTAAGATGGGCTACAACCGTTTCAGACTCATAACTGTGAAAAGGATCACATTCGACCAGAGTGATTAACTCAGGGTCGACAGAGAATTCATAATCCTTATTGGTCACAAAGATAGGCGAAGTAGCAAACTTCGGGTCATATTTCATCCTAGCGTTCATAGATTTTTCTTTCCACTTGAGCAGTAATTTCTCAACATCATAGCTATCCTTACACGTAGGAAAATCCTCAACTATCTCTCCCTCCATAACATAACGCTAAGGCATAGCAGGCAATTCAGGCATAAGAGAGCTAGTTCTAGCAGGCGAAATAGCAGGTTCTACTTCAATAGTATGAGCAGTTTCAGAAGTATCATCACATCTAGCAGCAACTCTAGCAATTTGTGCATCAAGGAATGCACCTAGAGGCAAAGGAGTATATAGCATAGTATCATCAGGCAGAGCAGTATCAAGCATAGCATCATCAGGCAAAGCAGTATCAAGCATAGCATCATCATAAGCATCATGGGCAGCAGAAGTAGCATCATCAAGCACATGTGACATATCAAATTTTCTGGCAGGAGGTGATGTCGGAAACATACTCATAACTGAAGGTGAATCAAGTGCGGAGCTAGATAGAAGTTCCTTACCTGTCCTCGTAGTTGAGGGCAAGACTTTAGTTCTTGGATCTATCGGATTCCTCATAGTGACCAGCAGACATAAATCCCAAGTGACTCAAAGAATATAGCTGTGCTTCCCCGGCAACGACGCCAGAAAACAGTCTTGATAACCCACAAGTATAGGGGATCGCAATAGTTTTCGAGGGTAGAGTATTCAACCCAAATTTATTGATTCGACTCAAGGGGAAGCGAAAGAATATTCTCAAGTATTAGCAGTTGAGTTGTCAATTCAACCACACCTGAAAGATTTAGTATCTGCAGCAAAGTATCAGTAGCAAGGTAGTATGATAGTAGTAGTAGCAACAGTAACAAGTAGTAGCGAAGTAACAGCAGTAGCAACAGAGTAACAGTAGGAGCAGTGAAAGCACTAGCGGCAAAGTAACATAGCAAGGACCCGTAGTAAAAGACTCGTAGGCATTGGATCGGTGATGGATGATTATGCCGGATGCTATTCATCATGCAACAGTTATAACACGGAGAGATATGTAACTAGCTCCAGTTCGTCAATCTAATGTAGGCATGTATTCTGTATGTAGTCATACGTGCTTAGGGAAAAGAACTTGCATCACATCTATTGTCCATCCCTACCATAGCAGCGGGGTCCTAATGGAAACTACGGGATATTAAGGTTCTCCTTTTAATAAAGAACCGGACCAACTCATTAACACTTGGTGAATACATGAACTCCTCATACTATGGTCATCTCCGGGAGTGGTTTCGGCTATTGTCACTCCGGGGTTGCCAGGTCATAACACATAGTAGGTGTCTACAACTTGCAAGATAGGATCTAAAACACACATATATTGGCGACAACATAATAGGTTCAGATCTGAAATCATGGCACTCGGGCCCTAGTGACACGCATTAAGCATGGCAAAGTAGTAGCAACATCAATCTCAGAACATAGTGGATACTAGGTATCAATCCCCGTCAAAACTAACTCAATTACATGATATATATCATCCAACCCATCACCGTCCAGCAAGCCTACGATGAGATTACTCACGAACGGCGAAGAGCATCATGGAATTGGCGATGAAGGAAGGTTGATGATGACGATGGCGACGATCTCCCCTCTTCGGAGCCCAGAACGGACTCCAGATCTGCCCTCCAGATGAAGAACAGGAGGTGGTGGTGCCTCCGTATCGTAAAACGCGATGAACTCTTCTCCTTGATTTTTTTCCGGGCGAGACGGACTAAATAGAGCTGAGATTGGAGGCGGTGGAGCATCATGGGCTCCACAAGCCTACCGGCCGTGGCTAGGGGGGGTCGCGCCTGGTGGGCTTGTGGGCTCAAGGCTCCACTTCCTCCACTGATTCTTGCACCGGTATTTTTCATAAATACCAGAAAAATTCTCCGTAAATTTTCAGGTCATTCCGAGAACTTCTATTTCTGCGCAAAAAACAACGCCATGGCAATTCTGCTGAAAACAGCGTTAGTCCGGGTTAGTTCTATTCAAATCATGCAAATTAGAGTCCAAAACAAGGGCAAAAGAGTTCAGAAAAGTAGATACAACGGAGACGTATCAAGCACCACCACACGCGCCCGTGCCCGAGCTACTAGTCTAGTACCAGACGCCAGTTTATCAATGGGAGCCAGAGGAGGTCACACAGCAGTGGCACCCTCAGTACACTCCGGAGTACCCCGGAGACGGCTATTTCCCTCCTTGGGAGTATACCAACTTAGGCCAAAATCCTAAACTTGGGGGAGTACGTGTTTCTCACCGACTTTATATTCATGTTCACACTTTCACTTTGTTAGTCGGTGTTCACACTTTGCCACTGTATCATCCATGCTAGTTTATTTCTTTTTCTCGTTTTCTTCTCATCTGTTTGTCTAGTTCGAGAAACCCAAAAATATTTCCTTTTCTTCTTTTGCTTGTTGGGCGCTTTCCCGTGTAAATAGTTTTCTTTTTCTTCAGGTCAAGGTAGAAGCCCATGATTACAATGTTTAGTGGCTCTCGCATGCATATCTATTTATCTGTCAAAGAGCCATATTACTTTGTCTTCTCATTTGTGTTTGCTTCCAGGTTCCAGCTTAGTCCAATGCACGAGCACTCTTATTATTGTTCACATCATTCGGTCGTGCAAGTGAAAGGCAATAATGACGATATATGATGAAGTGACTGAGCCTGGAAAAGCTGGTATGAACTCGATCTATTTTGTTTTTGTAAATATGACTAGCTCATCGTTCCAGATTCAGCCTTGTTGTGAGAGAAACATGTTTGCAATGACAACTTAGAGATCGTAGTTTCTGATGCCATGCTTAATTAGCTAGGAGCTCATAATGATTTGTCTTGGATGCCAACATGAATTTTGAGATGATCATGATGTAGTGTGATAGGATGGTATCCTCCTTTGAATGATTCAAGTGGCTTGACTTGGCGCATGTTTACGCATGTAGTTGAAACAAAATCAACATAGCCTCTATGATATTCATGTTCATGGTGATTTATGTCCTACTTATGCTTGCACTCAATGTTAGTTAATCTCAATGCATTTTGATGACTGTTGTCTCTCTCTAGTTGGTCGCTTCCCAGTCTTTTGCTAGCCTTCACTTGTACTAAGCGGGAATAGTGCTTGTGCTTCCACTTCCATAAATCCAAAGTTGTTCCATATGAGTCCACCATACCTACCTATATGCGGTATCTACCTGACGTTCCAAGTAAATTTGCATGTGCCACTCTCTAAACCTTCAAGAAATAATCTGTTTTGCATGCCCGAACCGCTCTTGTGGTGACAAGGGGCGATCAGTATCTTCCATGCTAGGTGTGTTATCCTCGATATGTGTTTATTCACTATCATTCACGAGAAAGGGGCCGGTAATTGGAATGCCCAGTTCCATGCTCAAATCAAAAAGATAATTGTAAACAAAACTCCCCCTGGATTGTTGTTGGTATGGACGACACCCAAGTATTCTGCTAGTCGTGGAGTGTGATTGATAGGTGGTAGGGGAGTCAAAACTTTACTTTTCTGTTTGGGAACCGCCTATAGTATGTGTAGCGTGGAAGATGGTGAAAACTCGTGGTCATCGCGTTGACAATGAAAGCATGCTACCCAAAATTATTTATCTCTGTTTTAAAAGCTTGAGCTCTGGCACCTCTGCAAATCAATGCTTCCCTCTGCGAAGGGCCTATCTATTTATGTTTCTGTTGAGTAAGCCTCTTCTTATAAAAGCACCAATTAGAGAGCACATCTGTCATCTTTATGCTTTGATTTTAATTGTTATTGACTATGACTGTGACTGGATCATCTTTGCCATGAATTACAATGTTCAGTGAGCCCTTGGTCTTTGAAGGTGCTCTGCATTTATGTTTTGCGGTCTCAGAAAGAGCTAGCGAGATACCATATATTCATATTGCTTCATGATTGTTTTGATTGAAGTGTTGACGTTTGAAACTTATTATTATTGCTTGCTAATTGATCATGCCATTGATATGAGTTCCTCTTGAGACCTAAATGTCATTGCTTATGTGGTTAGCTTATGATCTTGCTGAAAATCTGAAAATGAGTTAGACATAATTACAACATCAAGATCAAACAGAGTTCGTAAAAGTTTTCTTTTGTCTCTTTTAGTTTGTCAACTGAAATACTTGAGGACAAGCAAGGTTTTAAGCTTGGGGAAGTTGATACCTCTCCGTCGTATCTACTTTTCCAAACTCTTTTGCCCTTGTTTTGGTCTCTAATTTACATGATTTGAATGGAACTAACCCGGACTAACATTGTTTTCAGCAGAATTGCCGTGGTGTTATTTTGCGCAGAAATAAAAATTCTCGGAATGACCTGGAAATTTACGAGGATTTTTTGTGGAATATATAAAAAATACTGGCGCAGGAATCAACGGAGAAGTGGAGCATGGAGCCCACAAGCCCACCAGGCGCCCCTTGGCCGCGCCTAGCAGGCTTGTGGGGCCCACGGAGCTCCACCGCCTCCAATTCAAGCTATATTTACTCCCTTTCGTCCGAAAAAATCAAGGAGAAGAGTTCATCGCGTTTTACGATACGGAGGCGCCGCCACCTCCTGTTCTTCCTCTGGAGGGCAGATCTGGAGTCCGTTCTGGGCTCCGGAGAGGGGAGATCGACGCCATCGTCATCACCAACCTTCCTTCATCGCCAATTCCATGATGCTCTTCACCGTTCGTGAGTAATCTCATCGTAGGCTTGCTGGACGGTGATGGGTTGGATGAGATCTATCATGTAATCGAGTTAGTTTTGATGGGGATTGATCCCTAGTATCCACTATGTTCTGAGATTGATGTTGCTACTACTTTGTCATGCTTAATGCTTGTCACTAGGGCCCGAGTGCCATGATTTCAGATCTGAAACTATTATGTTCTCGTCAATATATGTGTGTTCTTGATCCTAACTTGCAAGTTGTAGACACCTACTATGTGTTATCACCCGGCAACCCCGGAGTGACAATAGCCGGAACCATTCCCGGAGATGACCATAGTATGAGGAGTTAATGTATTCACTAAGTGCTAATGCGTTGTTCCGGTTCTCTATTAGAAGGAGAACCTTAATCTCCAATAGTTTCCATTAGGACCCCGCTGCCACGGGAGGGATGGACAATAGATGCCATGCAAGTTCTTTTCCCTAAGCACGTATGACTACATACGGAATACATGCCAACATTACATTGACGAACTGGAGCTAGTTACATATCTCTCTGTGTTATAACAGTTGCATGATGAATACCATCCGACATAATTATCCATCACCGATCCAATGCCTACGAGTTTTTCCTACTGGTCCTTGCTATGTTACTTTGCTGCTACTGTTGTCACTGCTGCTACTATTACTCTGTCGCTACTGCTGTCACTGCTGCTACTCTTACTGCTACTGCTGTCACTGCTACTGTTACTGTTGCTACTGTTTCTATCACACTACTCTGCTACTGATACTTTGCTGCAGATACTAAGTCTTTCAGGTGTGGTTGAATTGAGTCAACTCAACTGCTAATACTCGAGAATATTCTTTGGCTTCCCCTTGTGTCGAATCAACAAATTTGGATTGAATACTCTACCCTTGAAAACTGTTGCGATCCCCTATACTTGTGGGTTATCATGCATATGTTGTGATCAATTATCAAAACCACCCTAGGGAGCAATTGTGTTGTAAAGCTCTGACGGAGTTATTATGCCGGGGAAACTCCCCCCCCCCCCGAGGGGGAAATTAAAGCCATCGTCATCACGAACGATCCTCTTATCAGGTGGGGGTAAATCTCCATCAATATCTTCATCAGCACCATCTCCTCTCCAAACCCCAGTTCATCTCTTGTATCCGATCTTTGTCTCAAAACCTCAGATTGGTATGTGTGGGTTGCTAGTAGTGTTGATTGCTCCTTGTAGTTGATGCTAGTTGGTTTACTTGGTGGAAGATCATACGTTCAGATCCTTAATGATTATTAATACTCCTCTGATTATGAACATTAATATGCTTTGTGAGTGATTGCGTTTGTTCCCGAGGACATGGGATAAGTCTCGCTATAAGTAATCATGTGAATTTGGTACTCGTTCGATATTTTGATGAGATATATGTTGTCTCTCCTCTAGTGGTTTCATGTGAACATCGACTATATGACACTTCAGCAAAATTTGGGCCTAGGGTAATGCATTGGGAAGTAATAAGTAGATGATGGGTTGCTAGAGTGACAGAAGCTTAAACCCTAGTTTATGTGTTGCTTCTTAAGGGGCTGATTTTGATCCATATGTTTCATGCTATGGTTAGATTTATCTTAATTCTTATTTCGTAGTAGCGGATGCTTGCGAGAGAGGTTAATCATAAGTGGGATGTTTATTGAAGTAAGGGCAGCACCCAATAACTGGTCCACCCACATACTAAATTATCAAAGTAACGAACGTGAATCATATGAGCATGTTGAAAACTAGCTTGTTAGAAATTCACATGTGTCCTCGGGAGCGATTTGCTTTATATAAGAGTTTGTCCAGGCTTGTCCTTTGCTACAAAAGGATTGGGCCACTTTGCTGCACAATTGTTACATTTGTTACTTGCTACCCGTTATGAATTACCTTATCACAAAACTATCAATTACCGATAACTTCAGTGCTTGCAGAGAATACCTTACTGAAAACCGCTTGTCATTTCCTTCTGCTCCTCGTTGGGTTCGACACTCTTACTTATCGAAAGGACTATGATAGATCCGCTACACTCGTGGGTCATCAATGTGCTGCGGGCCAAACCTAGAGGTTTTTCCCTAGGGCGCCACTACTGCCTCTTGAGCTTGCGTTGGTTTTTCCCTTGAAGAGGAAAGGGTAATGCAGCACAGGAGCAGTAAGTATTTCCCTCAGTTTGAGAACCAAGGTATCAATGCAGTGGGAGAATCAAAGCCAGGTGTCCAGAGTACCCGCGCAAGCACAAACGAGCTTGCACCCAACGCTATAAAGGGGTTGTCAATCCCTTCAAGATTGATGCAAAGTGATATCTCAAGGCAGAAAGTGCAACGAAGTAAAAGTGTAAGGCTGAAAATATGATGTGAAGTAGACCCGGGGGCCATAGTGTTCACTAGAGGCTTCTCTCAAAATAGCAAATATTACGGTGGGTGCACAAATTACTGTCGAGCAATTGATATAACCGCGCAAAGTCATGACGATAACTAAGGCAATGATCATAGATGTAGGCATCCCGTCCGAGACAAGTAGACCGATACTTTCTGCATCTACTACTATTACTCCACACATCGACCGCTATCCAGCATGCATCTAGTGTACTGAGTTCATGACGAACAGAGTAACGCCTTAAGCAAGATGACATGATGTAGAGGGATAAACTCAAACCAATGATGAAAACCCCATCTTTTACCCTTGATGGCAACAACATGATGTGTGCCTTGCTACCCCTTCAGTCACTGGGTGAGGTCACCGCATGGCATGAACCAAAAACCAAGCACTTCTCCCATTGCAAGAATCATAGATCAAGTTGGCCAAACAAAACCCACAACTTGAAAAGAATTACTAGGATATGAAATCATGCATATAAGTGATCAGAAGAAACTCAAATAAGATTCATAGATAATCTGATCATAAATCCACAATTCATCAGATCTCGACAAACATACCGCAAAACAAGATTACATCGAATATATCTCCATGAAGATCATGGAGAACTTTGTATTGAAGATCCAAGAGAGAGAAGAAGCCATCTAGCTACTAGCTATGGACCCGAATGTCTATAGTGAACTACTCATGCATCATCGGAGAGGTCATGGATTTGATGAAGAAGCCATCCGTATCCGAATCCCCCCTCCGGCAGGGCACCAGAACCTGCCCCAGATGGGATCTTGCGGAGACAGAAGTTTGCGGCGGCGGAAAAGTATTTTCGTGGATCTCTTACGCAGTTTTGGAATTTTTAGGAATTTATAGGCGGAAGAGGTAGGGCAGATGAGCCGCAGGGGGCCCACAAGCCTTCTAGGCGGGGGCCCCCCTGGCCGCGCCAAGGGGGCTTGTGGGGTCCCCTGGTAGCCCATGCCTTGGTTCTCAAGTCTCGTGCGTATCAATACGTCTCCAACGTATCTATAATTTTTTATGGTTCCATGCTATTATCTTGTCAAACTTTGGATGTTTTGTATGCCTTTTATGTCTTTTTTGGGACTAACTTATTAACTCAGTGCCAAGTGCCAGTTCCTGTTTTTTCCGTGTTTTTGACCCTTTTCATAGGAGGATTTTAAACGGAGTCCAAACAGAACGAAATTTCCAAAAAGATTTTTTCCGAAACAGAAGAAGATCGGGGAACTTGAGAACCAAGGCAGGGGCCACCGGGGACCCCAGAAGCCCCCTAGCCGCGGCCAGGGGGGCCGCGCTTCCCAGGCTTGTGGGCTTCCTAGGCCACCTCTGCCCTAGGTCTTTCACCTATATATTCCCAAAAATTCCGGAAAAAATCAGGAGATCATCAAAAGTACTTTTCCGCCGCCGCAAGCTTGTGTCTCCGCAAGATCCCATCCGGGGCATGTTCTGGTGCCCTGCCGGAGGGGGATTCGGATACGGAGGGCTTCTGCATCAACACCATGACCTCTCCGATGATACGTGAGTAGTTCACCATAGACCTACGGGTCGATAGCTAGTAGCTAGATGGCTTCTTCTCACTCTTGGATCTTCAATACAAAGTTCTCCATGATCTTCGTGGAGATCTATCCGATGTAATCTTCTTTTGCGGTGTGTTTGTCGAGATCCAATGAATTGTGGATTTATGATCAGATTATCTATGAATCTTATTTGAGTTTCTTCAGATCTCTTATATGCATGATTTCATATCCTTGTAATTCTCTTCGAATTGTGGGTTTTGTTTGGCCAGCTTGATCTATGATTCTTGCAATGGGAGAAGTGCTTGGTTTTGGGTTCATACCGTGCGGTGACCTCACCCAGTGACAAAAGGTGTAGCGAGGCACACATCGTGTTGTTGCCATCAAGGGTAAAAAGATGGGGTTTTCATCATTGGTTTGAGATTGTCCCTCTACATCATGTCATCTTGCTTAAGGTGTTACTCTGTTCGTCATGAACTCAATACACTAGATGCATGCTGGATAGTGATACGTCTCCATCGTATCTACTTTTCCAAACTCTTTTGCCCTTGTTTTGGACTCTAATTTGCATGATATGAATGGAACTAACCTGGACTGACGTTGTTTTCAGCAGAATTGCCTTGGTGTTATTTTTGTGCGGGAAATCAAAGTTCTCCAAACGTCCTGAAAATCTACGGGGAGCAGTTTTGGAAAATATAAAAAATATCTGTGCCAAGTTCCACCTGAGGGGGTGGGCCAGTGGGCCACAAGCCCTAGCTCCGCCACCACCCCCTAGTGGCAGTGGGCAGGCTTGTGGGGCCCACACGGCTCTGTCGCCCCCAACCTCAGGTCTATAAGTTCAGTTTCGCCCCAGAAAAAATAAAAAAGAGAAGTTTTCGTCGCGTTTGCGATACGGAGCCGCCGCCACCACCTGTTCTTCATCTCGAGGGCAGATCTGGAGTCCATCTTGGGCTCCGGAGAGGGGAAATCGTTGCCATCGTCATCATCAACCTTCTTCCCTCTCCAACTCCATGAAGCTCTTCGTCGTTCGTGAGTAATCTATTCGTAGGCTCGCTGGGCGGTGATCAGTAGGATGAGATCTATCATGTAATCGAGTTAGTTTTGATGGGGATTGATCCCTAGTATCCACTATGTTCTGAGACTGATGTTGCTACTACTTTGCCATGCTTAATGCTTGTCACTAGGGCCCGAGTGCCATGATTTCAGATCTAAAATTATTATGTTGTCACAAATATATGTGTGTTTTAGATCCGATCTTGCAAGTTGTAGTTACCTACTATGTGTTACGATCCGGCAACCCCGGAGTGACAATAACCGGAACCACTCCCGGTGATGACCATAGTTTGAGGAGTTCATGTGTTCACCAAGTGCTAATGCGTTGGTCCGGTTCTTTATTAAAAGGAGAACATTAATATCCCGTAGTTTCCTTTTGGACCCCGCTGCCACGGGAGGGATGGAGAATAGATGTCATGCAAGCTCTTTTCCCTAAGCACGTATGACGACACACGGAGTGCATGCCTACATCACATTGACGAACGGGAGCTAGCCACATACCTCTCTGTGTTATAACTGTTGCATGATGAATATCATCCAAACAAATCACCGACCCATTTCCTACGAGTTTGTCCTACTGCTGCTGTTACTTGTCTTGCTCTCGTGCTGCTACTACTGTTGCTACTGATGTTACTTGTCTTGCTCTACTGCTGCTACTACTCTTGCTACTCCTGTTACTTGTCTTGCTCTGCTGCTACTCTTGCTACTACTGTCGCTTTCTACTGTTGCTACTTGCTACTGCTGTCACTAGCGTTGTTCCTTGCCACTGCCGTTACTCGCTACTTTGTTGTTACTACTTTGCTTGCAGATACTAATCTTTCAGGTGTGGTTGAATCTGATAAATTCAGCTGCTAATACTTGACAGTATTCTCTCACCTCCCGTCATGCGAATCAACAAATTTGGGTCGAATACTCTACCCTCGAAAACTGTTACGATCCCACGCGCTGGTGGGCGTCAACAACATTCCTCTAGTTTCGATTGTCGGAGAGTGCAAACAGCATTCTTCTGGTGCCGTTGCAAAGGGTAAGAACAGTTGACACCAAGCATTTTTCTGGCGCCGTTGTCGGGGATTGCAATCATCATTTTCCTGGCACCGTTGTCAGGGAGGTATTGCCATATTCTCTGAGTCAATTGGGATTTATATCTGCTGATCACTATGAAGAATCTGAAGGATCTGAAGACCAAAGTCTTGCCCTCAACTACGAGGGGAGGTAAGGAATTGCCATCTAGCTCTGCACTTGATTCACCTTCAGTTATGAGTAAGTTTGCGACATCACCTCCTGCTAGAAATTTTGATATGTCGCCTGTGCCTGATGATGCTATGCTTGATACTATGCCTGATGCTATGCCTGATATTGCTAGAGATGCTATGCTTGATATTGCTTTGCCTGATGATGCTAGAGATGCTATTTTTCCTGATGATGCTATGCTTGATACTGCTAGAGATACTAATTTGCCTGATGTTCCACTAGGGGTATTACTTGATGCTCATATTGCTAGAGTTACTGCCAATGCTCGTGATGCTTCTGTTACTGTCGTTACTATTGAGATAGAACCTGCTTTTGCTCCTGCTAGATCTAGCTCTCCTAGATATGAATTGCATGATATACCTGAGGGTTACGTTATGGACGGAGAGATAGCTGAGGATTTTCTTACGTGTAAGCATGCCTATGACGCTGAGAAATTACTTCTCAAGTGGAAGGAAAAATCTGGGGAAGCTAAGATGAAATACGACCCGAAGTTTGCCACTTCACCTATCTTTATCACCGATAAGGATTATGAATTCTCTGTCGATCCTGAGATAATGTCTCTAGTCAAATCTGATCCTTTTCACGGTTATGAGTCTGAGACGGTCGTAGCCCATCTTGCCAAACTACACGATATAGCCACCCTTTTCACTAATGAGGAGAAGATCCGCCACTACTATATCCTTAAGCTGTTTCCTTTCTCTCTAAAGGATGATGCTAAAGCATGGTTTACCTCTCTTGCTCCTGGATGTATGAGTAGTCCCCAGGAGATGGTCTATTACTTCTGTGAGAAATATTTCCCTGCCCATAAGAAGCAAGCTGCCTTGCAGGAAATATACAACTTTGCTCAATTCCAAGAAGAGAGTCTTCCACAAGCTTGGGGGAGGCTCGTCCAGCTACAGAATGCTTTGCCTGATCACCCTCTTAAGAAGAATTAGATACTTGATATCCTCTATAACGGACTTACCGATGCCTCTAGAGACCACCTAGATAGTTGTGTCGGTTGTGTTTTTAGGGAACGAACTGTAGAACAAGCTGAGACCCTACTGAATAACATCTTGATCAACGATAATGCTTGGACTATTCCCGAACTACCTCCTAAGCCAACTCCTAAGAAAAGAGGTATTCTATTCCTCAGTCCCGAAGATATGCAAGAAGCGAAGAAATCTATGCAAGAGAAAGGCATTAGATCTGACGATGTCAAAAATCTACCACCTATCAAAGAGATCCATGGTCTCGATAACCCGATACAGGTAGTAGAAGTGAATTCTCTGCATAGGTTTGATGAGAGTGATATTCCCTTTGATAAACCTGCTAGCCTATGCTTTGATGAATTTGACAACTTTGTTGCCAAACAACAGAGTTTCAATGATTATGTTGGCAGCCATTTGGAACAAAGTACTCGTATGCTTAGCCATTTAAGTCCATCTGTAGACACAAATGTCAACGATCTGAAGCTTCTGAGTGAACATGCCTCTGTGATTACTACTCTAGTAGAACAAGTACTTAAAGCTCAGAATGACTTGCTCAACAAATTAAATGACAACTCTGTCAGAGTCATTACTAGAGGAGGCAAAATGACTCGGGAACCATTGTATCCTGAAGGTCATCCTAAGAGAATTGATCAAGATTCTCAAGGAATTAATGCTGATACACCAAGTCATCCTAAGGAGAAGAAAAAGGATGATAGAAGCATGCATGCCAGTTCATCAAATACTGTCACACCTGAAGAACCTAATGATATTTCTGCGTCTGATGCGGAAACACAATCTCGTGATGAACCTGAACCTGGTGACAATATGGACAGTGATGTTCATAATAATGCTCAACCTAGCAATGATGAGGATGTAGAGATTGAACCTATGGTTAATCTTGATAATCCACAACCTAAGAGATACGATAAGAGTGACTTCACTGCTAGGAAGCATGGTAAAGAAAGGGAGCCATGGGTTCAGAGACCTATACCCTTTCCTCCTAAGCCATCCAAGAAAAAGGATGATGAGGATTTTGAGAGCTTTGTTGAGATAATAAGACCCATCTTTCTGCAGATGTGGTTAACTGATATGCTCAAAATGTCTCTCTATGCCAAGTACATGAAAGATATCGTGACTAATAAACGGAAGATACCAGATCTTGAGATACCCACCATGCTTGCCAATTACACTTTTAAAGGTGAAACTCCTAAGAAACTTGGTGATCTCGGAATTCCCACTATACCTTGCTCCATTAAAGGAAACTACGTAAGAACTGCCTTATGTGACCTTCGAGCCGGTGTTAGTGTTATGCTGCTCTCTCTCTCTCTCTATCGTAGACTTGAGTTGGATAAGTTGACACCCACTAAAATTTCTCTGCAAATGGCCGACCAATCAACTGCTTTCCCTATCGGCATTTGCGAGGATGTGCCTGTTGTGGTTGCTAACACCACTATCTTAACAGACTTTGTTATCTTGGATATTCCTGAGGACGATGCCATGGTTGTCATCCTCGGAAGACCCTTTTTAAACACTGCAGGGGCTGTTATAGATTGCAATAAAGGCAATGTCACTTTCCATGTCAACGGTAAGGAGCACACAGTGCACTTTTCGAAGAAACGATATCAAGTACATTGCATCAATGCTATAGAAAAGACTTCATTGATTCTCATTGGGAGCTTTGAATGCCCTATTCCTCGTGTCAAGATGAAGTATGATTTTCTTGTTGGGGAGATACATATCCCCATTGAGGTAACTTAGTGGCTATTCGAAAATTCTCCGTTTTCTTTTGCGATTCAAGAAAGTTTTGTCATAAGGATTTGATCAACCCCATTGACGGATTTCTTTCGATGACCATGAGACGGATGAATCAAGGAGTCACATACCTCTATTTTAAGCTTTCATTTTCTTTTGCTTAGAAGAAAAATGATAGAATTAGTTTAGCTTTTCCTGTTTTCTGTTTTAGCGTCCCGGAGAAAAGTACCTCGAAAATAAGAGTTCTCCGATGGTCCTAAAAATTTAGTATGATTTTTTCTGGATGTTTTGAAAAAATTTGGGCCTGAGAGCTGGCCTGGGGGCCAGACCAGTGGGCCACAAGCCCTGCCACCGCCACCTACCCCCCTGGTGGCGGAGTGCAAGCTTGTGGGGCCCACAGGCACCCCCTCCACTCATTCCAACTCTCAGCCTCTTCTTCCACCTCCAGAAAAAATTGTTTCGCGGCTCAAACCCGTGGTCTTGCTCATTTGGCTGTGATTTTCGATCACCTTGCTCAAAGCACCATTCTCTGAACCGTTTTGGGGAAATTACTCCTTGGTAAGTGATTCCTCCATTGGTCCAATTAGTTTTTGCTCTAGTGCTCTATCCTTCGCGTATTCTTGCTACCTTGGTGACCCTGTTCTTGAGCTAGAAATGTTGATTTTAGCTGGTCCCAAGTAGTTTTAGCAAGTGATACAGTCTCTATGCACTTGTAGGAGTAGTTTCTACAAGTTGGGTTAATCTTTATTCACTTTTCTTTCAAAGTCTCTAAAACTTTCAGAATTTTTTAGAGCTAGAAAAAGGAAAAGATGAGGTGGTTCTTGAGAGGCCCTTCAAGCCGTAACCCCAAGGAGGATGAGAAGAACCACCCCAAGTACGTAGTCCCTCGAGTCACAGAAGTTCGAGCGTGCGAGTGGCCAAGTGATGAATTTTTGCGCGCCGCCGGACTTTATGAAGACTTTTATTACTTGGTGGAGAATGCAGGTCTTACTACGTTCGTTGAAGATAAGTGCTCACAATAACTCCTCCTCACCAATATTTTCGTTCAAAGCTTCAACTTTTATCCGAGGTAGAATCCTCCCATGGTTGAGTTCATGATATACGATGTCCCCCAGTGCATGACGCTGCAGGATTTTTGCAATTTATGCAAATTACCTTATGTCGGGGATATCCGTGAACCTCGTCCACGGGACTTGGAGGATTTCATTGGTTCTATTGCTGTTGGAGAGGAGAGAGGAGTGTCTCGCGCTAGAATTGCTAGCGTACATTTTCCTTTGCTTCGGTACTTCTCACTATTTGTGGGAAAATGTTTGATTGGCCGTGGGGAGGCTGGATCACTTAGTTCTCCAGACATTGCGGTTTTGCGGGAAGGCCTTTATAACGATAAGACTTATAGCTTGGCCGCTATAGTAGCTGAACGGTTGAACCTGAACCGTTCTAAAGGTGTTGTCTATGGAGGTATCTATGCTGCCCGTCTTGCCAGACACTTTGAGATACCCATTAGACTGGGAAAGGAAGGAGAGATGCTTCTCCCTGAGAAATATCTGGATTATGACAGCATGGTTCGCCATGATTTTATGGATAGAGATGCTAGTAGACGGATGATTTATAACCTGGTATTTAGTCAAGGTACTCGACAGACTATTACTTTGCCTGCTCCTTCTTTGTTCGATCTTCATGCAGGTAGGTACACTATTATGCCCTCGGACATCTACGCATATTGGGGCTTGGCCCAACCACAGGCGCCCGTGCCCGAGCCGCCAGTCGAGTACCACACGCTAGTTTATCACTGGGAGCCAGAGGAGCTCACACAGCAGTGGCATCCACAGTCTGCTCCGGAGTATCCTGGAGCTGGTTATTTCCCATCATGGGAGTAGACCAAGCTAGGCCAAAAGCCTAAGCTTGGGGGAGTACGTGTTCTCACCGACTTTACATTCATGCTTATGCTTTCACTTTGTTAGTCGGTGTTTACACTTTACCACTGTATTATCCATGCTAGTTTATTTTTGTTTTCTTGTTTTCTTGTTTTGTGTCCTTTTGAGAAAACCCAAAAAGATTTTTCTTTCTTCTTTTGCTTGTTGGGAGCTTTCCCGTGTAAATAGTTTTCTTTTTCTTTGGGTCAAGGTAGAAGATATTGGTTACAATGTTTATTGGTTCTTACATGCTTACCTGTTTAGCTTTCAAAGAGCCATATTACTTTGTCTTCTCCTTTGTGTTTGCCTGCAGATTCAGCTTAGTCCAATGCGCTTATTATTGTTCACATCATTCGATCGTGCAAATGAAAGGCAACAATGATGATATATGATGAAGTGACTGAGACTGAAAAGGTGGTATGAATTCTATCTATTTTGTTTTTGTAAATATGACTAGCTTGTCGACCCAGATTTAGCTTTGTTGTGAGAGAACCATGTTTGCAATGACAACTTAGAGATCATAGTTTCTGATGCCATGCTTATTTAGCTGAGAGCTTATAATGGTTTGTCTTGATTGCCAACATAGACTTTGAGATGACTATGATGTAGTATGATAGGATGGTATTCTCCTTTGAATGTTTCAAGTGGCTTGACTTGGCGCATGTGCATGCATGTAGTTCAAAAAAAATCAACATAGCATCTATGATGTTCGTGTTCATGGTGATTTATATCCTGTTCATGCTTGCATTCAATGTTAGTCAAACTCATTGCATCTTGATGACTGTTGTCGCTCTCTAGTTGGTCGCTTCCCAGTCTTTTGCTAGCCTTCATTTGTACTAAGTGGAATACTGCTTGTGCATACACTTCCATAAACCCAAAAGTTTTTCCATGAGAGTCCACCATACCTACCTATTTGCGGTATTTACCTGCCGTTCCAAGTAAATTTGCATGTGCCATTCTCTAAACCTTCAAGTAATAATTTGTTTTGCATGCCCGAACCGCTCATGTGGTGAGAGGGGGCTATTGGTATCTTCCATGCAGGAGTGTTATCCTCGACATGTTTTTATTCACAATCATTCACGAGAAAGGGGCCGGTAATTGGAATGCCCAGTTCCACGCTTAAATCGAAACATTGCTGTAAAACAAGACTCCCCCCGGATTGATGTTAGTATGGATGGTACCCGAGGATTCGGCTAGCCGTGGAGTGTGATTAATAGGTGGTGGGAGAGTTAAAACTTTACTTTTCTGTTTGGGAACCGCCTATAGCATGAGTAGCATGGAAGATATTGAGAACTCTTGGTCATTGCGTTGACAATGAAAGCATGCCACCCAAAATTATTGTCTCTGTTTTCAAAGCTTGAGCTCTGGCACCTTTGCAAATCAATGCTTCCCTCTGTGAAGGGCCTGTCTATTTATTTTCTTGTGGAGTCATCCTCCTCTTATATAAGCACCAATTAGAGAGCACCTCTGTCATTTTATGCTTTGCTTTTGATTGATATTGAGTATGACTATGACTGGATCTTCGTTGCTATGAATTACAATGTTTAGTCAGCCCTTGATCTTTGAAAGTGCTCTGCATTTATGTTTTGCAGTCTCAGAAAGAGCTAGCGAGATACCACCTATTCATATTGCTTCATTCTTGTTTTGATTGAAGTGTTGGTATTTGAAACTCATTATTATTTGCTTGTTAGCTGATTATGCCATTGATATTAGTTTACCGTGAGACCTTTGTGTCACTTGCTTATGTGGTTAACTTGTGATCTTGCTGAAATTCTGGTTATCAGTTAGACATAGTTGCAACAACAAGATCAAACAGAGTTTGTCAAAGTTTTTCTATCTATCTCAGTTTGTCAACTGAGTTGCTTGAGGACAAGCAAGGTTTTAAGCTTGGTGGAGTTGATATGTCTCCATCATATCTACTTTTCCAAACTCTTTTGCCATTATTTTGGACTCTAATTTGCATGATTTGAATGGAACTAACCTGGACTGACATTGTTACCAGCAGAATTGCCTTGGGGTTATTTTTGTGGAGAAATCAAAGTTCTCCAAACGTCCTGAAAATCTACGGGGAGCAGTTTTGGAAAATATAAAAAATATATGCGCCAAGTTCCACCTGAGGGGGTGGGCCAGTGGGCCACAAGCCCTGGCTCCACCACCACTCCCCTGGTGGCGGTGGGCAGGCTTGTGGGGCCCACACGGCTCTGCCGCCCCCAACCTCAGGTCTATAAGTTCACTTTCATCCTAGAAAAAATAAAAAAGAGAAGTTTTCGTCGCGTTTGCGATACGGAGCCGCCGCCACCACCTGTTCTTCATCTGGAGGGCAGATCTGGAGTCCGTCTTGGGCTCCGGAGAGGGGAAATTGTCGCCATCGTCATCATCAACCTTCTTCCCTCTCCAATTCATGAAGCTCTTCGTCGTTCGTGAGTTTTAGATCTGAAATTATTATGTTGTCACCAATATATGTGTGTTTTAGATCCGATCTTGCAAGTTGTAGTTACCTACTATGTGTTATGATCCGGCAACCCCGGAGTGACAATAACCGGAACCACTCCCGGTGATGGCCATAGTTTGAGGAGTTCATGTGTTCACCAAGTGCTAATGCGTTGGTCCGGTTCTTTATTAAAAGGAGAACCTTAATATCCCGTCGTTTCCTTTTGGACCCCGCTGCCACGGGAGGGATGGACAATAGATGCCATGCAAGTTCTTTTCCCTAAGCACGTATGACGACACACGGAATGCATGCCTACATCACATTGACGAACGGGAACTAGCCACACACCTCTCCATGTTATAACTATTGCATGATGAATATCATCCAAACAAATCACCGACCCATTGCCTACGAGTTTGTCCTACTGCTGCTGTTACTTGTCTTGCTCTGCTGCTGCTACTACTGTTGATACTGTTGTTACTTGTCTTGCTCTGCTACTGCTACAACTGTTGCTACTGTTGTTACTTGTTTTGCTCTGCTGCTACTGTTGCTACTACTGTCGCTTGCTACTGTTGCTACTTGCTACTGCTGTCACTACCGATGTTCCTTCCCACTGCCGTTACTCGCTACTTTGTTGTTACTACTTTGCTTGCAGATACTAATCTTTCAGGTGTGGTTGAATCTGATAAATTCAGCTGCTAATACTTGAGAGTATTCTCTCACCTCCCGTCGTGCGAATCAACAAATTTGGGTCGAATACTCTACCCTCAAAAACTGCTACGATCCCACGCGCTGGTGGGCCTCAACAACATTCTTCTAGTTTCGATTGCCAGAGAGTGCTAACAGCATTCTTCTGGTGCCGTTGCAAAGGGGAAGAATAGTTGACATCAAGCATTTTTCTGGCGCCGTTGCCGGGGATAGCAATCAGATAGCGGTCGATGTGTGGAGTAATAGTAGTAGATGCAGAAAGTATTGGTCTACTTGTCTCGGACGTGATGCCTATATGTATGATCATTGCCTTAGATATCATCATGACTTTGCGCGGTTCTATCAATTGCTCGACAGTAATTTGTTCACCCACCGTAATATTTGGTATTTTGAGAGAAGCCTTTAGTGAACACTATGGCCCCCGGGTCTACTTCACACCATATTTTCAGCCTTACTCTTTTACTTCGTTGCACTTTCCACCTTCATATCTCACTTTGCAATCAATCTTGAGGGGATTGAAAACCCCTTTATAGCGTTGGGTGCAAGCTCTTTTGTGTTTGCGCGGGTACTCTGGACTTGACGAGATTCTCCTACTGGATTGATACCTTGGTTCTCAAACTGAGGGAAATACTTACTACTCCTGTGCTGCATCACCCTTTCCTCTTCAAGGGAAAAACCAACGCAAGCCGAGTCTCCGTCAACGTGTCAATCTCTAGCGCTCTTGTGTGTTGCCGTAGCAGAAGAATTTCTAGCGCCGTTGCCGGGGAGATTCAAGTCAAGAAATCATCCAAGTAAGTGTCGCAAACTCATCTCTTGCATTTACTTTTTTGCCTCTCGTTTTCCTCTCCCCCACTTCTGAAAAACAAAAATTTACAAAAAAATATTTGCCTTTTTCGTTCGCCCTTTTCCCTCGCTTGCTCTTTGTTCGCTTTTGTGCTTGCTTGCTTGCCGAAGTCACCATGACTGAAAAAACCAAACTTTGTGACTTCTCGAATACTAATAATAATGATTTTATTAGTACTCCGATTGCTCCTGCCACTAGTGCGGAGTCATACGAAATCAATGCCGCTTTGCTGAATCTTGTAATGAAAGAGCAATTTTCCAGCCTTCCTAGTGAAGATGTCGCATCCCATCTTAATACCTTCATTGAGCTTTGCGATATGCAAAAGAAGAAAGATGTGGATAATGACGTGATTAAATTGAAGCTTTTTCCTTTCTCGTTGCAAGATCGAGCAAAAACTTTGTTTTCGTCTTTGCCCAAAAATAGTATTGATTCTTGGGATAAGTGCAAAGATGCTTATATATCCAAGTATTTTCTGCCGGCTAAGATTATCTCTCTCCGTAATGATATCATGAAACATGTTGCACAATCTTGGGAGAGAATGAAATTGATGATTAGAAATTGTCCCGCTCATGGCTTGAGTCTTTGGATGATTATACAAATCTTCTACGCTGGCTTGAATTTCGCTTCTAGAAATATCTTGGACTCCGCCTCAGGTGGAACATTCATGGAAATCACGTTAGGAGAAGCCACAAAACTCTAGACAATATCATGACGAACTACTCTCAGTGGCACACTGAAAGGTCACCTACTAGTAAGAAGGTACACGCTATAGAAGAAATTAACTCGTTGAGTGCTAAGATGGATGAGTTAATGAATTTGGTTGCTAGTAGAAGTGCTCCTTTAGATCCTAATGATATGCCCTTGTCTTCCTTGATTGAGAGTAGCAACGCTAGCTTGGACGTTAATTTTGTTGGTAGGAATAATTTTGGCAACAACAATGCTTTTAGAGGAAACTATGTTCCTAGGCCTTTTCCTAGTAACCCCTCTAATAACTTTGGCAACTCCTACAACAATACTCATGGAAATTACAATAGATTACCCTCTGATCTAGAGAGTAATATCAAAGAGTTTATCAACTCACAAAAGATTTTCAATGCGTCCATAGAGGAAAAACTACTCAAAATTGACGATTTGGCTAGGAGCGTTGATAGAATGTCTAGTGATATTGATGCTTTGAAAGTTAGATGTGCTCCTCCCAAGATCAATATGGATGAAACTTTGAAATCTATGCGTGTTTCCATGAGTGAGAGCAAAGAAAGAACCTCCCAAATTCGTGCTAGACATGAATGGCTTAAAAAGGCGTGTTCTCGTGATAAGAATCACGAAGATCTTAAAGTGCTTGGTGTGACTCCCATTGAATCTTTGTTTTCTTGTGTCAAACCTAATGATGATGGGGCTGGATATGAATCCACTTTGGTTGAAAAACGCTCCAATGATTCGGAGTCCATCTATCTTGATGCTAAAAGCATTGAAAGTGGAGTAGAAGATATTAGAACTTTGAGTAGTAATGAAATTACTACTTTGGATTTGAAGGAATTCAATTATGATAGTTGCTCGTTGATTGAATGCATTTCCTTGATGCAATCCATGCTAAACTCTCCACACGCTTATAGCCAAAACAAGGCCTTTACCGATCATATCGTCCAAGCTATGATAGAATCTCTTGAAGAGAAACTTGAATTGGAAGTCTCTATCCCTAGAAAGCTTCAAGATGAGTGGGAACCTACTATCAAAATCAAAATCAAAAACTATGAATGCAATGCTTTGTGTGATATGGGTGCTAGTGTTTCCGCGATTCCAAAGTCTTTATGTGATGTTCTGGGTTTTAATGAGATTGAAGAGTGTTCTCTTAATTTGCATATTGCGGATTCTACTGTCAAGAAACCCATGGTAAGGATCAATGATGTTCTTATTATTGCAAATAGGAACTATGTACCCGTGGATTTCATTGTGCTTGACATTGATTGCAATCCTACATGCCCTATTATTCTTGGTAAGGACTATCGGTGCTATCATCGATATGAAGGAAGGGAATATTAGATTTCAATTTCCTTTAAAGAATGGCATGGAGCACTTTCCTATAAAGAAAATAAGATTACCTTATGAATCCATGATGAGAGCTACTTATGGTTTGAGCACCAAAGACGACGATACGTGATTCTATCGCCTTATCCCTAGCTAAGGGCGTTAAACAATAGTGCTTGTTGGGAGGCAACCAATGAATTTATTTCTTTTTCTTTGTGTTTTGTTGCGTCCACAATATCATAATTCTGTTATGATTGTGTTTTTTCTGTTTCTTTTTGCGTTTGAGCCAAGCAAAACCTTTATGACTAGTCTTGGTGATGGTTGTCTGATCCTCCTGGAAAAAGACAAAAACTTTTTGCTCACGAGATTATTTTTATTTTTTATTCCGAAAGAGGTTTTGAGTTGCTTTTTTTGCTACTGGTTGATATGCCTTTTTACCAGGCAGTCATAATTGTTCAGAATTTTTGAGGTACCATAAGTATAAGAAGTATAAAGATTGCTATAGACTGGTCTGTTTTTGACAGATTCTGTTTTTGTTGAGTTGGCTGCTTGTTTTGATGAAACTATGGATAGTATCGGGGGGTACTAGCCATGGAAAAGTGAGAATACAGTAATCTAACACCAATATAAATAGAAATCAAGATTTCTACAGTACCTAAAGAGGAGGTAGTTTGTTTTGTTGTGCTAATGTTATCACGAGTTTTTGTTTAAGTGTTGCGTTGTGAAGTTTTCAAGTTTTGGGTGATGTTCTCATGGACAAAGGGATAAAGAGTGGAAAGAGCTCAAGCTTGGGGATGCCCAAGGCACCCCAAGCCAAATTCAAGGACACCAAAAAGCCGAAGCTTGGGGATGCCCCGGGAAGGCATCCCCTCTTTCGTCTTCAATCCATCGGTAACATTACTTGGAGCTATATTTTTATTCACCACATGATATGTGTTTTGCTTGGAGCGTCTTGTATCGTAGGAGTCTTTTCTTTTTATTGTATCACAATGATCCTTGCTGCACACCTTTTTCAGAGAGAGACATGCACTCATCGTGATTTTGCTAATTTTGCTCTATGTGCTTCACTTAGATCTTTTAGAGCACGACGATGTGTGACTTGGTAGTTGGCTCATGCTATGAAAGTAGTCCCACAGGTGATAGGTACCCATAGAGGATACAAAAACCTCCATCTTCATGTGCATTGAGTATAAAGAGAAGTCTTGATTCCTCTCAATTAGTTTTGAAACATGGAGGCATCACGTCCGAGACAAGTAGACCGATACTTTCTCCATCTACTACTATTACTCCACACATCGACCGCTATCCAGCATGCATCTAATGTATTGAGTTCATGACGAACAGAGTAATGCCTTAAGCAAGATGACATGATGTAGAGGGATAAACTCAAACCAATGATGAAAACCCCATCTTTTAACCCTTGATGGCAACAACACGATGCGTGCCTCGCTACCCCTTCTGTCACTGGGTGAGGTCACCGCACGGTATGAACCCAAAACCAAACACTTCTCCCATTGCAAGAATCATAGATCAAGTTGGCCAAAAAAAACCACAACTCGAAGAGAATTACAAGGATATCAAATCATGCATATAAGAGATCAGAATAAACTCAAATAAGATTCATAGATAATCTGATCATAAATCTACAATTCATCATATCTCGACAAACACACAGCAAAAGAAGATTACATCAAATAGATCTCCATGAAGATCATGGAGAACTTTGTATTGAAGATCCAAGAGAGAGAAGAAGCCATCTAGCTACTAGCTATGGACCCGAAGGTCTATGGTGAACTACTCACGCATCATCGGAGAGGTCATGGTGTTGATGAAGAAGCCCTCCGTATCCGAATCCCCGCTCCGGCAGGGCACCAGAACGTGCCCGAGATGGGATCTTGCGGAGATAGAATCTTGCGGTGGCGGAAAAGTATTTTCGTGGATCCCTTACGCAGTTTTGGAATTTTTAGGCGGAAGAGGTAGGGCAGATGAGCCACACGGGAGCCCACAAGCCTGCTAGGCATGGGCCGTGCCTAGGGGCTTGTGTGGTCCCCTGGTGGCCCCTGCCTTGGTTCTCAATTCTCGTGCGTATCTTCTCTTCCAGAAAAAATCTTTTCAGAAGTTTTATTCCGTTTGGACACCGTTTAAAATCCTCCTCTGAAAAAGGTCAAAAACACGGAAAAAACAGGAACTGACACTTGGCACTGAGTTAATAAGTTAGTCCCAAAAAAGATATAAAAGGCATTAAAAACATCCAAAGTTTGACAAGATAATAGCATGGAACCATCAAAAATTATAGATACGTTGGAGACGTATCAGCCACCCCCTCCCTCCCACTTATATATAGTGGAGAGGAGATAATCTAGCCGCACAAGGGGGATGAGTCCTCCAATTCGGTTTGGTGGAGGAGGAGTCCTCCTCCTAGTAGGATTGCCCCATGTCTCGTCTATTCGACCGAATAGGCCCATGAGGCTGCCCGCCCAACCCACCAGGGGCTAGTGCGCCACCTCTAGGCCTATGTGGTTCTCCTGTGGGTGGGTGGCCTCTCCTAGTGAACCCCCGGAACCCATTCGTCACTCCCAGTACATTACCGGTAATGCCCGAAATCTTTCCGGAACCCAAATACATCATTCCTATATATCAATCTTCGTTTCTCCATCATTGTGCTGCCATCGTGGTTGTCGCGCCATATATGCTTGTACTACTAAAGCTACTGAACTAGCGATAAAGCAAAGCATCACCGAGAGGTAAAACAATTTAAAGACAACCCTATGGCTCCTGCCGGTTGTCGTAGCATCGACATGCAAGTCGATATTAAACTATTACAACATGATCACCTCATACACCAAATATATAACATCATGTATTTGGTCACATCATATCACATCATACCCTTCAAAAACAAGTTAGACGTCCTCTAATTTGTTGTTGCATGTTTTACATGGCTGTTATGGGTATCTAGCAGGAATGATTCTTACCTATGCAAAACCACAAGGTGATATACAAGTTGCTATTTAACCTTCTCCAAAGACGACCTCTATCAATTCCGATTCAACTATAGTAGGAGAAACAAACACCCGCCAACCATCTTTATGCAACAAGTTGCATGTTAGTCGATGGAACCGGTCTCTCATACGTGGACGATTAAGGTTGGTCCGGGTCGCTTAATCCAACAATACCGACGAGTCGAGAAAAGACTAAGAAGGGCAGCAACATGAATATCAATGCCCACAAACTCCTTTGTGTTTTACTCGAGATGTCATCTACGCATAGACCTAGCTCATGATGCGAGAACGTTACATGGGAAACAAAAAAAATTGTACTCACACATAAGATCTATCCATGGTGATGACCATCTACGAGAGGTGAGATCGGATCCACATACCCTTGTAGATCGCTAAGCGGGAAGCGTTAAGAAACACGGTTGATGTAGTCGAACATCTCCGCGGTCCAAATCGCAAGCCGTCTCGCGATCCAATCACGATCTAGCGTCGAACGGACGGCACCCCCGCGTTCAGCACACGTGCAACTCGATGATGATCTCCACCTTCTTGATCTAGCAAGAGGTGCGAAGAAGTAGATTGAATTCTCCAACAACACGATGGTGTGGTGGTGATGTTGGAGGAGCTGATCCGGCAGGGCTACGCCATGCACTGCCGAACTAGCCTACGGGGTGTCAGGAAGTAGTGGACGGAGAGGGTCTGCGTCGTGGCTTGTGATGCGGCTAGCCTCTTTCCTATACACTATATATAAGTGGGAGGGAGGGGTGGCGCCTGATGGGGTTATAGCCCTAGGATAGGGTCATAGGCCTGACCTATAAGTCCTACCCAAGGGCACCTCATTATTAGCTTGAGGATCACAAGATACCTACCGACTGGATTAAGACAACCTCTGGTCCACTCGGTAGAGAACCACTCGGACGATTATCTTATACTCGACGGTTGGATTCCACTCGGTGAAGACCACAAGCCAGCCGACATAGAAGGCCAGAAGCCACTCCAGCGAGGCTAACGGTCAGACGTTAGATTACTGTAATTAATGTCATTTATGGCATATGTTACCTGTAACGTATGCATTCAATCTCACTTATAGCACCCTCGAAGGCTGGATACTTAGGAGGGGCAGCACACTCTATATAAGCCACCCCTCCCCTCTGGCACAAGGGTTCGCATTCTGTAACACTCATATTTCACTCGACACTAAAGCTCCAGAGCACTAAGATGTAGGGTTGTTACCTCCACCGCAGAGGGGCATGAACTCATACATCCTTGACGTAGCTAGGACTCTGCCCTCTACTTTCGTACCCTACATATCTACTGTCAGGCTTATACCCATGACATTTGGCGCCCACCATGGGGCAGGCGTCTAGGCGACTTCCGGCAAGTTTGTGTTTTTTTTCTCCTTCACCATGTCTTCCGACGGTGATTTGTGCCTGGGTCACGAGATCGTGTTCGGCACACTCATCTTCGTTGCCGACGATTCGGCATGGCTTCCGGAGGCACCTCTCGATGTTCAGGCGCTTCGAGTTTGTGGGGCGACGTTCTTCCGCGCTAGTTCGTGTGGAGTTCTTCTTCGCCAACTGCTACTTCTCGAGCTTGCGTTGGTTTTTCCCTTGAAGTGGAAAGGGTGATGCAGCAAAGTAGCGATAAGTATTTCCCTCAGTTTGAGAACCAAGGTATCAATCCAGTAGGAGTATCAAGATGAGGCACCAATGTTCCTGCGCAAAAATAACCAAACTTGCACCCAACGCGATAAAGGGGTTGTCAATCTGTAGTGCCCCAAGTGTAAACCTTCCCTATTTGGAACCTATTGCAAGTGGGTCCACCTTGTCAGAGATATGATGATATCATTTGTGCCATGACTTCATGTGATGTCCCTTGTATTTTTTCTTCCTTGCATGCATGCATGTCATATCATCTCTTCCACGTATCTTCGTGACTTTGTGATTGCAAGGTGGTAGTGATGATGTGGGGTCTTGTGAGTTCTTGTGATGTGGGTCCAGATGTGTTGTGGTGAAAAGTAGAAGTGGTAGTGTGGTGTTGGATCTTTGCAAAACTCTTTGGTTGCAAACCCCTCTCTCTCTCTCTTTATTCCCTAGTTGCAATATTTACTTGTTCCTTCCCTGTTTTTTAAAATGTCCAATGTTTAGAGAATATTGTGAGGATGATGGAGTGACATATTTGATGTTTTGTTGAGTCGAAATAAGGGTGCAAATAAATCCAAAACAGAAACTAAATTGCTGTTTTGCATTTATTCAAGTTGCTCCAAAAATTCCCTTTGTATTTTATTCAATTAGTTTAATGTTTTCATGACCAGGGACATTTTTATTTTGTTTTTTATCTCCTACACAAGACCCTGTGTTTATTTTTTTTCTTTTCTCTGGTATTTCTTTTAATAGGAATTAGTCCAGGGAGTTGTCTTCTCTCTATCTGGCGCCTAAGTGGGCCTCCTCCCACTCTGGTGGCCCATCTTCCCCTCCTCTTCGCAGCATAGAAGCCTAGCTAGCGACCCTCTCTTCTTCCTCCCGACGTCACGCTTGTACGACCGAGTCTCAACCTCTCGATCGTCCTTACCTTGATCTTGCGGCTCCAGCTCATCCCCCGAGGCTCATATAAGCTCTCCTCTCCCTCCCCCGGGTGGCTAGGGTTCCTCCTCTCCCTCGTCTTCTCCCTCCAGTGCCGCCAGGGCATCACCTCGTCGTCTCCAACGCCATGGCCGGCTCCAGGTGAGCTCGACGCCGGCGGATCGTTGCTCCTCCTCCTGCTCCAACCAGTGCAAGAGGGTGTGATGGTCAAGGCAGGCCCATTCCCGTCAAGAGCGAGCAACGGGAGCCCACGTCGGCGGCCTCGTCTTCCTGCTCTTCCTCCTCTACGGTGGCCGTCCCTGCCGCACCTCGTCGCCCCTTCTTCTTCTTCCACGACGCGTCGCCCTCCTCTCTTGTCTCCCCCTTGGTGAGCAGCCGTAGATCAGCTCCTTCCTCTCTAACGCATGGACTCGCGCTCGTTGTTGGGTCTCTCGGGTGCAGTAGCAGGGTGCAACGCTGGCAGCGACATCAGCTTCTGCTCGTAGATAGCTGTGGCACTAGGGTGGTTTCGAGGCGGGAATGGATCCCCTGCGGGTCCTAGTTCCTCCTCCGCAGCGTAGTATAGCCGTTGGTGGTCGTGGTAGTCGCCGCCGTCCACCTCTGTTTCGTTCACCGGCGAAGTGTATCGTAGCAGAGAGGTTCTCGTAGTGCATGTGTGTGCTTGGGGTGTAGAGCTTGTGATTGGTGTGGTGCTCGCAGGTTTCGGCAGCAGGAGGGGTGCTGTCGTGGGTATAAGCCTGACAGTAGATGTGTAGGGTACGAAAAGGATGGGCAGAGCCTTAGCTACGGCGAGGTTGTATGAGTTCAGGCCCCTCTGCAGTGGAGGTAATAGCCCTACGTCTCAGTGCTCTGGGAGCTTGTTGTCGAGTGGAATATGGAATACCATGAGTTGCTAACCTCCGCACCAGTGAGGGAGGGTGGCTTATATAGAGTGCGCTGCCCTCCACAACGGTTCGGTGCACAGGGGTGGAGTAGTGGTGAATGAATGCCTACATTACAGGTAACGTACGTCTTAAATGCTAATAAAGGCGTGTGGAAACGTACGACCGTTTCCCTGTCGGGGGGTTACGATGTACAGAGTGGAATCCAGTCGGTCAGTTCGATATGCTCCGAATGCTCGTCTTCGACTGGATGGTCGAAGGTCTGCTACCGACTGGATGATGGGAACTTCTTAGTTCAGTCGGAACTGACTAAGGGCCTTGTCCCTTGTGAAGGGTAGTCCTTGGGTAGGACCTATAGGGCAGGCCTATGACCGCTACCCTAGGACTATAACCCCATCATTAGTCCCCGAATGGATTGAGGTTGGAACGACGAAGTGATGCTTGAAGTTTGGATCCGACTGGTACGAATGTGACTTTGGCGTTGCTTGCCTCGATCCATTTTATCTTTTCTGTCCTACGATCCGAGTGGAAGTATTTGTGAAACAAACTGTCGGAAACCGAGTGCTTCTGCGGTATCTTCTGACGTGACCAGTCAACTGACAGCGGTGGATTTTCCGAGATCCTCAAATTTCTGTTACCGCGCGCTCAGCGGGGATGACGCCATCGCGCTCGAGTAGCGCCTGACGCCTCGATTCTCGCGCCTTCATCCTCTCCACTGATATCGCCGCGGTTGGTCGGGGGATAAGGTTTCGGGGCCACCTGCCAGCGACCCGGTCGGAACCTTACTTAAATCCCAGCGGCGAGGGTTTTTCGTTACGCTCGCCGAATCTTTTGCCTTCGCTTGCTCCGCCTTTCTCGCCACCTCCAGCGCACCTAAGCTCCTCTCTCCTCCTTCCTCTCCGCGGATCCTCAACTTCCGCCATGACCAAGGGTCAGACCAGCAAGATGGAGGCGAGGAAGAAGAAGGGGAAGGCGGCGGCTCCTACTCAGCGGCGGCAGCGACCGTTGCCGGGGGGTGGATCCAAGGCGACTTCCTCCCCTCCACGGTGACGGAGGGGGATTTTCTGCAGCTGGTGGAGCACGGGATGATCGTGCACAAGTCGTGGAGGCTGCCGGCGGAGAATGAGGTCGAGCCGGCGCCTCGGGAGGGGGAGCGCGTCCTGCTGCTCAACCATGTCTATCGAGGTTTCTCTCTGCCCCCGCATCCTTTCTTCAAAGGCATTATGAACCACTTCGGGGCGCAGCTTCACCACTTTCCCCCGAATGCTATAGCCCATCTCTCTGCTTTCATAGTTCTGTGCGAGTGCTTCATCGGCTGTCCTCCCCATTGGGGGCTGTTCAAGCACATATTCTCTGCTAGATCTCAAACTATCAAACGACTCAGCCAGTCGGACGATAAAACACATCTTCTCCAGCTCTGCGGAGGCTTAGGTTTCCAGAAAAAGAGTCAGAGTAGTTATCCTGCCCTTCAGCTGAGTGAGTCAGTCAGGAACTGGCAGTCGACGTGGTTCTACTGCCAGGACGTTGCCTGCCCGAATGCCACGACTGGGCTGCCTCCCTTTATCTTAGATCGGCCCGCTCCGCCTAAGCAGCTTGCGCTCACGAAGGCGGAGAAGAATGACATCCAGCCTCTGGTCGACGCACTCGTAGATGTCGTCAGAAGGGGGGTCACCGGCATAGACTTGCTGGAGGTTTTCCTCGGTCGGCGCATCCAACCCATGTAGGCTCGCGACCACGCCATGTGGCATTATACGGGGCCTGAAGATTCCACTCGGACCATCGTTGTGGGCGTGACTGAGGAGAAGGTGACTTTGTGGGTGCTCCAGATCACAGGCGCCTGCGAGAACCCCAGAGGATCCCGGTGAGTGAGGCCTTTCTGCGCGGATAATCCTCCTCCGAACCAGGTGGGTACAATTTGTCGAGTGCACGTAACTGTCTTAGTCTTATTGCTTGCTTGAATCTCTGTGTGACGTCTGATGTCGTCGACTGAATTTTATGCAGAAGTGGACCAACTGGTTTTCTCCCGTCTCGAACGGGAACCCGGCCGAGGAGGAGGAGGAAGGCAGCCAGGAGGGTAGCGTGGAGAGCGCCGAGTATGTCTCCGGCAGCGGGGAAACGGAGGAAGACACTAGTGAGGAAGAGGAGGAAGACGAAGAGCTGGACTCGCATCCCCTGCAGCTAGAGCATCAAACCAAGCGCCGACATGAACCAGCAGTTCCTTCGGTCCCTCCAGCATCCTCGAGTGCTCCGCCCACTGCTCCCGTGGTCCCGAGTGCTCGGAGCACCAAGAGGGCCAGGGATGTTGCTGCTGAATCCGCGGGTCAGCCTTCCAAGGCGGCCAAACCGAGTGGATCTAAACCTCGGAAGGCTTTGCCGCGGATGAGGGTCACTGTTCCCGTCACCTCCACATAAGCGCATTGATCTTCTAATTTCCTCTAATATCCGATTGGACTCTTGTTTAATGGTCGAATGAACTTCACTCGACAGAGTTGCTACCTCCGCCACCTCTCCGGCACGCCAGGAGGATGACCTCATGGACACGGACAACGTCGTCTCGTCTCAGCCAGGTGCGTTGTAGTGACTCCGAGAGTTTTAATTTATCGCGTCGCGAATTCTATCTTCGGTCTTGCCTCTTTCTCTTTCTGAGATCTCGCGTCGTTCGGTCTGTCAGGGGCGATTTGCGTGGACGAGGGTGACCGGGGGAGACCCGAGCAAGCTGCGGAGCCTGTTCTTGAGGCTGCTCCTCCAGTTACTCCTCTCGCCGCAGAAGATTTGCCGATTGAGGTGATGTCGCCGACTGAAACGGCGCTGGTGGCTGAAGAACCGACTGGAGCGGGCCTTGGGATGCCCAAAGAGCCAACGATGCCAGGCTCGTCGAATGTTGAGTTCAACATCCAGCGTCTCCCGGAGGAGCAGGTGGGAGCGGCCAAGGGGGCCATGGTGCAGGCAGAGCTGATGGCGGGGGAAGCCCAGAAGGCATACGACTCCATCGCATCTCTGTGCCAGCGGAGCTTGGAGCTGCGGGATGATATCCGAGTAAGTGGGCTAGTAAGTATTTACTTTTCTCTTGTAACCCACTGGGTGTTCTCGGATACCGTATGATTTTTGCAATGGGTTCACTCTGAGTGAACCCAGTGGGTGTAGTCCCCGAGACTTCTGTCGAGTGCTTGCGCCTGCAGTTGTCTTTATACACATTGTCTTTTACTTGGTCAGATCCATAAATAATATGGTCGACTGCGAACAGTTGTGGCACTTGGGGTGCACTTACTGTAAGAGTCCCCGAGAGTAATTTTACTCAGGTCGGGTAGTATTAGCCTCGTAGGCGTAGTTGTTATCATGTATCTCAATAGGGCGGACCTCCTTGAGTTTCATGCTAGTGGGGTCACTCTCAGTGAACCCACTGGGTGTAGTCCCCGAGACCGCTGTCGACTGCTTGCGTCGGCAGGGGTCTGAAGAACTTAGACTTTTTATTGTTGTATTGTCTGATTGTCTCTTGGTGCCGACTGGCAGAAAACTTGTGAAATGGGGACAGCATATGAGACTCTCAGGGCGGAGAAGATTCAGTTTGCTGGTGAGCTGGATGCGGCGCTGCTTCCAATGGCTGGTATGAAGGAGGTTCTGGCGGAACGAGAGAAGTCGTTGGAGCAGGCTCGTGAAGCGAACAAAGTGTTGACTGAGGAAGTTGTGAAGATGGGGAAACAGAGGACTGCTCTGATGGGACAAATGGACGTGCTGAACAAACGGTGTATAGCTCAGGAGAAATACGTCAGTGACTGGGCTCGGCAGATGAGGACGCGTCTGGCTGGTAAGTCCTGCTTTTTTCGAGTGCCTGTGGTATGTCCGTCACACTCGGTGCTTATTGTTTGCTTGTCCTGTTGCTGCAGATTTTTGCATTGACACTGAAGCTGAAGCGGCTGACGTGGAGCGGTCGATTCGATAGAACGTTCCACTCGGCGAGGACGCCAATCGAGATCTGCTCCGAGCGCACATCCGCGTGGGCAAAGTTGGCCCTTTCATCGGTCGACTGAGAGAGGTCGTCGGCCGAATCGACAAGGAGCTTTGGCCTGAATATGAGTCGCGGCAGGAGATGGGAAACTTGATGACTCGAATGGAGGAGATCCCAAACCGAGTGCAGTCATGGAAGAAATCTGCGGCTCGTTATGGTGCAGATGTTGCTCTGTCCCTGGTCCGAGTTCATTGCAAGGAGGTGCGCGAGGAGAAGCTGAAAGCATTGAAGGTCGCCAACACGAAGAAACTATGATTCGAAGACTTCATGGAAACCTTCCTTGAGAGTGCCACCCGCATCGCCGACGGTATCGATCTGGACACGTTCGTAGAGCCCTCCAGTCCTGGCGTTAATCCGGGTGATGCGTAAGAAAACTTTATCCTCGGTATGCCGAGTGTTGATTTGTACGGAACTTTGGCCACTGCTGTTGGCCGTCACATTCTTGGATCGGTGCGGGTAAGCTTGATCCGCACCGAGTGAACTATCTTTGTTTGAACTTTTGAATCCGAATCAAATCGTTTGCTCTTGTGTTGCAATTTTGCCTCGATTTTTTGTTTGGCGTTTCTTGGTGAAGCCAATGGCAAACATGCGTAGCATGTAAGTATCAGTTGCCTTGACATCTGCATGAGCCTCTGTGAGGGTCGTGCGGGGTCTCCGAGTGGGTCTGCAGGGTACACTCGAGGGCAATAGAGTACTTAGGCGATTCATGATCGCAGCTAAGTCGTCGAGTGCGTCGGACAGGTCTCACTCAAAGGGAGTTGGTACTCATGTAATTGTCAGTGGTCTTGACATCCACATGAGCCTCAATGAGGGTCTGGTGAGTGTCCCCGAATGGGTCTGTAGGGTACACTCGAGGGCAATAGAGTACTTAGGCGATTCATGATCGCAGCTAAGTCGTCGAGTGTGTCGGACAGGCCTCACTCGAAGCGAGTTGGTACTCATGTAATTGTCAGTGGTCTTGACATCCACATGAGCCTCAATGAGGGTCCGGTGAGTCTCCGAGTGGATCTGAAGGACACACTCGAAGGTCAAAAAATACTTGGGCGATACGGGATCGCAGCTATGTTGTCGAGTGCGACTATGAGGTCACACTCGGTGCGAAGTGTTAGTCATGTAGTTGTCAGTTGTTTTGACATCCACATGAGCCTCAATGAGGGTCTGCTACTCATGTAGTTGTCAGTTGTTTTGACATCCACATGAGCCTCAATGAGGGTCTATTACTCATGTACTTAGGCGATTTTGGAACGCAACTAAGTCCCCGAGTGTGACGTTAAGTGCACACTCGAAGAAAGTTAATACTTAGGCGATTCTTGATCGCAGCTAAGTCTCCGAGTGCGACGTTAAGTGCACACTCGGAGAAAGTTAGAACTTAGGCGATTCTTGATCGCAGCTAAGTCCCCGAGTGCGACGTTGTAGTGCACACTCGGAGAAAGTTATTACTTAGGTGATCCTTGATCATAGCTAAGTCCCCGAGTGCGACGTTTAGTGCACACTCGGAGAAAGTTATTACTTAGGTGATTCTTGATCACAGCTAAGTCCCCGAGTGCGACGTTTAGTGCACACTCGGAGAAAGTTATTACTTAGGTGATTCTTGATCACAGCTAAGTCCCCGAGTGCGACGTTTAGTGCACACTCGGAGAAAGTTATTACTTAGGTGATTCTTGATCACAGCTAAGTCCCCGAGTGCGACGTTTAGTGCACACTCGGAGAAAGTTATTACTTAGGTGATTCTTGATCATAGCTAAGTCCCCGAGTGCGATGTTTAGTGCACACTCGGAGAAAGTTATTACTTAGGTGATTCTTGATCACAGCTAAGTCCCCGAGTGCGACGTTGTAGTGCACACTCGGAGAAAGTTATCACTTAGCTGATTCTTGATCACAGCTAAGTCCCCGAGTGCGACATTGTAGTGCACACTCGGAGAAAGTTATTACTTAGGTGATTCTTGATCACAGCTAAGTCCCCAAGTGCGATGTTTAGTGCACACTCGGAGAAAGTTATTACTTAGGTGATTCTTGATCACAGCTAAGTCCCCGAGTGCGACGTTGTAGTGCACACTCGGAGAAAGTTATCACTTAGCTGATTCCTGATCACAGCTAAGTCCCCGAGTGCGACATTGTAGTGCACACTCGGAGAAAGTTATTACTTAGGTGATTCTTGATCACAGCTAAGTCCCCGAGTGCGACGTTTAATGCACGCTCGGAGAAAGTTAGAACTTAGGCGATTCTGGATCGCAGCTAAGTTTTTTTTTTTTTTGAGACCGGAGTCTGCGACCGCGGAAGAATTCTGAATCTGCGAAAGCTCAATCTGCTTTATATTATTTCATCTATACTTGTTCTTTACATTGCTTCAGTCGACGGTCACGTGTAGAAACGCTTCAGGAGATCTCCGTTCCATGCTCGCAGCTCGTCTATCTCCCTGTCGCTGTTGTAGAGTATGTATGCTCCGTTATTCAGTACTTTGGAGATGATGAAGGGTCCTTCCCAGGAAGGAGCCAACTTGTGGGGTCTTTGCTGATCCACTCGGAGCACCAGGTCGCCTGCTTGGAACGTGCGACTCCTGACGTGGCGTGCATGAAAGCGCCATAGATCTTGTTGATAAATGGTTGAGCGAGTCAGTGCCATCTCGCGCTCCTCCTCTAGAAGGTCCACTCCATCTTGCCTTGCTTGTTCTGCTTCAGCTTCGGAGAAGAGTTCGACTCGTGGAGCATTGTGCAGCAAGTCACTCGGAAGGACCGCTTCTGCTCCATAAACGAGGAAGAACGGTGATTGCCCTGTAGATCTGTTCGGGGTTGTGCGGAGACCCCAAAGCACTGAAGGTAACTCGGTGACCCATGCGCCAGCGGCATGTCCCACCTCTCGCAGGAGTCGGGGCTTCAAACCTTGCAGAATAAGTCCATTCGCCCGCTCTTCTTGTCCATTGGATTGAGGATGTGCTACGGAAGCAAAATCCACTCGGATACCTTGGCTTGCACAGAAACCTTTGAATCTGTCCGAGTCGAAGTTTGTTCCGTTGTCCGTGATTATGCTGTGAGGCACACCGAATCTGGAGATGATGTCCCTGACAAACTTGATTGTTGTTAGAGCATCGAGCTTCTTGATGGGCTTGGCTTCAATCCATTTTGTGAACTTGTCGACTGCCACCAACACATGTGTGTATCCTCCTTGTCCTGTCCTGAATGGACCGACTGTATCTAATCCCCATACCGCAAACGGCCACACAAGAGGGATTGTCTTCAACGCAGATGTCGGCTTGTGGGACTTGTTGGAGTAGAACTGACAGCCCTCACATCGGTCGACCATATCTTTAGCCATCTCATTTGCCTGCAGCCAGAAGAAACCAGCCCTGAATGCCTTGGCGACGATTGCTCTCGAAGAGGCGTGATGACCGCAGGTCCCTGAGTGAATATCTTCCAGGATTAGCTACCCCTCCTCTGGAGAGATGCATCGTTGAAGAACGCCTGAAACGCTTTCCTTGTACAATTTGCCATCAATGACAGTGAATGACTTCGACCTGCGGACTATCTGCCTGGCCTGGACTTCGTCTTCTGGTAGTTCGTGCCTCGGGATATATGCAATGATTGGCACAGTCCAATCGGGGATGACAGCAAGAATCTCCATGACCAGATCAATCACAGCAGGTACATCGACTTCAGTCGGATCTGTTGAACTCTTTGGTTGTACTGGTTCCTCCGTGAAAGGATCTTCTTTGACTGAGGGAAGGTGAAGGTGCTCGAGGCAGACGTCACTCGGGACTGGTCTCCGAGTGGATCCGAGTTTTGCCAACTCATCAGCTGCTTGGTTCTTCAGTCTCGGAACATGGTGAAGTTCTAGACCTTCAAACTTGTTCTCAAGCTTCCTCACTGCATTGTAGTATGTGGTCATGGTGGGGTTCCTCACGTCCCACTCTTTCATCACTTGATTGACCACCAAATCCGAATCGCCGTAGACCATCAGGTGACGGACGCCGAGTGAGATGGCCATGCACAATCCGTAGAGGAGAGCTTCATACTCTGCCTCGTTGTTGGAGGAATCGAAGTGTATGTATAGCACATACTTGATCTTGTCGCCCTTTGGCGATATGATCACAACGCCAGCGCCGGAGCCATTCAACATCTTGGACCCATCGAAGAACATTGTCCAATGGGCCAAGTAGATGTGGGTCGGTTGTTGTTGTTCTATCCATTCTGCTATGAAGTCAGCCAGAGCTTGAGACTTAATAGCTTTCTTGGCCTCGAACTTGATATCGCAATACAACATCTCCATTGCCCACTTCGCCACTCGGCCTGACGCGTCCCGATTGTGGAGGATTTCCGACAACGGAGCATCAGAAACGACAGACACCGAGTGGTCTTGGAAATAATGGGCCACCTTCTTCGCAGTCATGTAAATCCCGTAGATAAGTTTTTCATAGTGGGGATACCTCTGCTTGGAAGGAGTCAGGACTTCAGAGACGTAGTACACTGGCCGCTGAACTTTGAATGCTTTCCCTTCTTCTTCTCGTTCGACTGTAAGAACAGTGCTGACGACTTGATTTGTAGCCGCGATATACAGAAGAAGGGGCTCTTTACTGAGCGAAGCAGTAAGAACCGGCTGGGTGGAAAGTAGGACTTTGAGGTCGTCGAATGCGACTTGGGCTTCCTCTGTCCACTCGAAAGTATCTGATTTCTTCATGAGTCGGTACAGAGGAAGCGCTTTCTCGCCGAGTCGACTGATGAACCTGCTCAAAGCCGCTAGGCAACCTGTGAGCCGTTGAACATCGTGTATTCTGACCGGCCTCTCCATTCGGACGATGGTCCCGATCTTTTCGGGGTTGACATCGATCCCTCGTTCGGAAACGAAGAAACCGAGTAACTTTCCGCTGGGAACGCCGAATGAGCATTTGGCGGGGTTGAGCTTGATATCGTACCTACGAAGGTTGGCGAATGTTTCTGCCAAGTCAGTCAGCAGGTCGGAACCTTTGCGTGACTTGACTACAATATCATCCATACATGCCTCCACATTCCGACCGATCTAGTCAAGGAGGCATTTTTGGATCATGCGCATAAAGGTAGCTCCTGCATTCTTCAAACCGAACGGCATAGTGATGTAGCAAAAGCACCCGAATGGGGTGATGAAGGCTGTTTTTAATTCATCGGGGCCATACAGACGGATCTCATGATAGCCCGAGTAGGCATCAAGAAATGACAAACGCTCGCAACCCGCAGTCGAATCGACAATTTGATCTATGCGGGGGAGCGGAAAATGGTCTTTCGGGCAGACCTTATTGAGATGCTTGAAGTCGATGCACATTCGGAGCGACTTGTCCTTCTTGGGCACCATGACAACATTGGCGAGCCACTCGGAGTGGTGAACCTCATGAATGAAGTTGGCTGCCAGCAGCTTGGCCACCTCTTCCCCGATTGCCTTCCTCTTGTGCGCGGCGGATCGGCGCAGGCGCTCTCGGACGGGCCGAGCGGTGGGATCCACATGCAGTCGGTGCTCAGCCAACTCCCTGGGTACACCTGGCATGTAAGAGGGTTTCCATGCAAAGATGTCCCAGTTCTCACGGAGGAATTGGGTGAGCTCGGCTTCCTATTTAGGATCGAGGGTGGTGGAGATTTTCGTCGGGGCAGCAATGTCGTCCGTCGGGTGGATGCTGACCTTCTTCGTCTCTCCCGCCGACTGGAATGCAGACTCTGAAGCTGGCTTCTTCGAGCGCATCAGGTCGGCGGGGTCGACTGTTTTCTTGTACTCGTCGAGCTCGAGGACGGCCATCTGCTGGTCGGCGATTCTTGATCCCTGCTGCAGACACTCTTCGGCCTGCTGTCGATTGCCCGTGATGGTAATCATGCCTTTCGGGCCTGGCATCTTCAGCTTCAGGTATACGTAACATGGACGGGCCATGAAACGCGCATACACTGGGCGGCCCAGAATTGTGTGGTAAGCGCTCTGGAAGTCCACCACTTCGAACGTCAGCTTTTCCTTGCGGAAGTTCTTGTCGGAGCCGAAAACGACGTCCAACGAGATCTGGCCGAGTGACTTGGCCTTCCGTCCAGGGACGACTCCATGGAACTGCATGCTGCTCTCACTGAGTTTGGACATCGGAATGCCCATCCCCTTGAGTGTGTCGGCGTACATGATGTTCAGGCCGCTGCCGCCGTCCATGAGGACTTTGCCCAGTCGGACTCCTTCCACCACCGGGTCGACGACCAGAGCCTGTCTCCCTGGGGTGGGTACGTGTGCTGGATGATCCGACTGGTCGAAGGTGACCGCAGTCTGAGACCATTTGAGGAACTTGGGGTTGGTAGGGGTGGCCATGTTCACCTCCCTGTTCACCAGCTTCAGTCGACTCTTGCTCTCAACGTCAGCAAAAATCATGAGTGTTGCGTGGACTTGGGGAACGGATCCTCCTTGTCCTCCTCATCCTGTTCGTTTTCCTTTTCACTCGGTTGCCCTTCGCCGAACCCCTGGATCAGGAGGCGACACTGTCGAGTGGTGTGCTTTGGATATATGGGGTTGCCCTCTTCATCCATCTTCGTATGAACCGGGCATGGCTGGTCCAGGATGGGATTATTGAACTGCTTCTTCTTGGGAGTAAACTGCGCCTTCCCTTTGCCCTTGAACTTGGCATTGGTCACAGCTGCAGCTTCTGCCTGCGGAGTGGACGGAGCTTTCTGCTTTTGCTTCCGAGTGTTAGTCTCGTCTCCGTCGCCGACTGTCTTGTGCTTGCCGCTTCGGATGCGGTCCTCTTCTTTGCCATTTGCATAGCATGCTGCAATCTCCATCATCTTGCTCATGGAGATGTCACCTGTTCGGCCGAACTTTAGGTACAGATCTCTGTACCGCACGCCTGCCTTGAAGGCACAGACTGCTTGATGCTCGGTGACGTGCTCCACCGTGTGGTAGAGAGTTGTCCAACGCTGAATGAAGTCATGCAGGGACTCATTCTGCTTCTGGACGCAATGCTGGAGCTCCACGAGGCCCGCAGGGCGCTTGCACGTCCCTTCGAAGGTCTTGATAAACACTCGGGCCAGATCTGCCCAACTGTAGATGCTTGAGGGGGCCAACTGATTCAGCCACGCTCGCGTCGAGCCGTCGAGCATCACAGGGAGGTGCTTCATGGCGACATGGTCGTCCCCTCCTCCGATCTGGACTGCCACTCGGTAGTCATCTAGCCATGTTTCTGGCTTGGACTCTCCTGTAAACTTGCTGATTCCCGTCGCCAATCGGAAGTTGGGCGGGATGTCAGCCGAACGGATGGCTCGACTGAAACACTCGGGACCAGACACGATGGTCCTGCTTCCACTCGGACGGTCCATATCGTAACCATCGCGGTGGGCTCGGCCTCTGTCGACCCTTCGTTGGGTGATACACCCTCTTGCGTCGAGCCTTGGGTCGTAAGTGTCGCCAACTGAACGTCGATCATCATGATGTCGGGGCCCGAAGGGCCCACCCCGCAGAGGGGTGCGTGAACGGCGGCGATCTTCGTGATTTATGGAACGACTGCCTCCCCTGTGCCGCTGATGGGAACCAGGGATGTGAACCGATCGATGCGTATTCGCATGAACAGAACTATTATAGATCCTGTTGTGCGACTGGGAGACTGCCGAATTCTGCTGCTGCGCCGTGTGCAACAAGGCGCGGATTTGCTCGATCCCTCTACCAGCCTCTGAATCAGTCGGCTGAAGGGAATCGGCTATCTTGGCAGCCGCAGCCAAGTTGAGGAGGGGTGTGCGAAACAACTCCACGTTGCTCCACCGAGTGTGCCGACTGGCAGAACAGCGAGGCGGACGACGCGCGCCGGACGTTTCGCCGATTTCGTGCTCGTTCCGGCCAGCTTGACGGGGATCTTCATGGGAGTTGGTCATGTGTACTTCTGCTGCAGGCCCGCGACCCGCGTACTCGGAAGGAAACTCAGTCGGAACCGAGGCCGAGTGCTGGGACAGCGGGGCAGCCACAATAGACTCTAGAACGGACACTTGTGAAGACGCGTTCTGGCACGCCTGGGCGTGTTGCACCCAACGCTGGAGCCGCGGACGGCGGGACCGCTTGCTGCGGCGCGAGACGGCGGTGTAGGTCGACACCAGAGCCGACTACTGGAGAAGAAGAATGATGCGGGCGTCGGCACGGAAGTGCGTAGCCCCACGACGGGGAAGCGCCTGGACGTCGAGAGGAGCATCCCGAAGCCACGCCGAATCGTCAACGATGAAGGAGAGAGCGCCAAAGAAGACCTGGTGACCCATGCTCGAATCTCCACCGGACGACATGACGAAAGGAAGTAGTCGCAAACTCGTCGGAAGTCGCTTAGACGCTGGCCCCATGGTGGGCGCCAACTGTCGTGGGTATAAGCCTGACAGTAGATGTGTAGGGTACGAAAAGGATGGGCAGAGCCTTAGCTACGGCGAGGTTGTATGAGTTCAGGCCCCTCTGCAGTGGAGGTAATAGCCCTACGTCTCAGTGCTCTGGGAGCTTGTTGTCGAGTGGAATATGGAATACCATGAGTTGTTAACCCCCGCACCAGTGAGGGAGGGTGGCTTATATAGAGTGTGCTGCCCTCCACAACGGTTCGGTGCGCAAGGGTGGAGTAGTGGTGAATAAATGCCTACGTTACAGGTAACGTACGTCTGAAATGCTAATAAAGGCGTGTGGAAACGTACGACCGTTTCCCTCCCTGGGGGGGTTACGATGTACAGAGTGGAATCCAGTCGGTCAGTTCGATACGCTCCGAATGCTCGTCTTCGACTGGATGGTCGAAGGTCTGTTACCGACTGGATGATGGGAACTTCTTAGTTCAGTCGGAACTGACTAAGGGCCTTGTCCCTTGTGAAGGGTAGTCCTTGGGTAGGACCTATAGGGCAGGCCTATGACCCTACCCTAGGACTATAACCCCATCAGGTGCCCTCCTCGTAGCCCTAGCGCATCCCGTCGTAGCACTGCAGCAACAGCAGAGTAGCGCCGGCGAGACCCCTTCCCTGTTCCGGCAAGCGTCGGAGCAGAGTAACAAAGAGGGGTTCCTTTTCTTCTCTTGCAGTTCCTTCTTTGTTAGTTAACGTATCGTAGCATGGTGGTAGTTGTGTATGTGTGCTAGTTGGAGGTGCTGGGTTCGATCCCCCCCTCGGCATTTGTTTTTCTTTGCTCTTGCACAGCAGGAGCAAGGAACAAGTTACTCTGCCTGTTCCCCTCTCTCTGTCGACTAGATGCTAGCATCGGAGTGGTTTGGCTTGGTGGCTTAGATGCAGGGACACTGGGGTTCAAATCCCAAGCTGATCCCTTTTCTTTTTTTACCTTCTTTCTTTTTTTACCCTTGCTTTGGTTGCTATACTTGTGCCTGGATCAATGGGTGACAAGTGTCATTATATTTTTTCCCTTTTGCTTGCTGGAGGAGTGGCAGAAAGCATGTATGTGTGTTCATGTGTGTTATTGTAGATGTGTGTGTTTATGTGTGTGTGTGTGAGAGTGCTTGAGGGTGAGTGTGTGTGCAAGTGTGTGTGTGGCTCTACACACATGCTTGTGCAATTGCATAAGTACTTGAGATGAGCCTTGTGTTGTGTGTTCTAGTAGATTCATGTGCATGTGAAGATAGTGTGGTGATATGATGGTTCCATGTTTTATCTTGTTTAGTAGATCCCCTTCATTTAGGTTCTTGGGAGTAAGTGCTTTCCTTGAGATTGTGGTGTTGATATGTATAGGGTGAAAATATCCCCTTTGCAACCTGTGCACTTCCTCATGAGAGAGGGCATGATGTTTGTGTGTGTGTGGGTTACTTAGTGAGAAGTATTTGTGTTGTTCATGTGCTTGACACCAACGTGGGGTCCAAACCCTCATGTACATATTGTCTTTGTGCACATGAGCATAGCTATGTGATAGTTGTTCTAGTGAGAGTTGCATGAAATGTTGCACTATTCACTATGTTGGATTCTATGTAGTTTTTCCTTCCTAGTTTGAGCTCACTTGCTCCAAGCAAGTGCATATGTTTTATATATGTTTTTTTGGGTAGAAATATCCCAGGAATCCATTGGTGAAATCATTTTTTCCATTGGAACATTTTCTGGAAAAGTCATATTTGCATTTTCTTCTAAGTTTAGAGCTTGGTTCCATGGATTGTGATGTGCTCTTGTATTTGTTTCTTGGTTGTGGTAGTAGAGGGTGACCCCCTCTACCACATGTTGGTTTCAATTCATGATTTGGAATCCATGTGTGCAAGTTGCGCCCATCCAAAGTAGGCAGGTGGCTGAAATTCCAGATTAGTGAAAATCTGAGAATTTCACTAAGTCTGAGAATCTGGTTATATTTTCTTCTCCTGTAGATGAGGTTGTGCTGGTCATTGTGTTGTGATCTAGCCCTAGATTTAAATTAGAAAGTTGGACCTGGTATGTTTGTCTAGATCCCTGAAAAATTTCATGTCATTTGGAGCCCTGTAGGTATTGTTTTGGCTGCTGTCAAAAAGCTTCAGAGCAAAGACAGAAAGTTAGGTGCAGGAATTTTCACTAAGTCCCTGAGATCTGATGGTTTTGGGCAAGTTTGCAGCCTTATAACTTTCTGTGTTTAATTCCTTTTTGTGTGATTCTTGCTTGTGCTGGTAGTATTCTTGGCTAGCTACATCCAAATTTATTATTTGTCATAGTTGGGTGGCTGTAGGTGCTTTGCATGTAGCTCACAAAGTGCTATGATGCAGTTTATGCCAGATTATGTAGTTTTGTCATTTTGATGTTTGTGAGTGCTTAGTTGATGTTGTGGTGTTCTTCCTTTCTCCACCACATCCATGATGGGTTTTTTTATGTCTTGGCAACCTGGGAATACCATATTTGTGCCATTTGAGTGTGTGGTGAAGATTTTGACACGTAGGGCTTCATATCTTCTTTCGTTGATTCTCGTTGATCCGTAGCTCCGATTGTATTGTTCTTTATATGGTTTTGCATCGATTTATCGAGACGCATCTTATCATGTCATTCTCATGCATGTAAAAATAGCTTAGGGTACAGTTCTGTCCAGGAACTTGTATTAGCTTCTTTTGCTTGTGCTACTGATAGAAATTAGTGATGCATGCTCATATTCATCTCATGCATCATGTGCTTGTTGCATCTTGAGGTGTTGTTGTTCATTGGATGTTATTCTTATGTTGGGTAGCACCGGGATCGGAGAACGAGTACGTGGATTCGGGAGAGTACGTGTAGGACGAACAAGAACCATTCCAAGCTGAGGATATCACAGGCAAGATGATATGACCTTGATTCCATCTATAGACTTGTTATGCTAGTTTTGGGATTCCATGTCATATTTCTCGTTGCCTAACACTGAATTAAATTGCCTCTTGATATGCCATGAACCCAAACACTGATCCCTTCCTAGCAAACTTGAATGGCTAAGTAGGCTTTGCTCAGCTACTAATGTTAGCGTTGCTAGATGCAGGTGCTTTGTCTCATGTGACAACATGAGCTTGATATCATTATCTTAAATTTTGTTATTTAATTAATGCACCTATATACTTGGTAAATGACGGAAGGCCTAGCCTTTTGCCGGGTGCTTTGTTCCGTTATTGCCGCCATAGTTACCGGCTACCGGTGTTTGATTCCATAATGATCGCTCCTAACACGTTCGGGGTTGTTATGGGGACCCCCTTGATAAATCGTGTAGTGCTAAGGCTTGTCCGGCAGGACCCAACATTGGTGTTAATTTGCTAATCACTTAATAATAATCTGCATAGGGAATAGCTACCCCGAGGAATTTAATCAACAACCCGGGCCAGTGCTCCTCGTGAGTGTTGGTCCAAACTAGAGTCGTGTGCGGGGCCAACCCGGGGCAACTAGGGAGATGTCTATCAGGCCACTGTACGCTATGCTCATCCGGTGTATCCTGAGACTGAGATACGCGGCTCTTATCAGGGTCGTCGACACGTCGGGAGGTCCTGCTAGTCTTGTCTTACCTTAGCGATATATCTTGCGTATAGGAATCCCAGTGAAGCTTTGGTTTTCCCCAGAGTTGAGGTTTTCCTCTAAGGAATCCGACGAGATCACGAGATTCGTGATAGAGGATTACTTTGCGGCCTGTGTACGTTTGTGATGGACTAGTTGGAGCACCCATGCAGGGTTTAATCTTTCGGAAAGCCGTGCCCGCGGTTATGTGGCAACTTGGAATATTTTGTTAACATCCGATAATAGATAACTTAAACTTAAACTATTAAAATTGCCAACCGTGTGCGTAACCGTGACTGTCCCCTCGAAGATCTCTCTTCGACCGGGAACACGGTGGGGTTATGTTTGACGTAGGTAGGTGTTCAGGATCACTTAGTTATCAAGTATTTGACGACCTCTAGAATAGTTCACCTTCATAAATGCTCTACGTAAGTTAGCCACCAAATCAAGCTTAGGATGCTACAACCTTAAACACTTCACCTTATCCTACCTAATAACTTGACTAGTTCTGGCACCAAGGTCTTAGATTGCTGAGTCCCCGTGGCTCACGGATTCCTCCACAATACCAACAAGTTCAGGTACCCCAGAGACAGATGATCCCGACGGCACGCAGCTGGCATGGCAGTACGATGAGGAGACAGACCGCCTGTACGTGAACTATCCAGAAGATTGAGGCATGGTCGTGATCGTGGGCCTGCAGGTAGGGTAGCATAGCATTTCTATGTTTTGTAGTCCGTAGCGGAACTACTTTGGTTGTATGCATGATGTACTCTTATATATTTATGAGAAGGCAATTGAACCCCTGATTGTCTATCTTTATTATTATGTATGTGTTGTGTTACCTGTTTGCCGGACGCTTAGATGCGCTCCTTTCCAATTCGGGGCCCCAGATCGGAAAGGACCGCATCTTGGTCGTTACACAATCCCTTCACGATCATTTGCAAGGTGAGATCTGACGGTGAAAAGTGCAACAAAGTAAATCTGTAGATCTGAAAATATGATGTGAAGTAGACCCGGGGGCCATAGTGTTCACTAGAGGCTTCTCTCATGATAACAAGTATTACGGTGGGTGAACAAATTATTGTCGAGCAATTGATTGAATCGCGCAAAGTCATGATGATATCTAAGGCAATGATCATACATATAGGCATCACGTCCGAGACAAGTAGACCGATACTTTCTGCATCTACTACTATTACTCCACACATCCACCGCTATCCAGCATGCATCTAGTGTATTGAGTTCATAACAAACAGAGTAACGCCTTAAGGAAGATGACATGATGTAGAGGGATAAATTCATGCAATATGATATAAACCCCATCTTTTTACCAATGATGGCAACAACATGATCCATGCCTCGCTACCCCTTCTGTCACTAGGTGAGGACACCACACGGTATGAACCCAAAACCAAGCACTTCTCCCATTGCAAGAATTATAGATCAAGTTGGCCAAACGAAACCCACAACTCGAAGAGAATTACAAGGATACGAAATCATGCATATAAGAGATCAGAGGAGACTAAAATAATATTCATAGATAATCTAATCATAAATCCACAATTCATCGGATCTCGACAACACACCGCAAAAGAAAGTTACATCGGATAGATCTCCATGAAGATCATGGAGAACTTCGTATTGAAGATCCAAGAGAGAGAAGAAGCCATCTAGCTACTATCTATGGACCCAAAGGTCTGTGGTGAACTACTCACGCATCATCGGAGAGGCAATGGTGTTGATGAAGAAGCCCTCCGTGTCCGAATCCCCCTCCGGCAGGGCACCAGAACATTCCCCGGATGGGATCTTGGGGAGACAGAAGCTTGCGGCGGCGGAAAAGTATTTTTGTGGCTCTGTTCTTTGGTTTCAGGATTTTAGAGCATTTATAGGCGAAAGAGGTAGGGCAAAGGAGCCACGTGGGACCCACAAGCCTGCCAGCCCCCCCCCAGGCCGCAGCTAGGGGCTTATGACCTCCCGCGAGGTCTCTTGCCTTGGTTCTCAAGTCCCCTGCGTATCTTCTGTTATGGAAAAAATCATCCTGCAGGTTTTATTCCGTTTGGACTCCGTTCAATTTTCTTTTCTGAAAAAGGTCAAAAACACGGAAAAAACACAAACTGGCACTTGGCACTGAGTTAATAGGTTAGTCCCAAAAAATATATAAAATAGCATATTCATGCATATAAAACATCCACAGTTGACTAGATAATAGCATGGAACCATCAAAAATTATAGATGCGTTGGAGACGTATCAAGCATCCCCAAGATTAACTCCTGCTCGTCCTCGAGTAGGGAAGTCATAAAGACCGAATTTATGATGTGGAATGCTACCTAACATATTTGTCCTTTGTAACTTCTTTCTTGTGGCATGAATGTTCAAATCCGTAAGATTCAAAACAATAGTTTACTATTGACATGAAAACAATAATACTTCAAGCATACTAGCAAAGTAATCATGAACTTTTGAAATAACAAGGCCAAAGAAAGGTATCCCTACAAAATCATATAGTCTTGCTATGCTCCATCATCCCCACACAACGAATTTAAATCATGCACAACCCCGGTATTGGCCAAGTAATTGTTTTCGCACTCTTACTTTCTCAAACTTTTTCGACTCTCGCGCAATACATGAGCATGAGCAGTGGATATAGCACTATAGGTGGAATAGAGTGTGGTGGAGGTTGTGAGGCAAAAAGGAGGAGATGGTCACATCGACTCGGCGTATCAACGGGCTATGGAGATGCGATTCAATAGATATCAACGTGAATGAGTAGGGATTGCCATGCAACGAATGCACTATAGCTATAAGTATATGAAAGCTCAAAAAGAAAACTAGTGGGTGTGCACCCAACTTGCTTGCTCACGAAGACCTAGGGTAATTTTTGAGGAAGCCCGTCATTGGAATATACAAGCCAAGTTATATAATGAAAATTCCCACTAGTATATGAAAGTGACGAAACGAGAGACTCTCTATCATGAAGAACATGGTGCTATTTTGAAGCACAAGTGTGGAAAAAGACAGTAGCATTGTCCCTTCTCTCTTTTTCTCTCATCGTTTTTTTGTTTGGGCTCTTTGGCCTCTTTTTTCATTTTTTTATGGGCATCTTTGGCCTCTTTTTTTATTTCCTCACATGGGACAATGCTCTAATAATGATGATCATCACACTTTTATTTACTTACAACTCAATACTTAGAACAATGATGACTCTATATGAAATGCCTCCGGTAGTGTACCGGGATGTACAACAATCTAGCTTAGCGTATGACGTTGAAACATCTCGCTAGCTATCTTACAATCAAGCAATGGCAATATGAAAGTGACGGCACATGTCATGAGACGGAACGGTGGGAGTTGCATGGCAATATATCTCGGAATGGCTATGAAAATGCCATGATATGTAGGTATGGTGGCTATTTTGAGGAAGGTATATGGTGGGTTTGTGCACCGGCGAAAGTTGCACGGCACTAGAGAGGCTAGAAATGGTGGAAGGGTGAGAGTGCATATAATCCATGGACTCACATTAGTCATGAAGCACATGCGAGCTAAATTGCCCAACTCAAAAGATATAAGCGAAGCTCAATGAGTATTCTAGCAAATTCACGGTGGGTACATGTCCCTCTCAAAAATGTGTGCAGCAAGGCTGATTGTGACAAAACAAAAAGAAAAGACTCCTATAATACACGACGCTCCAAGAAAAACACATATCATGTGGTGAATAAAAATATAGCTCCAAGTAACGTTACCCAAGCTTAGGCTTTTTGATGTCCTTGAATTTGGCTTGGGATGCCTTGGGCATCCCCAAGCTTAAGCTCTTTTCACTATTTATCCCATTGTCCATGAGAGCATCACCCAAAACTTGAAAACTTCACAACAAAAAACTTAAACAGAAACTCGTGATATCATTAGCATAAGAAAACAAACCACCAACTCTTTATGTACTGTAGTAAACTTGATTTCTATTTAGATTGATGTTAGATTACTGTATTCTCACTTTTCCAGGGCTAGTACCCCCCGATACTATCCATAGTTACATCAAAATAAGCAATCAACACAACAAAAACAGAATCTATCAAAAACAGACCAGTCTGTAGCAATTTGTATACTCCGTATATCTCTGGTATCCCAAAATTTCTGAAACATTATGATAATTATGGCAATTCGCATATCAACCAGCAGCAAAAATAATCAACTCAAAAGCTCTTTCTGCATAAAAATGAAAAATAATTTCGTGAGCAAAAGTTACATCAGATAGATCTCCATGAAGATCATGGAGAACTTTGTATTGAAGATCCAAGAGAGAGAAGAATCCATCTAGCTACTGGCTATGGACCCGAAGGTCTATGGTGAACTACTCACGCATCATCGGAGAGGCAATGGTGTTGATGGAGAATTCCTCCGTGTCTAAATCCCCCCTCCGGCAGGGCCCCAGAACGTGCCCAGATGGGATCTTGCGGAGACAGAAGCTTGCGGCGGCGGAAAAGTATTTTCGTGGCTCTCTCCCGTGGTTTTAGATTTTTCGGGGATTTACAGGCGGAAGAACTAGGGCAGGGGAGCCACAGGGAGCCCACAAGCCTACTAGCCCCCCCCCCCCCCCCCCGCCCCCCTAGGTCGGTCCTGGGTGGCTTGTGACCTCCTCCGAGGTCGCGTGCCTTGGTTCTCAAGTCTCCTGCGTGTCTACTGTTATGGAAAAAATCGTTCCGCAGGTTTTATTCCATTTGGACTCCGTTCAGTATTCTCCTGTGAAAAAGGTCAAAAACATGGAAAAAACAGGAACTGGCACTTGGCACTGAGTTAATTGGTTACTCCCAAAAAAGATATAAAATAGCATATTCATGCATACAAAACATCCAAAGATGACAAGATAATAGCATGGAACCATCAAAAACTATAGATACGTTGGAGACGTATCAGGCTCCAAGGTCGCCGAGCAACAGATGTAAATGGCAGAGCTCGATGAGTACCGGCAGACAGCAGATCCCGCCGAACAGATGCGCTCGAAGAAGCTAGCTTCCGAGTCTGCATTCTAGTCGGCAGGTGAAATCAAGAAGGTCAGCATCCGCCCGACGGATCCTACGGCGGCCCCAACCAACATCTCAAAAACCCTTGACCCTAAATAGGAGGCCCAGCTCATCCAGTTCCTCCGTGAGAACTGGTACATCTTTGCATGGAAGCCCGCTGACATGCCTGGTGTACCCAGGGAACTGGCTGAGCACCGGCTGAGGGTCGACCCCAAAGCTCGACCTGTCAAGGAACATTTACGTCGGTCCGCCACGCAGAAAAGAAAGCAATCGGCGAGGAAGTGGCTAAGCTCCTAGAGGCCAACTTCATTCGCGAGGTTTACCACTCCGAGTGGCTCGCGAATGTTGTCATGGTGCCTAAGAAGGACAAATCACTCCGAATGTGCATTGACTTCAAGCATATTAATCGGGTCTGCCCGAAAGACCACTTCCCACTCCCCCGCATAGATAAGATTGTCGACTCGACTACGGGATGTGAGAGATTGTCTTTTCTAATGCTTACTCTGGGTACCACTAGATCCGTCTATATGGCCCAGATGAAATAATAGCAACCTTCATCACCCCGTTTGGGTGCTTCTGCTACATCACTATGCCATTCGGTCTCAAAAATGCAGGAGCCACTTTTATGTGCATGATTCACAAATGCCTCCTTGACCAGATCAGTCGGAACATAGACGCATACATGGACGATATTGTACTCAGGTCACGCAAAGGTTCCGACCTGACTGACTTGGCTGAAACGTTCGCCAACCTTCGAAGGTACGACATCAAGCTCAACCCAGCCAAGTGCACATTCGGAGTCCCAGTGGCAAGTTACTCCGTTTTCTCGTTTCCGAACGAGGAATCAATGTCAACCCCGAAAAGATCGGGGCAATCATCCGGATGAAAAGCCCTGTGCGAGTGCACGACATCCAGAAGCTTACAGGATGTTTGGCAGCATTAAGCAGATTCATATCTCGACTCGGAGAGAAAGCCTTACCATTGTACCGACTCATGAAGAAGTCAGATACCTTCGAATGGACTCCCGAAGCAGAAGCTGCATTCATCGAGTTAAAGACTCTGCTATCCACCCAGTCGGTTCTTGCTCCTCTGTACAACAAAGGGCCACTCCTCTTTTACATAGCGGCCACAAATCAAGTTGTCAGCACAATCTTGACAGTCGAACGAGAGGAGTAAGGCAAGGCTTACAAGATTCAGCTCCCAGTATATAATGTTTCTGAGGTATTGACTACTTCCAAGCAGAGATATCCCCATTATCAGAAGCTTCTTTTTGGGATTTACATGACTGCAAAGAAGGTAGCTCATTATTTTCAATACCACTCGGTGTATGTTGTCAGCGATGCCCCATTCTCAAAAATCCTTCACAATCGGGATGCATTGGGCTGGGTGATGAAATGGGCACTGGATATATTATATTGTGACATAAAGTTCGAAGCCAAGAAAGCCATCAAATATCAAGCTCTCGCAGATTTCATGGCCGAATGGGTGGAGCACTCCGGGATCACCTAGTTTCTTAGGAGTCCCACCCTTGAAGGTGTAATTAGCGAGCATGGTGGAAATCTCAACCTCAGGTATCTTCCTTCTATTAGTCACAATATCTTTCATGTACTTAGCATAAGGAGACATTTTGAGCATATCTGTCAAACGCATTTGCAAAAAGATAGGTCTAATCATTTGAACAAAGCGCTCAAAATCCTCATCATCCTTTTTCTTGGATGGTTTGGGAGGAAAGGGCATGGGTTTCTGAACCCATGGTTCTCTTTATTTACCATGCTTCCTAGCAATAAATTCGTTCATATCATATCTCCTGTTCTTAGGTTGTGGGTTATCAAGATCAACAACAGGTTCAATCTCCACATCCTTATCATAACTAGGTTGAGCATCAATATGAACACCACTATCAATATTATCACTAGGCTCAGGTTCATCACCAGATTGTGTTTCGGCATCAAAAACAGAGACATCATTTGGATTATCGGGTGTAACAGCAACAGGTTTGCTAGCATGCAAGTTCCTATCATCTTTCCTTTTCTTCCTAATACCAGGATGACTAGGTGCATTAGTGTTAACTCCTTGAGAATCTTGTTCAATTCTCTTAGGATGGCCCTCAGGATACAAAGGTTCCTGAGTCATTCTACCACCTCTAGTGACAACTCTAACAGAATTGTCATTCAACTCATTGAGCAAGTCATTTTGAGCCTTAAGTACTTGTTCTACTTCAGTAGTGACCATGGAGGCATGTTTACTCAAAAGCTTAAGATCATTGACATTTCTATCCACACAAGCACTTATATGATCAATCATACGAGCATTTTGTCTCAATTGTCTGCTAACATAATCATTGAAACTTTGTTGTTTGGCAACAAAGTTATCAAATTCATCTAAGCATAAGCTAGCAGGTTTATCATAAGGAATATCACTCTCATTGAATCTACGAACAGAATTTACCTCTACTACCTGTGTCGGGTTAACAAGACCATGTATTTCTTTGATAGATGGTAGATTCTTAACATCTTCAGATTTAGTACCTTTCTCTTGCATAGATTTCTTGGCTTCTTGCATATCTTCATAACTGAGGAATAGAATACCTCCTTTCTTCGGAGTTGGCTTCGGAGGTGGTTCGAGAATAGTCCAAGCATTATCATTGCTCAAGATATTATTCAATAGAATTTAAGCTTGTTCCACAGTTCGTTCCCTGAAAACACAACCAGCACAACTATCTAGGTGGTCCCTAGAAGCATCGGTTAGTCCATTATAAAAGATATCAACTATTTCATTTTTCTCAAGAGGGTGATCAGGCAAAGCATTAAGTAGTTGGACAAGCCTCCCCCAAGCTTGTGGGAGACTCTCTTCTTCAACTTGCACAAAGTTATATATATCCTGCAAGGCAGCTTGTTTCTTATGGGCAGGAAAATATTTCTCAGAGAAGTAGTAAATCATATCCTGGGGACTACGCACACAACCAGGGGCAAGAGAAGTGAACCAAGTCTTAGCATCACCCTTTAGTGATAAAGGAAACAACTTAAGGGTATAGTAATGGCGAATCTTTTCATCATTTGTGAATAGGGTGGCTATATCATTCAGTTTGGTAAGATGTGCTACAACCATTTCAGACTCACAACCATGAAAGGGATCAGATTCAACCAAAGTGATTAACTCAGGATCGACAGAGAATTCATAATCCTTATCAGTAACAAAGATATGCGAAGTAGCAAACTTAGGATCGTATTTCATTCTAGCATTCTGAGATTTTTCTTTCCACTTGCGAAATAAATTCTCAAGATCATAGCTATCCTTACAAGCAAGAAAGTGTTCAGCTACCTCTCCCTCCATAACATAACCCTTAGGTATATCAGGCAATTCATATCTAGGAGAGCTAGGTCTAACAGGTGTAACAACAGGTTCTACTTCAATAATATCATTAGTTTCGGAAGTATCATCACATTCAGCAATAACTCTAGCAATTTGTGCATCAAGAAATGAACCCAGTGGAAAATCATTATCAAGCAAAGCATCATCATAAGCATCATGGATAGCGGAAGTAGCATCATCAAGCACACGTGACATATCAGAATTACCAATAGGTGGTGGTGTCGCAAATTTACTCATAACTGAAGGTGAATCAAGTGCAGAGCTAGATGGCAGTTCCTTACCTGTCCTCGTAGTTGAGCGCAAGACTTTAGTTTTTGGATCTCTCGGATTCCTCATAGTGATCAACAGACGTAAATCCCAAGTGACTTGGAGAATAGAGTTATGCCTCCCTGGCAACGGCGCCAGAAAAAGGTCTTGATAACCCACAAGTATAGGGGATCGCAACAGTTTTCGAGGGTAGAGTATTCAACCCAAATTTGTTGATTCGACACAAGGGGAAGCCAAAGAATATTATCGAGTATTAGTAGTTTTAGTTGTCAATTCAACCACACCTGAAAGACTTAGTATCTGCAACAAAGTTTCAGTAGGAAAGTAGTGTGATAGTAACGGTAGCAGCAGTAACAGCAGCAGTAGTGACAGAGGTAGCGGTAACTAACTTAGCAAGGACCAGTAGGAAAAGACTCGTAGGCATTTGATCGGTGATGGATAATTATGTCGGGTGACATTCATCATGTAACAGTTATAACATAGGGTGATATGTAACTAGCTCCAGTTCGTCAATGTAATGTAGGCATGTATTCCGCATTTAGTCATACGTGCTATGGAAAAGAACTTCCATGACATCTATTGTCCATCCCTCCTGTGGCAGCGGGGTCCTAATGGAAACTAAGGGATATTAAGGTCTCCTTTTAATAGAGAACCAGAACAAAGCATTAGCACATAATGAATACATGAACTCCTCATACTATGGTCATCTCCGGGAGTGGTTCCGGCTATTGTCACTCCGGGGTTGCCGGGTCATAACACATAGTAGGTGACTACAACTTGCAAGATAGGATCAAGAACACACATATATTGAGGAAAACATAATAGGTTCAGATCTGAAATCATGGCACTTGGGCCCTAGTGACAAGCATTAAGCATAGCAAAGTAGTAGCAACATCAATCTTAGAACATAGTGGATACTAGGGATCAAACCCCATCAAAACTAACTCGATTACATGATAGATCTCATCCAATCCATCACCCTCCAGTAAGCCTAGATGAGATTACTCACGAACGATGAAGAGCATCATGGAATTGGCGATGAAGGATGGTTGGTGATGACGATGGCGTCGATTTCCCCTCTCCGGAGCCTAGAACTGACTCCAGATATGCCCTCCACAGGATGAACAGGTGGTGGCGGCGGCTCCGTGTCATGAAACGCGATGAACTCTTATCTCTTAATTTTTTCTTGGTGAGACAGAATATATAGAGCTGGAGTTGGAGGCTGCGGAGCCACGAGGGCCTCACAAGCCTGCCAGGCGTGGCCAAGGGGGGTCGCGCCTCCTTGGCTTGTGGGCTCCTGGCTCCGCGTCTCTAGGTAATTCTTGCGCCATTATTTTTTATATATTCCACAAAAATTCCTCATAAATTTCCAGGTCATTCCGAGAACTTTTATTTCTACGCAAAAACAACACCATGGAAATTCTGTTGAAAACAATGTCAGTCTAGGTTAGTTCCATTCAAATCATGCAAATTAGAGTCCAAAACAAGGGCAAAAGAGTTTGGAAAAGTAGATATGATGGAGACATATCAACTCCCCCAAGGTTAAAGCCTTTCTTGTCCTCAATCAATTCAGTTGACAAACTGAAAGAGACAAAAGAAAAACTTTTGCGAACTCTGTTTGATCTTGTTGTTGTAATTATGTCTAACTCATATTCAGATTTTCGGCAAGATCATAAGCTAACCACATAAGCAATAACATTTAGGTCTCATGGTGTAATCATATCAATGTCATAATCAACTAGTGAGCAATAATGATAAATTTAAAATGTCAACACTTCAATCAAAACAAACATGAAAACAATATGAACATATGGTATCTCGCTATCCCTTTCTGAGATCGCAAAACATAAATGCAGAGCACCTTCAAAGATAAAGGGTTGAATGAACATTGTAATTCTTGGCAAAGAAGATCCAGTCACAGTCATACTCAATATCAATTAATAGCAAAGCATAAAAATGACGGAGGTGCTCTCTAACTGGTGCCTTTTATAAGAAGAGGATGACTCAACAGAAAGGTAAATAGATAGGCCCTTCGCCGAGGGAAGCATTGATTTGTACAGGTGCCACAGCTCCAGCTTTTAAAACAGAGATAAATAATTTTGGGTGGTATGCTTCATTTTCAACGCGATGACCAAGAGTTCTCACCATCTTCCATGATACACATATTATAGTCGGTTCCCAAACAGAAAAGTAAAGTTTTGACTCCCCACCACCGATCAATCGCACTCCACGACTAACCGAATCCTTGGGTGCCGTCCATACCAACAACAATCCAGGGGGAGTTTTGTTTGCAATTATATTTTCGATTTGAGCATGGAACTAGGCATTCCGATTACCGGCCCCTTTCTCGTGAGTGATAGTGAATAAACACGTATCGAGGATAACACGCCTAGCATGGAAGATACTGACCGCCCCTTGTCATGACATGAGCGGGTCGGGCATACAAAACAAATTATTATTTGAAGGTTTAGAGAGTGGCACATGCAAATTTACTTGGAACGGCAGGTAGATACCGCATATAGGTAGGTATGGTGGATGCATATGGAACAACTTTGGGTTTATAGAAGTGGATGCACAAGCAGTATTCCCGCTTAGTACAAGTGAAGGCTAGCAAAAGAGTGGGAATCAACCAAGTAGAGAGCGACAACAGTCATCAATATGGATTGAAATTAACCAACATCGAGTGCAAGCATGAGTAGGATATAAATCACCATAAACATGAATATCATAGAGGTTGTGTTGATTTTGTTTCAACTACATGCGTGAACATGTGCCAAGTCAAGCCACTTGAATCATTCAAAGGGAGATACCATCCTATCATACTACATCATAATCATCTTGAAATTCATGTTGGCATCCAAGACAAACCATCATAAGCTCCTAGCTAATTAAGCATGGCATCAGAAACTATGATCTCTAAGTTGTCATTGCAAACATGTTTCTCTCATAACAATGCTGAATTAGGAACGATGAGCTAGTCATATTTACAAAAACAAAATAGGTCGAGTTCATACCAGCTTTTACAGGCTCAGTCACTTCATCATATATCGTCATTATTGCCTTGCACTTACATGACCGAATGATGTGGATAATAATGAGAGTGTTCGTGCATTGGACTAAGCTCGAATCTGCAAGCCAAATCAGAGGAGAAGACAAAGTAATATGGCTCTTTGAAGGATAAACAATTATGCATGTGAGAGGCACTAAACATTTTAACCATGGTTTTCTACCTTGAGCCAAAGACAAAGAAAACTATTTACACGGGAAAGCTCCAAACGAGCAAAAGAGGAACGGGAAATCTTTTTGGCTTTTCTTTTTAAATACCACTAAACAAGCTGGAAAGTAAACTTACAACTAATTTTTTTTTCTCAAATTTAAACAAACACACAAGAAGAAAGCGAGAAAAAGAAATAAACTAGCATGGATGATACAATGGCATGGTGTGAACACCGACTATCAAAGTGAAAGTGTGACCATGAATATAAAGTCGGTGAGAAACACGTACTCCCGCAAGCTTAGGCTTTTGGCCTAAGTTGGTCTACTCCCAAGGAGGGAAGTAACCGTCTCCGGGGTACTCCGGAGTGTACTGAGGGTGCCACTGCTGGGTGAGCTCCTCTGGCTCCCACTGATAAACTGGCGTCTGATACTCGACTGGTAGCTCGGGCACGGGCGCCTGTGGTGGCGCTATGCCCCAATATGCGTAGATGTCCGAGGGCATAATAATGTACCTGCCTAGATGAAGACTAAACAAAGAAGGAGCAGGCAAAGTAATAGTCTCACGAGTTCCCTGGCTAAATACCAAGTTATAAATCATCCTCTTATTTATATCTTTATCAAGAAAGTCATGGCGAACCATTCTATCATAATCTAAATATCTCTCAGGAAGAAGTATCTCTTCTTCCTCGTACAGTCTAATAGGTATCTCAAAATGTTTAGCAAGACGGGTAGCATAGGTACCTCCATAAACACCGCCTTTAGTACGATTCGTGTTCAACCGTTGAGCCACTATAGCACCCAAGCTATAAGTTTTATCATTATAAAGAGCTTCGCGTAAAACCGCAAGATCAGGGGAGCTAAGAGCCCCAGCTTTCCCACGGCCAAACAAACATTTTCCCACAAATAATGAGAGATACCGAAGCACGGGAAAATGTACGCTAGCAACTCTAGCGCAAGATACTCCTCTCTCCTCTCCTACAACAACAGTATCAATGAAAGCCTCCAAGTCCCGTGGACGAGGTTCATGAATATCCCCAACATAAGGTAAATTGCAAACATTGCAGAAATCCTGAAGTGACGTGCGCTGGGGGATATCATATAACTTGAACTCAACCATAGGAGGACTCTTCCTTGGATAAAAATTAAAGCTTTGCACAAAAATATTAGTGAGGAGGAGGTATTGTGGACACTTATCTTCGACAAATGCGGTAAGGCATGCGTTCTCCACCAAGTAATAAAAATCCTCATAAAGACCGGCGGCACGTAAGAACACATCGCTTGGCCACTCGCACACTCGAACTTTTGCAACACGGGGGACCGGATACTTGGGTTTCTTCTTCTCATTTTCATCTTCCTTGGGGTCAATGCTTGAAGAGCCTCTTAGGAACTGTTGACGTGCAACTATTCCTGACTCGATGCCTCCTTGGCAGCGGAGCCAGAAAATGTTGTTGATGTCTTGATAACCCACAAGCATAGGGGATCGCAACAGTTTTCGAGGTAGAGTATTCAACCCAAATTTATTGATTCGACTCAAGGGGAAGCGAAAGAATATTCTCAAGTACTAGCAGTTGAGTTGTCAATTCAACCACACCTGAAAGATTTAGTGTCTGCAGCAAAGTATCAGTAGCAAGGTAGTATGATAGCAGCAGTAGCAACAGTAACCTGTAGCAGCAAAGTAACAGTAGCAGCAGTGAAAACAGTAGCAGCAAAGTAACGTAGCAAGGACCAGTAGTAAAAGACTTGTAGGCATTGGATCGGTGATGGATGATTATGCCAGATGTGCTTCATCATGTAACAGCTATAACACGGATAGATTAGTAACTAGCTCCCGTTCGTCAATCTAATGTAGGCATGTATTCCGTATGTAGTCATACGTGCTTAGGGAAAAGAACTTGCATGACATCTATTGTCCATCCCTCCCGTGGCAGCGGGGTCCTAATGGAAACTACGGGATATTAAGGTTCTTCTTTTAATAAAGAACCGGACCAACGCATTAACACATGGTGAATACATCAACTCCTCATACTATGGTCATCTCATGGAGTGGTTCCGGCTATTGTCACTCTGGGGTTGCCGGGTCATAACACATAGTTGGTGACTACAACTTGCAAGATAGGATCTAAAACACACATATATTGGCGACAACATAATAGGTTCAGATCTGAAATCATGGCACTCGGGCCCTAGTGACAAGCATTCAGCATAGCCAAGTAGTAGAAACATCAATCTAGAACATAGTGGATACCAGGGATCAATCCTCGTCAAAACTAACTCGATTACATGATAGATCTCATCCAACTCATCACCGTCCAGCAAGCCTACGATGAGATTACTCACGAACGGTGAAGAGCATCATGGAATTGTCGATGGAGGAAGGTTGATGATGACGATGGCGATGATTTCCCCTCTCCGGAGCCCAGAACGGACTCCAGATCTGCCCTCTAGATGAAGAACAGGAGGTGGTGGCGCCTCTGTATCGTAAAACGCGATGAATCCTTCTCTCTAATTTTTTTTCGGGCGAGACGGAATAAATAGAGCTGAGTTTGGGGGTGGTGGAGCCACGTGGAGCCAGGGGGGTGGCCGCGGCCCAGGGGCTTGTGGCCTAGTGGCACACCTCCTACGGTGGATCTTTACGCACGTATTTTTCATTAATTCTAGAAAAATTCTCCGTAAATTTTCAGGTCATTCCGAGAACTTTTATTTCTGCACAAAAACAACACCATGGCAATTCTGCTGAAAACAGTGTTAGTCCGGGTTAGTTCCATTCAAATCATGCAAGTTAGAGTCCAAAATAAGGGCAAAAGGGTTCGGAAAAGTAGATACGAGAGAGACGTATCAACTCCCCCAAGCTTAAAGACTTGCTTGTCCTCAAGCAATTCAGATGAAAAACTGAAACAGACAAAAGAAAAACTTTGACGAACTCTGTTTGATCTTATGGTTACAACTATGTCTAACTCATAACCAGAATTTCAGCAAGATCACAAGCAAACCACATAAGTGATATCTCTCAAACATATCTATAATATTTGATGGTTTCACGTTGTTATCTTGTCTTCATTGGTTGTTTTATGTACCTTTTATATCTTTTTTGGGACTAACTTATTAATTCAGTGCCAAGTGCCAGTTCCTGTTTTTTCTGTGTTTTTGACTCTTTTCAGATCTGGTTTTGGAACGGAGTCCAAACGGAAGAAAAACCCCGAAATGATTATTTCTCGAATGGAAGAAGATCAGGGGGCCTTTGGGCCAAGCCAGGTGGGCTCCAGGGAGCCCACAAGCCCCCACTCCGCCACCAGGGGGAGGCGGCGGTGGGCAGGCTTGTGGCCTCCGTGGCCGCTCCTGGCCTAGATCTTTGGCCTATAAATTCCAAAATATTCCGCAAAAAATCAGGGGAGCCTCAAAAATACTTTTCCGTCGCCGCAAGCTTCCGTTTCCGCAAGATCTCATCTGGAGACCCTTCCCGGCACCCTGCTCGAGGGGACTTTGGAGTTGGAGGTCTTCTTCATCATCATCATCGCCCCTCGAATGACTCGTGAGTAGTTCACTTCAGACCTACGGGTCCGTAGTTAGTAGCTAGATGGCTTCTTCTCTCTCTTGGATCTTCAATACAAAGTTCTCCATGATCTTCATGGAGATCTATCCGATGTAATCTTCTTTGGCGGTGTGTTTATCGAGATCCGATGAATTGTGGATTTGTGACCAGATTATCTATGATATATATTTGAGTCGTTGCTGCTTTCTTATATGCATGATTTGATATCCTTGTAAGTCTCTCTGAGTCTTGGGTTTTGTTTGGCCAACTAGATCTATGATTCTTGCAATGGGAGAAGTGCTTGGTTTTGGGTTCTGCCATGTGGTGACCTTTCCCAGTGACAGTAGGGGCAGCAAGGCACACATCAAGTAGTTGCCATCAAGGGTAAAAAGATGGGGTTTTATCATTGGTTTGACATTATCCCTCTACATCATGTCATCTTGCTTAAGGCGTTACTCTGTTCTTATGGACTTAATACACTAGATGCATGCTGGATAGCGGTCGACGTGTGGAGTAATAGTAGTAGATGCAGACAGTATCGGTCTACTTGTTTTGGACGTGATCCCTATAGAAATAATCATTGCATGGATATCGTCACGACTTTGCACAGTTCTATCAATTGCTCGACAGTAATTTTTTCACCCACCGTCTACTTGCTTTCATGAGAGAAGCCACTAGTAAACACTACGGCCCCCGGGTCTATTCACATCCATCGTTTACATCTCCGCTTTTACTTTGCTTTGTTCCTTTGTTGCTTTCAGTTCTCACTTGGCGAACAATCTATAAGGGATTGAAAACCCCTTCATAGCGTTGGGAGAAAGCTTTTGTGTTTGTGCAGGATCTTGTGATACTCCTCCACTAGATTGATACCTTGGTTCTCAAACTGAGGGAAATACTTACCACCGCTGTGCTACATCACCCTTTCTGCTTCGAGGGAACACCAACGCAAGGCTCCAAGGCCACGGGGGAAATCCTTTGCATATTTTCCTAGGAAGTCCCTTAAGGCGTAGCCGCAGGTGAAGGATTCTTGGTGCCGTCGACACTACTATTTCTGGCGCCATTGCAAGGGAAGCACGGCTGACATCAGAAGTATTTCTGGCGCCGTTGCCGGGGAGGAGGATTGTTGCCGGGGAAGAGAAATCAAGATCTATCCAAGTAGGTCTCACAAACTCTTCTCTTGCATTTACTTTTGTTGCCAGTTGCCTCTCGTTTTCCTCTCCCCCACTTCACATTTGCCTTTCGCCTTCGCCGTTTTCTTTTGACTTTGCCGGTTTTCTTGCTTGCTTGTGTGCTTGTTTGTTTGCTGAAGTCATCATGGCTGAAAACACCAAACTTTGCGACTTCTCGAGCACTAATAATAATGATTTTATTAGTACTCCGATTCCTCCCGCCACTAGTGCGGAATCGTATGAAATCAACGCAGCTTTGCTGAATCTTGTTATGAAAGAGCAATTCTCTGGCCTTCCTAGTGAAGATGCTGCATCCCATCTCAATACCTTCATTCAGCTTTGTGATATGCAAAATAAAAGAGATGTGGATAATGACGAGATTAAGTTGAAACTTTTTCCTTTCTCGTTGCGAGATCACGCAAAAACTTGGTTTTCTTCTTTGCCTAAAAATAGTATCGATTCTTGGGATAAGTGCAAAGATGCTTACATATCCAAGTATTTTCCGCCGGCTAAGATCATCTCCTTACGTAACGATATCATGAATTTCAAGCAACTTGATCATGAACACGTTGCACAATCTTGGGAGAGGATGAAGCTAATGATTAGAAATTGTCCTGCTCATGGCTTGAGTTTGTGGATGATTATACAAATCTTTTACGCTGGCTTGAATTTCGCTTCTCGCAATATCTTGGACTCCGCCTCACGTGGAACGTTCATGGAAATCACGTTAGGGGACGCTACAAAACTCCTAGACAATATCATGACCAACTACTCTCAGTGGCACACTGAAAGGTCGCCTTCTAGCAAAAAGGTGCACGCTATAGAAGAGATTAAGTCGCTTAGTGCTAAGATGGACGAGTTGATGAATTTGGTTGCTAGTAGAAACGCTACCGTAGATCCTAATGACATGCCACTATCTTATTTGATTGAGAGTAGCAACGCTAGTTTGGACGTGAATTTTTTTGGTAGGAACAATTTTGGCAACAACAATGCTTTTAGAGGAAACTATGTTCCTAGACCTTTTCCTAGTAACTCATCTAACAATTATGGCAATTCCTACAACAACACTTATGGAAATCACAATAAATTACCCTCTGATTTAGAGAGTAATATCAAAGAGTTCATCAACTCTCAAAAGATTTTCAATGCGTCCATAGAGGAAAAACTACTCAAAATAGACGATTTGGCTAAGAGCGTTGATAGGATGTCTTGTGATATTGATGCTTTGAAAGTTAGATGCGCTCCTCCCAAGGTCAACTTGGATGAAACTTTGAAATCTATGCGTCTCTCCATGAATGAGAGCAAAGAAAGAACCGCCCAAATTCGCGCTAGACATGAATGGTTTAAAAGGGTGCGTTCTAGTGATGCAAATCACGAAGATCTTAAAGTGCTTGGTGTGTCTCCTCTTGAATCTTTGTTTTCGTGTGTCAAATCTACTTATGTAGGGGCTGGATATGAATCCACTTTGGTTGAAAAATGCCCCAATGATTCGGATTCCACCTATCTTGATGATAAAGGTGTGGAGAGTGGAGTAGAAGAAGTCAAAATTTTGGGTAGTAATGAAACTCCCACTTTGGATTTCAAGGAATTCAATTATGATAATTGCTCCTTGTTTGAATGCATTTCTTTGATGCAATCCATTGCAAACTCTCCACATGCTTATAGCCAAAGCAAAGCCTTTACCACGCATATCGTAGATGCTATGATGAAATCTCTTGAACAGAAGCTCGAACTAGAAGTCTCTATACCTAGAAAACTTCATGATGAGTGGGAACCTACTATCAAAATCAATATCAAAAACTATGAGTGCAATGCTTTGTGTGATTTGGGTGCTAGTGTTTCCGCGATTCCAAAGTCTTTATGTGATATTCTTGGTTTTCATGAGATTGAGAGTGTTCTCTTAATTTGCATCTTGCGGATTATACTGTCAAGAAACCCATGGGGAGGATCGATGATGTTCTTATTGTTGCAAATAAGAACTATGTAGCCGTGGATTTCATTGTACTTGACATAGATTGCAATCCTTCATGTCCCATTATTCTTGGTAGACCTTTCCTAAGGACTATTGGTGCCATCATCGATATGAAGGAAGGGAATATTAGATTTCAATTTCCTTTAAATAAGGGCATGGAGCACTTTCCTAGAAATAAAATAAGATTGCCTTATTAATCTATGATGAGGGCTACCTATGGTTTGAGCACCAAAGATCACTATACGTGATTCCATCACTTTCGCCTAGCTAAGGGCGTTAAACAAAAGCGCTTGTTGGGAGGCAACCCAACGAATTTATCCTTTTTATTTATGTTTTGTGTTTTCCACACTTTCATAATTCCGTTATGATTGTGTTTTTTGTGTTTCTTTTTGCGTTTGTGCCAAGAAAAACCGTTATGATTAGTCTTGGGGATGATCGTTTGGTCATGCTGGAAAAGACAGAAAGTTTCTGCTCACGAAAAGAATTTTAATTTTTTTTATGTATGACCTTTTGAGTTGATTCTTTTTTCTGCTGATGTCTACGCAAATTATTCACACATTAGTAATTTTTCAGAATTTTTTAAATAACATAGGTATACGAAATATACAGATTAGTACAGACTGGTCTTCTGTTAACAGATTCTGTTTTTTTTTGTGTTGGTTTCTTATTTTGATGAAACTATGGATAATATGGGGGCGTATTAGCCATGGAAGATTGAAATTACAGAAACCCAACATCAGCACAAGTATAATTTAAGTTTGCTACAGTATCTAAGGAAGTGGTGGTTTGCTTTCTTGTACTAATGTTATCACGAGTTTCTGTTTAAGTTTCGTGTTGTCAAATTTTCAAGTTTTGGGTGAAGTTCTTATGGACAAAGAGATAAAGAGTGGCAAGAGCTCAAGCTTGGGGATGCCCAAGGAACGCCAAGAGATTCAAGGATGCCGTAAAAGCCTAAGCTTGGGGGTGCCCCGGGAAGGCATCCCCTCTCTCGTCTTCAATCCATCGGTATCGTTACTTGGGGCTATATTTTTATTCACCACATGTTATGTGTTTTTGCTTGGAGCGTCTTGTATCGTAGGAGTATTTGATTTTTGTTGTGTCACAATCATCCTTGCTGCACACCTAGAGAGAGAGACATGCACACACCGTGATTTTGTTGAGCTTCGCTCATATCTTTTGGTAGACAATTCAGCTCACATGTGCTTCACTTATATCTTTTGAGCTAGATACTTTTGCTCTATGTGCTTTACTTATATCTTTTAGAGCACAGTGGTGCGTGGCTTGGTAGTTGATCTATGCTTTTAAAGTAGTCTCAAAAGGGGTAGTTATCCAAAGGGATACGAAAACTTCCACCTTCATGTGCATTGAATAGTTAGAGAAGTTTGATTCATCTCAATTAGTTTTGAGTTGTGGTTATGGTAATATTAAAGTCATGCTAGTAAGGTGTTGTGGATCTAGAAATACTTGTGTTGAAGTTAGTGATTCCCGTAGCATGCACGTATGGTGAACCGCTATGTGATGAAATCTGAGCATGATTAGTCTATTGATTGTCATCCTTTGCGTGGCGGTCGGGATCGCGCGATGGTTTATACCTACCAACCCTTCCCCTAGGAGTATGCATTGAATGCTTTGTTTCGATTACTAATAAAACTTTTGCAACAAGTATATGAATCTGAGTTCTTCATGACTAATGTTGAGTCCATGGTTTAGATGCACTTTCACCTTCCACCATCACTATCTTCTTAGTGTCGTGCAACTTTCGCCGGTGCACAAAACCCACCATTAGCCTCCCTCAAAACAGCCAACATACCTACCTACTATGGCTTTTTCAAAGTCATTCCGAGATATATTGCCATGCAACTACCACCATGACATGTGCCACCATGTCTACATTGACATTTCATGATCGTAAGATAGCTAGCATGATGTTTCCATTGATGTATATGACATGCTAGATCATTGCCACGGTACACTACCGAAGGCATTCCATATAGAGTCATAGTTGCTCTAAGTTTTGAGTTGAAAGTGTGATGATCATAATTAATGGAGCATTGTCCCATGTGAGGAAATAAAAGAGGACAAAGAAGCCCACCAAAAAAAGGCCAAAGAGCCCACCAAAATTAAAAAAAATGAGAGAAAAAGAGAGAAGGGACAATGCTACCACTTTTTCCACACTTGTGCATATTAAGCACCATGATCTTCATGATTGAGAGTCTCTCGTTTTGTCACCACCATATAGCTAGTGGGAAATTTTCATTATATAACTTGGCTGGTATATTCCTATGATATGCTTCCTCAAAATTGCCTTAGGTCTTCGTGAGCAAGCAAGTTGGATGCACACCCACTAGTTTTCTTTAAGAGCTTTCACATACTCATAGCTCTAGTGCATCAATTGTATAGCAATCCCTACTCATTCACATTGATATCTATTGATGAGCATCTCCACATCTCATTGATATGCCTAGTTAATGTGACTATCTTCTCCTTTTTGTCTTGCAACCTCCACTACATTCCACACCATCTATAGTCCTATAACCATGGATCACGCTCATGTATTGCGTGAGAGTTGAAAAGGTTTGAGAAAGTAAAGGTGTGAAACAATTACTTGGCCAATTATGGAGTTGTGCATGATTTAAATTCATTGTGCAATGATGATAGAGCATAGCCAGACTATATGCTTTTGTAGGGATAACTTTCTTTTGGCCTTGTTATTTTGAAAGTGCATGATTACTTTGCTAGTTTGCTTGAATTATTATTGTTTCCACGTCAATAGCAAACTATTGTTTTGAATCTAACGGATCTGAACATTCACATCACATAAGAGGAATTACAAAGGACACCTATTCTAGGTAGCATGAAAGCATCAAAAAATTATTCTTATCACTACCCTACTCGAGGAAGCAGGAGTTAAGCTTGGGGATGCTTGATACGTCTCAAACGTATATATAATTTTTGATGGTTTCACGTTGTTATCTTGTCTTCTTTGGTTGTTTTATGTACCTTTTATATCTTTTTTGGGACTAACTTATTAATTCAGTGCCAAGTGCCAGTTCCTGTTTTTTCTGTGTTTTTAACTCTTTTCAGATCTGATTTTGGAACGGAGTCCAAACGGAAGAAAAACCCCGAAATGACTTTTTTCCCGAACGGAAGAAGATCAGGGGGCCTTTGGGCCAAGCCAGGTGGGCTCCAGGGAGCCCACAAGCCCCCACTCCGCCACCAGGGGGAGGCGGCGGTGGGCAGGCTTGTGGCCTCCCTGGCCGCCCCCTGCCTAGATCTTTGGCCTATAAATTCCCAAATATTCCGCAAAAAATCAGGGGAGCCTCGAAAATACTTTTCCGCCGCCGCAAGCTTCCGTTTCCGCGAGATCTCATCTGGAGACCCTTCCCGGCACCCTGTCGGAGGGGACTTTGGAGTTGGAGGGCTTCTTCATCATCATCATCGCCCCTCCAATGACTCGTGAGTAGTTCACTTCAGACCTACGGGTCCGTAGTTAGTAGCTAGATGGCTTATTCTCTCACTTGGATCTTCAATACAAAGTTCTCCATGGTCTTCATGGAGATCTATCCGATGTAATCTTCTTTGGCGGTGTGTTTGTCGAGATCCGATGAATTGTGGATTTGTGATCAGATTATCTATGATATATATTTGAGTCTTTTCTGATTTCTTATATGCATGATTTGATATCCTTGTAAGTGTCTCCGAGTCTTGGGTTTTGTTTGGCCAACTAGATCTATGATTCTTGCAATGGGACAAGTGCTTGGTTTTGGGTTCTGCCATGTGGTGACCTTTCCCAGTGACACTAGGGGCAGCAAGGCACACATCAAGTAGTTGCCATCAAGGGAAAAAAGATGGGGTTTTTATCATTGGTTTGAGATTATCCCTCTACATCATGTCATCTTGCTTAAGGCGTTACTCTGTTCTTATGGACTTAATACACTAGATGCATGCTGGATAGCGGTCGACGTGTGGAGTAATAGTAGTAGATGCAGACAGTATCGGTCTACTTGTTCTGGACGTGATGCCTATAGAAATAATCATTGCATAGATATCGTCACGACTTTGCGCGGTTCTATCAATTGCTCGACAGTAATTTGTTCACCCACCGTCTACTTGCTTTCATGAGAGAAGCCACTAGTAAACACTACGGCCCCCGGGTCTATTCACATCCATCGTTTACATCTCCGCTTTTACTTTGCTTTGTTACTTTGTTGCTTTCAGTTCTCACTTGGCGAACAATCTATAAGGGATTGGCAACCCCTTCATAGCGTTGGGAGCAAGCTTTTGTGTTTGTGCAGGATCTTGTGATACTCCTCCACTGGATTGATACCTTGGTTCTCAAACTGAGGGAAATACTTACCACCGCTGTGCTACATCACCCTTTCCACTTCGAGGGAACACCAACGCAAGGCTCCAAGGCCACGGGGGAAATCCTTTGCATATTTGCCTAGGAAGTCCCTTAAGGCGTAGCCGCAGCTGAAGGATTCCTGGTGCCGTCGACACTACTATTTGTGGCGCCGTTGCAAGGGAAGCACAGCTGACATCAATAAGCAAATGACATCTAGGTCTCACGGTAAACTCATATCAATGGCATAATCAGCTATCGAGCAAATAATAATAAGCCTCAAACGTCAACACTTCTATCAAAACAACATGAAGCAGTACGAATAGATGGTATCTCGCTAGCTCTTTCTGAGACTGCAAAACATAAATGCAGAGCACCTTCAAAGACCAAGGGCTGACTATAACATTGTAACTCATGGCAATGAAGATCCAGTCACAGTCATACTCAACACAGTTAAAAGCAAAGCATAAAAATGACAGAGGTGCTCTCTAATTGGTTCTTTTGTAAGAGGAGGATGACTCAACAGGAACATAAATAGACAGGCCATTCGCAGAGGGAAGCATTTATTTGCAGAGGTGCCAGAGCTCAAGCTTTGAAAACAGAGATAATAATTTTGGGTGGTATGCTTTCATTGTCAACGCAATGACTAAGAGTGCTCAACATCTTCCACGCTACACATGCTATAGGCGGTTCCCAAACAGAAAACAAAAGTTTTGACTCCCCACCACTAATCAATCACACTCCACGGCTAGCCGAATCCTCGGGTACCGTCCATACCAACATCAATCCTGGGGGAGTTTTGTTTGCAATTGTCTTTTCGATTTGAGCATGGAACTGGGAATTCCAATTACTGGCCCCTTTCTCGTGAATGGTGAATAAACACATATCCAGGATAACACGCCTAGCATGGAAGATACCAATAGCCCCTGTCACCACATGAGCGGTTCGGGCATGCAAAACAGATTATTTCTTGAAGGTTTAGAGAGTGGCGTATGCAAATTTACTTGGAACGGCAGGTAGATACCGCATATAGGTAGGTATCATGGACTCACATGGAACAACTTTGGGATTATGGAAGTGGATGCACAAGCAGTATTCCCGCTTAGTACAAGTGAAGGCTAGCAAAAGACTAGGAAGCGACCAACTAGAGAGCAACAACAGTCATCAAAATGCATTGAGATTAACCAACATTGAGTGCAAGCATGAATAGGACATAAATCACCGTGAACATGAACATCATAGAGGCTATGTTGATTTTGTTTCAACTACATGCGTGAACATGCGCCAAGTCAAGCCACTTGAATCATTCAAAGGAGGATACCATCCTATCATACTATATCATAGTCATCTCAACATTCATGAGGGCATCCAAGACAAACCATTATAAGCTCGGAGCTAAGTAAGCATGGCATAAGCAACTATGATCTCTAAGTTGTCATTGCAAACATGCTTCTCTCACAACAAAGCTGAATCAGGCATGAAGAGCTAGTCATATTTACAAAAACAAAATAGATCGAGTTCATACCAGCTTTTCCAGGCTCAGTCACTTCATCATATATCGTCATTATTTCCTTTCACTTGCACGACCGAACGATGTGAACAATAATAAGCGTGCTCGTGCATTGGACTACGCTGGAATCTGCAGGCAAACACAAAGGAGAAGACAAAGTAATATGGCTCTTTGAAAGCTAAACAGGTATGCATGCAAGAGCCACTAAACATTGTAACCAATATCTTCTACCTTGACCCAAAGAAAAAGAAAACTATTTACATGGGAAATCTCCCAACAAGCAAAATAAGAAAAAGAAAATCTTTTTGGATTTTCTCAAACTAGACGGACACACAAAAAGAAAACGAGAAAAAGAAAATAAACTAACATGGATGATACAGTGGCAAAGTGTGAACACCGGCTAACAAATGAAAGCATAAGCCAGAATGTAAAGTCGGTGAGAACACGTACTCCCCCAAGCTTAGGCTTTTGGCCTAAGTTGGTCTACTCCCAAGGATGGTCCTGGCGAAACCCAAAATCATAATGGGGGTTATAGGGGAGCGCTTCAGCCACTACCTGAATAGCTTCCTCACGGAGACGAGCAGCCTTTGCCTCCCTCTCATACTCCTCTACCTCTCCTCTGGTTATGTAATATCTCTGTTTTACCTGAAAGTCAAAGAAGGCAGGAGCAGGAAGGGTAATATGGAAAACACGTTGTCGGTTGAATATCAAACGGCATAGGAGGGATTCATCATCCCTCTCTAGGAACTGGTGGTGTGTCAAAGCGACGCGGTCAAGGAAAGATGTATGGAGCGGGGGATCTCCTTCGCGGATGGGTACTCCAAGAAAATTTTCTATGCGAGTGGCATAGATCCCACCAAAGAAATCCCCATCAATAGCATTCTTATTCAGCCTCCTTGCTATAATAGCTCCCATGTTGAAGCTTTTGTCACCCATCACTGTGCTCTTAAGGATACTAAGGTCGAGTGCTCAGAGGTGACAATGCTCAATCTTGCCATTAATGCATCTGCCTATGAAGAGGGCAAAGTAATGCAAGGCAGGAAAATGAATACTCCCCATGGTAGCTTGTGTAATGTCTCTAGTTTCTCCAACAGCAATACCAGAGCAAAAATCTCTAACCGAAGATTTAGGAGGATCATTGAGGCTACCCCAAATAGGTATTTTGCAAATTCTATTGAAATCCTCTAAATCCATGGTATATGATTTATCATAGAGATCAAACAGTACCGATGTCTCACGGCCAGCTGAAAATTTGAATCTACGAACAAAAGAGGTAGTGAGAGCAACATACTGTTCACATTTATCAGAGATGAATTCTTCGAGTCCGGTGTTGTGAACAAGTGCATCAATCATAAATTCATCAGAAGTCCATTCACATGGTTGAACCTGCGCATCCCTTGGTTGGTAAGGATCAGGCTCCCGAATCGCAAGACGGGGACCTCTCTTGCTTGAGGAACCACCATGAAAGTTTCTCCTGAACATCTTCCTTTTTTGAAATTTTCAGTGATTCTAAGGAAAGGTGAACAAGGCTCAACAAAACTCGTAGCAACTACTCCCACAAGTGCCTAGAGGCCATATTACGCATCAAAACTACTTGGGACCAGCTAAAATTAGCATGCTAAGCTTAAGAACATGGTCACCAAGGCAGCAAATATACGCGGAGTATAAGGCACTAGTGCCAAAACTAATTGGACTAATGGAGGAGTCACTTACCAAGGAGTAATTTCCCCAAAACAGTTCGGAGAATGGTGAATTGAGCAAAGAGATCGAAAATCCCAGCAAGAGGAGCAAGAACACGGGTTTGAGCTGTGAAACTATTTTTTCTGGAGGTAGGAGAAGGATATAAGAGCAAGAATGAGTGGAGGGGGTGCCTGTGGGCCCCACAAACCTAGGTGGCGCGGCCAGGGGGTGCCCGCGCCCCAAGGGCTTGTGGCCTACTAGTGTGGGGCCCAGACAAGCTCTTAGTCTCAGAATTTTTCAAAAATTCCAGAAAAAATCATACTTGATTTTCAGGACGTTCAGAGAACTTTTATTTTCGGGGTACTTTTCTACCGGACGCTAAAACAGAAAACAGCGAAAACTAAACTAAATCTATCATTTTTCTTCTAAGCAACCGAAGGTGAAAGCTTGGAACAGAGGTTCGTGACTCCTCGATTCATCCATCTCATGGTCATCGAAAGAAATCCGTCAGTGAGGTTGATCAAGTCTCTTTGACAAACCTTTTCGAATCGCAAAAGAGAACGGAGAATTTTCGAATAGCCGCTAGGTCACCTCAATGGGGATGTGTATCTCCCCAACAAGCAAATCATACTTCATCTTGACACGAGGAATAGGGCATTCAAAGCTCCCAATAAGTATCGATGAAGTTTTTTCGAAAGCATTGATGCAATGTACTCGATATTGTTTCTTCGGAAAGTGCGCCATATGCTCATTAGCATTGACATGGAAAGTGACATTGCCTTTGTTGTAATCTATAACAGCCCCTGCAGTGTTTAAAAAGGGTCTTTCGAGGATGACCGCCATGGCATCGTCCTCGGGAATATCCAAGATAACAAAGTCTGTTAAGATGGTGACGTTGGCAACCACAACATGCACATCCTCGCAAATGCCGATAAGGAAAGCAGTTGATTTGTCGGCCATTTGTAGAGAGATTTCAGTGGGTGTCAACTTATCCAGCTCAAGTCTACGATAAAGAGAGAGAGGCATAACACTAACACCGGCTCCAAGGTTGCATAAAGCAGTTCTAACGTAGTTCCCTTTAATGGAGCAAGGTATAGTGGGCACACCAGGATCACCTAGTTTCTTAGGAGTTCCACCCTTGAAGGTATAATTAGCAAGCATGGTGGAAATCTCAACCTTAGGTATCATCCACTTATTAGTCACAATATCTTTCATGTACTTAGCATACGGAGAAATTTTGAGCATATCTGTCAAACGCATTTGCAGAAAGACAGGTCTGATCATTTCAACGAATCGCTCAAAATGCTCATCATCCTTTTTCTTGGATGGTTTGGGAGGAAAGGACATGGGTTTCTGAACCCATGGTTCCCTTTTTTTACCATGCTTCCTTGCAGCGAAGTCATTCTTATCGTATCTCTTATTCTTAGGTTGTGGGTTATCAAGATCAATAGGTTCAATCTCCACATCCTTATCGTTGCTAGGTTGAGAATCTTCATGAACATCACTATTGATATCATCATTAGGCTCATGTTCATCACCAGATTGTGTTTCAGCATCAGAGACGAAGACATCGTTTGGACTCTCAGGTGTAGCAACAACAGGGTTGCTAGCGTGCAGGTTCCTATCATCTTTCTTCTTCTTTCTAGGATGACTAGGTGCATCAGTGCTAACTCCTTGAGAATCTTGTTCAATTCTCTTCGGATGACCCTCAGGATACAAAGGTTCCTGGGTCATTCTACCGCCTCTTGTGACCACTCTAACAGAATTGTCATTCAACTCATTGAGCAAGTCATTTTGATCCTTAAGTACTTGTTCTACCTGAGTAGTAAACATAGAGGCATGTTTACTCAGAAGCTTAAGATCATTGACATTTTTGTCCACACAAGCACTTAAATGACTAAGCATACGAGCATTCTGTTCCAATTGCCTGCTAACATAATCATTGAAACTCTATTGTTTGGCAACAAAGTTATCAAATTCATCCATGCATAAGCTAGCACGTTTATCAAAAGGAATATCACTCTCGTCAAACCAACGCAGAGAATTTACTTCTACTACCTGTAACGGGTTATCGAGACCATGGATCTCTTTGATAGGTGGTAGATTTTTGACATCTTAAGATTTAATGCCTTTCTCTCGCATAGATTTCTTAGCTTCTTGCATATCTTTAGGACTGAGGAATAGAATATGTTGGGGATATTGCTTATTAAGTGACCCGCCCCAATATGGGTCGGGTTACTAGTAAGGCGATTCATCCTTTGGGCTACTTGGGCCTCAGCCTGGGCGGTTCAAGGCCGCGGGACGGTTATGATTTATGGAAGGTCTCTGGGTTTCGCAGGACGGTGACTTAGAGACCACGGTGGTCACGATTTGTAAGGAGGAAGGGACTCTTGTAAACCCTAAAGCCTCGACCTATATATAAAGGCGAGTCGGAAGGAGGAGGGCAGGTGAGAAGTCATCGAGTGCTAGGTTAGGCGAGTTACGCCTCCCTTGTAATCGAATCTACATCAATACACACAAAGCAGGACGTAGGCTATTACCTCCACACGAGGCGCCGAACCTGGGTAACCCGCCGTGTTCCTCCCGTTTAACCCCTTTGAGTCGCCACCAAGGTGTGATGGCTCCCGTACTAAGTCCTTTCACGAGGACATCTGCCGTGACAAAACCATGACAGTTGGCGCCCACCGTGGGGCCTACGCACGGTGGAGTTGAGTTCTCAAAGGGAGCCCTACCAGGGTTTGGGAGCTATGCGACGGCGCTCATGACTCGGAGCCGCCGCGGGATAACCTACATCGACAACCAACGATGGGGACCTGAAGCGAATTCTCTCGAATCTGGCTACAGGGTCCCCTTCGGCAAGATCAACGTCTTCATCGGCATGATCGGATCATCCGTTCCTGAGCCGGACATCTCCACCGACATCGTCGAGCCGGCCAGGTACGTCCGCCCAGTCATAACACAGCAGCTGACTCGCCCGGTCTTTGTGGGGTTCACGCAGGGGTCGGAGGAGCCAGAACACGTGGCGGCTCACGAGGTCACCCCGGTCAACTCCGACGATGAGTCATCCATGGGCGATTCAGATTCCATCCAGTCCCTCCATGGAGACGGTCTCGGAGGCTTGTCGCTGACCATGGATCCGGAAATCCTTGATCGAACCCGCCGCCAGATCGCCATCTACATGGCCGGGGCAACCCAACCCGCACAGAACCCCACCGGAGGCGATGGGACCGGCGGAACGTCCAGAAGTGCGTCTACAGTCCTGGTGGACTTAGCGGCAGAAATCACGAGACTAATGTCAACTCCGCTCACGCCAGAGAACCAAGGGGAGATAAACGCAGAGTTAGCAAAGCTGAGGGAGGCGATGGAGAAGGCCCATCAGGATGCTGAGATGGAGTCCGCCAGGATTGAGACTCGACAAGCCCAAATCACGGCCGAAAGGATGCGATTGAACACCGACAACTGGCGGCTCGAAAGACAGCAGCGCGCGTCCGACGCCGTCCATCAGCGGATACACCAGGGTCGCCTGCCCCATGACCTCAACCCGACTCGCCTGTTCAACACTCCTCAAACACCCGGGATGGGAGCCGCCCCAGCAGGAGGGCCGGGCCGCCCGCCTAACCCGCCGATTCAGCCGACTGAGGGTCAAATTCCTCGTTTCCGGACCCCTCGAGGCCAGTTCTCCAACCCGGTGGATAACGTGCTTGCCGCAACTCGCCATCTGGAGTCCCTTCCGATCCATGGCAACACCCCAGCTGAGATTGAAGCAAGGAACGCCATCGAGATGTTGAAAATGGCGGTGGTTCAAAACGCACAATTCTCACACAGCCCTGAGAGATTGCACTCCACCCCTCAGGCGAGTTACACCAGGAGTAGGCCGGAGGATCAGCCAGCCGTAAACAGTGCCCCGCGACACTTCCCGCAGGACAACCCGCCCGAACGGAACCCGCCGGGCAGAGATCTCCCCAACATTCAAGATGCCCAGGCCCCCCTCGCGGGGACCGGAGGGCGAGTTGGGGTACCCTGCTTGTCCCTAGCCCTTCGGAACGAAAGAATGCCCAAGGATTTCAAAGGACCAAGAAAGGTGCCTAATTACACACCAGATCTCGAACCAACATCATGGATCGAGGGCTATGAGATCGCCATGGACATGCTCGACGTAAATGAGGCGGTTTGCGCCAGATATTTCACCATGATGCTCGAGGGATCCGCGCACTTGGTTGAAAAACTTACCTCCCAATTCTATCCAGTCCTGGGCCGAGCTGAAAGAGCATTTCATCAAAAACTTCCGGGGAACCTGTAAACGACCGATGACGATCGTCGACTTACAACACTGCGTACAACGCCCGGATGAGTCGGTGCACCATTGGTCACGGCGGGTCGCGGAAATTATCCATTCATCAGATGGCATCACGGCGGCACAAGCTGTGCTTATCCTCGAGCACAACTGCCACTATGAACCGCTGGTCCAGAAATTGGGACGACTCACACGGAAAGTTCAGGATATGGGCGAACTGATGGACACCCTCACTAGGTATGCCGAGGCCGACGATACCAAGGATCCCGGCGAGGATGGTAAGGGTAACTCGCCCAAAAAGGGCGATTCGACCAAAAACCACACCCGTTTCCAAGGCCGCAACCGTCACAACCAGGGGACCAACGGCAAGCGTAGGCCACAGGAGGAGCCCTCGGATTTGGTTGCCAACACCAATGCCAACGACGGCAAAAAGAAGAATCGAGGTTTCAGTGGGAAAAGGCCGCGTAATTACGAAGAGCTACTCAAAGGCCCTTGCCCGCACCACGCCACGGCCGACGGCCCGGCGGGCCACTCTTGGGAGAACTGTTTCGTGATGCGAGAATTTCGGGCTGAGGCAATCAAGAAAAGCCAAAACGAAGATCCGAACCGTCGCCAGGACCAACTCGCCGCGCCCAACCAAAGGAAGAACCCCTTCAGCGTTTTTCCCGAACAGGGGGCTCAGGGAGGCCCGCAACCAGGCGGCGGCCAGTACCCGGTGCACCACCAGCGGCGGTACAACCCGCCGGGAGTTTTCCAGCAGCCACCCCCACAGGGGGCTCCACAGGACCAGGATGACAACGGGGGCTTCCGCAACAATCCCAAACAGCTAAGTAATGGGCAGTACCACGTTTTCACCACTAATGCTTGCAGGCGTGATAAAAAGCTAAATCACCGGGCGTACAGCGTAACCTAGCCGGCGATTCCCAGGTATCTCCACTGGTCCGAGCAGACCATAACGTGGAGTAGAGAGGATCACCCGCCAAGAATAGATAACCCGGGCGACCTGGCATTAGTCGTGGCTCCCCAAGTGGGGGGTTACACCTTGTCAAAAGTATTAATGGATGGTGGCAGCAGCATTAATATCCTATACTTCGACACCTTTCGGAGGATGAATCTATCGGAAAAAGACTTGATGCCTTCAACCACGGTTTTCCACGGCATTGTCCCGGGCAAGTCGGCTTATCCCATAGGCCGGGTCAGACTATCAGTAGCGTTTGGAACTGCGCAGGATTACAGGTCGGAGTCCCTAATCTTCGAGGTGGTCAAACTGAAAAGCCCGTACCACGCGGTGTTCGGACGACCGGCTTACGCCCGCTTCATGGCCCACCCGTGCTACGTCTACCTCAAACTAAAAATGCCAGGTCCCAAAGGACCCATCACGATTGATGGAGATAGAAGAATCGCAAAGGAGTGCGAGGAAGGGGACGCGGCTTATGCGGAGGTCGCCTGTGCGGCGGAAGAGCTCAAACACCATCGGGCCAATATTGACCCGGCAGACATGTCACCACTCAAGAAGCCGACTACAGATTCTGAGTCGCCCCTGAAATTCAAACCGACGAATGATACTAAGACAATCGATTTCGTTCCTGGAGATTCATCCAAGCACTTCACCATTGGGACGGGTCTGGATCCCAAATAGGAAAGCGCGCTCATCGAATTCATCCGTGAGAATCGGGACATCTTCGCATGGAAGCCCTCTGACATGCCGGGTGTACCGAGAGAATTCGCTGAGCACATCTTAATATTGACCCAAAATGCAAACCTGTCCAACAGTACCTTCGCAGATTTAACGAGGAGCGACGGAAGGCGATTGGAGAAGAAGTCGCCCGTCTTTTAGCCGTCGGGTTCATCATGGAAGTCTTTCACCCCAAATGGCTCGCTAACCCGGTGTTAGTACTCAAGAAGAATGGCACTTTCCGTATGTGTATTGACTATACGGACCTCAACAGAGCTTGTCCCAAAGATCCTTTCGCTCTTCCCCGCATCGACCAAATCATTGACTCGGTGGCGGGATGCGAACGATTGTGCTTTTTGGACGCCTATTCAGGTTATCATCAGATCAAAATGGCCGTGGAAGATCAGGAGAAGACTGCTTTCATAACCCCCTTCGGGGCCTTTTGTTATGTGTCCATGCCATTCGGGCTCAAGAGCGCAGGGGCGACTTATCAACGTTGCATCCAGAATTGTCTTCATAACCAAATTGGCCGCAACGTCCATGCTTATGTTGACGACATTGTGATCAAGACCCGCCGGGAGGAGACACTTTTGGAAGACCTTAAGGAAACCTTTGATAATTTACGGGTATATCAGATGAAGCTAAATCCTACCAAGTGCGTTTTTGGCGTACCTGCGGGAAAACTACTGGGTTTCTTGGTATCAGAGCGCGGCATCGAGGCTAACCCGGACAAAATTGAAGCGGTTACCTCCCTCGGGAAGCCGACGAATGTTAATCAAGTTCAGCGATTGGCGGGTCGCATTGCGGCTCTAAGTCATTTCGTGAGCCGCCTCGGGGAAAAGGCGATTCCTCTTTATCAATTGTTGAGAAAATCCGACCGATTCGTATGGACAAAGGAGGCAGACAAGGCCCTTCAGGCCTTGAAGCATCAATTGGTTAACCCGCCGGTCCTGGCAGCCCCAACTGAAAAGGAGCCTATGCTCCTGTATATCGCCGCAAATTCCAAGGCGGTCAGTGTGGCTGTGGTCGTCAAAAGAAAGGAGGAAGGAAAGGAATACTCGGTGCAACGCCCGGTATACTTTATCAGCGAGGTGTTAACTCTCTCCAAACAGCGATACCCACATTGGCAGAAACTGGTCTATGGGGTGTTCATGGCGAGTCGAAAGCTTAAACATTATTTCCAGGAGCACCCGATCACTGTGGTCAGTTCCGCCCCCCCTCGGTGACGTCATCCAAAATCGGGAGGCAACAGGGCGAATCGCCAAATGGGCAATAGAGCTTGGGTCTCATCACATACAATATACCCCCCGCACGGCCATCAAGTCCCAGGCACTAGTTGATTTCGTTAACGATTGGACAGAACTTCAGGCTCCGGAAGATCGGCCTGACCTTACCTATTGGACTATTTACTTTGATGGATCCAGGCAGTTGGAGGGCTCAGGGGCTAGTGTGGTGTTGATATCCCCTCAAGGAGATAAGTTCTGCTATGTTCTCCGGCTCATGTTTCCCTGCACAAATAATGCGGCGGAATATGAAGCTCTGCTTCACGGTTTGCGACTGGAAAAAGAGATGAACCTAACCCGAGTCAGATGCTTTGGGGATTCAGATTTGGTGGCGCAACAGGTTTCGGGTACCTGGGACTCTCGGGATCCTATGATGGCAGCTTACAGGCGAGTTGTATCTGATGTGGCGGGCTATTTTCATGGGTACCAGGTTGATCATGTTGATCGGCGACTCAACGAAGCAGCTGATGCCCTCTCGCGACTCGGCTCACAGAGAAAACCGGTCCCCCCTAATGTTTTTTTGGATGTCTTGCATAAACCGTCTGTGACTATACCCACGGAGGAGGAATTGGCGATACCAGATCCCGAGTCTCAGCTTGTGGCGGCTCTCCATGTCACTCTGGATTGGGCTCTTCCTTATCTGGCTTATCTCACTCGTGGCGAGTTACCCACCAACGAAGTTTTGGCTCGCCAGATCGTTCGACGTAGCAAATCCCTGGTCATCATTAATGGCGAGTTATATAAACGAAGTGCTTCAGGGGTCTTTCAGCGGTGTGTTTCTTCCGAGGAAGGATGCGTAATCCTAAATGACATTCATTCTGGAGACTGCGGGCATCACGCCGGGTCACGTTCTTTGGTATCAAAAGCTTTTCGACATGGCTTCTTCTGGTTGACGGCTCATGCAGATGCAGAAGATATAGTACGGTGGTGCGAGGGGTGCCAACGATATGGGAGACAGGCTCATGTGCCGGCTCAAGAATTGAGGATGATTCCCATTACTTGGCCTTTCGCAGTCTGGGGGCTGGACATGGTCGGTCCCTTTAAAATGTCCTCTAACAAGAAAACTCACTTATTGGTGGCAGTTGATAAGTTCACTAAATGGGTTGAGGCGGAACCTGTTGGAGCTTGCGATGCGGAGACCGCGGTCAAATTTCTGAAAAAGCTAATTTTCCGTTTTGGATATCCGCACAGTATTATCACAGACAATGGTACTAACTTGTCCCAAGGAGCGATGCTGGATTTTTGTCGTCGAGAGCATATCCGGCTTGATGTTTCTGCAGTTGCTCACCCGCAGTCCAACGGGCAAGGCAGAGCGGGCGAATCAAGAAGTCTTGCGAGGGATTAAACCTCGGCTCATGGTTCCCCTGGAAAGAACTCCAGGGTGTTGGGTTGAGGAATTACCTTCGGTATTGTGGAGCATCCGGACCACCCCGAATCGATCCACGGGGTTCACTCCTTTCTTTTTGGTCTATGGAGCAGAAGCTGTCCTTCCTACTGACATAAGACATGATTCTCTTAGAGTCGCCGCATATGTGGAGCAAGATAATGAGTTGGCGCGTCAGGATTCCTTGGATGCCTTGGAAGAGGCGCGTGACCTAGTTGCGGCTCGTTCGGCTATCTATCAGCAAGATCTGCGGTGTTATCATAGTCGACGGGTTAAGAGTCGGACCTTTCAGGAGGGCGACTTGGTACTTCGTCTCATACAAGATCGGGCAGGCATGCATAAGCTCTCGCCCCCTTGGGAAGGGCCTTTCGTCGTCAGCAAGAACCTCCGCAATGGCTCTTACTATTTGATGGATCTTCGGCCTGACCGACCGACTACAGAGGCTGAGTCAACTCGCCCCTGGAATATTGCTCATTTGCGGCCTTACTACACTTGAGCTCTTAAAGCTCCTTGCTTTGTAAGTTTTTCAGTTTCATTATGAAGTAATAAAATATTCTCCGACTTTGGGGCTTCTTCTTTAAAAAAAAGAAAGCGATTTGTGTCATCCTGTTGCGACCTTATGAGCCGACAGAACATGCATTTAGGGTGGGTGCACGAGCTTTCTGACTCGCCTCCCCCTGTCGCGACCATATGAGCCGACGAAACCTGCATTTAGGGTGGGTGCACGAGCTTTCTGACTCGCCTCCCCCTGTCGCGACCGTATGAGCCGACGAAACCTGCATTTAGGGTGGGTGCACGAGCTTTCTGACTCGCCTCCCCCTGTCGCGACCGTATGAGCCGACGAAACCTGCATTTAGGGTGGGTGCACGAGCTTTCTGACTCGCCTCCCCCTGTCGCGACCGTATGAGCCGACGAACCTTCATTTAGGGTGGGTGCACGAGCTTTCTGACTCGCCTCCCCCTGTCGCGACCGTATGAGCCGACGAAACCTGCATTTAGGGTGGGTGCACGAGCTTTCTGACTCGCCTCCCCCTGTCGCGACCGTATGAGCCGACGAAACCTGCATTTAGGGTGGGCGCACGAGCTTTTTGACTCGCCTCCCCCTGTCGCGACCGTATGAGCCGACGAAACCTGCATTTAGGGTGGGTGCACGAGCTTTCTGACTCGCCTCCCCCTGTCGCGACCGTATGAGCCGACGAACCCTGCATTTAGGGTGGGTGCACGAGCTTTCTGACTCGCCTCCCCCTGTCGCGACCGTATGAGCCGACGAAACCTGCATTTAGGGTGCGTGCACGAGCTTTCTGACTCGCCTCCCCCTGTCGCGACCGTATGAGCCGACGAAACCTGCATTTAGGGTGGGCGCACGAGCTTTCTGACTCGCCTCCCCCTGTCGCGACCGTATGAGCCGACGAAACCTGCATTTAGGGTGGGTGCACGAGCTTTCTGACTCGCCTCCCCCTGTCGCGACCGTATGAGCCGACGAAACCTGCATTTAGGGTGGGTGCACGAGCTTTCTGACTCGCCTCCCCCTGTCGCGACCGTATGAGCCGACGAAATTACTCTTATTATGATTTAATCTTGAAGGTGTTTATCCTTTCTGCATATTTGTTGAAACTATTCGTAGTTCATTTGTTTTCACAGATGATGTGTTCAAAGTTTAAAACAGGAGGGTGCTAAGATTTCTTTCATCCTTGGCGGATTAAGCATTGTGGAAGATTCTTATAAAGGCAGACCAAATATTTCAAATCGCCTCAAAAAGCGGTATAAGGGTTTTTCTTGCAGAAGATGTCATCAAAAAATAGTACTGACTATTACATGGCTCGCGGGCCAAATTCAGGAAAGTCTACTTCGCTAAGTCCTGGCGTGAGCTCTGACCAACTTCGATTTGTAAATCGCCCAAGACCCAATTGCACCTGGCCAAAGCAGCAAAGTCGTCTTCATCGGTCAAAATTGATGCCAAGTCTGTTTCCCAGTCGAAAGGATTCTTGGGTCGCCGAGGAATTAGGTTGGTCACCACGAAGGTTGGCGGGCTGACTTTCTTATTCTTATTGTCATAAGTTGCGTGATACTTCGTTAAATCAAGACTTGCGGCAAGTCGAGTTGCAGCCAACCGAGAATCCTTGACAACTTTCTGGTAATCCTCTTCAACGAACTCCGATCCATCATCTTTAAGCTGAGGGAAGCCAGCGGCTACTTCTTCCAAATTGATCTCCGGGGCATACGCTAAGCAGCGACTCAGGGCCGTCAGGACGCCTTTCCGGGCGGCTGACAGAGTTAACTCGCCAATCTGGGGAGGAAGCGTGGACAGACATCCAAGTACCTTCTTGATGGAAGTAATAAGCTCTTTTGCACCCATTACAGCTTTGACGCACGCTGCCTGTGTACAGTTGCTCTGTCAGCGTATAAATCGCCTTCAACATCAACACACAGTCTTCTTGCAGGTTGGTGACTCTTGGACCTGGAATTTGATAACCAGTAACTTAACATCAGAAATTTGGCCAAAAGGAGGGGACAAGGTTGGAGATTTAGGTAAGACTTACCAAAGATGGCTTGCGTCATGTTAGAGATATGACGCTTTAAGCCGGATAACTCCTGTTGAACAGTCGCCAGCTTCGCTTCAGCTTTCTCTGCTCTCTTCAAAGCCGCGTTTTGGTCAGCTTGAGCTTTTTCTAACTCGGTTTTGAGTTTTTCCAGTTCAACCAGAGCCAATTTATACTTATCTTCCGACTGAGTTCGGGCGTCTTGTTGTTCAGCTAAGTTTTTCCTTAAATCGCCCAGCGCCAGTTCGGTCTGAGCAAGGTTTTCCTATTGAAAGTTTAAAATAAAGACAAGTCTCAGAATTATTGCAAAGCAATACCCCTGACACTTGGGGGCTAATGTATAATTTCTCAGGAAAAATTATACAGAAATCAAGACCCGGCTCATCTTTTATTGATGACCCGGCCCTTGGGGGTTACTAGTTGCGAAGCTTTTTCTAAAATTTTTAAGACCCGGCTCATCTTTTTACTGATGACCCGGCCCTTGGGGGTTACTGGGAATAGTATAAAGTATAAAGTTTACCTCCTGTTTGTTGTTTAACATCTTTAGCAGATTTCTCTCCATCTCATAGCTCGCCTCCAGGCGACTTGCGAAGCCAGAACAGAGTTCTTTAAACTCCAGATTTGCATAGTCGGAAAGCTTCGCCTTGGAGAGCCCAGACTCGGGAATTGCCTGAGAGGAGGATGCTACGTGTTTGGACAGAACTGTCGCCGCCGGCTTGGAAAAGCCAGAACCAGTAATGACTACAGCATCTGGGTCATCCGCTGTCGTCAATACGTTCGGCGATTTAGGGGCATCCGCTGCTTCTTTCGGAGACTCAGGAAGATCCACTTGAATTGCCGGCTCAGCATGACCCGGATCGTCTTGAGTCGGAGTTGATTTCCTTGGGAGTTCGGAAGTTGCATCAGGAATTGATCCACTGGTTTTCCTTTTTTTGGCTTGTGCCCTAACAAAAGGGAATAAGCGTGTTAAGGAATTGAAAAGATCGTTATTCTCAAAAGTCAAGGCAAAAGACTTACCCCGGAACTCGAATCATCGGTGGAAGTGTTGACATCACTGAGTCGCCGGAAGTAGGAGGAGAATTCTTCAAGAATTATAAATCAATAATACAGGCGGGTTGCAAATGTAATCCAAAGAAGCACGAATAATGGTTACTCATAAAAAAAAGAAGGGTACCTCGCTTGGTTTTCTTTTGTTTGTTGTTGGTAAGCCAGATATCAGATCGCCAGAGTGACTTCGTGTCTTCTGGTTTGAAGCGTGCTGTGTTTTCTTCAGTAAGAAATTTGGGTCCAAATGGGCATTTGGATGTGAGAAGGGGACTTTCCCACATATTCGCCGGGCCGGCTTAGGTGGAGAAGGAGATGAATCGGAGGAAACAGAAATTACCTCAACAGAGTCTTCTTGGCTTTCGTTATCTTCATTCTATTACAAGAAGAGTGAGAGATATAAATAAAAGGTCAAAAGTAATAGGTGGCGAGTGATAAGAGGACGGATTGGTACCTCTGAAAGTGCGTCGCCGACTTGAGATTCGTCGACTTCAGATGGCTCAGCCGCAGCAGATTTACCTTTGCCCTTGTTTTTCTTAGAGGGCGGCTTAGCAGTTTTCATGGCTTGCTTTTTAGGTCTCCTGGACCAGAACTTATCGCCTTTCTGGAAAGGTATATGTTATGAAATCATGATGGCAATACAACAGAAGGGATAAAAACCAAGGGCGGGTCAGCTTTGGTTACCTTGGGCGCCGGGTTAATCTTGCAGAAGGGCTTAAGGCCGATTTGGCCGCATTTTCCTACGGGCTCGCCGGTCAGCTTTTTGATGATGGCAACAATGTCTTTCTCTGTTAATGTTGTGTGAAAGTAGCATTGGGGATGATCCAGAGTGCCGTCAAATTCACACATTAGACCATCTCGGTGGCTCAGAGGAAGAATCCGCCATTCAACCCAGCAGCGGATCAGGTCAACCCCGGTAAGACCATTGTTCGTCAGGGATCTCAGTTCAGACAATATTGGGATGAACTCCGACTCTTCTTCCTGAGTGAGCTTGTCGGGGAGCTTGAAGTTGACCGGGAGGCGGGTTGGCCTGTAGCCCAGAAGCTTATTCTCACCAGCAGGGGACGTTTCTTGACAGTAAAACCAAGATTCACCCCAGCCCTTGGGATGGCTAGGCATGATGAGCGAAGGAAATGGACTATCCCTATGGCGCTGGACGTTGACGCCGCCGAGTTCCAAACTGGGGCCGTTGTGGAATTCCGTCTGGCGATTCAGATGAAAAAAGTGCCAGAATAGAGGAACGGAAGGCTCGATCTGCAGATAAGCTTCGCAAAGGACTTGGAATTGGCTCAAGTTGCTTATGGAATTGGGTCCCAGATCCTGGAGTCAGACGTTCATGAAGGTCAAAGCGTCCCTAAGAAATTTGGATCCGGGCGGCTTAAAACCCCGCTCCAAGTGTTCCACAAAGACTACTATTTCCCCTTCTTTGGGGTTAGGGAGATCTTCTCCCAACCCGGTGCGCCATCCAATGACATCTTGAGGATCCAAACAGCCCGCTTTCACGTAATTAGCTAAGACAGCATCATCAACTTTGGTAGGAAGCCAATCGCTCTTGAAAACGGCACCCATGCTACAAGTAGGTAGAAGTATGATGTTACATGTCTTGGACATCTACTATATGAATCGGGATCGGTTCATGTTAACCCGCCAGACTAAGAGGCCGGGTTGGGTTGCTATGGCGACTTATGGAAGTAGGGTTATTTCCAAAGGCTATATTTCTGTGGATGGTAAAATCTATTCGTTCCAAAGCACTAAGGGGGGATGAAGGTTACAAACAGTTTTTTGCAAACAGTAAATAAGGAATGGATCTGCCGAACAGATATGAAAACCTACGAATATGACTGAGCATGAACAATGTATTATCGGGTGACGCCCCTCGTTTGGAGAAGATGTTGTGTTCAAAAATTCGCAAGTACAGCGGATGATTAAAATTATTCAAGGCACTGGCTACCCTATCGGTGCTCGGACTGATCGATTCTAGGGAAATGAATAACTGTGAGCGGAAAGCTTCAAAGCTACGGCAATGGCGGAAATACAAGCAAGGAATAAACCTACTCCTAAGAGGGTGAACGAGGGCCTAACCTAATGCTCTCGATGAAAGAAGACTCGCGGTGACGGAGATCGTTGGAGAAGCGCGGGGGTCCCGACGAACGAAGAGACCTTCGGCGGCGACGGAGCTCGGGGCGAGCAACGAGGTGGTCGGTGATGATGCGATGGACAATGACGGCGGACGGATCGTCCGAGGTGCAAAGCTTGACGACGGCAACGGCTTGCGGGCGGCCCTGAAGCTCCTCGAACGGGGGCGGAAGTTGCGACCGGCGGCGGAGCCCTCGGGAAGCGATGAGGTCTATGCTGCGATAATGGGGGGGGACTGACAAGACTGGTAGGTGGCCAGCGCCAGCCGTGTCCCTTCCGCCTATTTATCAGGACGGGCGCTGGAATCGAGGCGCCGTGAGCGGGAACCGTTGGGGAATAAAAAGATTCGCCATGATGACGTCCGAAAATTTTGGGATAATGATGCACTAAAAGATCCGTTGGGATTATGTTAAATTTCCCGAAGATCAAGGGATAAGGAAGATGCCAACAGGAAATGGATCGGCAACTCAAAGATTTTTTCGGTGCCGGATGGCGAGTTAAAATTTCGGATGTATGGAGGAAGACGGAGGAGTGAATCACCTTCAACTAAAGCGGAAGCATTGGCATGAAAACTCAAGTCAATTTGGGGCCTAATGTTGGGGATATTGCTTATTAAGTGACCCGCCCCAATATGGGCTGGGTTACTAGTAAGGCGATTCATCCTTTGGGCTACTTGGGCCTCAGCCTGGGCGGTTCAAGGCCGCGGGACGGTTATGATTTATGGAAGGTCTCTGGGTTTCGCAGGACGGCGACTTAGAGACCACGGTAGTCACGATTTGTAAGGAGGAAGGGACTCTTGTAAACCCTAAAGCCTCGACCTATATATAAAGGCGAGTCGGAAGGAGGAGGGCAGGAGAGAAGTCATCGAGTGCTAGGTTAGGCGAGTTACGCCTCCCTTGTAATCGAATCTACATCAATACACACAAAGCAGGACGTAGGCTATTACCTCCACACGAGGGGCCGAACCTGGGTAACCCGCCGTGTTCCTCCCGTTTAACCCCTTTGAGTCGCCACCAAGGTGCGATGGCTCCCGTACTAAGTCCTTTCACGAGGACAGCTGCTGTGACAAAACCACGACAGAATACATCTTTTCTTCGGAGTTGGCTTAGGAGGTGGTTCGGGAATAGTCCAAGCATTCTCATTGCACGAGATATTATTCAGTAGAATCTCAGCTTGTTCTACGGTTCGTTCCCTAAAAACTCAGCCAGCACAACTATCTAGGTGGTCTTTAGAAGCATCGGTAAGTCCATTATAGAAGATAACAAGTATTTCATTCTTCTCAAGAGGGTGATCAGGCAAAGCATTCAGCAGCTGGACGAGCCTCCCCCAAGCTTGTGGGAAACTCTCTTCCTCAGCTTGATAAAAGTTGTATATTTCGTGCAAGGCAGCTTGCTTCTTATGGGCAGGGAAATATTTTTCAGAGAAGTAGTAGACCATATCTTGGGGGCTACGAACACAACCAGGAGCAATAGAAGTGAACCAGGTCTTAGCATCCTCCTTTAGCGAGAAAGGAAAGAGCTTGAGAATGTAGTAGTGGCGGATCTTTTCCTCACTAGTGAATAGGGTGCCTATATCGTGCAGTTTGGTAAGATGGGCTATAACCGTTTCAGACTCATAACCGTGAAAAGGATCAGATTCGACCAGAGTGATTAACTCAGGATCGATAGAGAATTCATAATCCTTATCGGTCACAAAGATAGGCGAAGTAGCAAACTTCGGGTCGTATTTCATCCTAGCGTTTAGAGTTTTTTCTTTCCACTTGAGCAGTAATATCTCAACATCATAGCTATCCTTACACGCAAGAAAGTCCTCAGCTATATCTCCCTCCATAACATAGCGCTCAGGCATAACAGGCAATTCAGGCATAGTGGCAGGTTCTACTTCAATAGTATCAGCAGTTTCAAAAGTATCATCACATCTAGCAGCAACTCTAGCAATTTGTGCATCAAGGAATGCACCTAGCGGCAAAGTAATATCAAGCATAGCAGCATCAGGAAAAGCAGTATCAAGCATAGCATCATCATAAGCATCATGGGCAGCAGAAGTAGCATCATCAAGGACAGTAGTATCAAGCACAAGCGACATATCAAGATCTCCAGTAGGAGGCGACATTGCAAACTTACTCATAGCTGAAGGTGAATCAAGTGCAGAGCTGGATGACACTTCCTTACCTATCCTCGTAGTGGAAGGCAAAATTTCAGTTCTTGGATCTTTCGGATTCCTCATAGTGACCAGCAGACGTCAATCCCAAGTGACTCAGAGAATATAGATGTGCTTCCCCGGCAACGGCGCCAGAAAATTGGTGTTGACGTGCAACTATTCCTGACTTGATGCCTCCTCGGCAACAGAGCCACAAAAATGTTGTTGACGTCTTGATAACCCACAAGCATAGGGGATCGCAACAGTTTTCGAGGGTAAAGTATTCAACCCAAATTTATTGATTCGACTCAAGGGGAAGCAAAAGAATATTCTCAAGTATTAGCAATTGAGTTGTCAATTCAACCACACCTCAAAGATTTAGTGTCTGCAGTAAAGTATCAGTAGCAAGGTAGTATGATAGCAGCAGTATCAATAGTAACCAGTAGCAGCAAAGTAACAGTAGACGCAGTGACAGCAGTAGAGGCAAAGTAACGTAGCAAGGACCAGTAGTACAAGACTCGTAAGCATTGGATCGGTGATGGATGATTATGCCGGATGTGCTTCATCATATAACAGCTATAACACGGAGAGATAAGTAACTAGCTCCAATTCATCAATCTACTGTAGGCATGTACTCCGTATGTAGTCATACGTGCTTAGGGAAAAGAACTTGCATGACATCTATTGTCCATCCCTCCCGTGGCAGCGGGGTCCTAATGGAAACTACGGGATATTAAGGTTCTTCTTTTAATAAAGAACCGGACCAACACATTAACACGTGGTGAATACATGAACTCCTCATACTATGGTCATCTCCGGGAGTGGTTCCGGCTATTGTCACTCCGGGGTTGCCGGGTCATAACACATAGTAGGTGACTACAACTTGCAAGATAGGATCTAAAACACACATATATTGGCGACAACATAATAGGTTCAGATCTGAAATCATGGCACTCGGGCCCTTGTGACAAGCATTAAGCATAGCCAAGTAGTAGCAACATCAATCTAGAACATAGTGGATACTAGGGATCAATCCCCGTCAAAACTAACTCGATTACATGATAGATCTCATCCAACTCATCACCGTCCAGCAAGCATACGATGAGATTACTCACGAATGGTGAAGAGCATCATGGAATTGTCAATGGAGGAAGGTTGATGATGACGATGGCGACGATTTCCCCTCTCCGGAGCCCGAAACGGACTCCAGATCTGCCCTCCAGATGAAGAACAGGAGGTGGCGGTGCCTCCGTATCGCAAAACGCGATGAATCCTTCTCTCTGATTTTTTTCTGGGCGAGACGGAATAAATAGAGCTCAGTTTGGGGGCGGTGGAGCCACGTGGGCCCCACAAGCCCTCGTGACGCAGCTAGGGGAGGTAGCCGCGGCCCAGGGGCTTTTGGCCCACCGGCACACCTCCTCCGGTGGATCTTTGCGCGGGTATTTTTCATTAATTCCAAGAAAATTCTCCGTAAATTTTTAGGTCATTCCGAGAACTTTTATTTCTACACAAAAACAACACCATGGCAATTCTGCTGAAAACAGCGTTAGTCCGGGTTAGTTCCATTCAAATCATGCAAGTTAGAGTCCAAAACAAGGGCAAAAGAGTTCGGAAAAGTAGATACGACGGAGACATATCAGGAACCTCCTCATCTTTTCCTTTTTCTTTCTCTGAAATTTTTAGTGACTCAAAAGAAAAGTGAACTAGGCTCAACAAAACGCATAGCAACTACTCCTACATGTGCCTAGAGGCCATATCATGCATCAAAACTACTTGGGACCAACTAAAATTAACATGCAAAGCTCAAGAACATGGTCACCAAGACAGCAAAAATACGCAACGAATAAAGCACTAGAACAAAAACTAATTGGACCAATGGAGGAGTCACATACCAAGGAACAATTCCCCAAAATAGTTTGGTGAATGGGGCTTTGCACAAGGAGATTGAAAAATGCAGCAAGAAGAGCAAGAACACGGGTTTGAGCTGTGGAATGATTTTTTTCTAGAGGTAGGAGAAGGAGATGGGAGCTGGAATAAGTGGAGGGGGCCACGTGGGACCCACAAGCCTGCCAGGCACAGCCAGGGGGGTGCCCGCACCTCCTGGGCATGTGGCCCACTGGTGCATCCCCCTGACTAGCTCTCTATCTCAGAAAATTTCTAATATTCCAGAAAAGATCATACTTGAATTTCAGGTCATTTTGAGAACTTTTATTTTTGGGTCACTTTTCTAAGGGACGGAAAAAGCAGAAAATAGGAAAAATAAAGCTAATTTATCATTTTTTTTCTAAACAACAGAAAGTAAAAGTTGGGAGCAGAAGGTTGTGACTTCTAAATTCATCCATCTCATGGTCATCAAAAGAAATCCGTCAATAAGGTTGATCAAGTCTCCTTGACAAACTTTTTTCGAATTACATAGAACTGGAGAATTTTCGAATAATCACTAGGTTACCTCAATGGGGATGTGCATATCCCCAACAAGTAAATCATACTTCATCTTGACAGTAGGTGTAGGGCATTCAACGCTTCTAATAAGAATTGATGAAGATTTTTCAATAGCATTGATACAATGAACTCGATATTGTTTCTTTGGAAAGTGCACCGTATGCTCATTACCATTAACATGGAAAGTGACATTGCCTTTGTTGCAATCAATAGCAGCCCCTGCAGTGTTTAAAAAGGGTCTTCCAAGGATGACTGCCATGGCATCATCCTCGAGAATATCCAGAATAACAAAGTCTGTTAAGATAGTAACGTTAGCAACCAAAACAGGCACATCCTCACAAATGCCGATAGGAAAAGCAGTTGATTTGTCGGCCATTTGCAAAGACATTTCAGTAGGCGTCAACTTATCCAATTCAAGTCTACGATATAAAGAGAGACGCATAACACTAACACCGGCTCCAAGATCGCATAAAGCAGTTCTAACATAATTTCCTTCAATGGAGCAAGGTATAGTGGCACTCTCGGATCACCTAGTTTCTTAGGAGTCCCACCCTTGAAGGTGTAATTAGCGAGCATGGTGGAAATCTCAACCTCAGGTACCTTCCTTTTATTAGTCACAATATCTTTCATGTACTTAGCATAAGGAGACATTTTGAGAATATCTTTCAAACACATTTGCAAAAAGACAGGTCTAATCATTTGAACAAAGCGCTCAAAATCCTCATCATCCTTTTTCTTGGATGGTTTGGGAGGAAAGGGCATGGGTTTCTGAACCCATGGTTCTCTTTATTTACCATTCTTCCTAGCAATAAAGTCGTTCTTATCATATCTCCTGTTCTTAGGTTGTGGGTTATCAAGATCAACAACAGGTTCAATCTCCTCATCCTTATCATTACTAGGTTGAGCATCAACATGAACACCACTATCAATATTATCACTAGGCTCATGTTCATCACCAGATTGTGTTTCGGCATCAGAAACAGAGACATCATTTGGATTCTCGGGTGTAACAACAACGGGTTTGCTAGCATGCAAGTTCCTATCATCTTTCTTTGTCTTCCTAATACCAGGATGACTAGGTGCATCAGTGTTAACTCCTTGAGAATATTGTTCAATTCTCTTAGGATGGCCCTCAGGAAACAACGGTTCCTGAGTCATTCTACCACCTCTAGTGACAACTCTAACAGAATTGTCATTCAACTCATTGAGCAAGTCATTTTGAGCCTTAAGTACTTGTTCTACTTGAGTAGTGACCATAGAGGCATGTTTACTCAAAAGCTTAAGATCATTGACATTTCTATCCACACAAGCACTTATATGATCAATCATACGAGCATTTTGTCTCAATTGTCTGCTAACATAATCATTGAAACTTTGTTGTTTGGCAACAAAGTTATCAAATTCATCTAAGCATAAGCTAGCAGGTTTATCATAAGGAATATCACTCTCATTGAATCTACAAAGAGAATTTACCTCTACTACCTGTGTCGGGTTATCAAGACCATGTGTTTCTTCGATAGGTGGTAGATTCTTGACATCTTCAGATTTAATACCTTTGTCTTGCATAGATTTCTTGGCTTCTTGCATATCTTCAGAACTGAGGAATAGAATACCTATTTTCTTCGGAGTTGGCTTCGGAGGTGGTTTGAGAATAGTCCAAGCATTATCATTGCTCAAGATATTATTCAATAGAATTTCAGCTTGTTCCACAGTTTGTTCCCTGAAAACACAACCAGCGCAACTATCTAGGTGGTCCCTAGAAGCATCGGTTATTCCAATATAAAAGATATCAAGTATTTAATTTTCTCAAGAGGGTGATCACGCAAAGCATTAATTAGATGGACAAGCCTCCCCCAAGCTTGTGGGAGACTCTCTTATTCAACTTGCACAAAGTTATATATATATCCTGCAAGGCAGCTTGTTTCTTATGGGCAGAAAATATTTCTCAGAGAAGTAGTAAATCATATCCTGGAGACTACACACACAACCAGGAGCAAGAGAAGTGAACCAAGTCTTAGCATCACCCTTTAGTGAGAAAGTAAACAACTTAAGGATATAGTAATGGTGAATCTTTTCCTCATTCGTGAATAGGGTGGCTATATCATTCAGTTTGGTAAGATGTGCTACAACCGTTTCAGACTCATAACCATGAAAAGGATCAGATTCCACCAAAGTGATTAACTCAGGATCAACAAAGAATTCATAATACTTATCAGTAACAAAGATAGGCGAAGTAGCAAACTTAGGATCGTATTTCATTCTAGCATTCTGAGATTTAGGATCGTATAGCATCGTAATTCATAATCCTTATCAGTAACTATCCTTACAAGCAAGAAAGTCTTCAGCTACCTCTCCCTCCATAACATAACCCTTAGGTATATCAGGCAATTCATATATAGGAGAGCTAGGTCTAACAGGTGTAACAGCAGGTTCTACTTCAATAATTCCATCAGTTTCAGAAGTATCATCACATTCAGCAGTAACTCTAGCAATTTGTGCATCAAGAAATGCACCCAGTGGCAAATCATTATCAAGCAAAGCATCATCATAAACATCATGGATAGCAGAAGTAGCATCATCAAGCACACGCGACATATCAGAATTACCAATAGGTGGTGGTGTCGCAAATTTACTCATAACTGAAGATGAATCAAGTGCAGAGCTAGATGGCAGTTCCTTACCTGTCCTCGTAGTTGAGGGCAAGACTTTAGTTTTTGGATCTCTCGGATTCCTCATAGTGATCAACAGACGTAAATCCCAAGTGACTCAGAAAATAGAGCTATGCCTCCCCGGCAACTGCGCCAGAAAAAGGTCTTGATAACCCACAAGTATAGGGGATCGCACCAGCTTTCGAGGGTAGAGTATTCAACCCAAATTTGTTGATTCGACACAAGGGGAAGCCAAAGAATATTATCGAGTATTAGCAGTTGAGTTGTCAATCCAACCACACCTGAAAGACTTAGTATCTGTAGCAAAGTTTAAGTAGCAAAGTAGTGTGATAGTAACGGTAGCAACAGTAACAGCAGCAGTAGTGACAACAGTAGCGGTAAAGTAACTTAGCAAGGACCAGTAGGAGAAGACTCGTAGGCATTGGATTCGTGATGCATAATTATGTCGGATGACATTCATCATGTAACAGTTATAACATAGGGTGATATGTAACTAGCTCCAGTTCGTCAATGTAATGTAGGCATGTATTCTGTATTTAGTCATACGTGCTTATGTAAAAGAACTTGCATGACATCTATTGTCCATCCCTCCCGTGGCAGCGGGGTCCTAATGGAAACTAAGGGATATTAAGGTCTCCTTTTAATAGAGAACAGAACAAAGCATTAGCACATAGTGAATACATGAACTCCTCATACTATGGTCATCTCCGGAAGTGGTTCCGGCTATTGTCACTTCGGGGTTGTCGGGTCATAACACATAGTAGGTGACTACAACTTGCAAGATAGGATCAAGAACACACATATATTGAGGAAAACATAATAGGTTCAGATCTGAAATCATGGCCCTCGGGCCCTAGTGACAAGCATTAAGCATAGCAAAGTAGTAGCAACATCAATCTTAGAACATAGTGGATACTAGGGATCAAATCCCATCAAAACTAACTCGATTACATGATAGATCTCATTCAACCCATCACCGTACAGCAAGCCTATGACGAGATTTCTCACTAACAATGAAGAGCATCATGGAATTGGCGATGAAGGATGGTTGGTGATGATGACGGCGTCGATTTCCCCTCTCCGGAGCCCAGAACGGACTCCAGATTTGCCCTCTAGAGGAAGAACAGGTGGTGGCGACGGCTCCGTGTCATGAAACGCGATGAACTCTTCTCTCTTATTTTTTTCTGGGCGAGAAAGAATATATAGAGCTGGAGTTGGAGGCTGCGGAGCCACGAGGGCCTCACAAGCCTCCCAGGCGCGGCCAGGGGGCCCCGTGCCTCCTGGGCTTGTGGGCTCGTGGCTCCGCGTCTCGAGGTAATTCTTGCGCCAGTATTTTTTATATATTCCACAAAAAATCCTCGTAAATTTCTAGATCATTCCGAGAACTTTTATTTCTGCGCAAAAACAACACCATGGCAATTCTGCTGAAAACAGCGTCAGTCCGGGTTAGTTCCATTCAAATCATGCAAATTAGAGTCCAAAACAAGGGAAAAAGAGTTTGGAAAAGTAGATGCGATGGAGACGTATCAAGGACTCAGAACGACCCCGAACAGGTCGACTGGGCGGTTGATAACCCACAAGTATAGGGGATCAATTGTAGCCTTTCTTGATAAGTAAGAGTGTCGAACCCAACGAGGAGCTAAAGGTAGGGCAAATATTCCCTCAAGTTCTATCGACCACCGATACAACTCTACGCACACTTTACGTTCGCTTTACCTAGAACAAGTATGAAACTAGAAGTACTTTCTAGGAGTGATAGGATAGGCTTGCAAGAAAGTAAAGAACACGTAAATAAAACTAGGGGCTGGTGAGATAAAGAAACAACTACGAGTGTCTAACGAGTGTGGAAAAGTGGTGGTAGGAGTTGTGGAATTGTCCCTAAGCAATTGACTACGTTACTAGATCGATAGCAAGTATCATGTGGGAGAGGCCTGTGCTAGCATGTCATCCCTTACTTGGAATTATATGCACTTATGATTGGAACTATTAGCAAGCGTCCGCAACTACTAACGTTCATTAACGTAAAACCCAACCATAGCAATAAGATATATTGGTCCCCCTTCAATCCCATATGCATCAATTTCTATGCTAGCTTTGAAGCTTCTATCACTCTAGCCTGCCATAGTCCTATCAACATACGACTAACCCTATGGTGTGATCCACGCGCGCGATCATATGATGGGCACCAAAGGACAGCAACATAACCACAAGCAAATTAAACCAATCATAGCAATTCATCAATCACCGATAGGACAACGATAATCTACTCAAACATCATAGGATAGCAACACATCATTGGATAATAATATGTAGCATAAATCACCATGTTCAAGTAGATGTTACAGCGGGTTGCGGGAGAGTGAAACTCTGAATATAGATGGGGGAAGATGATGGAGATGTTGGTGAAGATGACGGAGGTGTTGGTGTAGATCGCCGTCACACGATGATGTCCCGGGCGGCGTTCCGGCGTCGCCGGGAGAGAGGGGGAGAGAGCCCCCCTCCTTATTCTTCTTCCTTGACCTCCTCCCTAGATGGGAGAAGGGTTTCCCCTCTGGTCCATGGTCTCCATGGCGACGGAGGGGCGAGATCCCCTCCGAGATTGGATCTCTCTCTCTCTCTCTCTCTTTGTGTCCTTCTGTTTCTGCGCTCCCAGATTCTGCGTTTCACCGTTTCTTAAATTCCTGGAGATCCGTAACTCCGATTGGGCTGAAATTTTAACACGATTTTCTTCCGGATATTATCTTTCTGGCGGCGAAAGAGGGGCTCCAACCGCCTTAAGGAGTGGCCACAAGCCTGCCTGATGCGGGCCCACCCCCTGGCCACGGCGATAGGTCTTGTGGGCACTCCGTGCATCGCCTCGCATTGATTCTTCTTCCCAAAAATCATAAATATTCCAAAAAAAATCCCGGTAAGTATTTATTACGTTTGGACTTCGTTTGGTATGGATATTCCACGAAAAAAACATGCAACAAACAGGAACTGGCACTGGGCACTGGATCAATATGTTAGTCCCTCAAATAGTATAAAAAGTTGCCAAAAGTATATGAAAGTTGTAGAATATTGGCATGAAACAATCAAAAATTATAGATATGACGGAGACGTATCAGCATCCCCAAGCTTAATTCCTGCTCGTCCTCGAGTAGGTAAATGATAAAGAAGATAATTTTTGATGTGGAATGCTACCTAGCATAATCTTGATCATATAATCTAATCATGGCATGAATACTAAAACACGAGTGATTCGAAGCAATAGTCTATCATTTGACATAAAGAAAATAATATTTCAAGCATACTAACAAAGCAATCATGTCTTCTCAAAATATCATGGCCAAAGAAAGTTATCCCTACAAAATCATATAGTCTGGCTATGCTCCATCTTCCCCACACAACGTATTTAAATCATGCACAACCCCGGTTTTAGCCAATCAATTGTTTCATACTTTAGTGTTCTCAAACTTTTTCAACTTTCACGCAATACATGAGCGTGAGCCATGGACATAGCACTATAGGTGGAATAGAATATGGTGGTTGTGGAGAAGACAAAAAGGAGGAGATAGTCTCACATCAACTAGGTGTATCAACGGGCTATGGAGATGCCCATCAATAGATATCAATATGAGTGAGTAGCGATTGCCATGCAACGGATGCACTAGAGCTTATAAGTGTATGAAAGCTCACAAAAGAAACTAGTGGGTGTGCACCCAACTTGCTTGCTCACGAAGACCTAGGGCAATTTTGAGGAAGTCCATCATTGGAATATACAAGCCAAGTTATATAATAAAAATTTCCCACTAGTATATGGAAGTGACAACATAGGAGACTCTCTGTCATGAAGATCATAGTGCTATTTGAAGCACAAGTGTGGAAAGAGGATACTAGCAATTGTCCCTTCTCTCTTTTCTCTCATTTTTTTTTGTAGGCTCTTTGGCCTCTTTTTTTAATTTTTATATTCTTTTGGTGGGCATCTTTGGCCTCTTTTTGTAAATGGGCTTCCCTGGCCTCTTTTATTTCCTCACATGGGACAATGCTCTATTAATAATGATCATCACACTTAAAACTCAATACTTAGAGCAATGATGACTCTATATGAAATGCCTTCAGTAGTGTACCGTGACAATGATCTAGAATAGCAATGACATCAAAAAACGGACAAGGCATGGAAACATCATGCTAGCTATCTTACCATCATGCAATGGCAATATGGAAGTGGTGGCACATTGTTGGGGATATTATCTATTGATAACCCGCCCTAGTTGGGTTGGGTCACCAAATCTGGCGATTCATCTAACATATGGTTCGGGCCTTGGCCTGGCAGGACCGAAGGTTGTATGGCGGTTTACAACTTCCGGAAGGAGTCCATGGCGGGGAAGGTCTCCAAGCTTTGGGAAGGTGGCGACTTAGAGATCGTAAGAGTCACGGTTTGTAGAAAGGAAAGTACCCTTGTAAACCCTAGGGACTCGACCTATATATAAAGGTGAGTCCTAGGGAAGAAGAGGGTAGGTTAGAAATCATCGAGTACTAGGTCTGGCGAGTTACGCCCTCCTTGTAATCGAAACTCCATCAATACAACACAAAGCAGGACATAGGCTTTTACCTCCTCACGAGGGGCCGAACCTGGGTAAATCGCCGTCTCACTCCCGTTCAACCCCTTTGAGTCGCCACCAAGGTGCGATGGCTCCAATACTAAGTCCTTTCACGAGGACACCTGTCGTGACAAAACCACGACAGGGCACCCACCGTGGGGCCTGTGCATGGTGGAGTTGAGTTCTCAAAGGGAGCCCTACCAGGGTTTGGGAGCTACGCGACGGGGCTCATGACTCGGAGCCGCCATGGGAAGTACTACATCAACAACCTGTTGTGGGGGCCCGAGGCGGATTCAATCGAATCTGGTTACACGGTCCCCTTCAGCAAGATCAGCGTCTTCATCGGCATGATTGGATCGTCCGTGGTGAGCCGGACATCTCCTCCGACATCGTCGAGCCGGCCAGGTACGTCCGCCCGCTGGTGACGCCAAATCTAACTCGCCCGGTCTTTGTTGGATTCACGCAAGGATCTGAGGAACCAGAACACTCAGCGACCCAGGAAACCACGCCGGTTAACATTGATGACGAATCGTCCATGGGCGATTCGGATTCAATCCAGTCTCTACATGGGGATTGTCTTGGGGGCTTGTCGCTGGCCATGGACCCCGAAGTCCTCGACCGAACCCGCTGTCACATCGTTGTTTACATGGCTGGGGTGACTCAACCCTCGCCAAACCCGGCAGGCGGAGATGGAACTGGCGAGACGTCTAGAAGCCCGGCCGCTGTCTTGGTGGAATTAGCAACGGAAATTACAAGGCTCATGGCGACCCCCATCACACCGGAAAACCAGGAGGCAGTAAACACGGAATTGACGAAACTAAGAGAAGCAGTGGCAAAGGCTCAGCGGGATGCCGAGGTGGAGTCCGCCAGGATCGAGACCCGACAAGCTCAAATTACCGCTCAGATAACTCGCTTAAATACTGACAACTCGCGGCTCGAAAGGCACCAGCGCGCACCTGACGCCGTCCATCAGCGGAGGCACCAGGGTCGCCTGCCCCCTGATCTCAACCCGACCCGCATGTTCGACACTCCGCGAACTCCCGGGATGGGAGCCACCCTCGGGGGAGGATCGGGCCAGCCGCCTAATCCGCCGGTCCAACCAGTTGTGGATCGCGTCCCCCGATTCCAGACACCTCAAGGTCACTTTTCCAACCCGGTGGACAACGTCCTTGCTGCAACTCGCCATTTGGAATCTCTTCCGATTCACAGCAATACTCCTGCCGAGATAGAGGCAAGAAACGCCATTGAGATGTTGAAGACGGCCGTGGTTCAAAACGCCCAGTTCTCACATAGCCTAGATAGGCTGCCAGGCAAGCCGCACCAGGAGTCGGCTAGAGGACCAGCCCGCTTTAAACAGCGGACCACGGCTCATCCCCCAGGACAACCTGCCTGATCATCAAGACCCGCCAGGCCGGGATCTCCCAGACATCCAAGTCTCCTTAGCCCCTCTTATCGGGAGCGGCGGACGAGTGGGGGTGACGTGCTTGGCCCCCGCCCTTCGCAACGAACGAATGCCCAAGGATTTTCAAGGACCAAGAAAGGTGCCTAACTACACTCCAGACCTTGAGCCGGCGTCATGGGTCGAGAGTTATGAAATCGCCATGGACATGCTCGACGTAAACGAAGCAGTTTGCGCCAGATACTTCACAATGATGCTCGAAGGGATAGCGCGTACTTGCTTAAAAAACCTACCCCCCAACTCCATCCAGACCTGGGCCGAATTGAAAGAGCGCTTCATCAAAAACTTCCGACGAACCTGCAAACGTCCAATGACGATTGTCGATCTGCAGCACTGCTTTGAGCGCCCCGACGAGTCGGCCCACCACTGGTCACGGCGGGTCGCGGAAATCATTCACTCATCAGACGGTATTACGGCGGCTCAGGCTGTGCTGATCCTCGAGCAGAATTGCCACTACGAACCTCTGGTACAGAAGTTGGGGCGACTCAAACGAAAGGTCCAAGACATGGGGGAGCTAATGGATACCCTCACTAGGTACGCTAAGGCGGACGACACCAAAGATCCCGGTGAGGATGGTAAAACTAACTCGCCAAGGAAGGGCGAGTCATCCAAAAATCATACTCGGTTCCAGGGACGTGCCCGCCACAATCAGGGAGCGAATAGCAAGAGAAGGCAGTAGGAAGAATATTCGGATTTAGTCGCCAATACCAACACGAATAATGGCAACCAACGCCAGAAGAAAGGCAGGGGATATAGTGGTAAAAAGCCGCGCAACTATGAAGAATTGCTCAAGGGCCCCTGCCCGCATCACGCCATGGCAGACGGACCGGCGAGTCATTCCTGGGAGAACTGTTACGTGATGCGGGAGTTTCAGGCGGAGGCGATCAAAAAGGGGCGAAGTGGTGACCCGGACCAACGGCAGGAACAGTACGGTGCACCAAACCAACGTCAAAACCCCTTCGGCGATTTTCCCGAACCGGGGGCTCAGGGTGGCTCGCAGCCGAGCAGTGGCCAGTATCCGGTGCATCACCAGCGATGCTATAACCCGCCCGGAGTTTTTCAGCAACCACCCCCACAGGGGGCTTCGCAGGGCCAGGATGACAATGGCGGCTTCTGCAACAATCCCAAACAGCTAAGCAATGGGAAGTACCACGTTTTCACCACCAATGCTTGCAGGCGTGATAAAAAGGTGAGTCACCGAGCCTACAGTGTGTCTGAGCTGGCACTCCCCAGGTACCTCCACTGGTCCGAGCAGACCATATCATGGAGTAGGGAGGATCATCCGCTAAGAGTTGACAATCCTGGCGACTTAGCGTTGGTCGTGGCTCCCAAGTTGGGGGGTATACCCTGTCGAAAGTACTAATGGATGGTGGCAGCAGCATCAACATTTTGTATTTTGACACTTTCCAAAGGATGAACCTGTTGGAAAAAGATTTGATGCCTTCAACCACGGTATTCCACGGAATCGTCCCAGGCAAATCGGCGTACCCCATAGGCCGAGTCAGACTCACAGTTGCATTTGGAACAGCATCTAACTACAGGAGTGAGTCGCTGATGTTTGAGGTGGTCAAATTGAAAAGCGCCTACCATGCGCTGTTTGGGCGGCCGGCTTACGCCCGGTTCATGGCTCGCCCATGCTATGTTTACCTTAAGCTCAAGATGCCTGGTCCTAAAGGACCCATCACGGTTGACGGTGATAGAAGGATTGCAAGGGAATGTGAAGAAGGGGACGCGGCTTACGCGGAAGTCGCCTGCGCTGTAGAGGAGCTCAAATATCATCGGGCCAATGTTGATCCGGCTGATATGTCACCCTTAAAAAAGCCAACGACAGATGTTGAGCCACCCCTCAAGTTCAAACCAACGGATGACACTAAAACGGTTGATTTCGTTCCTGGCGACTCAACCAAGCAGTTCACCATTGGGACGGGTCTAGATCCCAAATAGGAAAGCGCGCTCATCGAATTCATCTGTGAGAAATGGGACATCTTCGCATGGAAACCTTCTGACATGCCTGGTGTGCCGAGAGAATTCGCTGAGCACCATCTTAATGTTCACCCAAAGGCAAAACCTATCCAGCAGTATCTTCGTAGGTTTAACGAGGAACGACGCAAGGCAATCGGAGAAGAGGTTGCTCGTCTCTTGGCCGCCGGATTCATCGTAGAAGTTTTTCACCCCAAATGGTTGGCTAACCCGGTCTTGGTACTCAAAAAGAATGGTACCTTCCGTATGTGCATTGATTACACGGACCTCAACAGAGCTTGTCCAAAAGATCCTTTCGCTCTTCCCCGCATCGACCAGATTATTGACTCGGTGGCGGGATGCGAATGTTTGTGCCTCTTGGACGCCTACTCTGGATATCACCAAATCAAGATGGCCATGGAGGATCAAGAGAAAACAGCTTTTATAACCCCCTTTGGGGCTTTTTGCTATGTGTCCATGCCATTTGGACTCAAGAGTGCAGGGGCGACTTATCAGCGCTGCATCCAGAATTACCTCCGTAGCCCAATCGGACGCAACGTCCACGCCTATGTCGATGACATTGTGATTAAGACCCGCCAGGGGGAGACGCTATTGGAAGATCTCAAGGAAACTTTTGATAATCTGCGGGTCTATCAGATGAAGCTAAATCCCACCAAGTGTGTTTTTGGTGTTCCTGCAAGAAAATTGTTGGGCTTCCTGGTGTCTGAGCGAGGCATCGAAGCTAACCCGGACAAAATCGAAGCAGTTACTTCCCTTGGGAAACCAGCAAATGTTAACCAAGTCCAACGGATGGCGGGTCGCATTGCGGCCTTAAGTCGCTTCATAAGCCGCCTGGGAGAAAAGGAGATTCCCCTTTATCCATTGCTAAAGAAATCTGACCATTTTGTTTGGACGGATGAAGCTGATGAAGCTTTCGAAGCCTTGAAACGCCAACTGGTCAACCTGCCGGTCTTGGCCGCCCCGACTGAGAGAGAGCCCATGCTTTTGTATATTGCGGCAAACTCCAAAGTAGTAAGTGTGGTGGTGGTCGTTGAAAGGAAGGAGGAAGGAAAGGAATACCCAGTGCAGCGCCCGGTGTATTTTATCAGCAAAGTGCTAACTCTTTCCAAGCAACGGTACCCACATTGGCAGAAATTAGTATATGGGGTGTTTATGGTGAGTCGGAAGCTTAAACATTATTTTCAAGAACATCACATCACGGTGGTTAGTTCCGCCCCCCTCGGGGACATCATCCAGAATCGGGAGGCAACAGGGCGGATTGCAAATTGGGCGATTGAACTTGGGCCGCATCACGTACGATACACCCCTCGCACGACCATCAAATCTCAAGCCTTGGTTGATTTCATCAATGATTGGACCGAGTTACAGGCCCCGGAAGACAGGCCTGATTTTACATACTGGACTATTTATTTTGACGGATCCAGACAGTTGGAAGGCTCGGGGGCTGGTGTGGTACTGGTATCCCCTCAAGGAGACAAATTCTGTTATGTCCTCCGACTCATGTTTCCGTGCACCAACAATGCTGCAGAATATGAAGCTTTACTTCACGGCTTGCGACTCGCCAAGGAGATGAACCATACGCAGGTCAGATGTTTTGGCGACTCTGATCTGGTGGCTCAGCAAGTTTCACGCACTTGGGATTCTCGAGACCCCGTGATGGCGGCTTACAGGAGGGATGTGTCCGATGTGGCGGGTCATTTCCATGGCTATCAGGTTGATCACATTGACCGGCGCCTTAACTAGGCAGCTGATGCCCTTTCGCGTCTCGGTTCCCAGCGAAAGCCGGTTCCCCCCAATGTTTTTCTGGATACTTTGCATAATCCCTCCGTGAGTTTTCCATCAGAGGAGGAGTTGGCGATACCAGATCCTGAGTCTCAATTCATGGCAGCTCTCCATGTTACGCCGGATTGGGTTCTTCCCTATCTGGCCTATCTCGCCCAAGGCGAGTTACCAAGAGATGAAGTTTTGGCCCGCCAAATTGTTCGGCGAAGCAAATCCATGGTGATCATCAACGGCGAATTATATAAGCGGAGTACCTCTGGGGTTTTTCAACGATGTGTTTCCTCCGAAGAAGGGTGCATAATCCTAAATGACATTCATTTCGGAGATTGTGGGCATCACGTCGGGTCACGTTCTTTGGTTTCAAAGGCATTCCGTCATGGTTTCTTTTGGTTGACGGCTCATGCAGACGCAGAGGAGATAGTTCGTCGATGTGATGGATGCCAGCGTTATGGACGCCAGGCTCATGTGCCGGCTCAAGAACTAAGGATGATTCCCATCACTTGGCCTTTCGCGGTCTGGGGGTTAGACATGGTTGGCCCCTTTAAAATGTCATCCAACAAGAAAACCCACTTGCTGGTGGCGGTTGATAAATTCACCAAGTGGGTTGAGGCAGAGCCTGTTGGAGCTTGCGATGCGGAGACGGCGGTCATATTCTTGAAAAAGTTGATCTTCCGGTTTGGATATCCGTACAGTATCATTACTCACAATGGCACTAATCTGTCTCAAGGGGCGATGCAGGAGTTTTGCCGTCGAGAGCATATCCGGCTTGATGTTTCTGCAGTTGCTCACCCACAATCTAATGGACAGGCGGAGCGAGCGAATCAGGAAGTTTTACGGGGGATCAAGCCCCGACTCATGGTTCCCTTGGAAAGAACCCCAGGATGTTGGGTTGAGGAGTTGCCTTCGGTGCTATTGAGCATCCGGACCACCCCGAACCGGTCCACGGGTTTTACCCCTTTCTTTCTGGTCTATGGAGCAGAAGTTGTTCTTCCCACTGACATAAGGCATGACTCGCCTAGAGTCGCCGCTTATGTGGAACAGGACAACGAACTGGCGTGTCAAGACTCTTTGGACGCCTTAGAGGAGGCGTGTGATTTGGCTACGGCCCGATCGGCCATTTATCAGCACGACTTACGGCGTTATCACAGTCGCCGGGTCAAGAGCCGAACCTTTCAGGAACAAGACTTAGTGCTTCGGCTAATACAAGATCATGCTGGCATGCATAAGTTATCACCACCATGGGAAGGACCGTTCGTTGTCAGCAAAAATCTTCACAACGGCTCTTACTATCTGGTGGATCTCCGTCCTAACCGGCCAACCACGAAGGCTGAGTCGACTCGCCCCTAGAATATTGCCCACTTGCGGCCTTATTATACTTGAGCTCTTAAGCTCTACATTTCGTAAGTTTTTCAATTCTTATAAAGCAATAAAATTAAAACGCCTCCCGACTTGGGGGCTTCCTCTCATTGAGATCAATTTTATTACCCATTTGGCCTACGAAATTATTGTCTTGGGTGGCGCTTGAGCTTGCTTGAGTCGCCCTATCCTGTCGCGGCCCTATGAGCCGACGAAATTACTGTCTTGGGTGGCGCTTGAGCTTGTTTGACTCGCCCTATCCTGTCGCGACCTTATGAGCCGACGAAATTATTATCTTGGGTGGCGCTTGAGCTTTTTTGACTCACCCTATCCTGTCGCGACCTTATGAGCCGACGAAATTATTATCTTGGGCGGCGCTTGAGCTTGTTTGACTCGCCTTATCCTGTCGCGACCTTATGAGCCGACGAAATTATTATTTTGGGTGGCGCTTGAGCTTGTTTGACTCGCCCTATCCTGTCGCGACCCTATGAGCCGACGAAGTGTCTAATTTTACCTCCCTGGCACTGCCACAAGGTTTTTCAGACTTTTTTTCTGACTCGCCTCAAAATATTTTGGGGCGACTGCTATTTGTTATCACTCATTACTCACTGAGATGGTTTGATATATGTTTTCAAGATTAGAACAGGTTGATGATCAAAATCACTCTAGCCATGGCGGATTAAGCATCATAAAAAGGCCTCAATGGCGGGTCTAGTATTATGATAAAAAAAAGAAGCCTCAAACGGCGGATCAAGCATTTCAAAACGCCTTAAGGGCGACATAAGGATTTTTTAAGGTGTCACAGAATTAGTTTTGATTCCTAAAGAGACCTATTACATGGCTCTCATGGCCAATTCAATGAAATTTTATTCTGTTGATGCCCTTGGATCAGCCTGCTGCGAGCTTTGGCCAACCTCAATCTGCAAGTCGCCCAGTACCCAGTTACACTTGGATAAAGCGGCAAATTCATCTTCATCAGTCAGGATTGATGAGAGATCCGCATCCAAGTCAAAAGGATTCTTGGGTCAACATGGAGTTAAGTTGGTCATCACAAAGGTTGGCGGGTTAACCTTCTTGTTCTTATTGTCATAGGCGGCTTGGTATTTTGATAAGTCCAGGCTTGCAGCAAGCTGAGTCGCCGCCAAACAGGAGTCCTTGACAACACGCTGGTAGTCCTCTTTGGCGAATTCTGATCCATCATCCTTGAGTTGAGGAAAGCCCGCCGCTACTTCTTCTGGGTTTATCTCTAGAGCATATGCTAAGCATCAACTCGGTGTAGTCGGCACTCCTATCCGGGCGGCTGACCGAGTTAACTCGCCAATTTGGGGAGGAAGAGTGGATAGGCAGCCAAGCATCTTCTTTATTGATGTTATAGGCTCCTTGGTGCCCATCACCGCTTTCACAGTCAGTACACTGCCGGTATATAGCTGCTCCGTCAGCGTGTAAATCTCCTTCAGCATCAGGACGCAATCATCCTGAAGGTTGGCGGCTCTCGGACCTGTATAAAGGGTAATGATAATCAGCGACTTAGATAAAAGTTCTTTGTTTACAAAGGTCAAGAGTTGGTTTTTACCAAAGACGGCTTGCGCCATGTTTGAGATGTGTCGCTTTAAGCCAGACAGCTCCTGTTGCACAGTATCCAACTTGGCTTCAGCTTTTTCTGCTCGCTTTGTTAAAACATCTTGATCAGCTTGAGCCCTTTTTAAGTCGGCTTTCAGCTTTTCCATCTCAGATAAGACCAATTGATACTTCTCTTCTGATTTGTCCTGGGCATCCTGCTGATCAGATAAGCTTTTATTCAAGTCGCCAAGTGTTGATTCAGTTTGGATAAGAGATTCCTGTTGAAACATATAGTTAAGGGGCAAGTCTCAGAATTACTGCAAGCAACATCCCTGACACTTGGGGGCTAATGTATAATTTTTTCAGACAAAATTATACAGCATCAAGACCCGTCTCATCTTTTTACTGATGACCCGGCCCTTGGGGGTTACTGGTCGAAAGTTTTTCAAATCATCAAGACCCGGCTCATCTTTTTACTGATGACCCGGCCCTTGGGGGTTACTGGTCGAAAGTTTTTCAAATCATCAAGACCCGGCTCATCTTTTTACTGATGACCCGGCCCTTGGGGGTTACTGGTCGAAAGTTTTTCAAATCATCAAGACCCGGCTCATATTTTTACTGATGACCTGGTCCTTTGGGGTTACTGGTCGATAGTTTTTCAAATAATCAAGACCCGGCTCATCTTTTTACTGATGACCCGGCCCTTGGGGGTTACTGGTCGAAAGTTTTTCAAATAATCAAGACCCGGCTCATCTTTTTACTGATGACCCGGCCCTTGGGGTTAATGGGGATAATATAGTGTACAACAAAATGTACCTCATGTTTGTTCTTCAGCATCCGAAGCAGGCTCTTATCCATCTCATAACTCGCCTCCAGGCGACTTGCAAAGCTAGAGCAAAGTCCTTTGAATTCCAGATGTTCATATTGGGAGAGCTTAGCCTTGGAGAGTTCATGCTCAGGAATAGGTTGAGCTGATGATGATACATGCTTTGATAAAACCGCCGTGGCCGGTTTAGAGAAGCTAGTACCAGTGATAATTACAGCGTCCGGGTCTTCTGCTGTTGTCAATGGACTTGGCGGGTTAGGTGCATCCATGGTTTCCTTGGGAGAGCTGGGGAGATCTACTTGATCTTCAGGTTTGTCTTGGTCCGGGTTATCTTGGATCGGCGCCGACTTTTGGATAGGCTCCGAAATTGTGATGGAAGTTGACCCGCCAGTTTTTCTTTTCTTCGCTTATGCCCTGAAAGGAGAAGGGGGTGCGTTTAAAGGGCTAAAAATTTACCACCATCAGACTAAAAGTAAATATTATCAAAGATTTACCCAGGGACACGTATCATCGGTGGAAGTGCCGACATTACTGAGTCACCAGATGTAGGAGGAGAACTCTGCAAAAGTTGTACTTCGAAGATATAAGCAAGTTACAAATGCGATCCAAAAAAGACCTGAAGAAGTGTTGCTAAAGGATACCTCATTTGGCCTTTTCTTGTTCTTTGTTGGTAAACCGGACACCAGATCGCCAGAATGACTTCGGGTTTTCCGATTTGAAGTGTGTTGTGCTTTCTTCAGAAGAAAATTTGGATCCAAACAAGCATTTGGGTGTGAGAGAGGAACTTTCCCACAAATTCGCCTGGCCGGCTTAGGTGGAGAAGGAGATGAGTCGGAGGAAACAGAAATTACCTCTACAGAATCCTCCTGGCTCTCATTGTATTCATTCTACTCAAGAGATGCAAAGGTGTAAATACAAAGTTATCAGTAATGGATGGCGAGTTAAAAGAGGATAGATTTTTTACCTCCGAAGGTGCGTCGCCGACTTGGGATTCATCGGCCTCAGATGGTTCGGTAACAACAGCTTTTCCCTTGCCCTTGGATTTCTTCTCTGGAGGCGGCCTAGCTTGCTTCATGGCTGACTTTTTTGGCCTCTTGGACCAAAATTTATCACCTTTCTGAAATGGGATATTTTATAAGAAATCATAGTTTGAATAATACATAAGAAGTAAAAGAGAAGAGGCGGGTTAAAGTTATTTACCTTTGGTGCCGGGTTAATCTTGCAGAAAGGTTTCAGACCTATTTGGCCGCATTTTCCCGCGGGCTCGCCGGTCAGCTTCTTGATGATGGTAACAATGTCACTTTCCGTCAGAGCTGTGTGGAAGTAGCACTGAGGATGGTCTAGGGTGCCGTCAAATTCACACATTAACCCGTCCCGGCGACTTAAAGGGAGGATACGCCACTCGACCCAGCAACGGATCAAGTCAACTCCAATGAGGCCGTTGTTGGTCAAAGATCTTAACTCGGATAACACTGGGATAAAATCTGACTCCTCTTCAGTGAGCTTGTCTGGGAGTTTGAAATTCGTTGGAAGACGATCTTCCCTATAACACAGAAGTTTGGTTTCGCCCTCAGGCGAGGTCTCTTGACAATAGAACCAAGACTCGCCCCAGCCTTTGGGATGGCTTGGCATGGCGAGTGACGGAAATGGGCTATCCCTGCGGCCCTGAACATTTACACCACCAAGCTCCAGGCTGGGACCATTGTGACATTCTGTTTGGCGATTTAAGTGGAAGAAGTACCAGAATAAGGGAACTGAGGGTTCCATCCGCAAGTAAGCCTCACAAAACACCTGGAACTGGCATAGATTGCTTATCGAGTTGGGGCCTAGATCTTGGAGGCGGACATTCATAAAAGCCATGGTGTCTCTAAGGAACTTCGATCCAGGCGGCTTAAAACACCGCTCAAGGTGTTCAACGAAGACAACTATTTCCCCTTCTTTGGGGTTGGGGATTTCTTCTCCTAACCCGGTGCGCCAACCGATAACATCCTGAGGGTCCAAATTTCCCGTTTTCACATAATCCTCTAGTATGGCATCATTAACCTTGGTGGGGAGCCAGTCACTTTTGAAAACAGCGCCCATGCTACAAAGGGATAAAATTACGGGTGAATTGACACGCCAAAACATCTATTGAAAGAGGTGAAACAATTTCATTTGACTCGCCAAATAATTTGCCCGCTGGCTGAGGAAATTTTTTGATCGCCAACAATGGCCCGGGTCAGGTTGCGAGGGCGACTTACGAAACTTTTGCTACTTAAGGGAGCGGTGTTTCAAGGCCTCACTGGTGTTTGTCCAAAAATGGTGAAGTATGAGACTACAAACAGTTTTCACATAACAAGCGGTAGATTATGGATCTACTGGGCAGACAGAAATGAACGCGGTAAATAACTGGATATGGCAACCTCCGACTAAGATGGGACAATACTATTGATTTAGTGAAACCCTACTCAAAGTGTGCAAGTAGAGGCCGAACAGATAGAGGTATCAAAGACATTGATTTTCTCGTCATCGTCACCACCAATTAATTGGAAACAAGTAAGAGCTATTCGGGAAGCATAAAGAACGCGACAGTGATGAACTTCGAAAAGGAACTAGGATCTGCTCTTGAATGACAGAAACCTAACCTGGTGGATTCGGCTGGAGATGGTCGACGGCGATGAAGGCTTTCGGACGGGTGCGAAAACCTCGGGCGACAACGAAGTGTTCGGCGGTGACGAGGAGCTCGACGACGGTGAGACGGTCGATGGCGGCGAACTGCTCGGCCACGGCGAAGTTCTTGACGGCGGCGAAGTCCTCGGGCGGCACCAAGGCTTTCAGACGGCGACGAGGTCCTCGGGTGGTGGCGGAACTCTCGGAAGACGATGAGGGTTTTCACTGCGATAATGGGGGGGAAAAGGGCGACAAGACTGGAAGGTGGAATGCGCCCAGTCCTTTCCTCCCACCTATTTAACAGGGAAGGCGCTAGGATCGAGGCGCCACGAGCGGGAACCACCAAAATATAAAGATTCGCCATGACGGCGCCCCGAAAATTTTGGGATAACGATACCGAAGGATCCGTTGGGGATTACGTCATTATCTCTTCCGGAATTCAAGGGATAAGAAGGTACCAACAAGAAATGGTTTGGCGATTCAAGTTTTTCCACAACGGATGGCGGGTTAAGCTCATGGCGTATTAAAGGGGATGAAGATGAATCACCCTTAATTGAGTAAAGATATTGGCGTGAAGGAAATTCAAGTCAATTTGGGGCCTAATGTTGGGGATATTATCTATTGATAACCCGCCCTAGTTGGGTCGGGTCACCAAATCTGGCGATTCATCTAAAATATGGTTCGGGCCTTGGCCTGGCAGGACCGAAGGTTGTATGGCGGTTTACAACTTCCGGAAGGAGTCCATGGCGGGGAAGGTCTCCAAGCTTTGGGAAGGTGGCGACTTAGAGATCGTAAGAGTCACGGTTTGTAGAAAGGAAAGTACCCTTGTAAACCCTAGGGACTCGACCTATATATAAAGGTGAGTCCCAGGGAAGAAGAGGGTAGGTTAGAAAGCATCGAGTACTAGGTCTGGCAAGTTACGCCCTCCTTGTAATCGAAACTCCATCAATACAACACAAAGCAGGACATAGGCTTTTACCTCCTCACGAGGGGCCGAACCTGGGTAAATCGCCGTCTCACTCCCGTTCAACCCCTTTGAGTCGCCACCAAGGTGCGATGGCTCCAATACTAAGTCCTTTCACGAGGACATCTGTCGTGACAAAACCACGACACACATGTCATGAGACGGAACGGTGGTAGTTGCATGGCAATATATCTCGAAATGGCTATGAAAATGCCATAATAGGTAGGTATGGTGGCTGTTTTGAGGGAGGCTATATGGTGGGTGTAATGCACCGGCTGCGCGGTACTAGAGAGGCTAGCAATGGTGGAAGGGTGAGAGTGTGTATAATCCATGGACTTAACATTAGTCATAAAGAACTCACATACTTATTGCAAAAGTCTATTAGTCATCGAAACAAGGTACTACACGCATGCTCCTAGGGGAAAGGTTGGTAGGAGTTAACCATCGCGCGATCCCGACCTCCATACAAAGGATGACAATCAATAAATAAATCATGCTCCGACTTCATCACATAACGGTTCACCATACGTGCATGCTACGAGAATCACAAACCTTAACACAAGTATTTCTAAAAATACACAATTACTCACTAGCATGACTCTAATATCACATATTCATGTCGCAAAACTGTTGCAAGGAATCAAACATATCATATCCAGTGATCTGCAAGTTTTATGTAGGATTTTATGACTAACCATGTGAATGACCAACTCCTGTTAACTCTCTAAATAGGTATAAGTGAAGCATGAGAGTTTAATTCTTTCTACAAAAGATATGCCCCGCTCTAACAAATATAAGTGAAGCAAAAGAGCATTCTACAAATGGCGGTTTTCTAAGTGTAGGGAAACATGCAATCCAAACTTCAAATGATATAAGTGAAGCACATGAAGCATTCTATAAAGCCATACTCAAAAGATATAAGTGAAGTGCAAAGAGCATTCTATAAATCAACAAAGGACTATCTCATACCAGCATGGTGCAAAAAATAAAAAGGAAAAAATAAACACAAAAGACGCTCCAAGCATTTGCACATATCATGTGACGAATTAAAATATAGCTCCGAGTAAAATTACCGATAGATTGTAGACGAAAGAGGGGATGCCTTCCGGGGCATCCCCAAGCTTAGACACTTGAGTCTTCCTTGAATATTACCTTGGGGTGCCTCGGGAATCCCCAAGCTTAGGCTCTTGCCTCTCCTTATTCCTTCATCCATCGTGCTCTCACCCAAAACTTGAAAACTTCAATCACACAAAACTCAACAAAACTTCATGAGATCCGTTAGTATAATAAAATAAATCACCACTTCAAGTACTGTTGAGAACTCAATCTAAATTCATATTAGCATTATATCTACTGTAATCCAACTACACCATGGTTCATACCCCCCGATACTACCCATAGATTCATCAAAATAAGATAACAATGCATAGAAAACAGAATCTGTCAAAACAGAACCGTCTGTAGAAATCTGTATATTCGTATACTTCTGATATCTCAAAAAAAACTGAAAAACTACTAACGTCTGGAAAATTTTCATATCAATCAGCAGAAAAAATAATCAACTCAAAAGCTCTTCCAGAATAAAAATGAAAAATAATTTCGTGAGCAGAAAGTTTCTGTCTTTTCTCAACGTGATCAAACAACTATCACCTAAACTAATCGTAAAGGCTTTACTTGGCACATTATTTTTAAAAAAACAAAGGAATTGTACAAGGGGATAATTATTTTTGTGAGAAACTTCCATGAACAATTCTACATTGTTTCCATGAGCATGAACACAAGTGTTCAAGGTCGACCCTCACTTCCACAATGCATCACCTTTCAATCACTTCTCTTTTTGAAAAAGTTTTAAGTTCCCCTCTATATTTTTTTTTGTTTTTAAACTAAATAAAAGCAATCAACAGAAATAAATGACTCTCTAAAACTTCCGGGTTGTCTCCCAGGCAGCGCTTTCTTTAAAGCCATTAAGCTAAGCATAAAGTGCTCAAGTAATGGATCCACCCGGATCCCAAGGTATATCAAAGCCAATTTTAATTAGCAATGATTTGAAATTTAGTAGTGAGCACAAGGTAACATATATCAAGCAATGACAAATTCTAACTCTCTTCCTATGCATTGGCATGTCATAAAAGAACAATTGATGCACACCAAGTAAAGGCCAATACATAGCATAAGCAGTTTCTTGCAATTTTATCGTATTGGAAACATAAAGAGGTGGAGATGTAGTTCCTCTCTCATAATAATTGCAAGTAGGAGCAGCAAGCACATGCATATTATATTCATCAAAATCATCATGTGTAACATAAGGAACTATAGCTAACTCATCTTCATAAGCATCATTCATATTGGCATCATGGCCACAAGCATAGCAAGCATCAAGTTCATCAAAAAGGGATATTTCAAACGAATCCAACGGATCATAGCGTTCATCCTTCGGTAAGAACGAAGGGAAATTAAATAATGTATGAGTAGAAGAGTTACTCTCATTAGAAGGTGGACACGGGTAGCTAGTCCGTTCTTCCTCCTTTTGTTCTTCGCTCTCCTCTTCATCTTTTTCATCTAATGAGCTCACAATTTCAGCATTTTCTTCTTCCATAGTTTCCTGCAAAATAATAGTCTCTTCTTGGGCAACATAAAATTTCTCCTTAAATCGTTCAATATGGGCATTATATTAATAATTAGTATAACAATAACGAAGCATAGCCAAATTTTCAGATCGGTAAGGAGCATCATCATTATGATCACACCTTTTAAAGAGAGCCTCAATTTCATAAGCACCCATAAAAGAAACAAAACTCTCCTATTTGATCCACATCATAGTAATCATATATACCATTAGCATAAGAAGACAAGGTTCTATGATCATTAAACTCACAAGAAAAGGGAAGGTGTGGAACCTTCATCCTTGAGCAACAAGTAACACCATGTCTCTTGCATAGTTCCCAAGCATACCATTTCAACAAATGGATTTGATACCATAAAAGTTTCCCTTTTTGAGTCAAGCGATAATCCCTAAAGTATTCACGTTGATCCAACGTGTATCCCATTATATAATTGAATGGGACTTTCTCAGGATTATTAAAGAAGTGCATAATATTTTCCACATAACGAGCCTCGAGGGTTTTAGGAGGTTCCCCATCTCCATGAGTAGAAAGTACACCTAATTTTTTTGGTATTTCGTGTTCCATATCCATAACTAAAGATAGATAACAACTTAGAATAGCAAATAAATCTACTTAGTGATAAAGCAAACAAGCACACACGAGGATATTCACCCCACGCTATTGCTCCCCGGCAACGGCGCCAGAAAAAAGTCTTGATAACCCACAAGTATAAGGGATCAATTGTAGCCTTTCTCGACAAGTAGGAGTGTCGAACCCAACGAGGAGCTAAAGGTAGGACAAATATTCCCTCAAGTTCTATCGACCACCGATACAACTCTACGCACACTTTACGTTCGCTTTACCTAGAACAAGTATGAAACTAGAAGTACTTTGTAGGAGTGATAGGATAGGCTTGCAAGAAAGTAAAGAACGCATAAATAAAACTAGGGGCTGGTTAGATAAAGAAACAACTACGAGTGTCTAACGAGTGTGGAAAAGTGGTGGTAGGAGTTGCGGAATTGTCCGTAAGCAATTGACTACGTTACTAAATCGATAGCAAGTATCATGTGGGAGAGGCCTCTGCTAGCATGTCATCGCTTACTTGGAATTCTATGCACTTATGATTGGGACTATTAGCAAACGTCCGCAACTACTAATGTTCATTAAGGTAAAACCCAACCATAGCAATAAGATATATTGGTCCCCCTTCAATCCCATATGCATCAATTTCTATGCTAGGTTTGAAGCTTCTGTCACTCTAGCCTGCCAATACATAGTCCTATCAACATACAACTAACCCTATGGTGTGATCCACGCGCGCGATCATATGATGGGCACCAAAGGACATCAACATAACCACAAGCAAATTAAACCAATCATAGCAATTCATCAATCACCGATAGGACAACGATAATCTACTCAAACATAATAGGATAGCAACACATCATTGGATAATAATATGTAGCATAAAGCACCATGTTCAAGTAGAGGGTACAGCGGGTTGCGGGAGAGTGAACCGCTGAATATAGATGGGGAAGATGATGGAGATGTTGGTGAAGATGACGAAGGTGTTGGTGTAGATCGACGTCACACAATGATGTCCCGGGCGGCGTTCTGGCGCCGCCGGGAGAGAGGGGGAGAGAGCCCCCTTCTTCTTCTTCCTTGACCTCCTCCCTAGATGGGAGAAGGGTTTCCCCTGTGGTCCATGGTCTCCATGGCGGCGGAGGGGCGAGAGCCCCTCTGAGATTGGATCTCTCTCTCTCTCTGTGTCCTTCTGTTTCTGCGCTCCCAGATTCTGCTTTCACCATTTCTTAAATTCTCGGAGATCCGTAACTCCGATTGGGCTGAAATTTTAACACGATTTTCTTCCGGATATTATGTTTCTTTCGGCGAAAGAAGGGATCCAACCGCCTTAAGGAGTGGCCACAAGCCTGCCTACCACGGGCCCACCCCTGGCCGCAGCGACAGGGCTTGTGGGCACTCCGTGCATCGCCTCGCGTTGATTCTTCTTCCCAAAAATCATAAATATTCCAAAAAAAAATCCCCGTAAGGTTTTATTACGTTTGGACTTGGTTTGGTATGGATATTCTGCGAAACAAAAAACATGCAACAAACAGGAACTGGCACTGGGCACTGGATCAATATGTTAGTCCCAAAAATAGTATAAAAAGTTGCCAAAAGTATATGAAAGTTGTAAAATGTTGGCATGAAACAATCAAAAATTATAGATACGACAGAGACGTATCAACGATCTCCATTCTTTCTTGTGTACAGTGCAGAAGTTGTCCTTCTGAGTGATTTTCTTCACAATTCCCCAAAGTTGAGCTCTTCTCACAAGCTGAACATGCCCGACAGGATGGGGTCGATCTCTTGGAGGAGGAGCGTGAGATGGATCTCGTTCGATCAACGATCTACCAACAAGACTTGCGACGGTTCCATTCAAGACACGTCAGGAGTCGGACGTTTCAAGAAGGCGATTTGGTGCTCCAAGTGCATCAGCAGAGACCGCACAAGCTGGCCCCGCCTGGGAAGGACCCTTCATCATCTCCAAGGTGCTGAACAATGGGCCATACAGACTCTACAATTTGGAGAATAGGATCGACGAGCCGCGAGCATGGAACGGAGACTTACTTAAGTGTTTTTATGCCCGATTTACGACTATTTTGATGTAACGAACAAGATTCCCTAAAGCAATTTACTTGCCAGAAGCTTTGGTTACTGCAATATGCTTGCTGACTCAGGTCTAGAAAACTTCTCCGAGTGAAGAGCTACCCTATCACTCGGGGGCTTAGCCGCGAACCAGATTCGCCCAAGATAGAAAACTTCTCCGAGTGAAGAGCTACACTCTCACACGGGGGCTTAGCCGCAAACCATATTCGCCTAAGTTAAAAAACTTCTCTGAGTGAAGAGCTACCCTCTCACTAGGGGGCTTAGCCGCGAACCAGATTCGCCTAAGTTACAAAACTTCTCCAAGTGAAGAGCTACCCTCTCACTCGCGGGCTTAGCCGCAAACCAGATTCACCTAAGTTAAAACACTTCTCCGAGTGAAGAGCTACCCTCTCACTCGGGGGCTTAGCCGTGAACCAGATTCTCGTAAGTTAAAAAACTTCTTTGAGTGAAGAGCTACCCTCTCACTCGGGGGCTTAGCTGCGAACCAGATTTGCCTAAGTTAGAAAACTTCTCCGAGTGAAGAGTTACCCTCTCACTTGGGGGCTTAGCCGCGAACCAGATTCGCCTAAGTTAAAAAACTTCTCCAAGTGAAGAGCTACCCTCTCACTCAGGGGCTTAGCCATGAACCATATTTGCCTAAGTTAAAAAACTTTTCCGAGTGAAGAGCTACCCTCTCACTCGGAGGCTTAGACACGAACCATATTCGCCTAAGATAAAAAAACTTCTCCGAGTGAAGAGCTACCCTCTCACTCGGGGGCTTAGCAGCAAACCAGATTCGCCTAAGTTAGAAATCTTCTCCGAGTGAAGAGCTACCCTCGCACTCGGGGGCTTAGCCGCGAACCAGATTCGCCTAAGTTATAAAACTTCTACGAATGAAGAGCTACCCTCTCACTCGGGGGCTTAGCCGTGAACCAGATTCCCCTAAGTTAAAAAACTTTTCCAAGTGAAGAGCTACCCTCTCACTCGGGGGCTTAGCCGCGAACCAGATTCGCCTAAGATAAAAAAACTTCTCCGAGTGAAGAGCTACCCTCTCACTCGGGGTCTTAGACGCGAACCAGATTCGCCAAAGTTAAAAACTTCTCCGAGTGAAGAGCTACACTCTCACTCGGGGGCTTAGCCGCGAACTGGATTCGCCTAAGTAAAAAAAACTTCTTCGAGTGAAGATCTACCCTCTCACTCGGGGGCTTAGCCGCGAACCAGATTTGCCTAAGTTAAAAAACTTCTCCGAGTGAAGAGCTACCCTCTCACTTGGGGGCTTAGCCGCGAACTAGATTCGCCTAAGTTAAAAAACTTCTTCGAGTGAAGAGCTAACCTCTCACTCGGAGGCTTAGTTGCGAACCAGATTCACCAAAGTTAAAAAACTTCTCCGAGTGAAGAGCTATCCTCTCACTCGGGGGGCTTAGTCGCAAACCAGATTCGCCTGAGTTAAAAAACTTCTCCGAGTGAAGAGCTACCCTCTCACTCGGGGGCTTAGCCGCGAACCTGATTCACCTAAGTTAAAAAACTTCTCCAAGTGAAGAGATATCCTCTCACTCGGGGGCTTAGCCGCGAACCAGATTCGCCTAAGTTAAAAAACTTCTCCGAGTGAAGAGCTACCCTCTCACTCGGAGAAATCCCGCTCAATTCCCTGCCCAATTGCGAATCAAGCTTCGCTTAGGTGGGAAGACTTTGCCTATGCCCAAAGCATCCCCAAAAAGAAAAAAGTTCATTCGACAAAGATAAAACTCAAATTCAGTCGAAGCGAGCAAATTAATGATACCTGGTGCAGATCAAGGTTATCCGCGTAGGACAAAAGCACTCGGGTTATTACCCGAAAGAAGTTTAAAGTGTTTACATAAACCACTCGGCATACCAAGGCAAATCAAAGTTTTTTTCTCACAACTGTTCGTCTTCCTCACGGCTCACCTGGACTGGCCGGTTCCACGAAGATGTCGAGGTCGATGACATCGGCGATGCGTGTTGAAGTATCAACGAAGGTCTCCATGAAGTCTTCAAACCGAAGCTTCTTTTGTTTGCAACCTGTGATGCCTTCAACTTCTCCTCTCGGGTCTCCTTACAATGGACTCTAACGAGAGAAAGAGTCACATGAGCCCCACACCGAGCAGCTGATTTCTTCCACACTTGGACTCTCTCAGGAACACGACCCAGGCGCTCCGTCACAGCATCCAGACCGACGAGGAACGTGTCTTCAAGCCATAGCTCTTTGTCGATTCTTCCCACATCAGCTCGCAGACGAGTTAAGTATCCTTGGACTTTAATGAGGCGACAGTTGAGGCGATACATGTTCACTGACAAGTCATCAGGAACAGGAAACTTGACGGGATCCAAGTATGGCTCCACCTCGAAGGTCTGTTTTTTAAAATCAGGACAAAACTCTGCAAAAGAAGAACAACGAAATATCAGCTGCATGTCAGTCGATGAAAAAAGCTAAGAATCACTTGGTAAAGGGAACATACCAATGAGAGAATCAAGCATCTTTGCCAGGAAATCTTTTACAAAGCTTTCTAAGGCATTTCCCCTTTTTGAAATGGAATGAAGTTTCTTCGCCCATTCGTCTCTTTCGTTTTTCATCTGTTCATTTTCTGCCATCAACTTATTAAAATCTGCAAGCTTCAGTTCATCAGCTTCGAACTTCTTCTTCATATTGGCAAGGCCTAGATCCTTGCCTTCCAGCAACTTTTTCATCGCATCACACTCCAGCTTCAGTTTGTTCCTCTCAGATTCCACCTGGGTGTACAGTGACCCAATTTCACAAGCTTTCTGAAAGAATCAGAAGACAAACATCTGTCGACATATATAACACTTTCGAGTGATATATGGTCAAAGTAAAATCACTTCTGAGTGATAAAAAATTCATTCGATTGAAGGATGCTACTGCGACAACAGACCTTCCCTAGCAACGGCGCCAGGAATCCTGCTGCTACGGTTACGCCTATAGGGACTTCCTTGGCAAATATGCAAAGGATTTCCCTGCGGCCTTGGAGCCTTGCGTTGGTGTTCCCTTGAAGAGGAAAGGGTGATGTAGCACAGCGGCGATAAGTATTTCCCTTAGTTTGCATAACCAAGGTATCAACGCAGTGGGAGGATCGCGTCAAGTCACAAGTACCTGCACAAACACAAAGAGCTTGCACCCAACGCTATGAAGGGGTTGTCAATCCCTTATAGATTGTTTGCAAAGTGAGAACTGAAAGCAAAAAGTAAACAAAGCAAAGTAAAATTGAAAGTGGAGACGATAGTTGTGAATAGACCCGGGGGCCGTAGTGTTCACTAGTGGCTTCTCTCATGAAAGCAAGTAGATGGTGGGTGAACGAATTACTATCGAGCAACTGATAGAACCGCGCAAAGTCGTGACATTATCTAAGGCAATGATTGTATCTATAGGCATCACGTCCAAAACAAGTACATCGATACTTTCTGCATCTACTACTATTACTCCACACATCGACCGCTATCCAGCATGCATCTAGTGTATTAAGTCCAAAAGAACGGAGTAACACCTTAAGCAAGATGACATGATGTAAATGGACAATCTCATATCTACGATAAAATCCCATCTTGATACCCTTGATGGCAACAACACGATGCGTGCCTTGCTGCCCCTTCTGTCACTTGGAAAGGTCATCACACGGTATGAACCCAAAACCAAGCACTTCTCCCATTGCAAGAATCATAGATCTAGTTGGCCAAACAAAACCCAAGACTCGGAGAGACTTACAAGGATATCAAATCATGCAAATAAGAAATCAACAAAGACTCAAATATAATTCATAGATAATATGATCACAAATCCACAATTCATCGGATCTCGACAAACACACCGCCTGTCGGGACCCCGATCCTAAGTCATAGAAATCCAGCCTGTAACACATCGCATCTCTTTGCGGTGTCACGCACGGTTAACTCCACGGCTGCAGCCTTACCTTAGCCGGGACCGTTTGCGTCTTTTGACTCACGTATGCAATAGTGTCGCTAGCATTCCAATGTCAAAGAACCCGAATCGACAAGTCTAGTCACAAACCAAAGTGGCAGTACCGCACAAGGACAGGCATACATGACCCAACAAAGCAGGTGTCGGTCACCAGCGAGTGTAGACGAGTCGTAGCAAGCTACAAGGACTCCATTACATCGCGTGACATTTCCCCAAAGGGGACAGACACAGCAGCTAAGAAGGACACATGCCGGTCAACCAATGTGTCCGGAGCAGTAGCGAACTACCAAGGCTCGTTGGATCACAAAGGGGCATTTCCTTGTAAGGAGTGCTACTAAAGTTCATGACTAGGTAATCGAACCCCATACATATCAAGTATGACACACGTACGCATGGCATACCGATATGTATAGATACATCGATGGCATCACAACATAACCATAAACATACAAGCTTTATTTAAGAGGCTCGGAAGAGCCACACACATAATATTACACATTAAGGGTCTCACGACCCATAATAGCAGTCATTCAGTTACAAGCCAGCGGAAGAGTTTAAACTGTCTGAGTACAGACAGGACAACTACAAGGCACATGGCCTCACTATGCTACAAACCCAACGTAGGGCCAGATGGAAGCTCGGACACCAGCTACTCGTCGTCGTCGATGTCTACGAAGAACCCTCCATTAGGGTCATTAGCAACCTCTGCAACATTTATTAAGCAAACATGAGTACGAAGGTACTCAGCAAGACTTTAGGATAACTATCTACTTATGCAAAGTATCAAGAAGGTATTGTGGTGTTTCATGTGGAAAGCCGGCATTTGACTCATGGCTAGACAACTTGCATTTTGAAATAATTTTGACAACTTGATTTCTCGCACACGAGTCCACTAACACCACAACGATACACTATCGTGGAATCATTCCGTCTCCATACGGAATTGCCGTCCACGACACTCATGCTTATCTTGACAATTTTATGAGTAGCCATCGAAGTTATCTTTGAACAACATATGTCTCCAAGTAGTCCATATCCGCGGACGCGGCTATTCGAATAGATCATAACCCTACAGGGGTGTACTTCGTCACACACGCTCTCGCCACTTATCGCCATGTACACATCATGCACCTCGGCAACCTTCAAGGGGAAGCCTAGCGAGGGAGTCGTCCACGACCGTTAACCACACTAGTACCTAGTCCAGGTTTATCGCCTATCTGAGAGTAACCCGTACGGAAGTCCGGCCGAGGTTTCCGCCACGGCCTCAAATGATGTGCGCAGGGTTCCCAAGCCCACCATCCGGGTGCCACTTGGTACATCGTGCCACTGCCTACCGCATCATAGCCCACCTCTCAGGTCAGCACTATGCACGGCCTCCAGCATGACTATAAACTCCAGAAACTACTTGCAACTCCTAGACCGAGTACTAAGCGATTAATAGGCCGAGGCGGGTCATATTTCAGGGCCCAGCATCTGGTAGTATCTAGTCTTGGATTACATACACAGAACTCGGTTCCTAAGGACGGTTCCAATGAAACAACCCGCCATGTACTCCTACACAGCCTTTCACCGGTACCTTTACCAAATTAGATTCAACACACAACCTTTGCTTACCGAACGCATTCTCACAATTATATTCATCTCCCAGATGACAGACCATACACAACTCTAAGCATAGCATGCATAGCAGGATAAGGCACATCATGGCTCAAGCAACTACCAGGTATGCTAGGTGCAAGGTTCGGCTATTTACTATGACAAGGATAGGTCATGCAAAGGAAGTGGGTTCAACTAACGTGGCAAAAGAATTTGAAGCATTTGATCCTAATGCAATAAATAAGTGCAGGAGCAAGAACATGGGATTTATCGGGATGATCAAAAGGGTTGCTTGCCTTGTTGCTCAGAGGAGGGACAATATCCGTCAGACGGATATTCGATGGAATCCGGGGGAATGGAGCCTACCGAAGGAAATGACAACAATCAATAACAATCATATGCAAACAAGATGATGCATGAGCATGGCATGAGAATGCAAGGTGACAAACTAATATTGTTAGCATGTATTACGTTTGAAGTTGATTTGAATCAAGTTCAAATATCATTTCAAACGATGTATTCTCGGATACCGATTTAATTGATTCGACCTGATGCTCAGATCAACTTGATGTTAGCATGCATGAGATGTCATGTTAAGGTACTGGTTTGTAATTAGAACAGTGTGTGATCATGTCATTCATAATGAAATTTAAATATTTTTCCAAATTCCATTTAAAAAGTATTTATAAGAATTGACATATTCATTAATCTACATGTTCGGGTTCTGTAACTTTTTCAAACATGATTGAGAATAGCATATTCAGAGTGCTTGTATTTTTCTGATACTTTTTCATATATAAATTATTTTCATTGGAGTTACAGATTAATTTCTACGAATTTTTGAAGTTTTAAACATTTCTGGAATTATTTTTATACTGGAAAATACTTTTACTGCATCAGCATGACATCAGCAGGTCCAACTGGTCGTTGAAAGTCAAACCTGACCAGTGGGACCCACTGGTAAGTGTCTGTGGTCAGTTTTAGATTAAGATTAAACTTAATTAGCTGATTAATCTTACTGGACCCACATGTCAATGACTTATTAATTTATCTGATTTATTTTTATTATCTCTAAACAATCCAGAGGCTGGCCCCACCCGTCAGTGGCTCAGGCCAGCTGAGATACACCGGCGGCGAGGTCGTCCTCGCCGGCGGGGAGCTTCCGGCGAGCACCAGAACGGCGGAGGGGCTCGGAAACGGCGCACACAAGGCCAAACGTTGCGCGGAGAGGACCAGAAGAACGGCACTTCTCCCGCAGTTCCATTTCTGCACTTAGCCGGGGCTGATCTGGCCGGAGATGACGCCGGCGACGAGCTTGGCGGCGGCAAAGGTTCGGGCGTCATCGAGGTCTTCGAAACAGAGGGAGTTGCGCACGAGACTTAGCTCCTACAGCATCTACGCGACGGCCTGAAGCTGCTGGTGCCCTCAGAAGGACGAGCTGATCACCGGAGGGTTACGGGCAACGAGCTGCAGCGGCGGATCTTGTCGGGCTCCGGTGGAACTAAGCCTAGAGGAGGGGATCGACGGGGAGAGCTTAGGGGAAATGACCGCATGCTCACGGGGAGTGCAGTGGTGGCGCTAGTTTGCTCGGGGACGGCCTGGACAGGGAGAACGTCGGCGACGATCTTCGGTGACCCGAGGAAGAAGACGACAGTTGCTCGTCGTTTCACTGCATCTGGGCGTCGGGCTCGTGGCTAGGGAGCTTCAGGGAGTTGCGGCGGAGCTAATGCGCGGCTCAGAAGGAAAGAGGGGAGGCTAGAACGACGGCGAGCTCGAGCTCTGCTCGGGCTCCAAAGGCGGTGGAAGGAGGGAGGAGAGATCCGAGAGGAGGGGGGAACTGCCGCTAGGAATGGATAGGGTCGGCCTCGGGGAGCTTATCCCCGTTATCGCGCTGTCCTGGGGGGCTCGGGAGCTCGCCACGGCGAAGCAGGAGGTGGAGGGGGCCGCCATGGTCGATCTCCCCTCTGCCAGAAGGCAGAGGAAGAAGACGACCCTGCCCCTGGTGGGCTGGGCCTCCTCAGGCGACAGGTAACTTCTTTTCTCTCTTTTTTTCTGTTTTTGTTTCTGTTTTGCTATTTCATTGATTTTCTATTTATTTCAACTCCCAAATAGTTTGTAAAAACTATTTTAAGCACACCAGAATATTTGTTGGAATATTTCCAACCATTCCCAAAGTTTTCAATATTTTGAAAGTTTAAAGTTTCTGATTTCAAATTTAAAACATGAAACCGGTAGCTTTTTGCATTTATTTAAAATGCTTAAAATGTCAAGAAAATGGTTTTCTTCATTGTTCATTTACTTTCATGATTTATCAGAAAGTTTGAACTTTTCTTGAGGCCATTTTGGGTTCATTGATTTTAACTAGGTTTGGGATTTCCTTTATTTAAAGAAGTGGCTAGGGTTTTTGAGCTTTCCTTCATCACTTTCTTTGTTCTTGTTGAAATTTTCTTAGATGCAATGCAAAGAAGACATGAGCACAAGACTAACTTGCTTAAGGTGTCAGGGATGTGAAAACTCACCCCCACTCAAAGGAATCTCGTCCCGAGATTTAGAAGTTGTCGGGAATAACGCAGGATACTCAAGTCGGAGACGATCCTCTCTTTCCCAAATTGCCTCCTTTTCAGAATGATTTGACCATTGAACTTTAAGAAACTTGAGGTTTCGACGTCGAGTGGTACGCTCAGCTTGATCAAGAATGCGCACGGGGTATTCTCGGTATGAAAGGTTATCTTGGAGATCAAGCGTTTCGTGGTCCACTTCACGGATAGGATCCGAAACGCAACGCCTGAGTTGCAAGACGTGGAAGACATCATGAACCTTGGAAAGATGCGGAGGAAGTTCCAACTGGTAGGCAACTTCTCCTCGTTTGGCAAGAATGCGAAAAGGACCAATGTAACGAGGAGCCAACTTGCCCTTGATACCGAATCGATGGGTACCCTTCAAAGGTGTAACCCGAAGGTAAGGCTTCTCATCAACTTCAAAGGTCACAACCCTATGATGACGATCATATTGGCTCTTTTGACGAGACTGGGCTGTTTTCAACTTTTCACGAATGATGTGAACCTGCTCTTCTGCATCCTGGATCATATCCGGGCCAAAGAGTTGCCTCTCTCCGGTTTCTGACCAATTAAGAGGTGTTCGACATCTTCGTCCATAGAGAACTTCAAAAGGGGCTTTGCCCAAGCTTGATTGATAACTATTGTTATAAGCGAATTCGGCAAATGGAAGACACTTCTCCCAATTCATACCGAATGATATAACACAAGCTCGGAGCATATCTTCTAGGATTTGATTCACTCTTTCTACTTGACCACTTGATTGGGGATGGAAAGCAGTGCTAAAAGATAAGTGAGTCCCCATGGCATTCTGAAAACTTTCCCAGAAGCGAGAAGTAAAAATACTCCCACGGTCCGAGTTAATCTCCAGGGGAACACCATGAAGAGACACTATTCGGGAGATATATAACTCTGCTAGCTGGCTAGCTGTTATACTCTCACGAACAGGAAGAAAATGAGCCACTTTGGAAAGACGGTCAATGACCACAAAGATAGCATTATTTCCTTTCTTGGTCTTGGGAAATCCGGTAATGAAATCCATACTAACTTTATCCCATTTCCATTCAGGAATAGCTAGAGGTTGAAGGGTGCCAGCAGGCCTTTGATGTTCTGCCTTAACTCGACGACAAACGTCGCAGTTAGCAACGAACTCAGCAATTTCTCTCTTCATCCTAGTCCACCAGAACCTCTGGCGTAGGTCCTGATACATCTTAGTACTACCGGGATGAATGGTGAGAGGAGAATCATGAGCCTCCTTAAGGATTAACTGCCTTAGATGTGGGTTCTTAGGAACCACTAGACGATTCTGGAAGAACACAACACCTTGATCATTCATGGAAAATTCATTAGCGTTTCCGCTAAAAATATTCTCCTTGATTCGTGATATACCCTTGTCACGCTTTTGGCCAGCTATAATTTGATCCTTAAGGGTAGGCTTCGCCACTAGGGTAGATAGGAACCCTTGAGGAACAATATGAAGATTCAACTTCCGAAAGTCCTCATGGAGATGTGGTTGACCTTGTTGTAGCATCAAATTGTTACAATAAGATTTACGACTTAGTGCATCGGCCATAACATTGGCCTTCCCCGGGGTGTAAGTTATCCCTAAGTCATAATCCGAGATCAACTCAACCCACTGTCTTTGCCTGAGATTCAAATCCGGCTGGGTGAAGATATATTTCAGACTTTGGTGATCAGTGAATATTTCGCAACGATTACCCACAAGGTAATGTCGCCAGGTTTTTAGTGCGTGGACCACAGCTGCAAGCTCAAGGTCATGTGTGGGATAATTATCCTCATGTGGACGCAACTGTCGAGATGCGTATGCGATCACATGACGATCTTGCATGAGAATGCAACCTAATCCTTGTCGCGAGGCGTCGCAATAGATAACAAAGTCCTTAGAAAAATCTGGTGGTAGCAACATAGGTGCGGAAGTCAGGCGTCTTTTCAGTTCCTGAAAACTATGCTCACACTGTGGTGTCCACTCGAACTTTTTATCCTTCTTGAGGAGTTCAGTTAGAGGCTTTGCAACCTTGGAGAAATTCTCGACAAAGCGGCGACAATAGCTCGCTAGACCAAGAAAACTCCTAACTTGCTTAACCGATTCAGGTTGAGTCCAATCAAGGACAGCTTGAACTCTCTCGGGATTGATAGCAATACCCTTACCAGAGATTATGTGACCCAGATAGGTCACTTCTGGTAACCAGAATTCACATTTTGAAAACTTGGCATAAAGGCGATGCTCTCGAAGTTTCATCAATACCAGCCTTAGATGCTCGGCATGTTCTTGTTCGTTCTTCGAGTAGATGAGAATATCATCGAGGTATACCACGACGAATTTATCCAAATACTCCATGAAGATTGAATTCATCAGACGAGAGAAGGTGGCTGGGCATTGGTTAAACCGAAGGACATGACGGTGTACTCGTATTGGCCATAACGAGTAACAAAAGCCGTTTTTGGAATGTCCCCGTTTTTTATCTTGATTTGATGGTATCCCAACCTCAAATCCATTTTGGAGAAGACTGAGGATCCAGCAAGCTGATCGTACAGGTCGTTGATCCTGGGGAGCGGATACTTGTTCTTTATGGTGACCAGATTAACTGGTCAATAATCTACAACCATCCGATCCGTTCCGTCTTTCTTCTTGACGAAAAGGACGGGGCAAGCCCAAGGAGAAGAGCTAGGACGAATGAAACCTTTGTTCAAAGCCTCACCTAATTGCTTCTTAAGTTCGGCTAGCTCCAGGGGTGCCATCTTATAAGGTCTTCTGGCTATTGGGACAGTTCCCGGAACAAGATCTATCACAAACTCTACATCTCTGTCAGGTGGAATTCCTGGCAGTTCCTCTGGAAAGACATCCGGAAAGTCACGGACTACCGGAATGTCTTCAAGTTCCGGAAGAGGGTTGGCATTTAGGGAATAGAGTTGGCATTTGGCAACTCGAGTAGAGACATTTACTATCTCACCCGAGGGATGGGTAAGCTGGACATTTCTAGAATGGGTATCAATCTTGGCATAGTGAGCTGACATCCAGTCCATGCCCAAGATGATATTAATATCCGAAGATTTCAAGGCTATCAATGAGGCTAGAAAAACTAGCCTGTCTACTAGAATTTCATTGTCATAGGTTATCCTAGAGGTTTGCCATTTACTACCAGGAGTTTGGACAACCAATGGAATTGGCATATCACAAAAAGACATGTTATGCAACTGTGCATAACTTTCTGAAATGAAGGAATGAGAAGACCCGGTGTCAAAGAGAACGGACGCTGGGTGATGATTAACAAGAAGCGTACCCAGCATGACGTCGGGATCCTCTGCAGCTTCTTCTGCTGATACATAGTTCACACGGCCACGTGCAGGAGTTGGCTTCACATAGTAAGCTTTGCCCGACTTGGCTTGCCCGACGGACTTTCCGGGTTGCTTGGCACCCACATTTTGAGGACACTCACGGAAATAGTGCCCTGGTTCTCCACACTTGTAGCATATCACTTGGTTGGCACGTGGTGCAGCATTGCTAGCTGGACCACCATAAGCTTTTGCTGGAGGGTTGGCCTGATTCGTCTGAGGCGCCACGTAGGATGGCCTCGGAGTGTATCTTGGCGGCAGAGAAATGTTCGGAACCCACAGCCTGCGTTTCGGAAACGCGGAACCAGAAGACGAGCCAAAGTCACGGGGGTGCTTCCTTGTGGCTTCAAAGTCAGTATGACCAGTCTCGGCACTGATCGCCTTGTTGACCAGGGCTTGGAAGCTTGCACACTCGTGGAGGCGCAGATCACGACGGAGCTCAGGGCTCAGACCCTTACGGAACCTTGCTTGCTTCTTGGTGTCAGTAGACACTTCCTCTGTTGCATAGCGGGCGAGGTTACCGAACTCGCGGCTATAGGCATCCACGGTCAACTTGCCCTGAGTGAAGGCACAGAACTCTTCTCTCTTTCTGTCCATCAGGCCCTCTGGAATATGGTGCAGACGCAAAGCTGCACTGAAGTCTGCCCATGTGGCTACTGGTTCAGCAGGACGCATAGCTTCAAAGTTCTCCCACCACAGATTGGCGGGTCCCTCCAGCAAATACGCCGCAAAGGTCACCTTGTCGGCCTTAGAAACATTCGCAGAGCGAATCTTGCGTGATATGCTGCACAGCCAGTCAGCAGCGTCGAGGGGATCGACGGAATGATGAAACTTTGGAGGATTCAGCTTCACAAAGTCGTTGAGGGACACTGCAGCATTCCAAGGCTGTCGAGCCGTATTCTGCTCAATACGCTCTAACAGTCGGTTGGTCTCCCTTTTGTTTCTCTCTGCCTCAAGCATCACTTCCGCCAGAGAAGGCGGGTGAGGCAGGTCTTCCTGCGACGCTTTACTACCCTCGCCTTGCTCATGACCAGGGGCACGGTTTCACCTGGTGAACACCATCCTGAGAAACAAACTCATAGCTTAGACCAATATCATATCAATACTAGCTATGGATTAAGAATGTATTGAACACACGGAATGCGGAAATGAATATCCGAACAGCATGGTAACAAGCAACTGCTATATATACACCATGGTTCATACACACCCTTACATAGTTCAGTACAACCTTAACCGGAGAGCAAACTACTGAAATTATGAAACTACTCATCAGAGGCTTACAAGCTTCCTATACATTATTTATCTAGGCCTCCGGAATTCATTTCACATTACAGGCATACTTCACAAGTCACGCGGGACTGTGAACGTACGGCTACTACCATACTATCCTTCCGCTCACAGCTCAGGCATCCGCATAGAACATCTCATAGAGATTACCTCCATGACCTGGAAGCTCAACCTGCGGATCAGGAAACACTCTAGCCTGAGATCCTTGGGATCCATAAGGACACGGATGTGGCCTTGGTCCCCTGACTGGTGGTAAGAGGGGTCCCCGAAGAGGTGTGACTCCTCCTATAGCTGGCCAGTCAACGTGAGCCCGAAGATGGGTCCTAACAGGGTTCAGCATCTCCATATCTCCGTACCCTGTCTCGACTATCGGTGCCAGCTGCGTCAAAGTCGTCCACAGACGGGCACGGGTAGCATAAAGCTCCATGCGGAGAGCACGAGCATCCCTGTCTCTGTTCTCTAGCATCTCAACAGTGGACTGCACTAGTGGATCCTCCATAGAAGAATCAAAATAGACTCCACTGAGGTATCCCTCTTCACCAGGCTGAGAGGCCGGAACATAGCAGAACTCTGAATTTTGCAGCAGTGCATGTCTCGCTCTCATAATGGTCAGCATTGAATAGGCAGCATCTTGTACTGCCATGTCAACAGTGACCCTCAACCCATAGGACCAATGGATTGGCTTCTCAGCTCCAGGGTAGTCTAGAAATACCCTAACAGTGCAGATGTACTGGCTCTGGTTGAAGTCTCGGTACTATTCCTCCACTGTGTACTCGGGGTACCAGCGGTAACCGCACACTGACATCACCCTGACCAGCATGGCCGTATGACCCGGCACATCAATGCACCTTGTCAGACGTACCACCTGACAAGAAGGACGGCCAGGCATCTGTAAATAGAGAGTAATGCAAAAGCATTAGAGCTCTGAATGCAAAATTGGGCAGCATAACAGCTGTAAATGCTCAAAAACAAATTTTAAGACAACCCACAAAAGGAATAGCGTAACCACTCAACTATCAAGTTCAATTCTATGATCATCAAACTTACTTCCTTTTTCCTAGGAATGAAAGAAACCCAATATCTCTTGACCCGTATTCCTATAATCTACCGATCAGAAACACGAGCCTAGAAGAAGATGAGTAACCTAGTCCTTAATTCCCGCAGAAAAGACGAGGATGACCAGAATAGAATAACTTGAGAAGAGAACAAGAGTCTTACGTTCCCTTCCACAAACAATTCCCTTATATATAACTAAAGCAATTCTAGACTCAACTTCGACTAGTTTGGCTTAGTAATCCTACAGTCAGTCAGGCTCTGATACCAACGCTGTCGGGACCCCGATCCTAAGTCATAGAAATCCAGCCTGTAACACATCGCATCTCTTTGCGGTGTCACGCACGGTTAACTCCACGGCTGCAGCCTTACCTTAGCCGGGACCGTTTGCGTCTTTTGACTCACGTATGCAATAGTGTCGCTAGCATTCCAATGTCAAAGAACCCGGATCGACAAGTCTAGTCACAAACCAAAGTGGCAGTACCGCACAAGGACAGGCATACATGACCCAACAAAGCAGGTGTCGGTCACCAGCGAGTGTAGACGAGTCGTAGCAAGCTACAAGGACTCCATTACATCGCGTGACATTTCCCCAAAGGGGACAGACACAGCAGCTAAGAAGGACACATGCCGGTCAACCAATGTGTCCGGAGCAGTAGCGAACTACCAAGGCTCGTTGGATCACAAAGGGGCATTTCCTTGTAAGGAGTGCTACTAAAGTTCATGACTAGGTAATCGAACCCCATACATATCAAGTATGACACACGTACGCATGGCATACCGATATGTATAGATACATCGATGGCATCACAACATAACCATAAAAATACAAGCTTTATTTAAAAGGCTCGGAAGAGCCACACACATAATATTACACATTAAGGGTCTCACGACCCATAATAGCAGTCATTCAGTTACAAGCCAGCAGAAGAGTTTAAACTGTCTGAGTACAGACAGGACAACTAGAAGGCACATGGCCTGAGTATACTACAGACCCAACGTAGGGCCAGATCGTAGCTCGGACACCAGCTACTCGTCGTCATCGATGTCTACGAAGAACCCTCCATTAGGGTCATTAGCAACCTCTGCAACATTTATTAAGCAAACATGAGTACGAAGGTACTCAGCAAGACTTTAGGATAACTATCTACTTATGCAAAGTATCAAGAAGGTATTGTGGGGTTTCATGCGGAAAGCCAGCACTTGACTCATGGCTAGACAACTTGCATTTTGAAATAATTTTGACAACTTGATTTCTCGCACACGAGTCCACTAACACCACAACAATACACTATTGTGGAATCATTCCGTCTCCATACGGAATTGCCGTCCACGACACTCACGCTTATCTTGACAATTTTATGAGTAGCCATTGAAGTTATCTATGAACAACATATGTCTCCAAGTAGTCCATATCCGCGGACGCGGCTATTCGAATAGATCATAACCCTGCAGGGGTGTACTTCGTCACACACTCTCTCGCCACTTATCGCCATGTGCACGTCATGCACCTCGGCAACCTTCAAGCGGAAGCCTAGCGAGGGAGTCGGCCACGACCGTTAACCACACTAGTACCTAGTCCAGGTTTATCGCCTATCTGAGAGTAACCCGTACGGAAGTCCGGCCGAGGTTTCCGCCATGGCCTCAAACGATGTGCGCAGGGTTCCCAAGACCACCATCCGGGTGCCACTTGGTACACCGTGCCACTGCCTACCGCATCATAGCCCACCTCTCAGGTCAGCACTATGCACTGCCTCCAGCATGACTATAAACACCAGAAACTACTTGCAACTCCTGGACCGAGTACTAAGCGATTAATAGGCCGAGCGGGGTCATATTTCAGGGCCCAGCATGTGGTAGTATCTAGTCTTGGATTACATACACGGAACTCAGTTCCTAAGGACGGTTCCAATGAAACAACCCGCCATGTACTCCTACACAACCTTTCACCGGTACCTTTACCAAATCAGATTCAACACACAACCTTTGCTTACCGAACGCATTCTCACAATTCTGTTCATCTCCCAGATGACAGACCATACACAACTCTAAGCATAGCATGCATAGCAGGATAAGGCACATCATGGCTCAAGAAACTACCAGGTATGGTAGGTTGCAAGGTTCGTCTATTTACTGTGACAAGGATAGGTCATGCAAAGGAAGTGGGTTCAACTAACGTGGCAAAAGCATTTGAAGCATTTGATCCTAATGCAATAAATAAGTGCAGGAGCAAGAACATGGGATTTATCGGGATGATCAAAAGGGTTGCTTGCCTTGTTGCTCAGAGGAGGGACAATATCCGTCAGACGGATATTCGGTGGAATCCGGGGGAGCGGAGCCTACCGAAGGAAATGAAAACAATCAATAACAATCATATGCAAACAAGATGATGCATGAGCATGGCATGAGAATGCAAGGTGACAAACTAATATAGTTAGCATGTATTAGGTTTGAAGTTGATTTGAATCAAGTTCAAATATCATTTCAAACGATGTATTCTCGGATACCGATTTAATTGATTCGACCTGATGCTCAGATCAACTTGATGTTAGCATGCATGAGATGTCATGTTAAGGTACTGGTTTGTAATTAGAACAGTGTGTGATCATGTCATTCATAATGAAATTTAAATATTTTTCCAAATTCCATTTAAAAAGTATTTATAAGAATTGACATATTCATTAATCTACATGTTTGGGTTCTGTAACTTTTTCAAACATGATTGAGAATAGCATATTCAGAGTGCTTGTATTTTTCTGATACTTTTTCATATATAAATTATTTTCATTGGAGTTACAGATTAATTTCTATGAATTTTTGAAGTTTTAAACATTTCTGGAATTATTTTTATACTGGAAAATACTTTTACTGCATCAACATGACATCAGCAGGTCCAACTGGTCGTTGAAAGTCAAACCTGACTAGTGGGACCCACCGGTAAGTGTCTGTGGTCAGCTTTAGATTAAGATTAATTTAATTAGCTGATTAATCTTACTGGACCCACATGTCAGTGACTTATTAATTTATCTGATTTATTTTTATTATCTCTAAACAATCCAGAGGCTGGCCCCACCCGTCAGTGGCTCGGGCCAGCTGAGATCCACCAGCGGCGAGGTCATCCTCGCCGGCAGGGAGCTTCCGGCGAGTACCAGAACGGCGGAGGGGCTCGGAAACGGCGCACACAGGGCCAAACGCCGCGCGGAGAGGACCAGAAGAACAACACTTCTCCCGCGGTTCCATCTCTGCACTTAGCTGGGGCTGATCTGGCCGGAGATGACGCCGGCGACGAGCTTGGCGGCGGCCAAGGTTCGGGCGTCATCGAGGTCTTCGAAACAGAGGGAGTTGCGCACGGGACTTAGCTCCTACAGCATCTACGCGACGGCCTGAAGCTGCTGGTGCCCTCAGAAGGACGAGCTGATCACCGGAGGGTTACCAGCGACGAGCTGCAGCGGCGGATCTTGTCGGGCTCCGGTGGAACTAAGCCTAGAGGAGGGGATCGACGGGGAGAGCTTAGGGGAAATGACCGCATGCTCACGGGGAGTGCAGTGGTGGCGCTAGTTTGCTCGGGGACGGCCTGGAGAGGGAGAACGTCGGCGACGATCTTCGGTGACCCGAGGAAGAAGACGACAGCTGCTCGTCGTTTCAGTGCATTTGGGCGTCGGGCTCGTGGCTAGGGAGCTTCAGGGAGTTGCGGCGGAGCTAATGCGCGGCTCAGAAGGAAAGAGGGGAGGCTAGAACGACGGCGAGCTCGAGCTCTGCTCGGGCTCCAATGGCGGCAGAAGGAGGGAGGAGAGATCCGAGAGGTGGGGGGAACTGGCGCTAGGAATGGATAGGGTCGGCCTCGGGGAGCTTATCCCTGTTGTTGCGCTGTCCTGGGGGGCTCGGGAGCTCGCCACGGCGAAGCAGGAGGTGGAGGGGGCCGCCGTGGTCAATCTCACTTCTGCGAGAAGGGAGAGGAAGAAGACGACCCTGCCCCTGGTGGGCTGGGCCTCCTCAGGCGACAGATAACTTCTTTTCTCTTTTTTCTATTTTTGTTTCTGTTTTGCTATTTCATTGATTTTCTATTTATTTCAACTCCCAAATAGTTTGTAAAAACTATTTTAAACACACCAGAATATTTGTTGGAATATTTCCAACCATTCCCAAAGTTTTCAATATTTTTGAAAGTTTAAAGTTTCTGATTTCAAATTTAAAACTTGAAACCGGTAGCTTTTTGCATTTATTTAAAATGCTTAAAATGTCAAGAAAATGGTTTTCTTCATTGCTCATTTACTTTCATGATTTATTAGAAAGTTTGAACTTTTCTTGAGGCCATTTTGGGTTCATTGATTTTAACTAGGTTTGGGATTTCCTTTATTTAAAGAAGTGGCTAGGGTTTTTGAGCTTTCCTTCATAACTTTCTTTGTTCTTGTTGAAATTTTCTTAGATGCAATGCAAAGAAGACATGAGCACAAGACTAACTTGCTTAAGGTGTCAGGGATGTGACACCGCCAAAGAGGATTACATCGGATAGATCTCCATGAAGATGATGGAGAACTTTGTATTAAAGATCCAAGAGAGAGAAGAAGCCATCTAGCTACTAACTACGGACCCGTAGGTCTGAAGTGGACTACTCACGAGTCATTGGAGAGGTGATGATGTTGATGTAGAATCCCTCCAACTCCAAAGTCCCCTCCGACAGGGCACCGGGAAGGGTCTCCAGATGAGATCTCGCGCAAACGGAAGCTTGCGGCGGCGGAAAAGTGTTTTCGTGGATGCCCTGATTGTTTTTGCGATTTTAGGGAATTTATAGGCCAAAGAGCTAGGGCAGGGGAGCGCCAGGGAGGCCACAAGCCTGGTTGCCGCGGGCCCCCCTGGCCGCGGCAACAGGGCTTGTGGGCTCCCTGTGGGCCCCCTGCCTTGGCCCTCAAGCCTCCCGATCTTCTTCTGTTCTGGAAAAATTTATTTCAGGGATTTATTCCGTTTGGACTCCGTTCCAAAATCAGATCTGAAAAGAGTCAAAAACACAGAAAAAACAGGAACTGGCACTTGGCACTGAATTAACAAGTTAGTCCCAAAAAAGATATGAAGGGTATATAAAACATCCAAAGTTGACAAGATAACAGCGTGAAACCATCAAAAATTATAGATACGTTTGAGACGTATCAAGCATCCCCAAGTTTAACTCCTGCTCGTCCTCGAGTTGGGAAGTGATAAAGAATGAATTTTTGATGCTTTCATGCTACCTAGCATAGATGTCCTTTGTAACTCCTCTTATGTGACGTGAATGTTCAGATCCATTAGATTCAAAACAATAGTTTTCTATTGACGTGGAGACAATAGTAATTCAAGCAAACTAGCAAGGTAATCATGAACTTTCAAAATAACAAGGCCAAAAGAAAGTTATCCCTACAAAATCATATAGTCTGGTTATGCTCTATCATCCTTGCACAACGAATTTAAATCATGCACAACCCCGGTATTGGCCAAGTAATTGTTTTCACACCTTTACTTTCTCAAACTTTTTCAACTCTCACGCAATACATGAGCGTGAGCCATGGTTTTAGCACTATAAGTGGTGTGGAGTGTGGTGGAGGTTGCAAGGCAAACAAGGATAAGATGATCACATTGACTAGGCATATCAATGAGCTATGGAGATGCTCATCAATAGATATCAACGTGAATGAGGAGGGATTGCCATACAAATGATGCACTAGAGCTAACAGTATGTGAAAGCTTTTAAAGAAAACTAGTGGGTGTGCATCCAACTTGCTTGCTCACGAAGACCTAAGGCAATTTTGAGGAAGCCTATCATTGGAATATACAAGCCAAGTTATATAGTGAAAATTTCCCACTATCTATATGGTGGTGACAAAACGAGAGACTCTCAATCATGAAGATCATGGTGCTTAATATGCACAAGTGTGGAAAGATAGTAGCATTGTCCCTTCTCTCTTTTTCTCTCATTTTTTTGTGTGGGCTCTTTGGCCTCTTTTTTTGGTGGGCATCTTTGGCCTCTTTTATTTCCTCACATGGGACAATGCTCCATCAATGATGATCATCACACTTACAACTCAAAACTTAGAGCAATGATGACTCTGTATGGAATGCCTTCGGTAGTGTACCGTGACAATGATCTAGCATGGCATAAACATCAATGGAAACATCATGCTAGCTATCTTATGATCCTGCAATGGAAATGTAGAAGTGGTGGCACATGTCATGGTGGTAGTCGTATGGCAATATATGTCGGAATAGCTTTGAAAAAGCCATAGTAGGTAGGTATGGTGGCTGTTTTGAGGGAGGCTATATGGGTGGTTTTGTGCACCGGCGAAAGTTGCACGGCACTAAAGAAGATAGTGATGATGGAAGGTGAAAGTGCATCTAAACCATGGACTCAACATTAGTCATGAAGAACTCATATACTTGTTGTAAAAAAATTAGTAGTAATCGAAACAAAGCATTCAACGCATACTCCTAGGGGAAGGGTTGGTAGGTATAAACCATCGCGCGATCTCGACCGCCAGACAAAGGATGACAATCAATAGACTAATCATGCTCAGACTTCATCCCATAGCGGTTCACCATACGTGCATGCTACGGGAATCACTAACTTCAACACAAGTATTTCTAGATCCACAACACCTTACTAATATAACTTCAATATTACCGCAACCACAACTCAAAACTAATTGAGATGAATCGAACTTCTCTAACTATTCAATGCACATGAAGGTGGAAGTTTTCATATCCCTTTGGATAACTACCCCTTTTGGGACTACTATCAAAGCATAGATCAACTACCAAGCCACGCACCGCTGTGCTCTAAAATATATAAGTGAAGCACACAGAGCAAAATCAACTAGCTCAAAAGATATAAGTGAAACACATGTGAGCTGAATTGTCTAACCAAAGGATATAAGTGAAGCTCGACAAAATCACGGTGAGTGCATGTCTCTCTCTCTCTAGGTGTGCAGCAAGGATGATTGTGACACAACAAAAATAAAAGACTTCTACGATACAAGATGCTCCAAGCAAAACACATAACATGTGGTGAATAAAAATATAGCCCCAAGTAATGTTACCGATGGATTGAAGACGAAAGAGGGGATGCCTTCCCGGGGCATCCCCAAGCTTAGGATTTTACGAAATCCTTGAATCAACTTGGGGTGCCTTGGGCATCCCCAAGCTTGAGATCTTGCCACTCTTTATCTTTTTGTCCATAAGAACTTCACCCAAAACTTGAAAACTTCACAACACGAAACTTAAACAGAAACTCGTGATATCATTAGTATAAGAAAGCAAACCACCACTTCCTTAGGTACTGTAGCAAACTTAAATTCTACTTATGTTGATGTTGGGTTACTGTATTTTCAATCTTCCATGGCTAATACCCCCCCCCCCGATACTATCCATAGTTTCATCAAATTAAGCAACCAACTCAACAAAAACAGAATCTGTTAATAGCAGACCAGTCTGTAGAAATTTGTATACTTCGTATACTTCTGGTACTTCAACAATTCTGAAAAATTACGACAGTATGAAGAATTTGCATAGTAATCAGCAGCAAGAAGAATCAACTCAAAATCTCTTACAGAAAAAAAAATGAAAATTCTTTCGTGAGCAGAAAGTTTCTGTCTTTTCTAGCATGACCAAACGATCATCCCCAAGACTAATCATAACGGTTTTGCTTGGCACAAACGCAAAAAGAAACACAAAAAACACAATCATAACAGAATTATGAAAGTGTGGAAAACACAAAACAGAAAGAAAATGTGGTGAGCCCAACTAGTAAGTCGAGATCGCCGTGCCCAGTGATCCCAAGGATCAATGCTCACTGAACACAGATACTGAATAGTAGAGTCATACATCCAAATACCGAATATTACATCAAATGACTGAAGGGTCAGGTTCACAAGCAGGGCCTAAGGACAATTAAAACGGGTACGACGGGTAGCGGAAACTCATAAGGGCTAAGCGGGTGCCCATGCCATCAAGCCTACACCGACAGGCATTCTGACTTGGAAGCGTCCTAGATCGCAGGTCTGTCTCCGAAGACGTACTCATCGCCAAACTCCGGTCCTTCCATGTCTGGTCAATAATATAACCAGTGGCATGCCAATGAGTACTTTGAATGTACTCGCAAACAGCCCATGATATGATCAATGAAAATGAAGTACAACAATAACATGCAACTTTGATGAAATGCAACTTGGTGGGATGATCATGTATATGCATCAAGCTAAAGAATTACTCTTGAAGAACATGTTACAGATGCCATCGCATCTGTCAAGGGCTGAACAATCCGGGTTCACCCTATGTGCCAAGTCACAGAACTTGGTCATATCGTTTCATCTAGTAACACCAGTTACCACACATACACACACACTCACACTTGGTTTATGCGGAAACGCTGGATGTAGTTTAAGCAGGATTACCCAACTGTCCTTGACCGTGGACACGGCTATTCGAATAGTTTGACACTCTGCAGAGGTTGCGCGCTGTACCCACGAGAACCGGGAAACTTCTGTGTCATCCATGACTCACGGTATATCACATACACTCGAGGTAAGTACCGGATCATTATCTTTCCCCTGACGGTACTAAACAAGGAGGTCCACTCGATTGGTACCCAACCCACATGTTGTACGTCTTACGAGCACCGACTCTGGACAGTATCAACCATGCGGGGACCAACGATGTGCCTGGAACTCATAAAAATGGCATAGTCGCCCTTCCTAGCACGACCCCATCACGAGAGTGACGACAATCACTCCCGCCACTAGTAATGTGGTTCTTTGCTAGTACCGACCAGAGTAATCAACAAAGCCCTGTCCCATAAAGGGGTAACATGGCCGCACAGGTGAGGTTGGGACGGTCGACACATCATAAATCTAATCCCATTTCCGAAACCATACTCACACAAAACACCGGTGCACCACTTCACCAAAAGTGACCACCCACCTCATCATCACCCTCGGGCATTAGTGGCACCCGACGGGTTTTTTCATAAACCTTTGATTTAACTCATCATCATCCTCATGCAATGGTTCTCTAACTCTACTAGTCAACATGATAGTAGCATGATCCTCATAGATGGTAGGATCAAGCTCATCATGCTTGTGCTTCGAGGAGCCATATGTATAACATCACTATCATGCAAGTGCTTCGAAGAATCCTTCGATACCATCACACCAATGATGAACCGGCACTATGATCACATGCAATGGAAAAGTACTTGCTATTCTAGCATGCATCAATTTATATGCTCAAGTCATGGTCAAAGGGCTGCTTGCCTTGGTCAGCTAGGTATCCGGGGTCTTCGAGGTCTTCCGCTCCGAATCCTTCGTCACTCAGTAATTCTATCGTCGAGAATAGAATAAATAAGAAATAGCTCACACAAAAACAGATCACAAATCACTTTTAAAAATGTTGCAAAACTTGGTTAAATTCAGGTTGTTAATTTGAAAAATATCTTCTCTTAGTTTTTACTAGCTAAGCATTTTTAATAATTACTAAACAGGGGCAAACTATTGCCTTTAATGTCTTTATATTATTATAAACAGATTCTATTTTTTGAAAAATGTCAACAATGGCAGAATCAAATACTACTCATTTTCAGAAAAATATCAGTGGAAGAATTATATTTTTCCACTGGGTAGTTATTTTTACAAAAATCATTTTAGTCTTTGTTTTAAAAATAAAAGAAAAAGGCCAAAGCCTGGCCTGGGAAGCAGGCCGGCCCAGCCAGCCAGGCGGCTGCCAGGCGCGCGCGCGCGCCAGGTTTGAACCTGACGTGCGGGCCCCTGGGGTCAGCGGCTGTGGCGGCTCCAGGACGCCGACAGGTGGTGCCCACCTGTCGGGTTCTTCCCCTACCTCCGGCCAGGGAGGAGGAGATGAACTCCGACGAGGCTATCGTCGTCCTTGGGCCTAGCTAAGAGCAGGAATGGGTTCAGCGTGCCTCCCCCTACCTGCAGGTGGTCAGGACAGCGCCGGAGAGGCTCGGAGTCGCCGGTGACGAGGTGGCCATGGCGGAGGGGTTTCGGGATGTGGTTGAACTGGTAGCTAGGGGCACGGAATCGCTCGGGGCAGTTGGGGGAAAGGTTCCTGGTGTCGAGGGGAGTGCTCTGGTGGGTCGAGTGTCGCAGGAGCCGGCGTGTAGCCGGAGATCGACCGGAGCTCCGAGGCGGAGGGGCCTCTGTCGATCTCGAGCACCGGGGCTCTGCGAGCTCGATTTGGTGGCTAGGGAGGAGCAAGTGGTCGTGCAGAGGCTACTGGAGGGGTGCTAAGGCGCCGGGGAGGCCTATTTATAGGCTCGCGACGGTGAGCCGACTCGTTGCGCCGGTGACTCACCATGGCACGCGTGCGTGCACAGTGAGGAGCTGGCTGCGAAACCACGGTCTCTGGACGTGGTTTGGGACGCTCTGAAGCATCGGCCGCAGAGGGAGAAGGCGTGGGGTCGACCTGCAGCATCTGTGCATGCTCGGCCGAGTCGGGTGCGCGTGGGCACGCATCGCCCGAGCTCTAGCGCGGGAGAGCAGGGTCCCTGGCGGCTGCTTTACACAGAGGGGTTGTCGGCGGAGGTCTTGGACACTTCGGGGGAGGTTGGAACCGGCCGGGAGCGTCGTCCCCTTCTCGGTGGCTCCTTGTAGCGCATCCAGAGCGTAGTTTTGGCATGCCACGGCATGCTGGCGTGCTCTGGGGCACTTTAGACGTGTCCCTCATGTCCTGGGTGTTGCTGGGAGTGTTTCTAGCCGTTGTGTGCTAGTGAGAACACTGGCTGGTCAAGGGGGACAGGTTTCACTAGGGCTGTCAGCCCTGATATGTGGCACAAATTGGGGTTCTTGTCACTTGTGCTTTGAACTAGGGAGGGTCCAGTTGACTGGGTGTTTAGGTTGATCTGAGGCACTAATACACCAAGTTTGAGGCTTTGCCATTGGGTAAAACAGTGGCTAGGTGGGGTTTTACCTTCCTGTCAGAAGGTATTCAACATTGGTTTGGGGTGCTTCCACTCCACCACTGGAACTGCAACTTAACAAGTTTGGTCTTGGGGTTAAAGTAGGGGTTTTCACCAATTTTGAGCTCCATTGAACAAGTTTAGCTTTGTAAACTTGAAAATGCATCAAAGTGGCCACATCTGTCCCCTCCAAAGGGAGTGTGACTAAACAGAGTCTTGCAAATCTCATTTTTGGTGTGGAGTCCTCATTTGAGGTGCCAAACACCCCTGCAAATTTCAGCCCCATTGGACAAACTTTGCTATGTAGAGTTGTTCCAACTCTATTCTAGATAGAGAGGGGTTTAGGCTCATTTGGTGACCTTCCCCACCTTGGATCAAGGTGAGATTTTATGTGGGCACCAAATATGGCTTGGGGAGGCTCCTGTAATTTAATGGGATTTTATTGAGAGTATATCCTTTGGAAATATCTAAAAAATTTAAAACATACAGGAATGGTTTTCAGGGTTTTATTCAAATAATTATAATATAAAATAGGGTTGAAAATCTTATATATGGAAAATATATGTCCTTCTGAGTTTCCATGATTTTACTCAGAATTTTCTAAGGCAGAGAAGCATTTTTCCTTGTGGGAATATCATTCCTCACATTAGAAACAGACATGTATTTAAAATAGAAAATAATGTTTTCAATCAGTAATTAATGTTTTTGGTAAATAATAATAGTATTTGAGTTCAGATCACCAACTTTGGTTCGGAGTGCTACTAGGCATCATGAGCTAGTAGTGTAACCCAAGCAAGGTAGAGGTGATCTGGTGTCAAAGAAAAAGAGTTTTGGAAATTCATTTAAAAATAAATTTATCATGGGTTTTGGATCAACAAGCAAACAAGCATACATTCATACAAGGCATTCATAGCATTCACAACATCATTAGAAAAAGTTTTAACAAGCTCTGATTGTTGCAACTTAAAACATTGGTGGTGAAAAACAGGGTGTGACAGAAAAAGGATAGATTCGTTGGGTTGCCTCCCAACAAGCGCTATTGTTTAACGCCCTTAGCTAGGCAAAAGGTGATGGAATCACGTATAGTCATCTTTGGTGCTCAAACCATAAGTAGCGTGATCATTTATCATCTTAAGATCTTCATCTTTATTGGATGACTCACCACTAGCTTTAGGAACAAAAACGGACTTGACGGTCTTTTTGAGAGTGAGATTTGGAGTATTTTGCACAGCGGCAAAAGCGGAACCCAAGTTGGTTATGACATCTTCTAGTTTGCCAATTCTAGAGGAATCATTAACTATAGGTTCATTCTCCCTTAAAATTTTCAAGACCATTCCCACTTTGGATCTGTACTGAGTAATTTGATTGTGGATCTTTCTGTCCAAACCCTCAATAAGTTCAATTGTGGCAATTTTGTTTTCAATAGCGTCAAGCCTTTGCATCACGTGTTCCAAGGTCAAGGTAGTTCCATTAACCATGAGCGGGGGTGAGCCTACCAAATTCATGATAGCTCCATAGGAGTCAATAGTATGGCTCCCCAAAAAATTCCTGCCTACGATGGTATCAAGGATATACCTATTCCAAGGAGAGATTCCAACATAAAAATTGCGAAGAAGAACGGTAGTGGATTGCTTACGAGTAGATCTACTTTGAGCATTGCAAATCCTGTACCAAGCGTCCTTTCAATTTTCTTCCTCATTCTGCCTAAAATTGAGAACTTTGTTCTCAGGGGTATCGTTTGGAGTAGTGGGTCTAGCCATTGATGGACTATCCCACACACAAACGAGCAGGAAGTAAGCGAGTGAAGCGGGCAAAAGAGAACGGCAAAAAGGCAAAAGAAAACGGCAAGGGAGAAAGGCAAATGAAAAGAGCAAATGTGAAGTGGGGGAGAGGAAAACAAGAGGCAACTCGCAAAAAAGGTAAATGCAAGAGATGAGTTTGTGACACCTACTTGGATAGATCTTGACTTGATCTCTCCTCCCCGGCAACGGCGCCAGAAATAGGCATGTTAACGGGAGATTATTCTTGTCTTGATACTCCTCGGCAAGCGATCCTCCCCGGCAACGGCGCCAGAAATCCTTCTGCTACTGCGACAACAGACCTTCCCTAGCAACGGCGCCAAGAATCCTGCTGCTACGGCTACGCCTATAGGGACTTCCTTGGCAAATATGCAAAGGATTTCCCCGCGGCCTTGGAGCCTTGCGTTGGTGTTCCCTTGAAGAGGAAAAGGTGATGTAGCACAGCGGCGGTAAGTATTTCCCTTAGTTTTGAGAACCAAGGTATCGATCCAGTGGGAGGATCGCGTCAAGTCACAAGTACCTGCACAAACACAAAGAGCTTGCACCCAACACTATGAAGGGGTTGTCAATCCCTTCTAGATTGTTTGCAAAGTGAGAACTGAAAGCAAAAAGTAAACAAAGCAAAGTAAAATTGAAAGTGGAGACGATAGTTGTGAGTAGACCCGGGGGGCGTAGTGTTCACTAGTGGCTTCTCTTATGAAAGCAAGTAGACGGTGGGTGAACGAATTACTTTCGAGCAATTGATAGAACCCCGCAAAGTCGTGACGTTATCTAAGGCAATGATTGTATATATAGGCATCACGTCCAAACCAAGTAGACCGATACTTTCTACATCTACTACTATTACTCCACACGTCGACCGCTATCCAGCATGAATCTAGTGTATTAAGTCCAAAAGAACAGAGTAACGCCTTAAGCAAGATGACATGATGTAGATGGACAATCTCATATCTACGATAAAAGCCCATCTTGTTACCCTTGATGGAACAACATGATGCGTGCCTTGCTGCCTCTTCTGTCACTGGGAAAGGTCACCACACGGTATGAACCCAAAACCAAGCACTTCTCCCATTGCAAGAATCATAGATCTAGTTGGCCAAACAAAACCCAAGACTCGGAGAGACTTACAAGGATATCAAATCATGCAAATAAGAAATCAGCAAAGACTCAAATATAATTCATAGATAATCTGATCACAAATCCACAATTCATGGGATCTCAACAAACACACTGCCAAAGAGGATTACATCGGATAGATCTCCATGAAGATGATGGAGAACTTTGTATTGAAGATCCAAGAGAGAGAAGAAGCCATCTAGCTACTAACTACGGACCCGTAGGTCTGAAGTGGACTACTCACGAGTCATTGGAGAGGCGATGATGTTGATGTAGAAGCCCTCCAACTCCAAAGTCCCCTCCGGTAGGGCACCGGGAAGGGTCTCCAGATGAGATCTCGCGGAAACGGAAGCTTGCGGCGGCAGAAAAGTGTTTTCGTGGATGCCCTGATTTTTTCTGCGATTTTAGGGAATTTATAAGCCAAAGATCTAGGGAAGGGGAGCGCCAGGGAGGCCACAAGCCTGGTTGCCGCGGCCCCCTGGCCCCGGCAACAGGGCTTGTGGGCTCCCTGTGGGCCCCCTGCCTTGGCCCTCAAGCCTCCTGATCTTCTTCTGTTTTGGAAAATTTTATTTTGGGGATTTTATTCCGTTTGGACTCCGTTCCAAAATCAGATCTGAAAAGAGTCAAAAACACAGAAAAAACAGGAACTCGCACTTGGCACTGAATTAATAAGTTAGTCCCAAAAAATATATAAAAGGTATATAAAACATCCAAAGTTGACAAGATAACAGCGTGAAACCATCAAAAATTATTTATATGTTTGAGACGTATCAAAGGACAAGATATGTTTCCGATCAGACCCGTGTCCATGCAAGCATTCGACAGCAGTCTCGGGGACTACACCCAGTGGGTTCAGTCGGCGTGACCCCACTGAGTTATCACTCGGTCAGGTCTTCCCCGACGAGCCAAAAATATTATACACTCAAGTACTTCAGACTATTATCACTCACTTCTGACTAATATTAGTCTCAGGGACTACACCCAATGGGTGCACTTAGCGTGCCCCCACTAGATTCAGAACTCAACTGGATCAGCTCTAGTTGATTTTGAATAGCAAAAAAAAGTCTCTACTGATTAAGACCACTGCCAGTGCAAGCACTCGACAACGGTCTCGGGGACTACACCCAGTGGGTTCACTCGGAGTGACCCCACTGGAACGCAAATGAAACAAAGACAATTCTACAAAAAAGCAACCCCCGGTGGGTGTGAGTCGGAATTCAAACTTACGGTCGAACTTACTAGGACGTTTTCTTGAAGCACCACGCTGTTGTTGTACACCGAGACGATGGCGTCATAGGCTCCTTTTACTTGTTGCGTCATCAGCTCTGCCTCGATCATAGCCTCCTTGGCGGCACCAGTCTGATCTTCAGGGACACGACATGTGGCATACACGGTTGCGGGGGACATCAATCCTGAGGCCGCAACAGATCCAACTGGAGCGCTCGACTGCAATCCAGTCGGAGCCGTGGTGACAACGAGTGAACTAACAAGCGGAGCACTCACTACAACCATGTCCGCCACGGGCACCTCGGACACAACGGGTTCCATCGATGTGTTCGTTGCCTTTGATCGTCGTCATCCAGCTAGATGACCTCTATTGCAGCAGGCACGGCTGGCAGACTGAAACAACAGAAGTTACAAGCCAGGAAACCATATACACGGATGAATGACACATAATGGGAAATCAGTTATACCTAGCTGTGAGGTGGATGCTTTCGCGGTGTCAACCTCCATGAGATCTTCACCCCCTCACGGTGGCGACGTGACAGAGGTAGCAGCTCTATCAAGGCAATTTCATTCGGTCATCATCAATAAAAAATTCATTCGGATAAGAATAGAAGATCAAGTACTTACGCAGAGGCGACTCGAACGGCAATCCTCATCCTAGGCAGAGCCTTCCGAGGTTTAGGTCCGCTCGGCTTGGGCACCTTTGCAGGCTGTTCCACTGGTTCCCCAGATGATCCCCTGACGCACTTGGCACTCCTATCATTCGATGCCAAAGGTTTGCTTGGAGTGTCCGCGGGGTCGTGACACTGCTTGGTCCGAGGCTCATGGCGAGAAGGAGATGAATCTTCCTCCTCGCTCTCCTTCGACTCCCCCTCCTCAGTCTCTTTGCTGTCATCGACATAGTCCTTGCTCTCTGCACTATCCTCCATGCTCCCCTCATCAAGGTTGAGTGTGTTGCCGTTCGGGACGGGAGAATGCAAGTTCGTCCACTCCTGCAAGATACGATCCCCAAGCTCAGTCGACAAGGAAATTGCAAGCACTCGGTTCAAACACAAAAATATTCAACAGAGCAGAACTCACCTTGTTTGTCGGCGGGTTTTCGGCTGCGGAGGGCAGAACCCTTTTCTCCCCCATCGGATTATCACAAGGACCGGCTATTCCGCAGATCCACTTCGCTATTGTGTCTTCATTCACTTCCTCGGGATGGGACCGAGTGGAATCCTCACGACCGGTGTAATGCCACATAGTGTGGTCCTGAGCCTAGAGAGGTTGGATGCGTCTGCCAAGGAAGGTCTCTAACAGATCCATTCCAGTCACTCCGTTGCGGACCAGACCAATCAGTGCTTTTGACCAAGGGATCCACCTGAGTTTTCTCCTCCTTCGTCAACACTAATGTCCTCGAAGCACTCGATCGCTCTAGAGTAAAGGGAGGGAGTCCACTCGACATGTTCGGGCAAGCAACATCATTACAGTAAAACCAAGTGGCTTTCCAGTTACGAACTGATACGTCTCCATCGTATCTACTTTTCCAAACTCTTTTGCCCTTGTTTTGGACTCTAATTTGCATGATTTGAATGGAACTAACCCGGACTAACGTTGTTTTCAGCAGAATTGCCATGGTGTTGTTTTTGCGCAAAATTAAAGTTCTCAGAATGACCTGAAAATTTACAGAGAATTTTTGTGGAATATATAAAAAATACTAGCGCAGGAATCAACGGAGGAAGTGGAGCGTGGAGCCCACCAGGCACGGCCCCCCTAGCCGCGCCTGGCAGGCTTGTGGGCCCTACGAAGCTCCACCGCCTCCAAATCCAGCTCTATTTAGTCCGTTTCGTCCGGAAAAAAATCAAGGAGAAGAGTTCATCGCATTTTACGATACGGAGGCGCCGCCACCTCCTGATCTTCCTCTGGAGGGCAGATCTGGAGTTCGTTCTGGGCTCCGGAGAGGGGAGATCGTCGCCATCGTCATCATCAACCTTCCTTCATTGCCAATTCCATGATGCTCTTCACCATTCGCGAGTAATCCCATCGTAGGCTTGCTGGACGGTGATGGGTTGGATGAGATCTATCATGTAATCGAGTTAGTTTTGACAGGGATTGATCCCTAGTATCCACCATGTTCTGAGATTGATGGTTCTACTACTTTGCCATGCTTAATGCTTGTCACTAGGGCCCGAGTGCCATGATTTCAGATATGAACCTATTATGTTCTCGTCAATATATGTGTGTTCTTGATCCTATCTTGCAAGTTGTAGTCACCTACTATGTGTTATGACCCGGCAACCCCGGAGTGACAATAGCCGGAACCACTCCCGGAGATGACCATAGTATGAGGAGTTCATGTATTCACCACATGTTAATGCGTTGGTCCAGTTCTTTACTAAAAGGAGAACCTTAATATCCCGTAGTTTCCATTAGGACCCCGCTGCCACGGGAGGGATGGACAATACATGGCATGCAAGTTCTTTTCCCTAAGCACGTATGACTACATACGGAATACATGACTACATTACATTGACGAACTGGAGCTAGTTACATATCTCTCCGTGTTATAACTGTTGCATGATGAATAACATCCGGCATAATCATCCATCAGCGATCCGATGCCTATGAGTTTTTCCTACTGGTCCTTGCTATGTTACTTTGTCGCTACTGCTGTCACTGCTGCTACTGTTACTCTGTTGCTACTGCTGTTACTTTGCTGCTACTACTGTCACTTTGCTGCTACTGGTTATTGTTGCTACTGCTGCTATCATACTACTTTGCTACTGATACTTTGCTGCAGATACTAAATCTTTCAGGTGTGGTTGAATTGACAACTCAATTGCTAATACTTGAGAATATTCTTTGGCGTCCCTTTGAGTCGAATCAATAAATTTGGGTTGAATACTCTACCCTCGAAAACTGTTGTGATCCCCTATACTTGTGGGTTATCACGAACTGACTCAGGAAAGGTCATAGCCGGATAGCTACTTTTGGCTCTCTTTTGAAGCCCTAAACCCCCACACAGCTTGATGACATGTGTCTTGTCATCAGTGGGATTAACTTTCTTCACCGGCTGAGATCGCACGGTGAAGACGGACTTAAAGAGTCCCCAGTGAGGAGGACACCCCAAGAAACACTCACACAAGGTGATAAAGCAAGAGAGATGCGCAATGGCATTCGAAGGAAAATGATGCAACTGTGCCCCAAAGAAGTTCAAAAACCCTCGAATGAAAGGATGGGGCGGTAGAAAGAAACCTCTTTCGACGTGGGTCAGGAGGAGAACCCGTTCTCCCTCCCGCGGCTCGGGCTCGACTTCATCTCCAGGAAGCCTCCAAGACTTGTCCGCCAACATGCCATGCTCGACGAGCTCGAGGAGATCCTCCTCCCGCACAGTAGATCGGAGGAAATCCCCGTGGATCCAGCCCGGCGTCGGAGCTTGCTTCTTCGACTTGGCGACACCCTTCTTCTTCGCCTTCTCCAGCTTGCCGGTCTGCCCTTTCGTCATAGTGGCAGCGGTGAGATTGGTTGCTTCGGTTTGCGTTGGTGGCTAAGGAGAAGGAAGAGCCGGCGAGAGGAAGAAGATGATGCCCGTTCCAAACCCTAGTGCTGGAGGCTTTTATAACCAACCGACTGGGTCACTAGCAAGTGGGACCTCGACTTATCCCTTTGCACGCCACCACGAGATACGTGGCGGAGATAGAGGCGCACGAATCGAGGCGATGGCATCCACTGGATGGCTATGACGTCATCACCGCGTATCGCGCGGCAACCGAAATTTTCAAATCCCAGAAAATCCGGAACTGACAGGGTGATTGGTCACGTCGAAAGATCCTGTCAGATGCGCCGTTTCCTTTGCTCACTCGGATCTTCAAATCCACTATGATATTTTGTACCAAGAAGAATCGATCAAGGAGAATGACGAAGATTGCAATCGACATCCAATTCGGTGAAACTTTGAAGAGCATTCAAATTCAGTCTGCTATACCAAGATTTACAGTTATACCTTCACCACTCGGACCTCGATCCATTTGATGGGGTTATAGCCCTAGGGTAGGGTCATAGGCCTGATCTATAAGTCCTACCCGAGGGCACCTCATTATTAGCTTGAGGATCACAAGATACCTACCGACTGGATTAAGACGACCTTTGGCCCACTCGGTAGAGAACCACTCGAAGGATTATCTTATACTCAACGACTGGATTCCACTCGATGAAGACCAGAAGCCAGTCGACATAGAAGGCCAGAAGCCACTCCAGCGAGGCTAACAGTCAGACGTTAGATTACTATAGTTAATGTCATTTATGGCATACTTTACCTGTAACGTATGCATTCAATCTCACTTATAGTACCCTTGAAGGCTGGATACTTAGGAGGGGCAGCGCACTCTATATAAGCCACCCCCTACCCTCTGGCATAAGGGTTTGCATTCTGTAACACTCATATTCCACTCGACACTAAAGCTCCAGAGCACTGAGACGTAGGGATGTTACCTCCACCGTAGAGGGGCCTGACCTCATACATCCTTGTCGTAGCTAGGACTCTGCCCTCTACTTTCGTACCCTACACATTTACTGTCAGGCTTATACCCAAGACAACGCCCTAGGGAAAAATCCCTAGGGTTGGCCGATGATGCACAAGGGGGAGGAGTCCGCCTCCAATTCAGTATATATGGTGGAGAAGGAGTCCTCCTCCTAGTAGGATTGCCCCACATCTCCTCTATTCGGCCGAATAGGCCCATGAGGCTGGCCACCCAACCCACCACGGGCTGGTGCACCACCTCTAGGCCTGTGTGGTTCTCCTCCGGGAGGGTGGCCCCTTCCGGTGAACCCCCGGAACCCATTCGTCACTCCCTGTACTTTATCGGTAATGCCCGAAATCTTTCTGGAACCCGAATACATCATTGCTATATATATCAATATTTGTCTCTGAACCATTTCGGAACTCCTCGTGATGTCCAGGATCTCAACCGAGACTCCGAACAACATCCAGTTACCAACATACATAATTCAGCTATACCAAAACGTCACCGAACCTTAAGTGTGAAGACCCTTCGGGTTCGATAACTATGTAGACATGATCGAGACACTCTCCGGTCAATAACCAATAGCGGGACCTGGATGTCCACATTGGCTCCTACATATTCTACGAAGATCTTTATCGGTTGAACCTCTATGTCAAGGATTCGGTTAATCCCATATATTATTCCCTTCGTCCTTCGGTATGTTACTTGCCCGAGATTCGATCGCCGTTATCTCTATACCTTGTTCAATCTCGTTACCGGCAAGTCTATTTACTCGTCCCATAATACAAAATCCCGTGACTAACTCTTTGGTCACATTGCTTGCAAGGCTTGTTGTGATGTTGTATTACCGAGTGGGCCCTGAGATACCTTTCCGTCACAAGGAGCGACAAATCCCAGTCTTGATCCATGCTAACTCAACGAACACCTTCGGAGATACTTGTAGAGTACCTTTATAGTCACCCAGTTACGTTGCGACGTTTGATGCACACAAGTTATTCTTCCAGTGTGTCAGTGACTTACATGGTCTCATGGTCATAGGAACATATACTTGACATGCAGAAAACAGTGGCAATAAACTCACACGATCACATGCTACGTTCATAGTTTGGGTCTTGTCCATCACATCATTCTCGTAACGATGTGATCCCATTATCAAGTGACAACTCTTGTCGATGGCGAGGAAACCTTGACCATCTTTGATTAACAAGATAGTCCAATAGAGACTTACTAGGGATAGTGTGTTGTCTATGTATCCACACATGTATTTGAGTTTCCAATCAATACAGTTCTAGCATGGATAATAAACGATTATCTTGAACAAGGAAATATAATAATAACCATTTTATCATTGCCTCTAGGGCATATTTTCCAACATGATCAAGCATGGAGAAGAAGGTGTACTCATGGGAAAGAACAATGGAGCTTTCAGTGGTGATTTTCGCACTTTGAAGCCACCATAAGAAGAGCATGATGGCTTGGATGAAATATTCAAGACGCCACTTTATAAAATTCGTCCATAGGCTATTATAATTGTCGTGCCACCTTATTTTTGGGCCAGGCCCATGTAATTTCAAAATACCATATTATAGGCTATTTTTAGAGTCTGTATGTGTGGGGAGACTGAGTTAGGGTCAGTTTCGTACCCCTCCTCCAAGGGGTCACGAAATTCCTCCTCTATTCCCCCATATATAGAGCCCTTAGGGCGCCGTTTAGACTTGGGTTTTTTTAATTACATGTTCGGCATAACTGCAACTTCGCGTTCTTCATTTGTGTTCCACGACCACACAAAGGTGTCAAAGAACCCCACTTTCATCAATAAAGCTTTCCTCTTATATTCGTAGTATCCAGATTGCAATCTTAGTTTCTTGCTTATTCTTCGTTTGCGTGTAGGAAATAGACCCTCTTGGTCAGGTTGATCATGCTCCGGCGTGGTCAATAACCTCTAGGAGTTGGTTTAGCGACTGCTAAGGCGCGGCGTCCTCGCACGTTCATAGTCGGATCGTCAAAGTCCACTCCACCAAAACGATAACCACCAACTCATCGAAAGATCGGGACCCTCGCCTCTATCAAGGAGCCCCAGAGGTATAATCCTCCCTCGTATGTTCCATATGTCTGGTTGCGCCGCTCATCGGAGTGGCAAAGGGGGTGCTTTAGCCGGAGGGGAAGCGAGGCATCCACTTCAGTGAAGCGCGGATGAGGGTTGGTTTTTAGGACTGGGGGACGACGGTGGCCCGCGGGAGAGGGTGAGACACCGGATGTGTACACCGACGACGGGCCAACGATGGCCTTCGTGCGACCCAAGCGGCTTAAAAACCGAACTTTTTTATTGGGTTAAAAGTTGGGATGTCTATTGCACATAAATTGTTATCATGATTATACTGAAGTTGTCATGATATATTTCGATTACTTTTTCTTCTATGTTTAAAGTAAAATTTTGACATGTTATAAAAAGAGAATTAAGAAACTAAACTTGCCATAATGAATTACTAAAATTTACAATGATCCATGAAATAATTTTGACATGGTTCATAAGTAAGAACAAATATGCCGTCAATCACTTTAAAAATGCATGGTCAATGAGTCAAATTTGTCATGAACCATAAACTAAAGTTACCATGATGAATTATTTAAATTTACCATGGTACATACATTTAAATTTGCCATGGTTCATACAAAAAACATTTCCATGTTCAAAATACTAAAATTGTCATGATCTGTAAACTTAATTTGTCAAGACAAATTACTAAAAGTTGCCATGATCCATGAATCAAATTTGTCGTACTTAATTATTAAAATTTGCCGGAGTCAATTAATTAAAATTACTGTGAAAATTAGTAGAAATACAATGGTACTTTTAAATCTAAAAGAAAAAAATAGATGAAACATGTCGCGGCAATTTTATTGTAAATATTATGGCAACTTTAATATAAATATTAGGACAACTTTTGATCCAAAAAAGATCGTCTAAACATATCAATATTGGGTTTAGTTTTGAAGACCTCATCGAGACGGATTTAATGATGAAAATGAATTTTCAATTAGATTTTTTATTTAAGAGATAAAATATTTTGAAGTCAAAAAAACCAAAAAAATGCCATTGATGTCATATATATGATGTGGCAAGATAGATGGTTATGAAGGCATGTGGACCGTATCATAGCGTATGAGCGTTATTATGTAGAAAAATCTAAATAAATTAAGTTTTTTTTAAGTTAAGAAAGGGCAGTGTCTTAAGGCCTAGCTTTGGGGATCGGCCTCGTTTCTTGGCGGGCCTAAGGCCGACCCTCTGTCCTTTTATTCGGGTGCAATGCCCTCCTGCCTCCTCGCTTCGCCCCAAATCCATTCCCCTCCGCCCCCTTCCCCTTGTCGAACAAGGAGCCTTCTGCACCCGAATCCGGTCAAGTTCGCTGGCGTCTCCACCCGATCAACTCCACTGCAGTATGCTATAGCCCGTGGAGCTTGGGGCGTTGGTTGTACGGCGGTCGATTCCCGCGGGATCTGCCGGGGCGCCCGGAGCCGGAGGTATGATCCGCATTATCTGCTCTGCTCGACGGGTCTTGGTCTACGATCTGGTGGATCGATCGGCTGCGATTGCGCTGATTTTCTTCCGTTCGTCTGGCCGTAAAATCGTGATTGCGTTGATGACGCGAGCGGTTGCGCTGTGCTGTAGACGTAGCTTGATCGATCCGTTTTGCGAAGCACAGTTGCTTTTGCATTAGCTTGACTCCAGTCAGGAGAAAATGCAATCATCTGAGCACATACAACGTGGTGCTTGCCTTAGAAGAGGGGAAAAGCTAACCATCAGCGGGCGGATTATAATGGCCGCATCAGCCACCTCCCCCGTAAGACACGCGATTCGAGTGACTATGCGGTTCTGCAACAAAGACTATGTTTCTTAAACATATGTGATGTTGCAGTGGTCTACTATAGATTTATGTTCTGACCATCCGGCCGCCGCCAGCCGCCCATGCCGCCCATGAACGTTGCAAAAAATTTCCGCAACTTGACCTTTGTTGTAAAAATTCCTGAAACATGACCTTTGTTGCAAAAAATTCTCCCGCAAAAGTACCTATGTTGCAGAAAGACGAAGAAAAAAAATCCTGCAACAAGCAAATTGTTTCTGAAACTCGACGGTTGTTTCAGGAATTAACGGGTCCAAAGTTTATTTCTTGCAACAAAGCGAAAGTTTCTGCAACTCAGCCATCGTTTCAGGAATTATGGGGTGCCTGACCGGAGCAGATCCGACGTCACGTGTAGATCGGACGGCCCTCCAAGTGGTGGATGTTTAGTAAACATCCACCGGTGGATGCGTAGCAGGCCCCTTAGAAGAGGTGCTTCTTATGTACTGTAATTGCCTGGCGACGGGAATTCTCCTAGAAGACACGTGGAATTGTCTATCGAAGGGTAGAGGATTGAGATTGTTGAGATGTTCACTGGGTAGTTTTTTTTTCAAGGATGCGTCCAAGCGGATAGATCAGCATTAAAGGAGGACACAGAGAGGCCATTACAACACCATAAGAGGCAGCAACACCTTAGGCCAACTCCAACTGCGGACGTAAATGGGTGCGGATTGGGTTCACTTTTTATCCGTTTGGGTTGGCAAGGTGGACAAAAATGTACCTTAGGCCAACTTCAATTGATCGACGCAAATGGATGCGGATTGGGTTCGTTTTTTATCCGTTTGGGTCGGCAAGGCGGACGAAAATGTACGATTCAGTCCGGCTTGCCGTAGATGCGCTCAACGCAGCCGACACATATCAAATTTGGGGGGACCAAAAGAAAACTTAATGCAAATAAAATGTAAAATATAAACTTACTATATAAAACGCGCCCCAAAGTCCACATACAATAATTATAAGTTAATTAAACAGTAGATAGAAACATAAAAGAACAATCCCGCCACCCACAGCCCGCAGCTCTAGGCGTTGTAGTCCTCCTCCTCGGTCAGGTTGATGAACGCAAACGCTTACGCCGCCAGGGCTGCCGCCTGTTGCTGATGCTCCGCCCCCTGCTCCTCCTCGAGGGCGCGCTCCACCTGCATGGTGCCCTCTGCCACTCAACCGCCATCGCATGCCCCTCCCACTTGTAGAGGTGTTGTCGCTCCTCCTCCATCGTGCCCGGCCAAACGGGCGGGCACGACTCGTAGATGGGCTGCGGCCCATCCATTCGTGCGTGTGCGTGGGGGCGCTGGCGGTGGTGGTGCATAGGCCTGGATGTCGGCCGCTGACTCGTTGAGTGCCTGCTCGAGGCCAGGCCACATGGCTCTCCTCGCGCGCGGACTCCTCTATGCCCCGTCGTGTCGCCTCCTCGAGGGCCGCCTAGTACGCGGCCTCCTCCTCCTTCACCATCACCGGCGGTGGTGGAGGGCGGGCATCCATCTGGACGATCCCCCGGCGGTGCACATCGGTTCGGGGAGTTCGACGCGTAGCCTGGGTTGCGGCGTTGGTCCGACGAGTGGAGGGCATGGTGGTTCCAGATCTTGACCGCACGAGCGCGCTCGGACTGTAGCACCACCACCACCGGAATCCGGTTGGGGTCAAGGTGCCAGCTATGCGCGAGGTTGACGTCTGGCCACGACAAAGGGACGCGGTGCTCCCAATGGTAGTGCGCCTGGTGCACGAGGATGTACAGCCGGTTGAGCTCGCATGCTGCCCTCCCCCCTCCCCCGCTGCGCCAAGGTGAAGTTGGACGAGTCGGCCTTGCGGTCATGGTTGCCACGCTTGGAAAAGAAGCCCATGGCGCGGATATCGTCTAGGGTTCGTATTGGGCGGCTGGGGAGCAAGCTCTAGATGTGGACTAGTGTGGGGTGTGGGGAGAAGTGGGTGAGGCCGTCCCCCAGCACATGCGTGGCATTTAAAATGGACGGGCGTGGATGCTTCATGTGGCTGATGTGCGGGCCTGAACGTGCGTGCGTCATTTAATAGGAATGGCGTTGGTGGTTGGGCGGCCGAAACGCGGGCCTGAGGCGGACACTGAGCGGACACGCAGCGCGTCCGTCTCGTGTCTGTGTGGATGCAAACCTGGCCCAAATTTGGACCAGAAATGCGTCTAAACGGACATCGAGCGAACGAAATTTGGGGGTGCGTCGGCGCGTTGGGCCGTTGTTTCTGTCCGCTACTACCCAAACGGACAGCGCGGATCAAATGGGTCGCCGTGTTGGAGTTAGCCTTATAACCCAAAGGCAAGGGGAAAACTAACCTAAACTGGCTACTCACCACTATCCACCCTATCACTGACCATACCTACAAGTGGGAAGATTGTTTTGAATGCAATGGTTTCACCTGTTTGCACTCTGGTGCATCTCACCTCCATTTATTATGGGCCAAACTTACAGTCAAGACCATGACGACCTGTTTTATTGTTTTGTCCGTTCCATTTAGTTCTTAATTATTAAATCTAAAAAATAGTTCTTAATTACTATAAAAACAATAATAATGTTTGCCTAAGGCTAATGGCTGGCATGAGTTTTACCAACAAGTTCATCTATCATTACTAACAGTTATTGTTTATTTAGACATTGCACATGTAATTTTGGAATAATTCGTACGAGCAGTCAAAGTAGCTCATAACTTTGTTGGTAATACTAGTGTTCAAGTATGTAATTTTGGAAATCGAGCTGTGTGTTTGCCAAAAAATTGTGGATGCTGCAGCACTATAGGATATAATCCGAAATTTTCTTCCGTTGCCTTTCAAGTCATCTGTTGATATGGTTTCTGCAGAAGGCGGGGATGTCAACTCCAGCAAGGAAGAGGCTGATGAGGGATTTCAAACGGCTGATGCAGGATCCTCCTGCGGGCATAAGCGGCGCACCTCAGGATAACAATATAATGCTGTGGAATGCTGTAATTTTTGGGTAAGACGTCGGACTTCATGATTTTTATTTGATACCTACTTTATATAGGTTAACTATACTGAAATATCATCTCCTTATGTTGTGTTCTCTCGTTTTTCAGTCCTGATGATACTCCCTGGGATGGTGGTAAGTTTATTTAATAGCCTTTATGTTTATTAGAGGTTGTGGTTGGGAGAATAATCACAAAGTCATGAGCATGTATCTTATCATGTATTCTACTCTGTTTTCAGTATTTGACATAATTAATATATTTACATAGTTTTCGTTCTTGATGTCTCAGTTGATTTATGTAACTAGGAAACCATTTACTTCCTCTGCCAATAATATACTTACCATTTACTTCTGTGCCAATAAGAACCTTACTATTTACTTCTTGTGCCAATAAGAACCCAAAATTGACGTGGCTACACTTCACTTATTTCTTCATGCTGCTCTATTGAGCTCTTCGAAACATCTGGTTCATCTGCATGTTATTTTGTATTGTATTGTTCAGCCTGGGAACATGTAGTTCAAACATTCTACATCTTTACCAGATATCTTTAGCTACTTTTCGTGTCAAATTTACATTCAAACTATGCATATGTTTTACGTCTAGTTCACTGAAGCAATAACATTTTAGATTTCTCTTGATGTCACAGTTTGGGGTGTAAACATTTGATAAATTAGTTTGATAATGTTTTAAATCCTTGTAAATGACAGTGCATTCTAACTGATGGATTAATTATTTAATGTTAAACTCATCTGTTAGTTATGGTTTGTTGTTATTCATGTTCTTTTTCTGGTCCTTGCTTATCATATTTCTAATTTTTTCCACTAAATTTTGAGCCTTTTGTTTATAACTGAACCAACATTGATTTCTCGGGTCGAGTCATCTAGTCATATATGATATTTGTTCATGGATTTTGTAGTTTTTTTAAAGAAATCTGTATTGGTTTCATGTTACTAGTAAAGCCTTTTGTGCTTACTTTGTCAGGTACGTTCAAGCTGACACTTCAGTTTACTGAAGATTATCCTAATAAGCCACCTACAGTGCGGTTTGTTTCTCGGATGTTTCATCCCAACAGTAAGCTTTTTGTGTCCTTGTTTAATACTTATTGTGTGGGTTATCTTCTTCTTCTTTAAGTCTAGGACCTTAGTAAAGTATTGATGTAGCACTCCAAAGTCAATATAGGTTTCCAAGAGAACATATGAAATGCGAACTTGCAACAAAATAGGTTAACATGAACTACTAATCCTAGCCATTTAATTGGATCAAAATGATTTACATTAAACACCAAAAGCTAGCATCACATTCATCCAAAGTTGATGTAGTTGCTGAGATTTAAGTTTTCGTTCTCCTATTTTAGCGTCTGTTCCTACCTACTACACCTGCTACATGCTGAAATCTTCAATTGTGGTTCTATATGCTGCATTGTAGTGGTTTCAGAACATTGAATATGATAGCAATTGTACAGATTCAACTAATGCTTGTTTGAGTTGATAAATTTGTCTTTCCCTTTTCTTATGTCAGTATTGGTGACAATTAGTTTACTATAATTAGAATTCTAGACAGTGACCAATAGTTGTGCAGCCTTTACAGCATATTTGATAGCAAAGTGTTTAAAGTGACCTTTTTTTTGTGTGCCCTTTTTGTAATTATTCTCTTGTTGCAAGAACCTTATAGTGGCATTACGTTTTCACTCCCACTCATTTTATTTCCTAACATATTGATTCATTGTAAGCAGTTTATGCGGATGGAAGCATATGTTTAGATATCCTCCAAAACCAATGGAGCCCGATATATGATGTAGCTGCTATATTGACATCCATTCAGGTAGATGTCACCCTATCATTAGTTTAGTCAATTGTTACTACCGCTAGTTCTCACAACATGCTGCTTACAACTTGAAGTTTTATCGTGAAATATGTTGATAAACCCACCCAACAAGGATTCTTTAATTCCCACCAACTTGACTGATATTTCTTTGATATTCATGTGAATTGTTCCGTGTAGAAACTACCACTCCCCCCAGTCCGGTGTGTAGGGCTCCTAGTGAAAATCTATTTGTTCCAAAACTACCTAGGAATAAGGCCCACAATCATTAATTAGCCTAATTAATTGGCAGAGCTGGCCCTCTCCTCCCCCTAGAATAACTCCTGGGCACACCCGAGTTCTTTTTTTCGGTGGTGTAAAATGGCTTCATGCATGCGCAAGCACATGTGAAAACGAATCTGCATGGATCTCTCGCCTCCTCTTCCTGGTTGCGTTCATATGGATTGCTCGCCTCCTCTTCCCAAAAGCTGAAGCGCATCCTCTATTTATAAAAGCAACACCGGAGGTGATGGAAGGAGAGGGGTGGACTTGGCCAGGTGATGCAAGATGGATCGAGAAAGTCGATAATGTTGTTGAGAATTGGGTGGAGTCTATGGAGATTGGAGATGGCGTGTTGGAGATGGAGGACCATGCCGTGGTGGAGGAGGGCGAAGCCGTGGTAGAAGAGGAGGTCCAAGCCGTGGTGGAAGAGGTTGGCCACGACGTGGTGGAAGTGGTTGGCCACGACGTGGAGGAGGGCCAAGCCAAGGTTGATGACACCGAGGTCATCGAGCATCGCCATGCATGCCTTGAACTGATGTTTGCTGATTATGATCGTCGTCGTGCACACATGGACAAATTGTTTGCCGGGTTTGAAGTCATCCGAACCACTCGCTTCCGAACCCATCGTGCACAATGGGGAAATATGCAAGCCTCACATGTAGAAGAGAGCACGGGGATGGGTTCGGAAAGCGAGTGGTGCGGATGACTTCAACCCGGGCAAACAATTTGTCCATGTGTGCACGACGACGATCATAATCAACAAACATCTCTTCGAGGCATGCACGGCGATGCTCGATGACCTCGGCGTTATCAACCTTGGCTTGGCCCTCCACCACGTCGTGGCCAACCTATTCCACCACGCCTTGGCCCTCCTCCACCACGACATGGCCCTCCATCTCCAACCACAGCTTGTCCCTCCTCCAAAACGACACCTCCAATCTCCATGGACTCCACCCAATTTTTTTTCTTTTTTTTCGAGAAAACGCAAATGACATTTGCGTTTTTTTCATTGAAAAGGCAGAGTTTGGGTTACAGGTCCTCCTAGGAGGTTCAAATTACAAAGCAAAAGGAGAATAACTAGTGGACATCCCAGGTCTGTGGTAGCACTACTCGAAGGCCGCGAGCGCCAGCTTTGGCGCAAGCAGTGGCCTCCTCCTTGATGTTGCTGATCAGCTGGAGCGATGAAGGCCGAGCACCCTCAAAGGCGCAAGCATTGCGGTGCTTCCAAATCATCCACGACACGAGGAGGGCGGCGGACGCTAGGCCCTTGTGCAGCGGCTTTGGCGTGTTCTGCCTGGCCTGCAGCCACGAGTCCATGAGCGAGGCTTCATGGTCCGGCGGGGCGGCTGTCATCCTGAGCCAGGCGAGGACCTCGTGCCAAGTTTGGCGGGCGAAGGGACACTCAAGCATGAGGTGGCGCATCGTTTCCGGGGCTTGATCGCAGAGCAGGCATCGGGGGTGGTGTTGCATTCCATGGCGCGCGAGACGCTCAGCAGTCCAGCACCGGTCCTGGCAGGCAAGCCAATGGAAAAATTTGACCTTAGGTGGAGCCCCATTCTTCCATATGAGCTTCCATGAGAAGCATGTCGTGGAGCCCTGGAAGGTTGCCAAGTAGGCAGACTGCGCGGTGTAGACGCCGCTCGTCGTCCACTTCCAAGTTAACTTGTCCGGCTCGATGGAGAGGGTGACTTGCTGGGCAAGCTGCCATAACTGCAGGTACTGGCCTATCTCGTGGACGCCGAGAACTCCATGAATGTCTCTAGCCCAAGAGTTGCCAAGGAGGCCCTCAACCACTGTCCCGTTCTTGCGCCGTCTTTTGGGTATGCAGAGGCGGTGGCGGCGGGGCGGTGTGAGCAGGGCCGGCCGCGGAGTCGTCATGGCTGGGGGTGTTTGGGGGGAGCGCGACCATTTCGCCGGTGGAAGTCCTCGCAGCCGCGAGAGTCGTGGCCGGAGATGAGGCATCTCCGGCAGCGGATGTCGTTCTTGCAGTCCCGGACCCGATGGCGATGATCCAGGCAACGGAAGCAGAGTCCATCAATTGCCTCAGGGGAGGGGCTGCGCGGGCGCTGCAGCGCGGGCTCCGGCTCGGGTGCACGGCGGTGGCGGCGGCGGTTCTTGCGACGAGGCTGCTGGAAGCCGTCAGCATCTACCATGTCGCCGCCCGCTACGCGGTGCACCTCCGAGCGAGGGCCGATGCGAGCTTTGGCCGGCAGCCGCGCTGCCGCCACCACAGGGCCGGAGGCGGGGGGCGCGGGGGCGGCGCTCCGGGAGGCAGACGCGGGGGCGGCGTTCCGGGCGGCCGGCGGCGTGCGAGCCACCTCACTGTAGGAGCGCGCGGAGGATTCGCTGTCGGAGCTGGACCAGCGGCCGTTGCCGAAGGAGACGCGGTCACCTGACATGGCGCACAGCGGGAGATGGGTAGGGGCTGGGGACGAGGGCCACCGGCGTGGATTCGACGGCGGCGAGGTTGGTGGAGGGTTGGGTCAGGCTAGGGGAGCGGGAGGGAGAGGGAGAGCCATCTATACTCAGAATGGACTCCAACCAATCACAGTATCGATTTTCTCGATCCATCTTGCATCACCCGGCCAGGTCCAAATCTCTCCTTCTCCTTCCATCACCTCCTGTGTTGCTTTTATACAGCTTTTGGGAAGAGGAGGCGAGCAATCCATGTGAATGCAACCATGAAGAGGAGGCGAGCGATCCATGCAGATTCATTTTCACATGTGCATGTGTGAAACCATTTTACACCACCAAGAAAAAGGACTCGGGTGCACCCAGAAGTTATATAGGGGGAGGGGGGAGGGCCAGCTCTGCCGATTAATTAGGTTAATTAATGATTGCGGGCCTTATTCCTCAGTAGTTTTGAAACAAATAGATTTTCACTAGGAACTCTACACACCGGACCAGGGGGAGTATGTTTTATGTCTTATTTAGGGAACAGTACATCTGAGGTGTCGGAAATAATCCACAAATCAGTTACCAATAGTACATTGCTAACTTTTGTACCCATTCCCTGTTGACGTAGCTGGTTATCAACCAGTAAATGGAGATGGTAAAACAATTCATATCAAAATTCGTCTGACCATCTGCTTATAGGCTTGCTGTACAATGTACAGCCATGAAGGTGAAATATAAGTATTTGAAAAAGAAGAGCATAACCATATGTACCAGTCCTTGTACCTGCTTTTATTGCTTCAGTGAGAGTGACTTAGATGCAGCAGATACTAAACAACAAATGTGAAAATCACTAGTTATTTTTATCTGTCAAACAATCCATTTTATCTCGCTATACAAAAGTTGCTGTGTATCTCTGACCTGGCATTGAATAATTACAGTCACTGCTTTGCGACCCAAACCCAAATTCACCTGCCAACTCAGAAGCGGCCCGCCTATTCAGCGAGAACAAGCGGGAATACAACCGTAAAGTACGTGAGGTCGTGGAGCAAAGCTGGACTGCAGACTAAAGCCATTGCATCAAATAGTGATGACAGCTAATTGCCCATTAGCGCCTTGTGAGTCTTATGTACTGAACTGCTTGTAAGGTACTCCCTCGGTAAACTAATATAAGAGCGGTTGGGTCCAAACACTCTTATATTAGTTTACAGAGGGAGTAATTATAAATGTTACATCATGCTTGCAATCGTGTATGTTCTTGGGAGTGACATTCTTAGACGCTCAGCATGTACTCCCTCCGTTCCTAAATATAAGACCTTTAAGAGATTACACTATGGACTATATATGGATGTATATAGACATATTTTAGAGTATAGATTCATTCATTTTGCTCACTATGTAGTCTATAGTGTAATTCCTAAAAGGTCTTATATTTAGGAACGGAGGGAGTAGATTATTATATCCAGTCCACATAACATACCATGCTGGCTTTGAATCAGATGAGCACAATATGGATTTGCTATATGTTAGCTCTGTTTTACTGAATGACACTGACGAGCATAACTTAGCTTACGAGTCTCTTTTTAGCCGCCAGAGGAATTGCTCAGAGCAACATCCTGTGATCTTGCAAACATGGCAGCAAGAGACGCGGGCACCTTTTGTTATGCTGTGAAAACTGCTAACGTCTTACTCAGCAAAAATGCTAAAGATACGGACAGGTTCTAACAGATTTTTATGGGATGTAACGCGGCCTAATCTAATTGCACCTCCCTGATTTTCACTGATGGGACCGTCCTCCTTAATCAAGTTCCAACCATATCACAACTAACCGTACGTCTAGCATTACTGCTTACTCAGTGGCGGAGCTTCTCAGGCCAACCTGGCCGTTACCCCGAGCCCAATTTTTGTATATGAAATAATAGTAACCAGCTTCTCAGGCCAACCTGGCCGTTACCCCGAGCCCAATTTTTGTATATGAAATAATAGTAACCTTTAGTATCTGGTGCATATGTCAAGGAAAATCAGGCCATAAGAGCAACTCCAGCGGGGCGATTCATTTTGTGTGCCACCGTCCGTTTGGGTTTCACACGCACAAAAGTGATGCTCCAACGCACGGACTCATTGTCAAAACGCATCTGGTTTGTGTCCGCGCGGACCCATTTTCACTCCAAATTTGGGACTGAAATGCGTCGGTGCGGACGCGCCCGCGCCCTTTCGGTGTCCGCTCCATCCACACTCACCGGTCGTCCAATTACCCGTGGTCAACTTAATTAATGACGACCACCCTCCACGGACCCACGCGTGAGCGATCGTAGTCTGCCTTTTTTAATTCGAGCGTGCGGAGGGGTTCGACCTCATTTGCTTCGAGACCCCGTCCCCATCTCGTGACCTCGTCGGCGACCAAACCCTAGCCAACAACCATGGTCGGCTACGCCCAAAACAACGACAAGCCCGCCGTCGTCTATCCCCATGCGCCGCGCCCGGAGGAGGTCGCTTACCTCTAACATAGGAGGGCGTTGCACCTGGCGGAGGAGCACGCCCGTGCTGTGCCACCGCTGCCGCTAGCAGCCATGGCCGGCTTCGCCCAAAACAACGACAAGCCCTCCGTCGTCTATCCCCGCGCGTTGTGCCCGGAGGAGGTCGCCTACCTCTAGCATAGGAGGGCGTTGCGTCTGACGGAGGAGCGCGCCCGTGCTGCACCAGCAACACTGCCCGCGCTGGCATAGCCCGACCTCACCGACCCCGACGCCAACGATGAGGACGCCTAGGGTAGCACACAGTTTACTTTTTTTAAAATGTTAATAGTAATAGGATCCCTACCAGGTCTAGGTCTTAGATTATATGGGTGGAAGAGAGGTTGGCGGGGCGAGGCGCACGGCCGACGACGGCGGGGCATTGTGATCGCGCGCGAGAGAGAGACTTGAGGCGGCTAGGGTTTAGGGCGCCGACTCCTGTTGGGAGCCGAGCAAATATGATTGCTTTTGCTTAATAAAAATCGAGTCCTTACATGAGTATATATAATCTTCCTAGCACCAACCAATATGATAAACTGGGCCAAGTCCCTAATAACCATAAGATAAGTAGGGCCAGACCTTTAAGTGGCTGCGCCCTTGGGCCCTCTCCGGTTATAATGTATATCGGTCATAATATCTCTCCCCGCCTGCGCAAACAGCTCGTCCTCGAGCTGGAAGTCGGGGAAGTGCTTGCGGAACTCATCAAGGGACTCCCAAGTAGCGTCCTCCTCCGGAAGGCCTTGCCACTGGATCAAGAGGAGCCATACGCCGCGGCTCTGTTGGGCCTGTAACACCTTCGCTGGACCAAGAAGGAGATGGCCATCGGAGGTCGGTGTCGCGGCGGGATAGAGCGTCCACCACGATGTTGAGGCGGCCCAACCGATACTCAATCGTGAATTAGTACCCGAAGAGTTTGCTGATCCACTGGTGCTGTGACACGGTGTATAAGCGACGGTCGAGTAGAAACTTGAAGTTGTAGTGATCGGTGCGAATCAGAAAGCGGTGCCCCCAAAGGTAAGGCCACCAGTGTCGCATAACCTGGACCAAGCCGATGATCTCCCACTCGTAGGCCGCGAGCTTGTGATGACGTGCGGCGAACGGTCGGTTGAAGAATGCAAGTGGCCCGGCGCCCTGGTGAAGGACGACGCCGAACCCCACTCCTGAGGCATCACAGTCGACCATGAACTGCTGATCGAAGTTCGACATCTGGAGGACTGGGCCTGTGGTGAGAGCCTGCTTAAGGGACTGGAAGACCTCGGTTGCCTCATTGTCCCAGGCGAAGGCATCGCGACGCAACAGGCGAGTGAGCGGCGCGACAATAAGACCGATGTAACGACCAAGATGCGGTCCTTTCCGATCTGGGGATCGAGGCCCTGAATTGGAAAGGAGCGCATCTAAGCGTCTCGCAAACACGTAACACATCACATACATAATAATAAAGATAGACAATCAGGGGCTCAATTGCCTTCTCATAAATATCTCAGAGTACATCACGCATACAACCAAGGTAGTTCCGCTACGGACTACAACACATAGAAAGGCTATGCTACCCTGCCTGCAGGCCCACGATCACGACCATGGTCGTATCTTCTGGATAGTTCACGTACAGGCGGTCTGTCTCCTCATCGTACTGCCACGCTAGCTGCGTGCCGTCGGGATCATCTGTCTCTGGGGTACCTGAACCTGTTGGTATTGTGGAGGAATCCGTGAGCCACGGGGACTCAGCAATCTAAGACCTTGGTGCCAGAACTAGTCAAGTTATTAGCTAGGATAAGGTGAAGTGGTAAAGGTTGCAGCATCCTAAGCTTGATTTGGCGGCTAACTTATGTAGAGCATTTATGATGGTGGACTATTCTAGAGGTCGACAAATACTATCACTAAGTGATCCTGAACACCTACCTACGTCAAACATAACCCCACCGTGTTCTTGATCAAAGAGAGATCTTCGAGGGGAGAGTCACGGTTACGCACACTGTTGGCAAATTTATTAGCTTATGTTTAAGTTATCTATTACCGGATGTTAACAAAATATTCCAAGTTGCCACATAACCGCGGGCACGGCTTTCCGAAAGATTAAACCCTGCAGGGGTGCTCCAACTAGTCCATCACAAACGTACACATGCCGCAAAGTAATCCTCTATCACGAATCTCGTGATCTCGTCGGATTCCTTAGAGGAAAACCTCAACTCTGGGGAAAACCAAAGCTTCACTGGGATTCCTATACGCAAGATATATCGCTAAGGTAAGACAAGGCTAGCAGGACCTCCCACTGTGTCGACGACCCTGATAAGAGCCGCGTATCTTAGTCTCAGGACACGCCGGATGAGCTACGCGCACGATGGCCTGATAGAAATCTCTCAAGTTGCCCTGAGTTGGCCCCGAGCAGTGTGCAGTTTGGACCAACACTCATGAGGAGCACTGGCCCGGGTTGTTGATTAAGTTCCTCGGGGTAGCTATTCCTTATGCAGATTATTATTAAGTGATTAGCAAATTAACACCAATGTTGGATCCTGCCGGACAAGCCTTAGCACTACGTGATTTATCGAGGGGGTCCCCATAACAACCCCGAACGTGTTAGGAGTGATCATTATGGAATCAAACACCGGTAGCCGGTAACTAAGGCGGCAATAACGAAACAAAGTACCCGGCAAAAGGCTAGGCCTTCCGTCATTTACCAAGTATATAGGTGCATTAATTAAATAACAGAAATTAAGATAATGATATCAAGCTCATGTTGTCACATGAGACAAAGCACCTGCATCTAGCAACACTAACATTAGCAGCTGAGCAAAGCCTACTTAGCCATTCAAGTTTTGCTAGGTAGGGGTAGTGTTTGGTTTCATGGCATATCAAGAGGCAAACATTTCAGTGGTAGGCAGCGAGCATAAGACAAGGAAACATAATCTAGCATAACAAGTCTAGAGATGGAATCAAGGTCATATCATCTTGCCTGTGATATCCTCAGCTTGGAATGGTTCTTGATCGTCCTGCACGTTCTCTCCTGACTCCACGTATTCGTTCTCCGATCTCGGTGCTACCCAACATAAGAATAACATCCAATGAACAACAACACCTCAAGATGCAACAAGCACATGATGCATGAGATGAAAATGAGCATGCATCACTATTTCTATCACTAACGCAAGCTTAAGAAGCTAAAACAAGTTCCTGGACAGAACTGCAAGCTAACCTATTTTAACATACATGATAATGACATGATCAAATGCGTCTCGTGAAAACGAAGCAAAACCATATAAAGAACAATACATTCGGAGCTACGGATCAACGGGAATCAACGAAACAAGTTATGAAGCCCTACGTGTCAAAATCAACTCCACACACTCAAATGGCACAAATCTGGTATTTCCAGGTTGCCAAGACATAAAACAACCCATCATGGATGGGGTGGAGCAAATAAGAACACCACACCATCAACTAAGCACTCACAAACATCAAAATATCAAAACTACATAATCTGTCATAAACTGCATCATAGCACTTTGTGAGCTACATGCAAAGCACCTACAGCCACCCAACTATGAAAAATAATATATGTGGTTGTAGCTAGCCAAGAATACTACCAACACAAGCAAGAATCACACAAAAAGGAATTAAACACACAAAGTTATAAGGCTGCGAACTTGCCCAAAACCATCAGATCTCAGGGACTTAGTGAAAATTCCTGCACCTATCTTTCTGTCTTTGCTCTGAAATGATTTCACCAATGGATTCCTGGGATCTTTCTACCCCAAAAACATATATAAAACATATGCACTTGCTTGGAGCAAGTGAGCTCAAACTAAGAAGGAAAAACTACATAGAATCCAATCATAGTGAATAGTGCAACATTTCATGCAACTCTCACTAGAACAACTATCACATAGCTATGCTCATGTGCACAAAGACAATATGGACATGATGGTTTGGACCCCATGTTGGTGTCAAGCACATCAACAACACAAATACTTCTCACTAAGTCACCCCCACACACACATCATGCTCTCTCTCATATTAAGCATGAGGAGGTGCACAACTTGCATATGGGTCTGTTTTACCACATACATATCACACCACAATCTCATCATAAGCTCTAAGACCCCAAGTACAACATAAGGAAGGATATTAAGCAAGTGATATGAAAGCTACACATACATGCATACCTACACTAGCAACACCCCATGTGTGTGCAACACTCTCACACACATGCACAAATCCACTAACCACAAGGCTTGATCTCAAGTGCTTGTGCAATTGCACAAGCATGTGTGTAGAGCCACACACACTCTTGCACACACACACATAAACACACACACATCTACAATAACACACATACATGCTTTCTGCCACTCCTCCATCAAGCAAAAGGGAAAAAAATTAATGACACTTGTCACCCATTGATCTAGGCACAAGTATGGCAACAAAGCAAGGGGACAAAAATAGAAAGAAGGAAAAGAAAATGGGGTCTCTCTGGGTTTCGAACCACAGAGCCCCTGGTGCAACACACCACAACACCACCACTGTGCTACCGCTACTGCCTTTGACAGAGAGATGGGAAGAACAGGGTAAGGCTTCCCTGTAGACTACGGCGCCGAAAACAAACAAACCAAAAAGGTGCCGAGGGGGGGGGGGATTCGAAGCCACGCCTTTCTCATCAGGCACACACACTTGCTACCATTGGGCTACGAATCGATGACTGAACAGAGGAGGGCTGTATTGAGAGGTAAACTACTTCTACTGTGTGGCTTTGCTCTGCACAGCACAGGGAAGCGCCGGTGACAGGGAGGCCGCCGTGGCTTCTCTGCTGCTGCTGCGCTACGACGGGAGAAGACACTGCTGTCGATGCTGCTATGCTGGGGAAGGGAGCCCCTCTCTGCACTACACACCCACAACCACTACATGCCATCCATCTACTGCACCACTACACACACTACTGCTGCCCTGCTTCGTCAGAGGTACACGCGATAGGGAGGTTGTCGTGCCTTGCTGCTGCAGCTGCTACCGGAGGATTCTACCACCACGTCGACGCAACACGAAGGAGGAGAGCTCCCCTGCTACTGCTACATCACCACACACCACCCTGACCGAGTAAGATGCATGCACAAACAGCAACCTGCTGCCGATCTACTGACAGAGAAGCACAGCGACGCCACCCGGCAGATCTAGACGGAACCGAGGAGGAGAAGGAAGGGGAGGTGCAGCCTCACCTTGGGGAAGGAAGGAGAAGAGGCCACCCGCTCGAAGGAGTAGCCGTAGGGGAAGAAGACGCCGACGGTTCCCTGCTGCTGACGGGGTAGAGGAAGACGATGGGAGCTCCGGGGCCGAGGCGATGACGCGCTGCTGGCCGTCGCTGTGGTCGCCCCTCGTCCTCAACGCTGGTGGGAATGGGGCGCTGGGAGCCTCCCCGAGCTCCTGGACATGGCGACGACACCGGACGCCGACGGGAACGGAGGTAGACGGCAGCGATGACCTCTCTCTCTCTCTACTATTCATACGGGACACTTACCGGCGAGGGAAGGAAGGGAGACTAGATGGAGATGGGGAGAGGTGGCGGCGGCGGCTGAGGGGGGAAGAGGAACCCTAGGCAGTTGGGCACGGACGCCAACGCTTATAAAGGGGGCCCCCTCGACGTGGTGCACACGGCGGCAACTCGCCCTCTCTCAGCTTTTGACGAAAAGGTGCAGGGCGCGGACGGCGTCAGGTTGGAGAAGGAGGACCGGGGGTGGGCCCCCGGCGCGAGAGGGAAGGAGTGTGATGGGCCGGCCTATGGGAGAGAGCCCACAGGTGGTGCCATATAGAAGAAGGCCACCCTGCTTCTTCTTGTGACAAAATAAAAACAGGGAAAGAAAATAAGCACAAGGCTATATGTGGTGGAAAAAAATCAAACTATAAATGGCCCTGGTCATCAAAATAAATAACCTATTTAAATAAAATACAAATGGTATTTTTGGAGCAACTAAAATAATTACAGAACAACAATTGTGTTATCTGTTTTGTGATTTCTTGCACCTTTAGGACACTCTACAAATCACCAAATCTGGCACCCCAACATTTCCACAATTAACTCCAAACACATGACATTTTGAAATCAGCTTTGGGGAAGATGGATTTTTAACATGAGGTTAAAAGAGAGAAAAGGGTTTTGCAAATAAATAGAGGGGGTTTGAAAATATGACAAGCACCACTACCCTTAGTACTACCATCACAACCACATGAAATCATAACAGCACCTCATCACATATACAAGATCACATGCAGCACAAGGTACCTAACCACAAGATCACAACCACCACATGAAATGCTATGACCATATTGCAACAACACAAGACATATGTTATGCATGCATCCAAGGAAGAAAAATACAAGGGACATCACAAGAAGTCATGGCTCAAATGATATCATCATATCGCTGACAAGGTGGACCCACTTGCAATAGGTTCCAAATAAGGAAGGTTTACACTTGGGGTACTACAAACTCTCCCACACTACAAAGAAGATCTCGTCCTCGAGATCTAAGACTGAAAGAAATCGGGAAATTCGGAACGGAGGTCATCCTCGCGTTCCCAAGTCGCCTCTTTATCGGAATGGTGTGACCACTGCACTTTGAGAAATTTGACAGTCTTGTTACGGGTCTTGCGCTCAGTCGCCTCGAGAATCGCAACTGGATGCTCACGATAAGAAAGGTCAGGCTGAAGGTTGATGTCTTGAAGATGCACAGTGCGCTCGGGGGTCTTGAAACACCTCCGAAGCTGAGAAACATGGAACACATCATGGACATTTGCAAAGGTTGACGGAAGCTCGAGCTGGTACGCAAGGTCGCCTCTCTTGCCAACCACTCTGAACGGACCAACGAAACGAGGCGCAAGCTTGCCTTTGATGCCAAAGCGTTGCATACCCTTCATAGGCGACACCTTGAGATAGACAAAGTCATCAAGCTCATAAGACATGTCACGGTGCTTGCTATCATAATAGCTCTTCTGACGGGACTGAGCTGCTCTGAGGTTGTCGTGAATGATCCGACACATCTCCTCAGCTTCTTCTATCATATCATTCCCAAGGATCTGACGCTCGCCGGTCTCGGACCAGTTGAGCGGAGTACGACACTTCCTGCCATAGAGAATTTCAAACGGAGCCTTGCCAGAACTAGCTTGATAACTGTTGTTATACGAGAACTCCGCGAAAGGCAGACAATCTTCCCACTTCATGCCAAAAGAGATAACACAGGCTCTCAGCATATCCTCAAGAACTTGATTCACTCTTTCCACTTGACCACTAGTCTGAGGATGGAATGCTGTGCTGAAGCGGATCTTCGTGCCCATAGCAGACTGAAAGGAGTCCCAGAACTTGGAAGTGAAGATACTTCCGCGATCTGAAGAGATCATCATAGGCACGCCGTGCAAAGAGACAATCCTGGAGGTGTACAACTCTGCCAGCTGAGCTGCTGAAATGGACTCCTTGACTGGAAGAAAATGAGCCACTTTACTCAACTTGTCGATGACGACGAAGATAGCATCATTACCCTTCTTGGACTTTGGAAACCCGGTGACGAAATCCATCTCAATGTGATCGAACTTCCACTCGGGAATCGGCAAAGGCTGCAAGAGGCCTGCTGGGCGTTGATGTTCTGCTTTCACCCTTCGACATACATCACACTCGTTTACGAACTGAGCAATCTCACGTTTCATACGAGTCCACCAGAAGGTCTGCTTCAAGTCATGGTACATTTTGGAGCTTCCAGGATGAATAGAGAGCAGAGAGTTATGAGCTTCTTCCATGATTACCTTCTTGAGATCACCTTTCGGGACGACAAGGCGATCCTCGAAAAACAACGTGTCCTTGGCATCAACGGTGAAGCACTTATACTTGGGGAGACTCTTTCCCACGCCAATCTTGACCTTCTTCACCATAGCGTCAAGAAGCTGAGCTGCTCTGACCTGATCTTCCAAGGTAGGAGAGATCTGAAGGTCACAAGAAATCCCTGAGGTACTAGCTGAAGGTTGAGCTTCCTGAAAGACTCACAAAGACCCGGCTGGAGAGGTTGCAGAATCAGACTGTTGCAATATGCCTTCCTGCTCAAAGCATCTGCCACGACATTAGCTTTGCCTGGCGTGTACTCAACACTCGGATTAAAATCCTGGAGCATTTCCACCCAACGTGTTTGCCGAAGATTCAAGTTAGGCTGAGTGAAGATGTACTTGAGACTCTTGTGATCGGTGAAAACTTCAACCTTACGCTGCAACAAGAGATGTCTCCAAGTCATCAAGGCGTGTACCACAGCTGCTAGCTCGAGATCATGCACATGATAGTTCTTCTCCGCAGGCTTCAACTGCCTGGAGGTATAAGCAACCACCTTCTTATCTTGCATCAGGACTGCACCAAGACCCTGGAGAGAAGCGTCGCAAAAGACCTGGTACGGCTTGGAATCATCCGGAGGGGCCAAGACCGGAGTGGAGATAAGCTTCTCTTTGAGTGTATCGAAGGCCAGTTGACACTCTGAAGACCAAGCATACTTAACACCCTTCTGAAGAAGACTTGAGAGCGGCTTGGCGATCTTGGAGAAGTTCTCAACGAACCTTCTGCAATAGCCAGCAAGCCCGAGAAAGCTTCGAAGCTGCTTCACATTCTGCGGAGGCTCCCATTCAACAATGGCCTGAACTTTGGACGGATCAACTTTGATGCCCTCGGCAGAGATAATGTGCCCAAGATAAACCACTTCTTTCAGCCAGAACTCGCACTTGGAAAACTTGGCATACAGCTTGTACTCTCTCAGCTTATCAAGCACCAATCTGAGATGTTCTTCATGTTCTTCCCCAGTCTTAGAAAAGACCAAAGTGTCGTCGAGATAGAGCAAGACAAATTCATTCTTGTACGGGGAGAAAATATAGTTCATCAATCGACAGAATGTCGGAGGAGCATTTGCCAGACCAAAAGACATGACCGTATACTCATACGAGCCAAAACTAGTCCTGAAGGCCGTCTTCGGAATGTCTTCCTCGCGAATGCGAATTTGATGATAGCCCATTCTGAGATCAAGCTTGGAGAATACTTTAGCACCTTTCAACTGTTCGAACAACCCAGTTATGTTCGGAAGTGGATATTTGTTCCTGATTGTCTTCTTGTTCAATGGATGGTAATCGACACACAACCGGTCCGTGCCATCCTTCTTCTTGACAAACAGAACACCACAGCTCCACGGAGACGAGCTCGGTCTGATCAAACCCAAACGCTCCTGCTCATCAAGTTGCCTCTTAAGTTCCTTCAATTCTTCTGGACCCAGCTTGTACGGCCGTTTGCACACTGGCTCTGTGCCTGGCTCAAGCTCAATGACAAACTCAACTTCACGGTGCGGAGGCATGCGTGGCAGCTCTTCAGGAAACACATCTTGATATTCGCAGACCACTGGGACTTGCTCAATAGGATTGATCTCACCCTTTTCATTCAAAGAGAACAGACGGATTGTATCATCGCGCGCCGCGAATATAATCACATCCTTCGAAGAGTGGGTAAGCTTCACTTCTTTGGCTTCACAATCAATTGACGCCTTGTTCATAGCCAGCCAGTCCATACCAAGAATCAAGTCGATGTCGGAATTGCCCAAGACAATAGGAGATGCCAGAAAAGCATAAGCGCCCATCTTGACAGAAACATCCGGAATGACCACATTAGAGCTCAACAACGCTCCCGGGGAAACCACACGAAAAGGTTTGTCCAAGGTCTTAGAAATGAAATCATGATTCCATGCAAATGGTCTAGACATGAATGAATGAGAAGCACCAGAATCAAATAACACTTTAGCAGGAATATCATTGACGAGGAGGTTACCCGTGATCACATCTGACGAGTTCTCTGCTTCAGCTGCGTTCACCATGTTGACTCGAGCTGATCTGGGGTTGAACTTGACAAGAGCATTGCTTGGAGGTTTGCCTGGAGGAGGAGGCGGCAGTTGGAGCTGAGAAGTACATTTGTTGGCATAGTGACCCTTCTGCCCACATTTATGACAAGTGACATCTGCTGGCTGCCGGTACTGAGTCTGAGTAGGCCCTTGCTTCTGATGCTGGTATCTCTGCTGAAAGCCAGGGTTGGGTGGGTGGGAAGAACCACGACCACCTGAGTGCTTCAACTGCTGTGAGTGCCGAGGAGGAGGAGGAGAAACCCAAAACCTCTGTTGCTTCTGAACCACCTGAGTCGAGGAAGAGTTGGAATCTCTGAAGCGCTTCTTGGAATTTTCCACCCTGAGCAAGGCTGCCTCTGCTGTGAGAGCTAGGTTGTAGAACTTGTCGAACTCCTCAGGATCGTGCAAGGCAAGAGCTAACTGCAAGTCTTCTTTCAAGCCACCCCTGAACTGATAAATCTTGCTCTTCTGATCCGGGATATCCTGCAGCGCATAACGGGCCAGCTCGTGGAACTCAACATTGTACTTGTACACGAAATTGCCGCCCTGCTTCAAACGCCTGAACTTCTCACGCATCTCCTCCACAAAATTGGAAGGGATGTACTGGGACCTGAAGTCACGACAGAACTCCTCCCAAGACATCACCCTGGCGCCTCTAGAGTCCTTCAGCTGCTGCCACCATATAGAAGCCCGCCCCTTCAACTGAAACGTTGCAAACTTGACATAATCCTCCTGACGCACATTGCTACACTCGAAATGTTTGTTCATATCACGGATCCAATCTTCTGCATCAAATGGCTGGTCGCATGAAGTGAACGTCTTTGGTTGGTTTGACAAGAACTGACTCAGACTCGCAAACTGATTTCCACCATGTTGAAAATTGCCTGGCTGTTGGTTGGCTCTCTCTTGCAGCAACTGAATCAACATCTGGGTGTTAGCATTAGTAGCTGCCATCACCGCTTGCCAGGCCTCTGCAGGAGGAGGCGGCGGCGGCGGAGGGGGAGGAGGTGGTGGAGGCGGCATATCCTCACGCCCTGGGTTCTGACGAGTCGGTGGAGCCATCCTGAAGACGGACAACATATTAGTCCACAGAATAATTGAAGATATTGCTGAATCAAAAGACAGAATATCTGAACAGAATTTAGCAATTGCACTTGAACAACATAGCAAGAATGCATCCTCGAAGTGACGGACGACAAAATTCCGGTAAGGACCACTGCAAACAAGTGTGAGCTAGAATTGCTCGGAACAAACATATGATCGAGATTTCCCAAACCTCAATCAAGCGTCTGTAGGAAGATAGTCCTATAAGATACTACTTGATATCCCACCTATGAATTCCTGAAATAACTGGTCATGCAATCTGGTACACAGATACAAGGAGTATTTCACACAACTCCTAAACTAACCCGTCACCTGTAGCACATCCTTCAACACACAACTAGCACCTCGGACCTTCATCTACAACAGATCCTCGTGATCACAACGATACCAAGTGTGGTAGTACCCCCGAACAATCTGCAACAGTACTGGGGACATCGGGGTTATCTCACCACTACCAGTATTGAAGCAATAACGAACATCCTTCGTTCTTAGATACTTAGAAATCTGAATGATGGCGATGTGCGCAAAAATCCCCTGGAGCTCAACTCCCCTGAAACTTAAAGCAGATAGGAGGCACCAGGACAGGACTCCGTCACATCGAAATCATATAGATTTCACAAATACCCGCGTGATCTTAAAAAATTTTGAGCGAGAAAAGGAGTAGAGTTAAAGATTTCCTAAGACGGGAACCTCACCAGAGCATAGAAGAGGAGAAAAAAGAATCCTACTCTCCTATATAACTAAGACTCAAAACATTTTCTAGACTTGACTCGGCCAAGTACGATCACACAAAGGCTCCTATGGTCGTAAGGCTCTGATTACCAACTTGTAACGACCAAGATGCGGTCCTTTCCGGTCTGGGGATCGAGGCCCCGAATTGGAAAGGAGCGCATCTAAGCGTCTCGCAAACAGGTAACACAACACATACATAATAATAAAGATAGACAATCAGGGGTTCAATTGCCTTCTCATAAATATCTCAGAGTACATCACACATACAACCAAGGTAGTTCCGCTACGGACTACAACACATAGAAAGGCTATTCTACCCTGCCTGGAGGCCCATGATCACGACCATGCCTCAATCTTCTGGATAGTTCACGTACATGCGGTCTGTCTCCTCATCGTACTGCCACGCTAGCTGCGTGCCGTCGGGATCATCTGTCTCTGGGGTACCTGAACCTGTTGGTATTGTGGAGGAATCCGTGAGCCACGGGGACTCAGCAATCTAAGACCTTGGTGCCAGAACTAGTCAAGTTATTAGCTAGGATAAGGTGAAGTGGTAAAGGTTGCAGCATCCTAAGCTTGATTTGGCGGCTAACTTATGTAGAGCATTTATGATGGTGGACTATTCTAGAGGTCGACAAATACTATCACTAAGTGATCCTGAACACCTACCTACGTCAAACATAACCCCACCGTGTTCCTGATCAAAGAGAGATCTTCGAGGGGAGAGTCACGGTTACGCACACTGTTGGCAAATTTATTAGCTTATGTTTAAGTTATCTATTACCGGATGTTAACAAAATATTCCAAGTTGCCACATAACCGCGGGCACGGCTTTCCGAAAGATTAAACCCTGCAGGGGTGCTCCAACTAGTCCATCACAAACGTACACAGGCCGCAAAGTAATCCTCTATCACGAATCTCGTGATCTCGTCGGATTCCTTAGAGGAAAACCTCAACTCTGGGGAAAACCAAAGCTTCACTGGGATTCCTATACGCAAGATATATCGCTAAGGTAAGACAAGGCTAGCAGGACCTCCCGCCGTGTCGACGACCCTGATAAGAGCCGCGTACCTTAGTCTCAGGACACGCCGGATGAGCTACGCGCACGATGGCATGATAGAAATCACTCAAGTTGCCCTGAGTTGGCCCCGAGCAGTGCCCAGTTTGGACCAACACTCATGAGGAGCACTGGCCCGGGTTGTTGATTAAGTTCCTCGGGGTAGCTATTCCTTATGCAGATTATTATTAAGTGATTAGCAAATTAACACCAATGTTGGGTCCTACCGGACAAGCCTTAGCACTACGCGATTTATCGAGGGGGTCCCCATAACAACCCTGAACGTGTTAGGAGCGATCATTATGGAATCAAACACCGGTAGCCTGTAACTAAGGCGGCAATAAGGGAACAAAGCACCCGACAAAAGGCTAGGCCTTCTGAAAGGATCGATATGGTTGACTAGAGGGGGGGGGGGTGAATAGGCAACGACCACTTTTTAATTAATCTTAGCAAGTTAGGGTAAACAACATATGGGTTCACAAATATTACAACAATGGGGTGAACCCTAATGAAGCTAACAACGAGAGCTACTAAGACAAGTAAGAGATAGACGGCAACATAATCATACACAAAGTAAAGGTTAGAGATAACCACAAGTGGAACCGATGGAGACGAGGATGTGTTACCGAAGTTCCTTCCCTTTGACAGGAAGTACGTCTCCGTTGGAGCGGTGTGGAGGCACAATGCTCCCCAATAAGCCACTAAGGCCACCGTGTTCTCCTCACGCCCTCGCGCGATGCAAGGTACCGTGATTCCACTATAGGTGCCCTTGAAGGCGGCGACCGAACCTTTACAAACGAGGTTGGGGCAAACTCCACACAAAGCTTGGAGGCTCCCAACAAGACCACGAAGCTTCACCACAATGGAATGTGGCTTCGAGGTGACCTCAATCGTCTAGGATGCTCAAACACCCAAGAGTAACAAGATCCGCAAGGGATTGGTGGGGGAATCAACTTTTCTCTTGGTGGAAGTGTGTATCTAGGCCTTCTCAACCAATCCCTAAAGAATCAACAAGTTTGATTGGCTAGGGAGAGAGACCGGGCACTTTTGAGCTTAGGGAGCAACAATGGAGCTTGGGAGGTAAGAGATAGGGTTCCACAGCTAGAAGAACCCTTTACATAGTGGGGGAAAAAATCCAACCGTTTTCCCACTCACAGCCCGAGTCTAGCGGTACTACCACTGGATGCAGCGGTACTACCGCTGGCTCTCCAGCGGTACTACCGCTGGCTGCAGCGGTACTACCGCTGGGCCCCTGGTAGTGCATAAGCACTACCACCGCCAAGAAAGTCTTCACAAAAAGGTCCGTCCACATACAACCGCTAGGCAGGCGGTACTAATCTCCTGGAGCGGTACTACCGCTAACCAGGGGCGGTACTACCGCCAGCTAGCGATACTACCACTGGCTGCAGCGGTACTACCGCTAGCACTCCAGCGATACTACCGCTAAGGCCAGCGGTACTACCGCTGGGGGACCATTTGCAAAGAAGAAGGAAACACAAAGGCGGGAGCCACTCCAAAGATGCCGGCAAGGGGGAAAATATGTGAAGTGTGCGCGTGCAAGATTGATTCCACCCAAACCTTTCCACTACGGTTCCCCTCTTAATAGTACGGCTTTCCTATGACTCAAATAAAGAGAATCTTAAAGAACACCGTGCTTCTGTTCCACGAACGAGGGGGCGAGTCGTCTTGTGCCGTTGACGTGTGTTATCTGAAATCTTAACACACACGGTTAGTCCTTTGCGGTATTGTCATCAATCACCAAAATTACTTAGGCATAAACTATGCCCCAACAATCTCCCCCTTTTTGGTGGATTGATGACATTACCGGATTTGCACAGAGAATAATATGAGAACAAAAAGATAGAGATATACGACAATAAGGAGCATATGACTCACAACATATGATGGAAATAAATCTCACACAAGTTCATGTCTCACAAAAGATAGCAAAATAGAAGCAAACCAAGTTCGAAGCAAAACATGAAAGATAAGCAAAGCAAAGCAAAGTTCGACTCTCAAAGCAAATCCAGCTCCTAGACTCTCTCCCCCTTTGGTACAAGACACCAAAAAGGGGCACACCTAACGCCACAGGTGGTTACTCCTCATCCTCAGCATCGCCAGACTCGTCCGTACCCTCCGGATCGTCTTGCTCCTCTTCATTGTCCTCTTCCTCCTCAGCGCTAGACTACTGGTAACCTTGAGCCCGCATCCAAGCATCCTCTGGAGTGATGTTGTCCTGTGATCCGCTGGAGATGTCAACATCAAGAGTCCTTAGGACACGCTTGTGCCTCTGACGGTTCTCCTTCTGAGCCACGTGCGTCTGATACTGGCCCTTAGCCTGCATACAGAAGAGAGTCTTCATCTTATCCTGCAGTTTCATGGCCCAAGATGGCATGGCAGAAGAGCGGGACTGAGAGGCGGTTCCTCTGTCAGCAGCAATCTCTGTGTCAGTGTCCATGTGCTGAGATGAAGTTGATGGGTTGGCCCATTTGTCCTTGACGCGAAGCTTGACAGGATCGTGCACAATGTAGTCAGCGTGAATGTATAACTCCTCCTGCGGATAGGTGTCTTTCCACTTCTGACGGATATAAGCAAACAGGTAGGGCCCGTAGATGGGAACCTTGCGCATCATGATGCAGTTCCAGAGCTCAGTGAACATCACATCAGAAATATCAAGAGGGGCAGACTCCTTAGTCATAGCCTCCTCATAGAGCAGTAGCATCTCAGCCAGAGAGCCATGTACCTCGTCGAAGTTGCCAATGCGAGGAAAGAGGGTGTTGCGGAAGATCCGATGCATGATGTCCAGATGCCTGGGGAGCATACCTTTCTTCACATAGAGTTGCTGCAATATGTCCTTGACGGAAGCCCTATCAGTGGTAGCTGCAGCATGAGGACGCGACCCAAGTGGAGTGTCAGCATCCTAAAAATCAACCTTGAGGAATGCCATGAATACACGCTAGGTACCGGTCATCTTCTGAGTCCCAGTCATCCACACCATGGACCGCTCGTCATCAGGAGAGAAGTGACACGTGACATAGAACTGGGCAACAACATTGGGGTCAAAGTCTGTCTTGAAAGAGATAATCTCCTTGATGCCCAGTTTGTCAATCAGAGAGAGAGAGAGAGAGCATCAACAAAATAGTCCATGTTCCGCTGAAGGTGAGCCAGGTCAATCCACTGAACGGGGACAAAGTTCTTCTTAAAATGGTTGATGATATCACGGTAGATCCTGCAGTGATCCCTTGCCCAAACATGCTCGACATTCTTGATCACAGCCCGTGGTTTTGAGTGCGGAACCGCAGAAAGTCCTTAGGGGGCATGGTGCGGACGTTGATCCCCTTGTCCTTGTGAGCGGTCTTCTTGAAGGCCTGCTTTTTGGGTTGCAGACCTGAAGTGGCGGAGCCGTTTGGAGCCTCTGGATTGCGAAAATGCTTGGACTGTGTGTCCCGTGGGGGGTTCGAGCGGCGAGCACCACCTGTGACACAAAACACACACCGAAAAAGAGCGACAAAAAGTAGTCAAGGCAATGAAAAAGAAAAGGCAGAAAAGTAAACACTCATTGCCAAGCACATGAGAAGAGTACACAGAGAATCCTCCTGACGGTAGTACCACTACCCCTGGCGGTAGTACCGCTGGGGTCCTAGCGGTAGTACCGCTGGGGTCCTACCGGTAGTACCGCTACCCCTGGCGGTAGTACCGCTGGGGTTTGATTTTTTAGATCTGAAAATATGAATAGAACCCATAGAGATGGCTACATGGATTTTACGAGGGCCATGGACTGTGTACGATCACTACGAACTCCACCACAGCCCTAACCACATGAGGACCACAAGTATCATCTAAATAAGCACATGCCTAGTCAAGAGAGTGCAAGTTTTAGATCTAATCCAAACATAGTTCAAGTGCTTGATCTAAAACATGTAAATCCTAGGGCATGGCAAAATAAACAGCAAAGATTCATAGGACCTACACTCCCCTCAAATATCTCCTTCATGCCATCCAAGAACAAGGCACAATATCAAAGACATGGATCCAAACCACCAATGCTCCTAACCCTAGAACAAGAGCATCAACCAAGAGAAGAAGGGGGGGAGCTTTACCGGGGTCCATGGCACTTGGAGGAGGAAGGAGAAGTGGAGCAAACCCTCCAACTCAACGGAGAGAAGGGGCTCCACGAATAGAGATCGAAATAGGGGGAGTTCGGGGTTGGGGAGGGAGGAGCCGCGAGGAAGAAGAAAGAGGCAGGAAAAAGGGCTCCCCCTCCTTTATATAGCCCAAGGGGTACGGGCCGACGGTAGTACCGCTGTGGTCCTGACAGTAGTACCGCTACCTGGCGGTAGTATCGCTGGCTGCAGCGGTAGTACCGCTGGGGTCGTGGCGGTAGTACCGCTCCCCCTGGCGGTAGTACCGCTCCCCCTGAGACAGCCCTAAAAATTTCCTAGTTAGGTCGTGGTAGATTGGGATCCTGGCGGTAGTACTGCTATCCCTAGCGGTAGTACCACTGGGGTCCTGGCGGTAGTACCGCTACCCCTGGCCGTAGTACCGTTGGGGTCCTAGCGGTAGTACCGCTGGGGTCCTGGCGGTAGTACCGCTGCAAATGTCACAACGGGACCTAGGAGAAGAAAAGAATGTGGGCAAATGACAAGTTAGTGGAAAAATAAGATAGCACCAGAAAGATATACTGACTTGTCATTTTATATCCTTTCTTCTATATGAGAGAAAGGTGGGGGGCGGTGGCCAAGGCCACCTATGTTTGAGACAAAGGTATGACACCATGAAGAATTATCCTTGGGTTCATGACCAATGCTCGTCTTTGAAGCACAAGTGCCATTTGACAATGGCTAAAGTGAAAGACTAGATCGATTTATGCATAATGTGTTGGGGAACGTCGCATGGGAAACAAAAATTTTCCTACGCGCACGAAGACCTATCATGGTGATGTCCATCTACGAGAGGGGATGAGTGATCTACGTACCCTTGTAGATCGTACAACAGAAGCGATTAGAGATCGCGGTTGATGTAGTGGAACGTCCTCACGTCCCTCGATCCGCCCCGTGAACAATCCCGCGATCAGTCCCACGATCTAGTACCGAACGGACGGCACCTCCGCGTTCAGCACACGTATAGCTCGACGATGATCTCGGCCTTCTTGATCCAGCAAGAGAGACGGAGAGGTAGAAGAGTTCTCCGGCAGCATGACTGCGCTCCGGAGGTTGGTGATGATCTTGTCTCAGCAGGGCTCCGCCCGAGCTCCGCAGAAACACGATCTAGAGTAAAAAATATGGAGGTATGTGGTCGGGCAGCCGTGAGAAAGTCGTCTCAAATCTGCCCTAAAAGCCCCATATATATAGGAGGAGGGAGGGGGACCTTGCCTTGGGGTCCAAGGGAACCCCAAGGGGTCGGCCGAGCCAGGGGGGAGGACTCTCCCCCCCCAAACCGAGTCCTACTTGGTTTGGTGGGAGGGAGTCCTTCCCCCTTCCCACTTCTTCCTTTTTTTTCTTTCTTCCTTTGACTTTTCTTCTTAGGCGCATAGGATTTGGTGGGCTGTCCCACCAGCCCACTAAGGGCTGGTGAACTCCCGGAACCCATTCGTCATTCCCGGTACATTCCCGGTAACTCCGAAAACCTTCCGGTAATCAAATGAGGTCATCCTATATATCAATCTTCGTTTCCGGACCATTCCGGAAACCCTCGTGACGTCCGTGATCTCATCCGGGACTCCGAACAACATTCGGTAACCAACCATATAACTCAAATACGCATAAAACAACGTCGAACCTTAAGTGTGCAGACCCTGCGGGTTCGAGAACTATGTAGACATGACCCGAGAGACTCCTCGGTCAATATCCAATAGCGGGACCTGGATGCCCATATTGGATCCTACATATTCTACGAAGATCTTATCGTTTGAACCTCAGTGCCAAGGATTCGTATAATCCCGTATGTCATTCCCTTTGTCCTTCGGTATGTTACTTGCCCGAGATTCGATCATCAGTATCCGCATACCTATTTCAATCTCGTTTACCGGCAAGTCTCTTTACTCGTTCCGTAATACAAGATCCCGCAACTTACACTAAGTTACATTGCTTGCAAGGCTTGTGTGTGATGTTGTATTACCGAGTGGGCCCCGAGATACCTCTCCGTCACACGGAGTGACAAATCCCAGTCTTGATCCATACTAACTCAACTAACACCTTTGGAGATACCTGTAGAGCATCCTTATAGTCACCCAGTTACGTTGCGACCTTTGATACACACAAAGCATTCCTCCGGTGTCAGTGAGTTATATGATCTCATGGTCATAGGAATAAATACTTGACACGCAGAAAACAGTAGCAACAAAAAGACACGATCAACATGCTACGTCTATTAGTTTGGGTCTTAGTCCATCACGTGATTCTCCCAATGACGTGATCCAGTTATCAAGCAACAACACCTTGTTCATAATCAAAAGACACTGACTATCATCGATCAACTGGCTAGCCAACTAGAGGCATGCTAGGGACGGTGTTTTGTCTATGTATCCACACATGTAAATGAGTCTTCATTCAATACAATTATAGCATGGATAATAAACTATTATCTTGATACAGGAATTATAATAATAACTATACATTTATTATTGCCTCTAGGGCATAATTCCAACAGTCTCCCACTTGCACTAGAGTCAATAATCTAGCCCTCACATCACCATGTGAATTACATTGTAATAAATCTAACACCCATACAGTTCTGGTGTCGATCATGTTTTGGCCGTGGAAGAGGTTTAGTCAGCGGGTCTGCTACATTCAGATCCGTGTGCACTTTGCATATATTTACGTCCTCCTCCTCGACATAGTCGCGGATGAGGTTGAAGCGTCGTTTGATGTGTCTGGTCTTCTTGTGAAACCTTGGTTCCTTTGCTAAGGCAATGGCACCAGTGTTGTCACAGAACAAGGTCATTGGATCCAGTGCACTTGGCACCACTCCAAGATCCGTCATGAACTGCTTCATCCAGACACCCTCCTTAGCCGCCTCCGAGGCATCCATGTACTCTGCTTCACATGTAGAATCTGCTACGACGCTTTGCTTGGAACTGCACCAGCTTACTGCACCCCCATTAAGAATAAATACGTATCCGGTTTGCGACTTAGAGTCGTCCGGATCTGTGTCAAAGCTTGCATCGACGTAACCTTTTACGGCGAGCTCTTCGTCACCTCCATACACGAGAAACATCTCCTTAGTCCTTTTCAGGTACTTCAGGATATTCTTGACCGCCGTCCAGTGATCCACTCCTGGATTACTCTGGAACCTACCTGCCATACTTATGGCCAGGCTAACATCCGGTCTAGTGCACAGCATTGCATACATGATAGAGCCTATGGCTGAAGCATAGGGGACGGAGCGCATATGCTCTCTATCTTCATCAGTTGCTGGGCACTGAGTCTTACTCAATCTCGTACCTTGTAACACTGGCAAGAACCCTTTCTTGGACTGTTCCATTTTGAACCTCTTCAAAACTTTATCAAGGTATGTGCTTTGTGAAAGTCCTATCAGGCGTTTTGATCTATCCCTATAGATCTTAATGCCTAGAATGTAAGCAGCTTCTCCTAGGTCCTTCATAGAGAAACTTTTATTCAAGTAACCTTTTATGCTCTCCAAAAGCTCTACGTTGTTTCCAATCAGTAATATGTCATCCACATATAATATTAGAAACGCCACAGAGCTCCCACTCACTTTCTTGTAAATACAAGATTCTCCAACCACTTATATAAACCCAAATGCTTTGATCACCTCATCAAAGCGTTTGTTCCAACTCCGAGATGCTTGCACCAGTCCATAAATGGATCGCTGGAGCTTGCACACCTTGTTAGCATTTTTAGGATCGACAAAACCTTCGGGTTGCATCATATACAACTCTTCCTTAAGGAAACCGTTAAGGAACGCCGTTTTGACATCCATCTGCCAAATTTCATAATCGAAAAATGCAGCTATTGCTAACATGATTCTGACGGACTTAAGCATCGCTACGGGAGAGAAAGTCTCATCGTAGTCAATTCCTGGAACTTGTGAAAAACCCTTTGCCACAAGTCGAGCTTTATAAACGGTCACATTACCGTCAGCGTCCGTCTTCTTCTTAAAGATCCATTTGTTCTGAATAGCCTTGCGGCCCTCAGGTAGTATCTCCAAAGTCCATACTTTGTTCTCATACATGGATCCTATCTCGGATTTCATGGCTTCTAGCCATTTGTTGGAATCTGGGCCCACCATTGCTTCTTCATAATTTGCAGGTTCATTGTTGTCTAACAACATGATTGTCAAGACGGGATTACCGTACCACTCTGGAGCAGCGCGTGATCTCGTCGACCTGCGTGGTTCAACAGAAACTTGAACTGGAGTTTCATGATCATCATCATTAACTTCCTCCTCAACCGGCGTCGCAATCACAGGGGTTTCCCCTTGCCCTGCGCCACCATCCAGAGGGATGAGAGGTTCGACAACCTCGTCAAGTTCTATCTTCCTCCCACTCAATTCTCTCGAGAGAATCTCCTTCTCGAGAAAAGTTCCGTTCTTAGCAACAAACACTTTGCCCTCGGATTTGAGATAGAAGGTGTACCCAACTGTCTCTTTTGGGTAGCCTATGAAGACGCACTTTTCCGCTTTGGGTTCCAGCTTTTCAGGCTGAAGCTTTTTGACATAAGCATCACATCCCCAAACTTTAAGAAACGACAACTTTGGCCTTTTGCCATACCACAGTTCGTATGGTGTCGTCTCAACGGACTTCGATGGTGCCCTATTTAAAGTGAATGCAGCTGTTTCTAATGCATAACCCCAAAACGATAACGGCAAATCAGTAAGAGACATCATAGATCGCACCATTTCTAATAAAGTACGATTACGACGTTCGGACACACCATTACGCTGTGGTGTTCCAGGCGGTGTTAACTGCGAAACAATTCCACATTGTCTTAAGTGAGTACCAAACTCGAAACTCAGATATTCACCCCCACGATCAGACCGTAGGAACTTGATCTTCTTGTTACGATGATTTTCTACTTCACTCTGAAATTGCTTGAACTTTTCAAATGTTTCAGACTTGTGCTTCATTAAGTAGACATAACCATATCTACTCAAATCGTCAGTGAAGGTGAGAAAATAACGATATCCGCCGCGTGCCTCCACGCTCATCGGACCACACACATCGGTATGTATGATTTCCAACAAGTCACTTGCACGCTCCATTGTTCCGGAGAACGGAGTTTTAGTCATCTTGCCCATGAGGCATGGTTCGCACGTGTCAAGTGAATCAAAGTCAAGTGACTCCAAAAGTCCATCGGCATGGAGTTTCTTCATGCGCTTTACACCAATATGACCTAAGCGGCAGTGCCACAAGAATATGGCGCTATCATTGTTTACTCTAACTCTTTTGGTCTCAATGTTATGTATATGCGTATCGCTATCGAGATTCAATATGAACAATCCTCTCACATTCGGTGCATGACCATAAAAGATGTTACTCATAGAAATAGAACAACCATTATTCTCAGACTTAAAAGAGTAACCGTCTCGCAATAAACAAGATCCAGATATAATGTTCATGCTCAACGCAGGCACTAAATAACAATGATTTAAGTTCATCACTAATCCCGATGGTAGTTCAAGTGACACGGTGCCGACGGCGATTGCATCAACCTTGGAACCGTTTCCTACGCGCATCGTCACTTCGTCTTTCGCCAGCCTCCGTCTATTCCGCAGTTCCTGCTTCGAGTTGCAAATGTGAGCATCAGAACCGGTATCGAATACCCAGGCACTACTACGAGAGCTGGTTAAGTACACATCAATAACATGTATATCAAATATACCTGATTTTTCTTTGCCCGCCTTCTTATCTGCCAGATACTTGGGGCAATTGCGCTTCCAGTGACCCATACCCTTGCAATAGAAGCACTCTGTTTCAGGCTTAGGTCCAGCCTTGGGTTTCTTCGGCGGATTGGCAACGGGCTTGCCGCTCTTCTTCGAATTGCCCTTCTTGCCTTTGCCGTTTCTCTTGAAACTAGTGGTCTTGCTCACCATCAACACTTGATGTTCTTTACGGAGTTCAGACTCTGCGACTTTCAGCATCGCAAACAACTCGCCGGGAGACTTGTTCATCCCTTGCATGTTGTAGTTCAACACAAAGCTTTTATAGCTTGGTGGCAGTGATTGGAGGATTCTGTCAGTGATAGCTTCTTGCGGGAGTTCAATCCCCAGTTCAGCTAGACGGTTTGAGTACCCAGACATTTTGAGCACATGTTCACTGACAGACGAGTTTTCCTCCATCTTGCAAGCATAGAATTTATCGGAGGTCTCATACCTCTCGATCCGGGCGTTCTTCTGAAAGATGAACTTCAACTCCTGGAACATCTCAAATGCTCCATGACGCTCAAAGCGACGTTGAAGTCCCGGTTCTAAGCCATACAAGACTGCACATTGAACTATTGAGTAGTCCTCCTTACGCGCTAACCAAGCGTTCTTAACATCCTGATCAACCGTAGCGGGTGGTTCATCTCCTAGCGCAGCATTAAGGACATAATCCTTCTTTCCAGCTTGTAAGATTAGCTTAAGATTACGAGCCCAGTCTACAAAGTTGCTTCCATCATCTTTCAACTTAGCTTTCTCTAGGAACGTATTAAAATTGAGGATGACACTTGCGTGAGCCATGATCTACAACACAAATATATTCAAAGTGGACTTAGACTATGTTCAAGATAATTAGAGTTCAACTTAATCAAATTACATGCTAAACTCCCACTCAAAAAGTACATCTCTCTAGTCATTTGAGTGGTTCATGATCCACCTACACTATCCCAAGTCCGATCATCACGTGAGTCGGGAGTAGTTTCAGTGGTAAGCATCCCTATGCTAATCATATCATCTATATGATTCATGATCGACCTTTCGGTCTCATGTGTTCCGAGGCCATGTCTGCACATGCTAGGCTCGTCAAGCTTAACCCGAGTGTTCTGCGTGCGCAACTGTTTTGCACCCGTTGTATGTGAACGTTGAGTCTATCACACCCGATCATCACGTGGTGTCTCGAAACGACGAACTGTAGCAACGGTGCAAAGTCGGGGAGAACACAATTTCGTCTTGAAATTTTAGTGAGAGATCACCTCATAATGCTACCGTCGTTCTAAGCAAAATAAGGTGCATAAAAGGATTAACATCACATGCAATTCATAAGTGACATGATATGGCCATCATCACGTGCTTCTTGATCTCCATCACCAAAGCACCGGCACGATCTTCTTGTCACCAGCGCCACACCATGATCTCCATCATCATGATCTCCATCAACGTGTCGCCATCGGGGTTGTCGTGCTACTTATGCTATCACTACTAAAGCTACATCCTAGCAAAATAGTAAACGCATCTGCAAGCACATATGTTAGTATAAAGACAACCCTATGGCTCCTGCCGGTTGTCGTACCATCGACATGCAAGTCGATATTTCTATTACAACATGATCATCTCATACATCCAATATATCACATCACATTGTTGGCCATATCACATCACAATCATACCCTGCAAAAACAAGTTAGACGTCCTCTAATTTTGTTGTTGCATGTTTTACGTGGTGACCAAGGGTATCTAGTAGGATCGCATCTTACTTACGCAAACACCACAACGGAGATATATGAGTTGCTATTTAACCTCATCCAAGGACCTCCTCGGTCAAATCCGATTCAACTAAAGTTGGAGGAACCGTCACTTGCCAGTCATCTTTGAGCAAAGGGGGTTACTCGTAACGATGAAACCAGTCTCTCGTAAGCGTACGAGTAATGTCGGTCCAAGCCGCTTCAATCCAACAATACCGCGGAATCAAGAAAAGACTAAGGAGGGCAGCAAAATGCACATCACCGCCCACAAAACCTTTTGTGTTCTACTCGAGAAGACATCTACGCATGAACCTAGCTCATGATGCCACTGTTGGGGAACGTCGCATGGGAAACAAAAATTTTCCTACGCGCACGAAGACCTATCATGGTGATGTCCATCTACGAGAGGGGATGAGTGATCTACGTACCCTTGTAGATCGTACAGCAGAAGCGATTAGAGATCGCGGTTGATGTAGTGGAACGTCCTCACGTCCCTCGATCCGCCCCGCGAACAATTCCGCGATCAGTCCCACAATCTAGTACCGAACGGACGGCACTTCCGCGTTCAGCACAGGTATAGCTCGACGATGATCTCGGCCTTCTTGATCCAGCAAGAGAGACGGAGAGGTAGAAGAGTTCTCCGGCAGCGTGACGGCGCTCCGGAGGTTGGTGATGATCTTGTCTCAGCAGGGCTCCGCCCGAGCTCCACAGAAACACGATCTAGAGTAAAAAATATGGAGGTATGTGGTCGGGCAGCCGTGAGAAAGTCGTCTCAAATCTGCCCTAAAAGCCCCATATATATAGGAGGAGGGAGGGGGACCTTGCCTTGGGGTCCAAGGGAACCCCAAGGGGTCGGCCGAGCCAGGGGGGAGGACTCTCCCCCCCCAAACCGAGTCCTACTTGGTTTGGTGGGAGGGAGTCCTTCCCCCTTCCCACTTCTTCCTTTTTTTTTCTTTCTTCCTTTGATTTTTCTTCTTAGGCGCATAGGATTTGGTGGGCTGTCCCACCAGCCCACTAAGGGCTGGTGTGGCCCCCACAAATACCTATGGGCTTCCCCGGAGTGGGTTGCCCCCCTCCGGTGAACTCCCGGAACCCATTCGTCATTCCCGGTACATTCCCGGTAACTCCGAAAACCTTCCGGTAATCAAATGAGGTCATCCTATATATCAATCTTCGTTTCCGGACCATTCCGGAAACCCTCATGACGTCCGTGATCTCATCCGGGACTCCGAACAACATTCGGTAACCAACCATATAACTCAAATACGCATAAAACAACGTCGAACCTTAAATGTGCAGACCCTGCGGGTTCGAGAACTATGTAGACATGACCCGAGAGACTCCTCGGTCAATATCCAATAGCGGGACCTGGATGCCCATATTGGATCCTAAATATTCTACGAAGATCTTATCGTTTGAACCTCAGTGCCAAGGATTCGTATAATCCCGTATGTCATTCCCTTTGTCCTTCGGTATGTTACTTGCCCGAGATTCGATCGTCAGTATCCGCATACCTATTTCAATCTCGTTTACCGGCAAGTCTCTTTACTCGTTCCGTAATACAAGATCCCGCAACTTACACTAAGTTACATTGCTTGCAAGGCTTGTGTGTGATGTTGTATTACCGAGTGGGCCCCGAGATACCTCTCCGTCACACGGAGTGACAAATCCCAGTCTTGATCCATACTAACTCAACTAACACCTTTGGAGATACCTGTAGAGCATCTTTATAGTCACCCAGTTACGTTGCGACGTTTGATACACACAAAGCATTCCTCCGGTGTCAGTGAGTTATATGATCTCATGGTCATAGGAATAAATACTTGACACGCAGAAAACAGTAGCAACAAAAAGACACGATCAACATGCTACGTCTATTAGTTTGGGTCTTAGTCCATCACGTGATTCTCCCAATGACGTGATCCAGTTATCAAGCAACAACACCTTGTTCATAATCAGAAGACACTGACTATCATCGATCAACTGGCTAGCCAACTAGAGGCATGCTAGGGACGGTGTTTTGTCTATGTATCCACACATGTAAATGAGTCTTCATTCAATACAATTATAGCATGGATAATAAACTATTATCTTGATACAGGAATTATAATAATAACTATACATTTATTATTGCCTCTAGGGCATAATTCCAACATAATGGGGGGAGGAAAAGTTCATTGAGAGAACAACACTCCCCCTATGTCCATGCCTACATCTAGAACAAGATAGAATGCATAGTGAGGTGCAACGTGCCTAGCTTCAATCCACATTACTTGAATCAATGACATTTAGCTCATGCCTTAACTCCTGGAACCTTGCTTCATCTAGGGGCTTAGTGAAAATATCTGCAAGTTGCTCTTCAGCGTGGATGAAGTGAACCTCAATATCCCCTAGCTTGATATGTTCACGAATGAAGTGATGGCGAATATCAATATGCTTGGTTTTGCTATGTTGCACTCGGTTGAGGGAAATCTTGATAGCACTTTGATTGTCACATAGAAGAGGCACTTTGTCACAAGTGACACCGTAATCCTTTAAAGTTTGCCTCATCCATAGCAATTGTGCACAACAACTTGCAGCTGCCACATACTCAGCTTCGGTGGATGATAGAGAGACGCAATTCTGCTTCTTTGAAGACAAACTTACCAATGAGCGACCAAGGAATTGGCATCCTCCAGAAGTTGACTTCCTCTCCACACAATCTCCTGCCCAATCTGAGTCAGAATAGCCAACTAGATTGAAGTTTGCTCCTTTGGGATACCAAAGGCCAAAGTTTGGGGTATGAGCCAAATATTGAAAGATTCGCTTAACAGCCATATAATGACTTTCTTTTGGTGCGGATTGAAACCGTGCACATATCCCTACACTCAACATAATATCCGGTCTAGATGCACAAAGGTAAAGGAGGGATCCAATCATGGAGCAATATACCTTTTGATCCACTGCTTTACCATTGGGATCACTGTCAAGCTTGCATCTTGTTGGCATGGGGAACTTGACCGGTTTGACATCTTCAAGATCGAACCGTTTGAGCATGTCTTGAGTGTACTTGGCTTGTTTGATGAAGGTCCCTTCTAGGCCTTGTTTAATCTCGAACCAAAGGAAGAACTTCAACTCTCCCATCATGGACATCTCAAATTTCCCAGTCATTAGTGCAGCAAATTCTTCATTGAAGGAAATGTTAGGAGAGCCAAAGATAATCTCATCAACATATAGTTGGCATATGAACAAATCCCCTTTAACCCTCTTAGTAAAAAGAGTGGTATATATCTTCCCAATTTCAAACCCACGATCTTGTAACAACTCAGTAAGATACTCATACCACGCACGTGGGGCTTGTTTAAGGCCATAGAGTGCCTTATTAAGTTTGTACACATGATTGGGGAGCTTGGGATGTTCGATTCCCGGGGGTTGTTTGACATAGACCAACTCATTTAAAGGATCATTAAGAAAGGCACTTTTCACATCCATTTGTTGTAATTTGAAGTTATGATGAGAAGCAAATGCAAGCAACATGCGAATAGATTCTAGACGAGCAACAGGGGCAAAGGTTTCACCGTAGTCGATACCGTCGACTTGGGAGTAGCCTTGAGCCACCAATCTTGCCTTGTTTCGAATCACAATCCCATTGGCATCTTGCTTGTTCTTGAATATCCATTTGGTCCCGATGACATTATGTTCCTCCGTTGGACTAGGCACTAAATCCCAGACTTGGTTGCGCTCGAAGTTGTTAAGTTCTTCATGCATGGCCATAAGCCAATCCTCATCATCGAGCGCTTCCTGTACCTGTTGAGGTTCACAATACGAAACAAACGCGTGATGCTCACAATAATTCCAAATCTGTTGACGGGTGGATACTCCCCTTTTTAAACTGCCAAGTACATTCTTCATAAGATGTGACTTGACTCTCAGCTTGTTCGCAATCTTGGCTGCTCGACGCTCCAAGAGTTCTTCATTGGATAACGGGGGAGCATCGACTTGTTTACTTTGCTTTCCCTTGCGTCTTGAGCCTCCCTTGGCACCGGCTGTTGGTGTTGCAGAAGGGAATTGTGAGACAGTATCCTGAACATCTTGTCCTTCGACTTGAGCAGGTTCACTAGTTTGTTCTTGTATTTGTGGTCGCTCTTGATCTTGATCTTGTGCTTCTACTTGGTCTGGATCTCGTGGTTGCACTTGATCTTGATCATGAGCAGGTTCGGAGTCTTGGGAGAGTGCTTGAATATCATGAGACACATCATTATTGTTGGGAAATTTATCTTGACCTTGAGCTTGTTCATTTTGTTGAGAGTCTTCTCTTTGTTCATCGGAAGCGTGTGGGGCTTGTGGAGGTGATGGCTCCACTTGAGTAGAGCATTGTCCTTCTCCTTCGGCCACAAGGGGTTCCTCAATGGGGAGTATTTGACCAATCCCCATTCTTCTTATGGCTTGGGGAGGAATTTCATCACCTACATCACAAATACCACTTTGCTCTACTTGGGAGCCATTATTTTCATCGAACTCCACGTTACACGTCTCCTCAATGAGTCCGGTGGACTTGTTGAGGACACGGTAAGCATGAGAGTTTGTAGCATAACCAACAAAGATGCCCTCATGTGCTCTAGAATCAAATTTAGCTAAACGTGCACCTTTCTTGAGAATGAAACACTTACAACCGAATACCCGGAAGTACTTGAGATTGGGTTTGTTTCCAGTTAGAATCTCATACGGAGTCTTGTTCAAGCCTTTGCGGATATAGAGCCGATTGGACGCATGACATGCTGTGTTGATGGCCTCTGCCCAGAAGTTATATGTAGATTTGAATTCTGCCATCATTGTCCTTGCAGCGTCTATCAAGGTCCGGTTCTTCCTTTCCGCCACGCCGTTTTGTTGAGGGGTATATGGTGCTGAATATTGGTGTTTTATTCCCTCATCACCTAGAAACTCATCCAAGGTGTAGTTCTTGAACTCGGTGCCGTTGTCACTTCTAATCATCAAGATCTTTTCTTCATGTTGACGTTGGGCTTCATTAGCAAAGTTGATGACAGTTTGTTGAGTTTCACTCTTCTTTTTGAAGAAATATACCCAGGTATATCTTGAGTAGTCGTCAACGATCACCAAGCAATACTTTCTGCCTCCAAGACTATCAAATGATGGAGGGCCAAACAGATCCATATGGAGAAGCTCGAATGGCCTCTTAGTGTAGATAAGAGTCGTTGGACGATGAGCAGTTTCATGAATCTTTCCTTCAATGCAGGCACTGCAAACACGATCTTTAGCAAAACTCACATTTGCTAGTCCATGAATATGGTCCCCTGTCAGAAGACTTTGCAAAGATCTCATATTGACATGAGCTAAACGGCGATGCCAAAGCCAACCCACATCAACTTTAGCCATTAAACACGTCGCGGTCTTAGTGGGTCGCTTTGAGAAGTTCACCACATAAAGACCATTTTCGACATATCCAACATAGGCTACTTTAAGAGTCTTGCTCCTCAGGAGGACCACAATATCAAGATTAAAGAATGTGGAAAAACCCATAATTGCAAGTTGACGAACTGAAAGTAAATTGTAGGCAAGTGACTCAACAAGCATGACCTTCTCAATAGATAACTCTTGAGAGACGACCACCTTACCAAATCCCAATACCTTTGACGAGGATGCATCGGCGAATTGGACATGGGTGGGCATAGATGGAGAAGGATGCACATCCACCACTAAGTCCTTGCTTCCGGTAATATGATTTGTTGCTCCACTATCGAGCAACCATGCCACCCCACCGGAAGCAAACTCCTGCAATAGATCAAGGCTTGGTTTTAGGTACCCATTTTTTAATGGGTCCTTTCATGTTAGAGACAAGGGTCCTAGGAACCCAGATAGCCCATTCAATATACTCATCGTAGGAACCAACAAATCTGGCATAAACATGCCCATCACTGGCACGACATAAGACATAAGAAGAATTGAGTTTGTCGGCTGTGTTAGTAGGAATGGTTTTGCCCTTCTTGAGGTTTCCATAGTCCACCTTGTTCCTGTTCACCTTCTGAGTCCCCTCACCCTCTTTGACAAAGATGTCCATGAGGGTAGGAGATCGTTTGTTCCTGTTCCTCCTTTTACCTTTTGACTTGGAGGTAAGTCCAAGTCCCTCCTTTCCTACAACACCTTTTTGAGTGCTCAAGAGGTCGTTCAGGCTCTTCTCACCTTGTATGCATGCCACAAGGCCCTTCTCAAGTTTCTCCTTTAACTTGGCATTTTCCTCCACAAGATGTACATGCTCACAACAGGGATTAGTTGCACAAGCATTATCAATTAACACAAAGGGAGGACAAGTAGAGATCTCCTTGGTAAGCTTTGCTTGGAGTTGATCATGAGACTCTTTCAGAGAGAAATGAACACCTTTCAAGACCTTGTGGGCCTTGTCAAGTGTGTCAAACTCCTCTTTGAGTCTGTCATGGCCAACCCCAAGAGCATACTTTTCAGACTTAAGCATACGAGTAAGAACAACATCATGATCTAGTTTCTTTTGCATTTTAGCGCAGTCATCGTTATATGACTCCTCAAGAGCCAAACGAAGAGTGCGCTCCTTTTCTAGAGCAATAGATAATTCAGCAATTTCATCGGCATAGTCACGACTGTGTCCCTTAAGCTCGGAGATGGTCTCCTCATGAGACTCAATGAGGTCAGTGGCCTCACCCAGTTGTTCCAAGAGAGCAACAAAGTGCTTCTTGGATTCTCCCTTAATAGTGCACAGAAACTTGTCAAGATCATGCTCATTAAGTTCCCCAACATCACTATCATCAACACAATTTAACAATGAAGGAGCAGTAGCGATGCTGGTCTTAATGATGGGGGTTACCTGATTGATACCTTTTGCCATGAGGCACTTGGTGATGTGGTTCTCGTTGGGGGCGTTGAAGAGGGACACCTTCTGGGGAGAGGTAGTGGCAATAGCAACAGTTGCCGTTTCCACTGTATCATCATCATCATCATCGGAAGGGTACTCTTCAAGGGCCACCATCCCTTTTGGGTGGGGTTTCTTCACAAAGTTGTTCTTGATTGTAAATGATTTGGTTTTGTCTTTGCGAATGAGCTTGCCCCCGTTGTCTTCCCTTTTCTCATAGGGACATTCGGCCACGAAGTGACTCACGTTACCACAGTTATAACATGTCCTTACTCGTTGTTTGGGTTTGAATCCAGTCGAGTTGTTCTTGGTGAAGGTGGGTCTTGAGTTCCTCTTGTTGCCCTAGAATTGCCTTGATGCAAGAGCCATGTGCTCATGATAGGCATACTTTGTGTCTTCAGGGCAACTCTCCTCTTCCTCATCCTCTTCTTCTTCTTCAAACATTGCTTTTGCTTTCAACGCAAGGTTGGGTGAAGTTGTCTTTGAGCGAACACGAGCAAGTGCATTGTCGGCTGTTTCGTTCATGATTGACATTGCAATGAATTCATCCAACACCTCACTGGAAGACAAGGAGTGAAAGTCTGGCCGCTGACGAATGACAGACGACTTGGCTTTGTTGAAAGGCATGATGGCTTTGAGAAACTTGCGCTTGACCCATGTATCATCCACATCCTTGCTCCCATGATCCTTGAGTGCCACAACAATAGCAGTCACCCTCCGATAGAGATCACGAGGGTCCTCGTCTTCCTTCATCACAAACTCATTGGCCTTATCAAGTATCACTTCATAGTTGGATTGTTGAATGCTTGAGCTTCCCTTGTACAACACCATAATATGCTCCCAACAATCCTTGGCCAAAGTGAAGGGACGCAAGTGAGGAAGATCTTCAGGTGGCACTGCGGACTGGAGAATAAACAAAGCGGAGTGATTGTATTGATTGTCTGCATCTTCTCTTGGAGTGAGGTTGCTTGGATCATGGGGATAATATCCTTGCTCGATGATTCTCCACAAGTTTGTTGAGTTGTGATTCAAATGAGACTTAATAGAAAATACCCAGTTAGCAAAGTCACCTTTTACAAGCTTAGGAGGAGGACCAACATGATTAAGACGCGGTGCGGGAACGAATCCTCCATAAACCATGGGGGGTGGAACTGAGGCATATGTTCCAGTCCCATCCTTTTACTGAGATGAGGAAGGTCGCATACCTTTAGCCGCTTCCTTAGAGGAGTTGGCCTCCAAATCGGTGACGGTGGGTTTAACCACTATCGCCGGTTCGGGTGGACTTTTAAATCCCTCAATTAACTCTTTAAGCATGGTCTTGACTTCGTTCGTCAAGGACGTCTCGAGGGCGGCCATAGCCGTATTCAAGTCGTCCCTTGTGACCGAAGTCAAGTCCATGGCCTCGGGTTGCCCATGGTTAATTCCCTCTTCGCCTTCCATACTCTTCGGGTGGTTAAACCCTTAATAAAGAGACGTGGCTCTCATACCAATTGAAAGGATCGATATGGTTGACTAGAGGGGCGGGGGTGAATAGGCAACGACCACTTTTTAATTAATCTTAGCAAGTTAGGGTAAACAACAAACGGGTTCACAAATATTACAACAACGGGGTGAACCCTAATGAAGCTAACAACGAGAGCTACTAAGACAAGTAAGAGATAGACGACAACATAAGAATACACAAAGTAAAGGTTAGAGATAACCACAAGTGGAACCGATGGAGACGAGGATGTGTTACCGAAGTTCCTTCCCTTTGACAGGAAGTACGTCTCTGTTGGAGCGGTGTGGAGGCACAATGCTCCCCAATAAGCCACTAAGGCCACCGTATTCTCCTCACGCCCTCGCACGATGCAAGGTACCGTGATTCCACTATAGGTGCCCTTGAAGGCGGCGATCGAACCTTTACAAACGAGGTTGGGGCAAACTCCACACAAAGCTTGGAGGCTCTCAACAAGACCACGAAGCTTCACCATAATGGAATGTGGCTTCGAGGTGACCTCAACCGTCTAGGATGCTCAAACACCCAAGAGTAACAAGATCCGCAAGGGATTGGTGGGGGAATCAACTTTTCTCTTGGTGGAAGTGTGGATCTAGGCCTTCTCAACCAATCCCTAAAGAATCGACAAGTTTGATTGGCTAGGGAGAGAGATCGGGCACTTTTGAGCTTAGGGAGCAACAATGGAGCTTGGGAGGTAAGAGATAGGGTTCCACAGCTAGAAGAACCCTTTATGTAGTGGGGAAAAAAATCCAACCGTTTTCCCACTCACAGCCCGAGTCTAGCGGTACTACCGCTGGATGCAGTGGCACTACCGCTAGCACTCCAGCGGTACTACTGCTGTACCGCTGGCTGCAGCGGTACTACCGCTGGGCCCCTGGTAGTGCATAAGCACTACCACCGCCAAGAAAGTCCTCGCAAAAAGGTCCGTCCACGTACAACCGCTAGGCAGGCGGTACTAAGCTCCTGGAGCGGTACTACCGCTGACCAGGGGCGGTACTACCGCTGGCTGCAGTGGTACTACTGCTAGCACTCCAGCGGTACTACCGCTAGGGCTAGCGGTACTACCGCTAGGCCCAGTGGTACTACCGCTGGGGGACCATTTGCAAAGAAGAAGGAAACACAAAGGCGGGAGCCACTGCAAAGATGTCGGCAAGGGGGAAAATATGTGAAGTGTGCGCGTGCAAGATTTGATTCCACCCAAACGTTTCCACTACGGTTCTCCTCTTAATAGTACGACTATCCTATGACTCAAATAAAGAGAATCGTAGAGAACGCCGTGCTTCTGTTCCACGAACGAGGGGGCGAGTCGTCTTGTGCCGTTGACATGTGTTATCTGAAATCTTAACACACACGGTTAGGCCTTTGCGGTACTGTCATCAATCACCAAAATTACTTAGGCATAAACTATGCCCCAACACCTTCCGTCATTTACCAAGTATATATGTGCATTAATTAAATAACAGAAATTAAGATAATGATATCAAGCTCATGTTGTCACATGAGGCAAAGCACCTGCATCTAGCAACAATAACATTAGCAGCTGAGCAAAGCCTACTTAGCCATTCAAGTTTTGCTAGGAAGGGGTAGTGTTTGGTTTCATGGCATATCAAGAGGCAAATATTTCAGTGGTAGGCAGCGAGCATAAGACAAGGAAACGTAATCTAGCATAAGAAGTCTAGAGATGGAATCAAGGTCATATCATCTTGCCTGTGATATCCTCAGCTTGGAATGGTTCTTGATCGTCCTGCACGTTCTCTCCTGACTCCACGTATTCGTTCTCCGATCCCGGTGCTACCCAATATAAGAATAACATCCAATGAACAACATCACCTCAAGATGCAACAAGCACATGATGCATGAGATGAAAATGAGCATGCATCACTATTTCTATCACTAACACAAGCTTAAGAAGCTAAAACAAGTTCCTGGACAGAACTGCAAGCTAACCTATTTTGACATACATGAGAATGACATGATCAGATGCGTCTGGTGAAAACGAAGCAAAACCATATAAAGAACAATACATTCAGAGCTACGGATCAACGGGAATCAATGAAACAAGATATGAAGCCCTACGTGTCAAAATCAACACCACACACTCAAGTGGTACAAATCTGGTATTCCCAGGCTGCCAAGACATAAAACAACCCATCATGGATGGGATGGAGCAAAGAAGAACACCACAACATCAACTAAGCACTCACAAACATCAAAATGAGAAAACTACATAATCTGCCATAAACTGCATCATAGCACTTTGTGAGCTACATGCAAAGCACCTACAGCCACCCAACTATGACAAATAATATATGTGGTTGTAGCTAGCCAAGAATACTACCAACACAAGCAAGAATCACACAAAAAAGAATTAAACACAGAAAGTTATAAGGCTGCGAACTTGCCCAAAACCATCAGATCTCAGGGACTTTGTGAAAATTCCTGCACCTATCTTTCTGTCTTTGCTTTGAAGCTTTTTGACAGCCTCCAAAACAATACCTACAGGGCTCCAAATGACATGAAATTTTACAGGGACCTAGACAAACATATCAGGTCCAACTTCTTAGTTGAAAGCTAGGGCTATATCACAACACAATGGCCAGCACAACCTCATCTATAGGAGAAGAAAATATAAACAGATTCTCAGACTTTGTGAAAATCTCAGATTTTCACTAAGCTGGAATTTCAACCACACAACTACTTTGGATGGGCACAACTTGCACACATGGATTCCAAATCATGAATTGAAACCAACATGTGGTAGAGGGGTCACCCTCTACTACCACAAGCAAGAAACAAATACAAGAGCACATCATAAACCATGGAACCAAGCTCTAAACTTAGAAGAAAATGCAAATATGAATTTTCCAAAAAAATGTTCCAATGGCAAAAATGATTTCACCAATGGATTCCTAGGATCTTTCTACCCCAAAAACATATATAAAACATATGCACTTGCTTGGATCATGTGAGCTCAAACTAGGAAGGAAAAACTACGTAGAATCCAATCATAGTGAATAGTGCAACATTTCATGCAACTCTCACTAGAACAACTATCACATAGCTATGCTCATGTGCATAAAGACAATATGGACATGAGGGTTTGGAGCCCATGTTGGTGTCAAGCACATCAACAACACAAATACTTCTCACTAAGTCACCCACACACACACATCATGCTCTCTCTCATATTAAGCATGAGGAGGTGCACAACTTGCATATGGGGCTGTTTTACCACATACATATCACACCACAATCTCATCATAAGCTCTAAGACCCCAAGTACAACATAAGGGAAGGCTATCAAGGAAGTGATATGAAAGCTACACATACATGCATACCTACACTAGCAACACCCCATGTGTGTGCAACACTCTCACACACATGCACAAATCCACTAACCACAAGGCTTGATCTCAAGTGCTTGTGCAATTGCACAAGCATGTGTGTAGAGCCACACACACTCTTGCGCACACACATAAACACACACACATCTACAATAGCACACATGAACACACATACATGCTTTCTGCCACTCCTCCATCAAGCAAAAGGGAAAAACAATTTAATGACACTTGTCACCCATTGATCTAGGCACAAGTATGGCAACAAAGCAAGGTAAAAAAATAGAAAGAAGGAAAATAAAATGGGGTCTCTCTGGGTTTCGAACCACAGAGCCCCTGGTGCAACACACCACAACACCACCACTGTGCTACCGCTACTGCCTTTGACAGAGAGATGGGAAGAACAGGGTAAGGCTTCCCTGTAGACTACGGTGCCGAAAACAAACAAACCAAAAAGGTGCCGAGGGGGGGGGGGGAGGATTCGAACCCACGCCCTTCTCATCAGGCACACGCACTTGCTACCACTGGGCTACGAATCGATGACTGAACAGAGGAGGGCTGTATTGAGAGGTAAACTACTTCTACTGCGTGGCTTTGCTCTGCACAACACAGGGAAGCGCCGGCGACAGGGAGGCCGTCGTGGGTTCTCTACTGCTGCTACTGCGCTACGACGGGAGAAGACACTGCTGCCGATGCTGCTACGCGGGGGAAGGGAGCCCCTCTCTGCACTACACACCCACAGCCACTACATGCCATCCATCTACTGCACCACTACACACACTGCTACTGCCCTGCTTCGTCAGAGGTACACGCGACAGGGAGGTCGTCGTGCCTTGCTGCTGCAGCTGCTACCGAAGGATTCTACCACCACGTCGACACAACACGAAGGAGGAGAGCTCCCCTGCTACTGCTACATCACCACACACCACCCTGACCGAGTAAGATGCACGCACAAACAGCAACCTGCTGCCGATCTACTCACAGAGAAGCACGATGACGCCACTCAGCGGATCTAGATGGAACCGAGGAGGAGAAGGAAGGGGAGGTGCAGCCTCACCTTGGGGAAGGAAGGAGAAGAGGCCACCCGCTCGAAGGAGTAACCGTAGGGGAAGAAGACGCCGGCGGTTCCCTGCTGCTGACGGGGTATAGGAAGACTACGGGAGCTCCGGGGCCGAGGCGATGACGCGCTGCTGGCCGTCGCTGTGGTCGCCCCTTGTCCTCAACGCTGGTGGGAATGGGGCGCGGGGAGCCTCCCCGAGCTCCTGGACATGGCGACGGCATCAGACGCCGACGGGAACGGAGGTAGACGGCGGCGATGACCTCTCTCTCTCTCTGCTATTCCTACATGACACTTACCGGCGAGGGAAGGAAGGGAGACTAGATGGAGATGGGGAGAGGTGGCGACGGCGGCTGAGGGGGGAAGAGGAACCCTAGGCAGTTGGGCACGAACACCAACGCTTATAAAGCGGGGCCCCTCGACGTGGTGCACACGGCGGCAACTCGCCCTCTCTCAGCTTCTGACGGAAAGGTGCAGGGCGCGGACGGCGTCAGGTGGGAGAAGGAGGAGCGGGGGTGGGCTCCCGACACGAGAGGGAAGGAGTGGGATGGGCCGACCTGTGGGAGAGAGCCCACAGGTGGCGCCATATATAAGAAAGGCCACACTGCCTCTTCTTTTGACAAAATAAAAACAGGGAAAGAAAATAAGCACAAGGCTATATGTGGTGGGAAAAAATCAAACTAAAAATGGCCCTGGTCATCAAAATAAATGACCTATTTAAATAAAATACAAATGGTATTTTTGGAGCAACTAAAATAATTACAAAACAGCAATTGTGTTATCTGTTTTGTGATTTCTTGCACCTTTAGGACACTCTACAAATCACCAAATCTGGCACCCCAACATCTCCACAATTAACTCCAAACACATGACATTTTTGAATCAGCTTTGGGGAAGATGGATTTTTAACATGAGATTAAAAGAGAGAAAAGGGTTTTGCAAATAAATAGAGGGGGTTTGTAAATATGACAAGGACCACTACCCTTAGTACTACCATCACAACCACATGAAATCATAACAACACCTCATCACATATACAAGATCACATGCAGCACAAGGTACCTAACCACAAGATCACAACCACCACATGAAATGCTATGACCATATTGCAACAACACAAGACATATGTTATGCATGCATGCAAGGAAGAAAAATGCAAGGGACATCACAAGAAGTCATGGCACAAATGATATCATCATATTCCTGACAAGGTGGACCCACTTGCAATAGGTTCCAAATAAGGAAGGTTTACACTTGGGGTACTACAACCGAACTCCCGGATGAACTTCCCGTATTAGCGTGCAAGGCCCAGGAAACCAAGGAGGGCCTGTGGCGAGTGGGGCATCGGCCAGGCCGCAACAGCCGCAACCTTATCGGCATCCATGGCGACTCCCTCCGTCGAGATGACGTGGCCTAGATAGATGACAGATGGCGTGGCAAACGAGCACTTTGAGCGCCTGAGGTGCAGCTGGTGCATCCGAAGCTCGTTGAAGATGATGGCGACGTGCTGCAGGTGCTCTGCCCATGAGGAGCTGTAGATGAGGATGTCGTCGAAGAACACGAGCACAAACGCCGCAAGTAGGGGCGGTGGACGTCGTTCATCAAGGCATGAAATGTCGGCGGGGCATTGGAGAGGCCGAAAGGCATCGCCAAGAACTCGAAGTGGCCGTGATGAGTACGAAAGGCCGTCTTCGCGACGTCGTTCGGGTGCATCCGAACCTGGTGGTAGCCGGAACGAAGGTCAAGCTTAGTGAAGAAGCGAGGCACATGTAGCTCGTCGAGGAGTTCATCGACCACACGTCTGGGAAATTTGTCCTTGGATGTCTTAGCGTTAAGAGCACGATAGTCAATGTAGAAACGCCACGTGTCGTGCGACTTGCAAATGAGGAGCACCGGTGCCGAGAACGGGGAGGTCGAAATCTGGATGATCCCCAACACAAGCATGAGCATGCACTGCCGCTCCAGCTCATCCTTCTGAAGCTGTGGATAGCGGTACGGCTGCACGGCGATTGGAGTTGTGCCTGAGAGAAGATGATTGCTGTGGTCGTAGGCCCGGGCGGGCGGCAGGCCCTGCGGCTCGTCGAAGATGTCACTGTGCTGCTGCAAGAGATGAGCCAACGGGGGCGGCTCAGGCTCAGCGGTGGCCGCCATCAGCTGTGGTCGGGCTGCCGCCGGTGCAGCGCCCCCCTCTCCTTTCCACGGAATGCGGAGACCTAGGTGCCAGAAGGTCATCGATAGGGCGTCGAAGTCCCAAAGGATGGGACCCAGGGTACGCAAGAAGTCGACGGCGAGGATGAAGTCAAAACAGCCCAAGTCAATGCCGACGCACGTGATGGGGAAGTGCTCGTCGCCGATGACGATGGGGACCTGTCGCGCAATCCCATGGCAGTGGAGGCGATCACCATTCGCCACGGTGACCCGAAGCTGCTCCCCGCCTATCGGCTGAAGCGCCAACCGACGCATGGTCGACTCGGGCAGGAAGTTATGAGTGGAGCTCGTATCCAGGAGTGCTAGGAGATGCTCCCCGTTGATCGTCACCGGTAGCAGCATAGTCTTTTCCGCCCGTATACCCGCGGGAGTATGGAGGGAAACCACGAGGGCGGTGGCAGGAGCGGGTGCCAGCACGACCGCCGCATCAACAGGGTCGGGCAGGTCGCCGACCCTTTAAGCAGGATCCTCCTCGATGTAGTCCGCAGCTTCCAAGTAGAATATGCGTGGGCAAATGTGACCCAACACGTAGGGCTCGTCGCACCTATAGCAGAGCCCTTGGCAATGGCGCTCGAGTTGCTCTGTCGGGGTAAGCCGGTGGAACGGGCGCGCTGCTGTCATGGCGGGGGCCCGGTGCGGGAGCCTGGGGAGGCCGACGCGGTCTGGAGGCTGCCGCCCGAGGGGCGGCCGAGGGACCCGGGATGCCGGCTCCTGCTACATGGCCAGCGCATGGCGCTCAAACGCGCGGGCGTAATACATGGCTGTATGGAGGTCCTATGCCCCGCGCATCTCCACGTCCACGCGGATATGGTTCGGTAGGCCCCCTACGAAGAGCTCAGCCCGCTGGCGGGCGGTAACTTTGGGAGCATGGCATGCTAGCGCCTAGAAGCGATCGACAAAGTATTGCACCGTGGACAGGAACGACGGCACCCAAGCTCCACGAGTCGGCTCCCGCATATGGGGGGCCAAAGCGCAAGAGGCACAGATCGTGGAATCATTCCCATGATGGCATCCCGCCTTCATCCTGCTTGAGGGCGTAGTACCACGTCTGCGAGGTGCCACGAAGATGGTATGAAGCGATCGAGGTGTTGTCGGACGCGAGGGTGTGCTGCCCCCTGAAAAATTGGACACATTGATTGAGCCAATTCAGGGGGTCCTCGGTGCCGTCATAGGTTGCGAACTCCATCTCGGAGAAGTGCGGAGGTGGACGGCCGTAGCCCATGGCCGACGGTGTCTCATCTGCGTGGAGCAGCGAAGAAGACGGAGCCGGGAAGGCGGGCTGCAGGGTACCGCTGTGGAACAGGGGCCCATCCACGCTGGCATAGAGACCCGCAGTCCTGGAGGGTTCGGCGAGCGGCCCGACGGCGCCGGTGGTGGCGGGAAGGATGACTGGCCCGGGCCTGTCATGTAGACCGCCCCGACGAGCCAAGCGGGCAGCGGAGACGACGACGAGGGGAACCACACCTCCTGGATGTGCCACCCCGGAGTCGGCGGCGGCCCGCTCTGCGTCGAGGTCGCCCTCTAGTGTGGTGTAGCCGAGAGGGGTGATGGTGGCGCCACGTTGGGGAAGAAGGCGGCGGCCGGCTGCGGCGGTGCATAGGGCCCCACGAGAAACGAGCAGGTGCCCGCAACGGCCCGCCCTAGCTCCAGTAGCACGACCGTCATCTCCGCCGGGGTGAAGACGAGGGCGGCGGAGGCCGACGATGGCTAGGCGGGCGCGAGAGGCCACCCGGTCAAAGGCCGACGCGGTTGCCGTGGTGGCCAGCGGCGTGGTGGTGGTAGGCAGCGAGAGGCTGGGGTGTGCGGAGGCGAAGACATGATCGAACCAGAGCTAGCTGATACCAAGTTGATAGGAATAGGATCCCTACCAGATCTAGGTCTTAGATTATATGGGTGGAAGAGAGGTTGGCGGGGCGAGGCGCGCGGCCGACGGTGGCGGGGCGCCATGATCGCTCGCGAGAGAGAGAGAGACTTGAGGCGGCTAGGGTTTAGGGCGCCGACTCCTCTTGGGAGCCGAGCAAATATGATTGCTTCTGCTTAATCAAAACTGAGTCCTTACATGAGTATATAGAATCTCCCTAGCGCTAACCAATATGATAAACTCGGCTAAGCCCCTAATAGCTATAAGATAAGTTGGGCCAGACCCTTAGGTGGTTGCGCCCTTGGACCCTCTCCGGTTATAATGTATACCGGCAATAGAAAATGTTCAATTATATTGTAATGGGGATGCGTGGAATCTCGCCGGCCTTCGTGTCCGGTTTTAATGTTTAATTTATGTTTTTTTGAAAATGCTGTTTTTTACGCACCGTCACAAAAGGAGTCAGGCCAACGTTGGACGCATGCGTCGACTTAAACACCGAAGCGGACGTTGGTGTCTGTCAGGCCGATCCAAACAGACAAAAAGCGGACAAAAGTACCGTCCGTTTGGATCGGCCGGTTGGAGTTGCTCTAACACATATTCTTTGCCCATCCTAGAATTCAGTCCGAGCTCCGCCACTGGCCTTACTAGAGTTTATTTCTTGAGACTACTGGATGAACCGTTACGCCGATGGAGCAAAGGGCGAGAGCAAACCAAGCATTGAAACCATGCATGGTAGAATATTTAGATACTGATTGAATCATAAGGAAATAGATATTTAAGTATGGAGTTGATACATAGCTACATAGGTAGAAATGCATCATATAGATAGCTCTTAAATTGAAACATAAGAAATCAGGCATGATAATTAATACTCATGGAACTAAATTTGTAAAAAGCTAGCGTACCAAATAACTCTGGATCCAAGAGAGAAAATAATGAGAAGAAACCCTCATGAACAATTTGTGATCCAGTAATGTAACCTTTTCTTGTGCGGCTTGATGTAGTTTACCTGTTAGGACATACTGTAGTAGCTAAGTAAGATCGAATCTTTCTTAGCTATGTGCATTTAAACAATGAGGTACTTTGCTCCAACAGAAATACTATATGAAACAATTCGTTTGAGGTGAAGTATAAACATAGAACTATAACATTCACCAACAATCCCTTTATGACAGAATACCAACGAGTTGCACTACTTTCATGCCTATTGTAACTGAAAAACTGAATGATCCTCGGTCGTCGGTCGGCGGCCGGGTCTTCTAGCTTGCGGCGGATCTAGGAGGCAAATCCTCGTCCTTCGGTCGGCGATCGGGTCTCGGGCTGGTTCAGCTGCGAGCGGCGGTACAGGTGGTCGTCAGTGGACCATGGAGGTTGCGGACGTGGCTCTTCCCTTGGGCGTGGGCGTGCGACAGAGGTTGCGGGCGGCACTGCCAGATCTGGCCCGCTCCGGGTCGATGGCGGGCTCTGGTGGCTCCGGTGGGGGCTCCTCGATGGGCCAGCCGTGTGGGGTGAATCCCAGGTGGGGGCGTTGCCTGGCCTTTAGGGGTAAGGCAGTGACGGTTGCGAATAGGTGGGCGGGCCAGATCTGGCCGCGTCCTGATGCGTCGGGTGCATGGGTTACATTTGGAGCGGCCCGAGGTGACCGTGCACGATGTGCTGGAGTGGAGCGGCGTGTGGCGGTGTGTGGTCTGCTGGTGGTGGTGCGGCGTTGGGTGTAGATCCTCCGGACGAAAGTCTTGCTCGATGCAGGTGATGGCAACATCCATGGATGCTGTTTTCCTTCTTGAAGGCATCACCAAGGAGATTTGTCACCCTTTTGCCCGGGATCCATTCTCCGGATGAAAACCTAAATCCGCGCCGTCGGATTGGCAATGGGGCGGCCTTGGCAGCCTTACTTTGTTGGAAGCATTGTTTTGGAGAGGTTCTTGGTCGATCCACCCGGTTGGTGATGGTGATGGAGTGTGTGTTGCCGTTTTTGCTTGTGGCTTCCCGTTGCACGGTGCTAATGGCAGTAGAAGCTCGATGGCATGCGGGGAATGTCGGACAAGTCGTATTTGTCCTCTTTTCGGGGTCGGAGTATGGCGCTGATACGTCCATTTTGCATCACGCTTTCATGTTGATATTTATCGCTTCTTGGGATGTTATTTCACTTCACGGTACAATACTTATGCCTTTTCTCTCTTATTTTGCAAGGTTTATATGAAGAGGGAGAATGCCGACACCTGGAATTCTGGCCTGAAAGTGGAGCAAGTTTGCGATACCTATTCTGCGCAACTCCAAACGCCGTAAAAATTAACGAGGCTTTTTTTTTTCCGGATTTATAAAAAATACTGGGCCAAAGATGCGCCAGAGGGGCAACAATAGGTGGCCACAAGCCTGCTAGGCGCGGCCACCCCCTGGCCGCGCCTAGGGGGCTTGTGGGCAGCCTGCTGGCCCAGGCTTTTTTTTTCCGGATTTATAAAAAATACTGGGCCGAAGGTGCGCCAGAGGGGCAACAATAGGTGGCCACAAGCCTGCTAGGCGCGGCCACCCCCTGGCCACGCCTAGGGGGCTTGTGGGCAGCCTGCTGGCCCACCGGCGCCCCTCTTCTGCTATATGAAGGGTTTCATCTGGAAAAAAAAATCAAGGAGGAGCTTTTTCGTGGATTTGCCGCCGTCACGAGGCGGAACTTGAGCAGAACCAATCTAGAGCTTCGGTAGGACGATCCTGCTAGGGAAACTTCCCTCCCGGAGGGGGAAATCGTTGCCATCATCATCACCAACAATCCTATAATCGGAGGAGGCTCATCACCATCAACATCTTCATCAGCACCATCTCATCTCCAAACCCTAGTTCATCACTTGTAACCAATCCCCGTCTCGCGACTCCGATTGGTACTTGTAAGGTTGCTAGTTGTGTTAATTACTTTTTGTAGTTGATGCTAGTTGGATTACTTGGTGGAAGAGTTTATGTTCAGATCCTTGATGCTACTCATTACCTCTCTGGTCATGAATATGATTATGCTTTGTGAGTAGTTACTTTTGTTCTTGAGGACATGGGATAAGTCATGCTAATAGTAGTCATGTGAATTTGGTATTCGTTCGATATTTTGATGTGTTGTATGTTGTTTTTCCTCTAGTGGTGTTATGTGAACGTCGACTACATAACACTTCACCATTATTTGGGCCTAGAGGAAGGCATTGGGAAATAGTAAGTAGATGATGGGTTGCTAGAGTGATAGAAGCTTAAACCCTAGTTTATGCGTTGCTTCGTAAGGGGCTGATTTGGATCTACTAGTTTAATGCTATGGTTAGACTTTGTCTTAATTCTTCTTTCGTAGTTGCGGATGCTTGCGAGAGGGGTTAATCATAAGTGGGATGCTTGTCCAAGTAAGGTCAGTACCCAAGCGCCGGTCCACCCACATATCAAACTATCAAAGTAACGAGCGCGAATCATATGAACATGATGAAAACTAGCATGAGAGATTCCCGTGTGTCCTCGGGAGCGTTTTTCCTCCTATAAGACTTTGTCCAGGCTTGTCCCTTGCTACAAAAGGGATTGGGCCACTTTGCTGCACCGTTGCTACATTTATTACTTGTTGCGTGCTACGAATCATCTCGCCACACAATCACTTGTTACCGATAATTTCAGTGCGTGCAGATTTTACCTTGCTGAAAACCACTTGTCAGATCCTTCTGCTCCTCGTTGGGTTCGACACTCTTACTTATCGAAAGGACTACAATTGATCCCCTATACTTGTGGGTCATCAAGACTCTTTTCTGGCGCCGTTGCCGGGGAGTGAAACGCCTTTGGTAAGTGGAACTTGGTAGGGAAACATTCATATAGTGTGCTGTAATTTGTTGTCACTTGTCATTATGGATACTAATCCTTTGAGGGGCTTGTTCGGGATATCTTCACCTCGAACGGAAGCACAAATAGTTGCTCCTCAACCTGCTTCACCCACTGAAAATATTTGCTTTGAATTTCCTTCGGGTATGCTTGAGAAACTGCTCGCTAATCCTTTTACAGGAGATGGAACATCACATCCAGACTTGCATCTAATCTATGTAGATGAAGTTTATGGTTTATTTAAGCTTGTAGGTTTGCCCGAGGATGAGGTCAAGAAGAAGGTCTTTCCTTTATCTTTGAAGGATAAGGCGTTGACATGGTATAGGCTATGTGATGATACTGGATCATGGGACTACAATCGGTTGAAATTGGAATTTCATCAAAAGTTTTATCATATGCATTTAGTACATCATGATCGGAATTATATTTATAATTTTTGGCCTCGTGACAGAGTAAGCATCACTCAAGCTTGTGGGAGGCTTAAATCAATGTTATATTCATGCCCCAATCATGAGCTCTCGAGAGAAATTATCATTCACAACTTCTTTGCTCGACTTTCTCATGATGATCGGACCATGCTTGACACTTCTTGTACAGGTTCTTTTATGAAGAGAGATATTGACTTCAAATGGAATTTATTGGAGAGAATTAAACGCAATTCTGAAGATTGGGAGCTCGAAGAAGGTAAGTAGTCAGGTATGAATTTCAAGTTTGATTGCGTTAAATCCTTTGTTGAAACAAATACCTTTAGTGATTTTAGCGCTAAGTATGGACTTGACTCTGAGATAGTAGCTTCCTTGTGTGAATCTTTTGCTGCTCATATTGATCTCCCCAAACAGAAGTGGTTTAAATATCATCCTCCTTTAGAAGTCAATGTAGTTAAACTCAATCAAGTTGAAGAGAAATTCATTGCCTATAATGATCCTATTGTTCCCAGTGCTTACATTGAGAAACCACCTTTCCCTGTTAGGATAAATGATCATTCTAAAGCTTCAACTGTGATACGTAGAGGCTACATTAGAACACCTACACCCCCTGACCAAATTAGAGTTGAACCTAGCATTGCTATTATCAAAGATCTTCTGTCCGACGATGTTGAGGGACATGATATTCACTTCTGTGAAGATGTTGCTAGAATTGCTAAACCTCACGCTAGAGACAAACATAGGCCTGTTGTTGGCACGCCTGTTGTTTCTGTTAAGATAGGAGATCATTGTTATCATGGTTTATGTGACGTGGGTACTAGTGTTAGTGCAATACCTCAATCCTTATATGATGAAATCAAAGATGAGATTGCACCTGTTGAGATAGAACCCATTGATGTCACTATTCAGCTTGCCAATAGAGATACTATCTGCCCTGTGGGAATTGTTAGGGATGTTGAAGTCTTGTGTGGTAAAACGAAGTATCTTGCTGATTTCCTCGTTCTTGCTACCGCACAAGATAACTTTTGTCCCATCATATTTGGCAAACCCTTCCTCAATACTGTCAATGCTCATATTGATTGTGAGAAGCAAACTGTCACTGTTGGCTTTGAAGGTGTGTCACATGAGTTCAATTTCTCTAAGTTTGGTAGACAACCTCATGAAAAGGAGTTGCCTAGTAGGGATGAAACTATTGCCTTAGCTTCTATTGCCGTAACTCCTACTAATCCCTTAGAGCAATACTTTCTTGAGCATGAAAATGATATGCATATGGATGAAAGGGATGCGATAGATAGAGTCGTCTTAGAACAATATCCTATCCTTAAGAATAACTTGCGTGTTGAACTGCTTGGGGATCCACCCCCACCAAAGGGTGATCCTGTGTTTGAGCTTAAACAGTTGCCTGATACTCTTAAGTATGCTTATCTTGATGAAAAAGAGACATATCCTGTTATTATTAGTGCTAGCCTCTGAGAGCAGGAAGAAAAGAATTTACTAAAAACTCTAAGTAAGCACCGTGCTGCTATTGGATATAATCTTGATGATCTTAAGGGCATTAGTCCCACTCTATGCTAGCACAAGATTAAAACTGATCCTGATTTCAAACCAGTTGCTGATCATCAAAGGAGATTAAATTCTAAGATGAAAGAAGTAGTGAGAAAAGAAATACTAAAGCTACTGGAAGCAGGTATCATCTATCCTATTGCTCATAGTGATTGGGTGAGTCCGGTGCATTGCGTTCCTAAGAAGGGAGGCATTACCGTTGTCCCTAATGATAAAGATGAATTGATCCCACAGAGGATTATTACTGGCTATAGGATGGTGATCGATTTTAGGAAATTGAATAAAGCCACTAGGAAAGATCATTACCCTTTGCCTTTTATCGACCAAATGCTAGAAAGACTGTCTAAACACACACACTTCTACTTTCTAGACGGCTATTCTGGTTTCTCCCAAATACCAGTTGCACAATCTGATCAGGAGAAGACCACTTTCACCTACCCTTTCGGTACCTTTTCTTATAGACGTATGCCTTTTGGCTTATGTAATGCACCTGCCACCTTTCAAAGATGTATGACGGCTATATTCTCTGACTTTTGTGAAAAGATTGTTGAGGTTTTCATGGATGACTTCTCCGTTTAGGGGTCTTCCTTTGATGATTGCCTCAGCAACCTTGATCGAGTCTTGCAGAGATGTAAAGACACCAATCTTGTCTTGAATTGGGAGAAGTGTCACTTTGTGGTTAATGAAGACATCGTCTTAGGACATAAACTTCTGAAAGAGGTATTGAAGTCGATAAGGCTAAGATTGATGCAATCGAGAAAATGCCATACCCCACAGATATCAAAGGTATAAGAAGTTTCCTTGGTCATGCTGGTTTCTATAGAAGGTTTCGTTAAAGACTTCTCTAAGATTTCTAGGCCTCTTACCAATCTCTTGCAAAAGGATATTCCTTTTGTCTTTGACGATGATTGTGAGGAAGCCTTCGAAATACTTAAGAGGGCTTTGATAACTGCACCTATTGTTCAACCACCTGATTGGAACTTGCCTTTTGAGATCATGTGTGATGCTAGGGATTATGCTGTTGGTGCTGTTCTAGGGTAAAGAGTTGACAAGAAGTTGAATGTTATTCACTATGCTAGTAAAATTCTAGACAGTGCCCAAAGAAACTATGCTACTACGGAGAAGGAGTTTTTAGGAGTCGTGTTTGCATGTGAAAAGTTCAGGTCTTACATAGTTGATTCCAAAGTCACTATTCACACTGATCACGCTGCTATTAAGTACCTCATGGAGAAGAAGGACGCTAAACCTAGACTTATCCGATGGGTTCTCTTGCTACAGGAATTTGATTTGCACGTTGTCGACATGAAGGGTGTTGATAACCCCGTAGCAGATAACTTGTCTAGGTTGGAGAACGTTCTTGATGACCCACAACCTATTGATGATAGCTTTCTCGATGAGAAATTGAATGTCATCAATGCTTCACGTAGTGCACCGTGGTATGCTGATTATGCAAACTATATCGTTGCCAAATATATACCACCTAGTTTCACATACCAGCAAAAGAAGAAATTCTTCTTTGACTTGAGACATTACTTTTGGGACGATCCTCACCTCTATAAGGAAGGAGTAGATGGTGTTATTAGATGTTGTGTACCTGAACATGAACACGGACATATCCTACAGAAGTGTCACGCCGAGGCCTATGGAGGACACCATGTGGGAGATAGAACTGCACACAAGGTATTGCAATCAGGTTTCTATTGGCCCACTCTCTTCAAGGATGCCCGTAAGTTTGTCTTGTCTTGTGACGAATGTCAAAGAGTAGGTAATATCAGTAAACGTCAGTAAATGCCTATGAACTATTCACTTGTCATTGAACCATTTGATGTTTGGGGTTTTGATTATATGAGACCTTTTCCAAAATCCAACGGGTATACTTATATCCTAGTTGCTGTTGATTACGTCACTAAGTGGGTAGAAGATATCCCCACTAGTAGTGCTGATCACAACACATCTATTAGGATGCTTAAAGAAGTTATCTTCCCTAGATTTGGAGTCCCTAGATATCTAATGACCGACGGTGGTTCCCATTTCATTCATGGTGCTTTCCGTAAAACGCTTGCTAAGTTCGATGTCAACCATTGATGGGGTTATAGTCCGAGGGTAGGGTCATAGGCCTGCCCTACAGGTCCGACCCAAGGACTACCCTTCGTAGAAGACAATGCCCTTAGTCAGTTCCGACTAAACTAAGGACTCCCCCATCATCCAGTCGGCGACGAGCATTCGGAGCGTATTTAACGTACCGACTGGATTCCACTCTGTACATCGTAACCTCCCAGGAGGGCAACGGTCATACGTTTTCATACACCATTATTAACATTTAAGGCATACGTTACTTGTAACGTAGGCATTTATTCGCCACTATTCCACCCCTGTCCACCGGGCCATTATGAAGGGCAGCGCACTCTATATAAGCCGCCCTTCCCCACTGGTGCAGGGGTTGGCTTTTACTATAATCCTATATTCCACTCGACATTAAGCTCCCAAGAGCACTGAGACGTAGGGCTTTTACCTCCACCGTAGAGGGGCCTGAACTCATACAACCTCGCCGTAGCTAAGGCTCTACCCATCCTTTCGTACCCTACACATCTACTGTCAGACTTATACCCACGACAGTTGGCGCCCACCTTGGGGCAGGCGTCTAAGAGACTTCCGGCGAGTTTGCAACTTCATCTTTTGATCATGTCGTCCGGCGGAGATTTGTGCATGGGTCATGAGATCCTCTTTGGCGCACTCTCCTTCATCGTCGACGATTCGGCATGGCTTCGGGATGCGCCTCTCGACATCGAGGCGCTCCCCAGTCGCGGGGCTACGCACTTCCGTGCCGGTGCCCGCGGCGTCCTTCTTCTCCAGCAATCGGCCCCGGTGTCAATCTTCGCCCCCGTCATGCGCCGCAACAAGCGGTCCCGCTGTCCACGGCTCCAGCATTGGGTGCGACACGCCCAGGCGCGACAGAACGCGTCCTCTCAAGTGGCGGTCCTCGAGTCAGTTGTGGTCGCGCCGCCGTCCCAGTGCTTGGACTCAGTTCCGACTGAGTTACCTTCCGAGTACTTGGGTCGCGGGCCTGCAGCCGAAGTTCTCATGGCTGATTCCCATGAAAGTCCCTGCCAAACTGGTCGGAACAAGCATGAGGTCGGCGAATCATCCGGCGCTCGTCGTCAACACCACCGTTCTGCCAGTCGACGCACTCATCAGAGCAACGTCGAGGTGTTCCGCACACCCGTCCTCAACCTGGCTGCCGCTGCCAAGATAGCTGATTCCCTCCAACCGACTGATTCAGAGGCTGATAGAGGAATCGAGCAGATCCGTGCCCTGTTGCACACGGTGCAGCAGCAGAATTCGGCGGTCTCCGAGTCGCACAACAGGATCCACAACAGTTCTGTTCACGCGAACACGCATCGGTCGGTTTTCAGCCCCGACTCTCATCAGCGACGCAGAGGGGGCAGCCGTTCCATGAACCCTGAAGATCGTCGCCGTTCACGCACTCCTCCGCGGGGTTGGCCTTACGGGCCCCGACATCACGATGATCGGCGTTCAGTCGGTGACGCGTATGATCCAAGGCCCGATGCAAGAGGGTACATCGCCCAGAGGAAGGTCGACATGAGTCGAGCCCACCGTGATGGTCACGATAGAGACCGTCCGAGTGGAAGCAGGACCATCATCTCTGGTCCCGAGTGCTTCAGTCGGGCCAGCCGTTCAGCTGACATCCCTCCCAACTTCTGATTGGTGACGGGGATCAGCAAGTTCACAGGAGAATCCAAGCCAGAAACGTGGCTGGACGACTACCGAGTGGCGGTCCAGATTGGTGGCGGAGATGACCAGGTCGCCATGAAACATCTCCCCCTGATGCTCGACGGCTCGGCACGAGCGTGGCTGAACTAGTTGGCCCCATCAAGCATCTACAGTTGGGCAGATCTAGCCCGAGTCTTCATCAGGACCTTCAAGGGCACGTGCAAACGCCCTACTGATCTCGTGGAGCTCCAGCACTGTGTCCAGAAGCAGAATGAGCCCCTGCGCGATTTCATCCAGCGCTGGGCGACCCTCTACCACACGGTGGAGAACGTCACAGAGCACCAAGCAGTCTGTGCCTTCAAGGAAGGCGTGCGGTACAGAGATCTGTATCTGAAGTTTGGTCGGACAAGCGACATCTCCATGAGCAAGATGATGGAGATAGCCGCACGCTATGCAAATGGCGAAGAAGAGGACCACATACGTAGCGGCAAGCATAAGACAGTGGCCAACGGAGATGGGAACAACAATCGGAAGCAAAAGCAGAAAGCTCCATCCACTCCGCAGGCAGAGGCAGCAGCCGATACAAACGCCAAGTTCAAGGGCAAGGGGAAAGCTCAGTACACCCCCAAGAAGAAGCAATTCGGAAACTCCATCCTGGATCAGCCATGTACAATCCATACGAAGATGGACGAAGAAGGCAACGCCATATTGCCGAAGCACACCACTCGGCAATGTCGCCTCCTGATCCAAGGGTTCAGCGAAGGGCAGCCGAGTGAAAAGGACAACGAGCAGGATGATGAGGACAAGGAGGATCCGTTCCCCCAAGTCCATGCAACATTGATGATTTTTGCTGACGTGGAAAGCAAGAGTCGACTGAAGCTGGTGAACAGAGAGGTGAACATGGCAACCCCAACCAACCCCACGTTCCTCAAATGGTCTCAGACTGCGATCACCTTCGATCAGTCGGACCATCCAACACACGTGCCCACCCCAGGGAGGCAGGCTCTGGTCGTCGACCCGGTGGTGGAAGGAGTCCGACTGCGCAAAGTCCTCATGGACGACGACAGCGGCTTGAACATCATGTACGCCGACACTCTCAAGGGGATGGGCATTCCGATGTCCAAACTTAGCGAGAGCAGCATGCAGTTCCACGGAGTCGTCCCTGGACGAAAGGCCAAGTCACTCGGCCAGATCGCGTTGGACGTCGTTTTCGGCTCCAACAAGAACTTCTGCAAGGAAAAGCTGAAATTCGAGGTGGTGGACTTCCAGAGTGCTTACCATGCGATTCTGGGCCGTCCGGCGTATGCGCGTTTCATGGCCCATCCATGTTGCGTGTATCTGAAGCTGAAGATGCCGAGTCCCAAAGGTGTGATCACGGTCGCAGGCAATCGGCAGCGGGCCGAGGAGTGTCTGCAGCAGGGGTCGAGGATTGCCGATCAGCAGATGGCTATCCTCGAGCTGGATGAGTACAAGAAGATAGCCGAGCCCGCTGACTTGAAGCGTTCGAAGAAGCCAGCTTCGGAGTCTGCATTCCAGTCGGCGGGAGACACGAAGAAAGTCAGCATCCACCCAACGGACGACACCGTCACCCCGACGAACATCTCCACCACCCTTGATCCGAAATAGGAAGCCGAGCTCATCCAATTCCTCCGTGAGAACTGGTACATTTTCGCATGGAAGCGCGCTGACATGCCAGGTGTACCAGGGAGTTGGCTGAGCACCGACTGCATGTGGATCCAGCTGCTCGGCCCGTCCGAGAATGCCTGCGTCGGTCCGCCGCGCACAAGAGGAAGGCAATCGGAGAGGAGGTGGCTAAACATTTGGCAGCCAACTTCATTCATGAGGTACACCACTCCGAGTGGCTCGCCAATGTTGTCATGGTGCCCAAGTAGGACAAGTCTCTCCGTATGTGCATCGACTTCAATCATCTCAATAAGGTCTGCCCGAAAGATCATTTCCCACTCCCCCGCATTGATCAAATTGTTGATTCGACTGCGGGCTGTGAGCGTTTATCATTCCTTGATGCCTAATCGGGCTATCATCAGATCCGTCTGTATGGTCCGGATGAATTAAAAACAGTCTTCATCACCCCATTCGGGTGTTTCTGCTACATCCCTATGCCATTCGGCTTGAAGAATGCAGGAGCAACTTTTATGCGCACGATCCAAAAATGCCTCCTTGACCAAATCGGTCGAAATGTGGAGGCATATATGGACGATATCATAGTCAAGTCACGCAAAGGTTCCGACCTGCTGACTGACTTGGCAGAAACATACACCAACCTTCGTAGGTACGATATCAAGCTCAACCCTGCCAAGTGTTCATTCGGTGTTCCCAGCGAAAAGTTACTCGGTTTCTTCATTTTCGAACGAGGGATCGATGTCAACCCCGAAAAGATCGGGACCATCATCCGAATGGAGCGGCCGGTCAGAATACATGATGTTCAAAGGCTCACAGGTTGCCTAGCGGCTTTGAGAAGGTTTATCGCTCGACTCGGCGAGAAGGCGTTACCTCTGTACCGACTCATGAAGAAATCATATACTTTCGAGTGGACAGACGAAGCCCAAATTGCATTCGACGACCTCAAAGCCCTGCTTTCCACCCAGCCGGTTCTTACTGCCCCGCTTAGTAAAGAACCCCTTCTTCTGTACATCGCGACTACAAATCAAGTCGTCAGCACTGTCCTCGCAGTCGAACGCGAAGAAGAAGGCAAAGCGTACAAGGTTCAGCTGCCAGTATATTATGTCTACGAAGTCTTGACTCCTTCCAAGCAGAGGTATCCCCATTATCAAAAGCTTATTTACGGGATCTACATGACTGCAAAGAAGGTGGCTCATTATTTCCAAGACCACTCGGTGTCTGTCATTTCTGATGCTCCGTTGTCGGAAATCCTCCACAATCGGGACGCATCAGGCCGAGTGGCGAAGTGGGCAATGGAGATGTTATACTGTGACATCAAGTTCAAAGACAAGAAGTCTATAACGTCTCAAGCTCTGGCTGACTTCATAGCAGAATGGGTAGAACAACAGCAACCGACTCACATCTACTCGGCTCATTGGACCATGTTCTTCGAAGGGTCCAAGATGTTGAATGGCTCCGGCGCTGGCGTAGTGATCATATCGCCAAAAGGTGATAAACTCAAGTATGTGTTGCAGATACATTTTTATTCTTCCAACAACGAGGCAGAGTACGAAGCTCTCCTTTACGGATTGCGTATGGCCATCACACTCGGCGTCCGTCGCCTGATGGTCTATGGCGATTCAGATTTGGTGGTTAATCAAGTGATGAAGGAGTGGGATGTAAGGAACCCCACCATGACTGCATACTGCAACGCGGTAAGGAAGCTCGAGAAGAAGTTTGAAGGTCTGGAACTTCACCATGTTCCGCGACTGAAAAACCAAGCAGCTGATGAATTGGCAAAACTTGGATCCACTCGGAGACCGGTCCCGAGTGATGTCTGCCTCGAGCACCTACACCTTCCCTCAGTAAGAGAAGACCCTTTCACAGAGGAACCAGTACAATCGAAGAGCTCAACAGATTCGACTGAAGTTGAGGTCCCTGCAGTGGTTGATTTGATCATGGAGATTCTTGCTCTCATCCCCGATTGGACTGTGTCGTTCATTGCGTACATCCTGAGGCAAGAATTACCAGAAGACGAAGTCCAAGCGAGGCAGATCGTCCGCAGGTCGAAGTCCTTCACCGTCATTGATGGCCAATTGTATAAGGAAAGTGTTTCAGGCGTCCTTCAGCGGTGCATCTCCCCTCAGGAGGGACAGTTGATCTTGGAAGAAATTCACTCGGGAACCTGCGGCCATCATGCCTCCTCAAGAGCAATCGTCGCCAAAGCATTCACAGCTGGCTTCTTCTGGTTGCAGGCGAATGAAATGGCAAAAGATATGGTCGACCGATGTGAAGGCTGTCAGTTCTATTCGAACAAGTTCCACAAGCCAACATCTGCGCTGAAGACAATCCCTCTTGTTTGGCCGTTTGCAGTGTGGGGGTTAGATACAGTCGGACCATTCAGAACAGGCCAAGGGGGATTCACTCATGTGTTGGTAGCAGTCGACAAGTTCACCAAGTGGATTGAAGCCAAGCCCATCAAGAAGCTCGACGCCCTTACAGCCATCAAGTTTGTCAGAGACATCATCGCCAGATTCGGGGTTCCACACAGCATAATCACCGACAATGGAACAAACTTTGACTCGGACAAATTCAAAGGTTTTTGCACGGGCCAAGGTATCCGAGTGGATTTTGCATCTGTGGCGCATGCCCAAACAACCGAGCAAGCAGAGCGGGCGAATGGACTTATTCTTCAAGGGTTGAAGCCTCGACTCCTGCGAGAAGTTGGACATGCCGCCAGCGCATGGGTCACCGAGATGCTTTCGGTGTTGTGGGGCCTCCGCACAACTCCGAATAGATCTACAAGGCGATCCCCGTTCTTCCTCGTTTATGGAGTAGAGGCAGTCCTTCCGAGTGACTTGCTTCACAACTCTCCACGAGTCAAACTCTTCTCCGAAGCCGAAGCAGAGCAAGCCAGGCAAGACGGAGTGGATCTTCTGGAAGAAGAACGCGAGATGGCACTGACTCGCTCAACAATTTATCAAGAAGACCTACGGTGTTTTCACGCGCGGCACGTCAGGAGTCGCACATTCCAAGCAGTCGACCTGGTGCTCCGAGTGGATCAACAAAGACCTCACAAGTTGGCTCCCGCCTGGGAAGGACCCTTCATCATCTCCAAGGTGCTGAACAACGGAGCATATCGACTCTACAACCTCGACAGGGAAACGGACGAGCCGCGAGCATGGAACGGAGATCTCCTGAAGCGCTTCTACACGTGACCGCCGACGGAGGTAATGTAAAGAACAAGTATCATTGAAGTAATACAAAGCAGATTGATTTCTTGCAGGTTCAAAGTTCTTCCGCGTTTGCAGACTCCGGTCTAAAAAATTCGTTCCGAGTGCGTACTAAAAGCCGCACTCGGGGACTTAGCTGCGACCCAGAGTCGCCTAAGTAAAAACTCTCTCTCCGAGTGTGCACTAAAAGTCGCACTCGGGGACTTAGCTGCGACCCAGAATCGCCTAAGTACAAACTCGCTCCGAGTGCGCACTAAAAGCCGCACTCGGGGACTTAGCTGCGACCCAGAGTCGCCTAAGTACAAACTCGCTCCGAGTGCGCACTAAAAGCCGCACTCGGGGACTTAGCTGCGACCCAGAATCGCCTAAGTTCAAACTCGCTCCAAGTGCGCACTAAAAGCCGCACTCGGGGACTTAGCTGCGACCCAGAGTCGCCTAAGTAAAAACTCTCTCTCTCCGAGTGCGCACTAAAAGTCGCACTCGGGGACTTAGCTGCGACCCAGAATCGCCTAAGTACAAACTCGCTCCGAGTGCGCACTAAAAGCCGCACTCGGGGACTTAGCTGCGACCCAGAATCGCCTAAGTACAAACACGCTCCGAGTGCGCACTAAAAGCCGCACTCGGGGACTTAGCTGCGACCCAGAATCGCCTAAGTAGCAACTTGCTTCGAGTGCGAGCTTACAGTCGCGCTCGGGGACTTAGCTGCGATCCAGAATCGCCTAAGTAAAAAGCTTCCTTCGAGTGTATCCTAGAGATCCACTCGGAGGCTTAGCAGATCCTCATTGAGGCTCGTGTGGATGTGAAGACAACTGACAACTACATGAGTAGCAACTCGCTCCGAGTGCGAGCTTTCAGTCGCGCTCGGGGACTTAGCTGCGATCCAGAATCGCCTAAGTAAAAAGCTTCCTTCGAGTGTATCCTAGAGATCCACTCGGATGCTTAGCTGATCCTCATTGAGGCTTATGTGGATGTGAAGACAACTGACAACTACATGAGTAGCAACTCGCTCCGAGTGCGAGCTTTCAGTCGCGCTCGGGGACTTAGCTGCGATCCAGAATCGCCTAAGTAAAAAGCTTCCTTCGAGTGTATCCTAGAGATCCACTCAGAGGCTTAGTGTTGGAAATATGCCCTAGAGGCAATAATAAATTAGTTATTATTATATTTCTTAGTTCATGATAATCGTTTATTATCCATGCTATAATTGTATTGATTGGAAACACAATACTTGTGTGGATACATAGACAAAACACTGTCCCTAGTAAGCCTCTAGTTGACTAGCTCGTTGATAAAAGATGGTCAAGGTTTCCTGGCCATAGGCAAGTGTTGTCACTTGATAACGGGATCACATCATTAGGAGAATCATGTGATGGACTGGACCCAAACTAGTATACGTAGCATGTTGATCGTGTCATTTTGTTGCTACTGTTTTCTGCGTGTCAAGTATTTGTTCCTATGACCATGAGATCATATAACTCACGGACACCGGAGGAATGCTTTGTGTGTATCAAACGTCGCAACGTAATTGGGTGACTATAAAGATGCTCTACAGGTATCTCCGAAGGTGTTCGTTGAGTTAGTATGGATCGAGACTGGGATTTGTCACTCCGTGTGACGGAGAGGTGTCTCGGGGCCCACTCGGTAATACAACATCACACACAAGCCTTGCAAGCAATGTGACTTAGTGTAAGTTGCGGGATCTTGTATTACGGAACGAGTAAAGAGACTTACCGATAAACGAGATTGAAATAGGTATACGGATACTAACGATCGAATCTCGGGCAAGTAACATACCGAAGGACAAAGGGAATGACATACGGGATTATATGAATCCTTGGCACCGAGGTTCAAACGATAAGATCTTCGTAGAATATGTAGGATCCAATATGGGCATCCAGGTCCCGCTATTGGATATTGACCGAGGAGTCTCTCGGGTCATGTCTACATAGTTCTTGAACCCGCAGGGTCTGCACACTTAAGGTTCGACGTTGTTTTATGCGTATTTGAGTTATATGGTTGGTTACCGAATGTTGTTCGGAGTCCCGGATGAGATCACAGACGTCACGAGGGTTTCCGGAATAGTCCGGAAACGAAGATTGATATATAGGATGACCTCATTTGATTACTGGAAGGTTTTCGGAGTTACCGGGAATGTACCGGGAATGACGAATGGGTTCCGGGAGTTCACCGGGGGGGCCCACCCACCCCGGGGAAGCCCATAGGCCTTGAGGGTGGCACACCAGCCCTTAGTGGGCTGGTGGGACAGCCCAAAAGGGCTCTATGCGCCAAGAAGAGAAAATCAAGAGAAAAGGAAAAAAAGGGAGGAGGTGGGAAGGAAAGGGGACTCCCTCCCACCACACCAAGTCCAACTCGGTTTGGGGGGGGGAGTCCTCCCCCCTTGGACTCGGCCGACCCCCTTGGGGCTCCTTGAGCCCCAAGGCAAGGTCCCCTCCCTCCCACCTATATATAGGAGGTTTTTGGGCTGATTTGAGACGACTTTTCCACGGCAGCCCGACCACATACCTCCACGGTTTTTCCTCTAGATCGAGTTTCTGCGGAGCTCGGGTGGAGCCCTACTGAGACAAGGTCATCACCAACCTCCGGAGCGCCATCACGCTGCCGGAGAACTCTTCTACCTCTCCGTCTATCTTGCTGGATCAAGAAGGCCGAGATCATCGTCGAGCTGTACGTGTGCTGAACGCGGAAGTGCCGTCCGTTCGGTACTAGATCGTGGGACTGATCGCGGGATAGTTCGTGGGGCGGATCGAGGGACGTGAGGACGTTCCACTACATCAACCGCGTTCACTAACGCTTCTGCTGTACGATCTACAAGGGTATGTAGATCACTCATCCCCTCTCGTAGATGGACATCACCATGATAGGTCTTCGTGCGCATAGGAAATTTTTTGTTTCCCATGCGACGTTCCCCAACAGTGGCATCATGAGCTAGGTTCATGCGTAGATGTCTTCTCGAGTAGAAGACAAAAGTTTTTGTGGGCGGTGATGTGAGTTTTGCTTCCCTCCTTAGTCTTTTCTTGATTCCGCGGTATTGTTGGATTGAAGCGGCTTGGACCGACATTACTCGTACGCTTACGAGAGACTGGTTTCATCGTTACGAGTAACTCCGTTGCTCAAAGATGACTGGCAAGTGTCGGTTTCTCCAACTTTAGTTGAATCGGATTTGACCGAGGAGGTCCTTGGATGAGGTTAAATAGCAACTCATATATCTCCGTTGTGGTGTTTGTGTAAGTAAGATGCGATCCTACTAGATACCCATGGCCACCACGTAAAACATGCAACAACAAAATTAGAGGACGTCTAACTTGTTTTTGAAGGGTATGCTTGTGATGTGATATGGCCAACGATGTGATGTGATATATTGGATGTATGAGATGATCATGTTGTAATAGTTAATATCGACTTGCACGTCGATGGTACGGCAACCGGCAGGAGCCATAGGGTTGTCTTTATAACTAACGTTTGTGCTTGCAGATGCGTTTACTATTTTGCTAGGACGTAGCTTTAGTAGTAATAGCTTGAGTAGCACGACAACCCCGATGGCGACACGTTGATGGAGATCATGATGATGGAGATCATGGTGTGACGCCGGTGACAAGAAGATCGTGCCGGTGCTTTGGTGATGGAGATCAAGAAGCACGTGATGATGGCCATATCATGTCACTTATGAATTGCATGTGATGTTAATCCTTTTTGCACCTTATCTTGCTTAGAACGACGGTAGCATTATGAGGTGATCTCTCACTAAAATTTCAAGACGAAATTGTGTTCTCCCCGATTGTGCACCGTTGCTACAGTTCGTCGTTTCGAGACACCACGTGATGATCGGGTGTGATAGACTCAACGTTCACATACAACGGGTGCAAAACAGTTGCGCACGCGGAACACTCGGGTTAAGCTTGACGAGCCTAGCATGTGCAGACATGGCCTCGGAACACATGAGACCGAAAGGTCGAGCATGAATCATATAGTTGATATGATTAGCATAGAGATGCTTACCACTGAAACTATTCTCGACTCACGTGATGATCGGACTTGAGATAGTGGATTTGGATCATGTACCACTCAAATGACTAGAGACATGTACTTTTTGAGTGGGAGTTCTTAAGTAATATGATTAATTGAACTAATTATCATGAACATAGTCTAATGGTCGTTGCGAATTATGATGTAGCTTGCGCTATAGCTCTACTGTTTTTATATGTTCCTAGAGAAAATTTAGTTGAAAATTGATAGTAGCAAACTTTGCAGACTAAGTCTGTAAAACCGAGGATTGTCCTCGTTGCTGCGCAGAAGGCTTATGTCCTTAATGCACCACTCGGTGTGCTGCACCTCGAGCGTCATCTGTGGATGCTGTGAACATCCGACATATACGTTTCTGATGACTACACGATAGTTCAGTGCAAAATACTTAATGGCTTAGAAGCAAGGCACCGAAAACATTTTGAAACGTCGCGGAACATAAGTGATGTTCTAAAGAGATGAAATTGTGATTTCATGCTTGTGCCCTTGTTAAGAGGTACAAGACCTCCGACAAGATTCTTTGTCCACAAAGTAAAGGAGAAAGGCTCAATCGTTGAGCGTGTGCTCAGATTATCTGAGTACGACAATCACTTGAATCAAGTGGGAGTTAATCTTCCAGATGAGATAGTGATGGTTCTCCAAAGTCACTGCCACCAAGCTGTGAGAGCTTCATGATGAACTATAACATATCAAGGATAGATACAATGATCCTTGAGCGATTCGCGATGTTTGACATTGCGAAAGTAGAAATCAAGAAGGAGCATCAATAGTTGATGGTTAGTAAAACCACTAAGTTTCAAGGAAGGCGAGGGCTAGAAGGGATACTTCGTGAAACGGCAAAACAGTTGCTGCGCTAATGAAGAGACCCAAGATTAAACCCAAACCCGAGACTAAGTGCTTCTGTAATGAGGGGAACAGTCACTAAGGCGGAGCAACTCTAGATACTTGGTAGATAAGTGGGCTGGCAAAAGTCGAAAGAAGTATATTTGATATACATGATGTTGATGTGTACTTTACTAGTACTCCTAGTAGCATAAGGGTATTGGATACCGGTTCGGTTGCTAAGTGATTAGTAACACGAAATGAAAGCTACGGCATAAATGGAGACTAGCTAAAGGCGAGGTGACGATACATGTTGGAAGTGTTTCCAAGGTTGATATGATCAAACGTCGCACGCTCCCTCTACCATCGGGATTGGTGTTAAACCTAAATAATTGTTATTTGGTACTTGCGTTAAGCATGAACATGATTGGATCGTGTTTATTGCAATATGATTATTCATTTAAAGAGAATAATGGTTACTCTATTTTCTTGAATAATCACCTTCAATGGTTTATTGAATCTCGATCGTAGTGCTACACATGTTCATAATATTGGTGCCAAAAAGATACGAGTTAATGATGATAGTACCACTTACTTGTGGCACTGCCGCTTGAGTCATGTTAGTATAAATTGCATGAAGAGGCTCCATGCTGATGGATCTTTATACTCACCTGATTTCGAATCACTAGTGACATGCAAACCATACCACATGAGCAAGGCCTTGTTTTCATTGAGATGAAATAAGATAGTAACTTGTTGGAAGTGATACATTTTGATGTATGCAGTCCAATGGGTGCTGAGGCACGTAGTGGATATCATTATGTTCTTACTTCACTGACGATTTGAGTAGATACAGGAGTATTTACTTAATGAATCACAAGTCTGAAATGTTGAAAAGTTCAAATCCGTTTCAGAGTGAAGTTCGTCGTAACAAGAGGATAAACTGTCTACGATATGATCATAGAAATGAATATCTGAGTTACGAGTTTTGGTACGCAGTTAAGACAATGTGGAAATTGTTTCGCAGTTCATGCCACCTGGAACATCATAGTGTGATGATGTGTCTGAACGTCATAGCCACGCACTATTTGGTATGGTGCATACTATGATGTCTCTTATCGAATTACCACTATCATTTATGGGTTATGCATTAGAGACAACCGCACTCACTTTAAATAGGGCACCACGTATTTCCGTTGAGATGACACAGTATAGACTGAGGTTTAGAGAAATCTAAACTGTCGTTTCTTGAAAGTTTGGGGTTTCGACACTTATGTGAAAAAGTTTCAGTCTGATAAGCTCGAACCCAAAGCGGATAAATGCTTCTTCATAGCGTATCCAAAACAGTTGGGTACATCTCCTATCTCAGATCCGAAAGCAAAGTGTTTGTTTCTAGAAACGGATCCTTTCTCGAGGAAAGGTTTCTCTCGAAAGAATTGAGTGGGAGGGTAGTAGAACTTGATGAGGTTATTGAACCATCACTTCAACCAGTGTGTAAGCAGGGTGCAGGAAGTTGTTCCTGTGGCGCCTACACCAATTGAAGTGGAAGCTGATGATGGTGATCATTGAGCTTCGAATCAAGTTACTACAAACCTTGTAGGTCTACAAGGTCGCGTACTGCTGCAGAGTAGTACGGTAACCTTGTCTTGGAGGTCATGTTGTTGAGCAACAGTGAACCTACGAGGTATGGAGAAAGCGATGGTGGGCCCAGATTCCGACAAATGGCTGGAAGCCATGAAATCCGAGAGAGGATCCATGGATGAAAACAAAGTGTAGACTTTGGAAGAATTACTTGATGGTCATAGGACTATTGAGTAAAGATGGATCTTTAAAGGAAAACAGACGATGATGGTGATAAGTCACTATTAAGAAAAGCTCGACTTGTCGCAAAGATGTTTCCGACAAGATCACACAGTTGACTATGATGAGACTTTCTCACTCGTAGCGATGCTAAAAGTCTGTTAGAATTATGTTAGTAGTTGCTGCATTATTTATGAAATATGGCACGTAGGATGTCAAAACATTGTTTCCTCGACGGTTTCCTTGAGCAAACATTGTATGAGATACAACCATGAGGTTTTGTCGATCCTAAAGATACTAGCAAGTATGCAAGCTCCAGCGATCCTTCAATGGACTGGTGCAAGCATCTCGGAGTTGGAATATATATACTTTGATGAGATGATTAAAGATTTTGGGTTTGTACAAGGTTTTTGAGAAACTTGTATTTCCAAAGAAGTGAGTGGGAGCACTATAGAATTTCTGATAAGTATATGTGGTTGACATATTGTGGATCAGAAGTAATGTAGAATTTCTGTAAATCATACAAGGTTGTTTGAAAGGAGTTTTTCAAAGGAATACCTAGATTGCGCTACTTGAACGTTGAGCATCAAAGATCTATGGAGATAGATCGAAAGCGCTTAATAGAAGTTTCAACAAGATGCATGCCTTGACAAGTTTTTGAAGGAGTTCAAAATAGATCAGTAAAGAAGGAGTTCTTGGTTGCATTGTGAGGTGTGAATTTGAGTAAGACTAAAAACCCGACCCCGGCAGAATAAAGAGAATAGACGAAGGTCGTCTTCTATGCCTTAGCCGTAGAATCTAAAGTATGCCATGCTGTGTACCGCACCTGATGTGTGCCTTGACTCAAAGTATGTTGAGAGGTACAGAGAGTGATCCATGATTGAATCACTAGCAGCGGTCAAAATTTATCCTTTGTAACAAATGGACTAAGGAATTTTTCTCGATTATGGAGGTGGTAAAAGAGTTCGTCGTAAAAGGTTACGTCGATGCAAGCTTTGACACTAATCCGAATAACTATGAGTAGTGAAACGGATTCGTATAGTAGAGTAGATATTTGGAGCATTTCCGAATAGCACATAGTAGCAGCATCTATAAGATGACATAAATATTTGTAAAGAACGCACGGATCTGAAAGTTTCAGAACCGTTGACTAAAACCTCTCTCACGAGCAAGACGTGATCAGACCCCATAACTATATGGGTGTTGGATTCGTTGGAATCACATGGTGATGTGAACTAGATTATTGACTCTAGTGCAAGTGGGAGACTATTGGAAATATGCCCTAGAGGCAATAATAAATTAGTTATTATTATATTTCTTAGTTCATGATAATCGTTTAGTATCCATGCTATAATTGTATTGATTGGAAACACAATACTTGTGTGGATACATAGACAAAACACTGTCCCTAGTAAGCCTCTAGTTGACTAGCTCGTTGATCAAAGATGGTCAAGGTTTCCTGGCCATAGGCAAGTGTTGTCACTTGATAACGGGATCACATCATTAGGAGAATCATGTGATGGACTGGACCCAAAGTAATATACGTAGCATGTTGATCGTGTCATTTTGTTGCTACTGTTTTATGCGTGTCAAGTATTTGTTCCTATGACCATGAGATCATATAACTCACGGACACCGGAGGAATGCTTTGTGTGTATCATACGTCGCAACGTAACTGGGTGACTATAAAGATGCTCTACAGGTATCTCCGAAGGTGTTCGTTGAGTTAGTATGGATCGAGACTTGGATTTGTCACTCCGTGTGACGGAGAGGTATCTCGGGGCCCACTCGGTAATACAACATCACACACAAGCCTTGCAAGCAATGTGACTTAGTGTAAGTTGCGGGATCTTGTATTACAGAACGAGTAAAGAGACTTACCGGTAAACGAGATTGAAATAGGTATACGGATACTAACGATCGAATCTCGGGCAAGTAACATACCGAAGGACAAAGGGAATGACATACGGGATTATATGAATCCTTGGCACTGAGGTTCAAACGATAAGATCTTCGTAGAATATGTAGGATCCAATATGGGCATCCAGGTCCCGCTATTGGATATTGACCGAGGAGTCTCTCGGGTCATGTCTACATAGTTCTCGAACCCGCAGGGTCTGCACACTTAAGGTTCGACGTTGTTTTATGCGTATTTGAGTTATATGGTTGGTTACCGAATGTTGTTCGGAGTCCCGGATGAGATCACGGACGTCACGAGGGTTTCCAGAATAGTCCGGAAACGAAGATTGATATATAGGATGACCTCATTTGATTACTGGAAGGTTTTCGGAGTTACCGGGAATGTACCGGGAATGACGAATGGGTTCCGGGAGTTCACCGGGGGGGGGGGGCACCCACCCCGGGGAAGCCCATAGTCCTTGAGGGTGGCACCCCAGCCCTTAGTGGGCTGATGGGACAGCCCAAAAGGGCTCTATGCGCCAAGAAGAGAAAATCACGAGAAAAGGAAAAAAAGGGAGGAGGTGGGAAGGAAAGGGGACTCCCTCCCACCAAACCAAGTCCAACTCGGTTTGGGGGGGGGGAGTCCTCCCCCCTTGGACTCGGCCGACCCCCTTGGGGCTCCTTGAGCCCCAAGGCAAGGTCCCCTCCCTCCCACCTATATATACGGAGGTTTTAGGGCTGATTTGAGACGACTTTTCCACGGCAGCCCGACCACATACCTCCACGGTTTTTCCTCTAGATCGCGTTTCTACGGAGCTCGGGCGGAGCCCTGCTGAGACAAGGTCATCACCAACCTCCGGAGCGCCGTTACGCTGCCGGAGAACTCTTCTACCTCTCCGTCTCTCTTGCTGGATCAAGAAGACCGAGATCATCGTCGAGCTGTAAGTGTGCTGAACGCGGAGGTGCCGTCCGTTCGGTACTAGATCGTGGGACTGATCGCGGGATAGTTCGCGGGGAGGATCGAGGGACGTGAGGATGTTCCACTACATCAACCGCCTTCACTAACGCTTCTGCTGTACGATCTACAAGGGTATGTAGATCACTCATCCCCTCTCGTAGATGGACATCACCATGATAGGTCTTCGTGCGCGTAGGAAATTTTTTGTTTCCCATGCGACGTTCCCCAACACTTAGCAGATCCTCATTGAGGCTCATGTGTATGTGAAGACAACTAACAACTACATAAGTAGCAACTCGCTCCGAGTGCGAGCTTACAGTCGCGCTCGGGGACTTAGCTGCGATCCAGAATCGCCTAAGTAAAAAGCTTCCTTCGAGTGTATCCTAGAGATCCACTCGGAGTCTTAGCAGACCCTCATTGAGGCTCATGTGGATGTGAAGACAACTGACAACTACATGAGTAACAACTCGCTCCGAGTGTGCACTAAAAGTCGCACTCGGAGACTTAGCCGCGACGAAGAGTCGCCTAAGTAAAAGCTCGCTCCGAGTGCGCACTCGGAGACTTGGCAGACCCTCATTGAGGCTCATGTGGATGTGAAGACAACTGACAACTACATGCTCCGCATGTTTGCCATTGGCTTCACCAAGAATCGCCAAACAAAAACCAGGAGCCAAAATCGTGTCAATTTTGTTTTTGGCGAAAGAAGAGCAAAATATTCGATTCGAATTCAAAGTTGGATCTATGATAGTCGGCTCGGTGTGGATCAAGCTTATCCACACCGAACCACGAATGTGACGGCCAACAGCAGTGGCTAAAGTTTGATACACATACCACTCGGCATACCGAGGTAAAGTTTTTCAAGCGTCACCAGGACTGGCACCGGGACTGGCAGGCTCCACAAAGGTGTCAAGGTCGATCCTGTCTGCGATGCGAGTGGCTGTCTCGAGGAAGGTCTCCATGAAATCTTCGAATCGAAGCTTCTTGGTGTTGGCGACCTGCAATGCCTTCAACTTTTCTTCGCGAGCTTCCTTGCAGTGCACTCGGACCAGCGATAGCGCCACGTCCGCACCACAACGAGCAACAGACTTCTTCCATGCCTGCACTCTGTTCGGGACATCCTCCAGCCGAGTCATCAACCCTTCTATTTCCCTCCGGGAATCGTCTTCGGGCCACAACTCCTTGTCGATACGGCCGATGACTTCTCTCAGGCGGCCAATGAAAGGTCCCACTCTGCCAAGGCGAATATGCGCTCGGAGAAAGTCCCGATTGGCTTCGTCGCCGAGAGGAACGTTTGGAACAACCGACCGCTCAATGTCAGCTGCTTCAGCCTTAGCGTCCAGAAAAAAATCTGCAAAGAAACAACGAGCAGAAAGTAAGCGCAGAATGAACTACAAAGTCAAGAAGCACTCGTCAAAAAGCTTACCAGCGAGCAGTGCAATCATCTTCCTTGCCCAGTCGCTGACGTACTTCTCCTGCGCCATGCACCGATTGTTCATCAACTTCAGCTGAGCCATCCGTTCGGTTCTTTGACTCTTCAACTTTTCAATTTCAGCTACCAATGCCTTGTTGGTCTCCTGAGACTCCTCCAAAGACTTCTCTCGGTCAGCAAGAGCCCCCTTCACACCAGCCAGGTCATTCACAGCCGCCTCCAAGTCCGCAACAAGCTGAATCTTTTCAGCCTTCAAAGCATTGTATGCGGATCCCATTTCGCAAGTCTTCTGCCAAATAAGCGCAAAGGGCAGATCAGACACATTCAACAAGGAAAACAATCAAAGCTCAAAGTTCTTCAGACCCCTGCCGATGCAAGCAATCGACAGCGGCCTCGGGGACTACACCCAGTGGGTTCACTAAGAGTGACCCCACTGGCATGAAGCTCGAACAGGTCGGCCCTATTGAGCTACATGTCAAACAGACAAACCTATGAGACTACTATTACCCGACCTGAGTAACACTACTCTTGGAGACTACACCAGTGGGTGCACTCGGAGTGCCCCCACTGGTACCATTCGGGCAGATCAGCTCTGATCTGATCAGGTTACAGAAAATGCATATAAAGACAACTGCCGGTGCAAGCACTCGACAGAAGTCTCGGGGACTACACCCACTGGGTTCACTCGGAGTGAACCCACTTCAAAATAATACTACCGTACCCGAGTATATCACTTAAACCCCCAGTGGGTAACAAGAGGAAAGTAAACACTTACTAGCGCACTTACTCGGATATCGTCCCGGAGTTCCAAGCTTCTCTTGTACAAAGACGTGATGGAGTCATACGCTCCCTTGGCGTCACCCACCATCAGTTCCACCTGCACCATGGCCTCCTTGGCGGCCCCCACTTGGTCTTCCGGGAAGTGTCGGGCGTCATATTGAAAGGTCGACGGACCCTGCACGACAGAAGACTCCTTGGGCATCCCAAGCTCCGCTCCAGTCGGTTCCGCCGCGAGGGGCACCATTTCAGTCGGCGGCATCGTCTCGGTCGGCGGCACACTCGTGGTGGGAGCAGCAGCAGATGGAACAACCTCTAGGATAGGCGCCAAAGCTGGCTCTAACCCCCTCCGGTCGTCGCCCTCCAGATGAATCACCTCCGAAGGAAGCCCGACTGAACAACATGGAATTGCAGAAAAAGGGCAAGATTAAAGACAACACTCGCGAAACAATAATACAAAATCTCGGAGTCGCGACAACGTACCTTGCTGAGATGTGGCAGCGTTATCCGTATCCATGGGATCATCGTCTTGGCGCGGCAGAGAGGTGGCGGAGGTAGCAGCTCTGTCGAGTAAAATCCGCTCGATGGATAAGCATGAGTTCAAATAGATACTGAAGGAAGATGGGAGAACAAGACACTTACGATGAGGCAACTGGAACAATGATCCTCATCCGAGGCAAAGCTTTCCGAAGCTTGGGCCCGCTAGGTTTGGCCACCTTGGACGGCTGGTCCGTGGGCTCAGCAGCAGCGTCCCTAGTCCTCTTCACGCTCCGAGCACTCGGAGCCACGAGAGAGGCTGGCGGAGCACTCGGGGCCACTGGAGGAGCCGGTGGAGCCGCGGGTTCGTGACGACGCTTAGTTCGAGGCTCTGATGGTGGAGGTGGCGGGCTCTGCTCCCCAACCTCCCCCTCCTCCTCTTCAGTCTCCTCCTCTGTCTCCCCACTGTCGGAGACGTACTCGGCGCTATCCACGCTGCCCTCCTGGCCGCCCTCCTCTTCCTCAGCTGGATTCCCGTTCGAGACGGGAGAATACCAGTTGGTCCACTCCTGCACAAAATACAGTCAACAACGTCAGACGTCAGGCGGTGGTACACAAAAAACGATAAATCTAAGAAGATTGAAAGCACTCGCCAAGAGGTGCTCACCTCATTCGGAGGAGGATTATCGGCGCGGAAGGGCTTCACCCGCCGGGCTCCTCGGGGGTTGTCGCATGCATGTGATGCCGCGGACCCACGCTGTCACAACCTCCCCGGTCACACATTCTGGATGAGTCCGAGTGGAATCCTCAGGCCCCACGTAGTGCCACATGGCGTGGTGTCGGGCTTGCAGCGGCTGGATGCGCCGACCTAGAAAAGTCTCCAGCAAATCTGTGCCGGTGACCCCCTTGCGGACGACAGCTATCAGCGCGTCGACCAGAGGTTGGATCTGGATCTTTTCCACCTTTGAGAGCGCAAGCTGCCTGGGAGGGGCCGGACAGTCTAGGCTAAAGGGTGGCAACCCAGTCGCGGCATTCGGACAAGCTATGTCCTGGCAGTAGAACCAGGTCGACTGCCAGTTCCTAACTGACTCGGACAACTGGAGAGGGGGGTAGCTACTCTTCGTTTTCTTCTGGAAGCCTAAGCCCCCGCAGAGCTGGAGGAGATGGGTTTTATCGTCCGACTGGCTAAGCTTTTTGATAGTCTGGGACCTAGCGGAGAAGATGTACTTAAAGAGCCCCCAATGGGGGGGACATCCCATAAAGCACTCGCAAAGGGTGACGAATGCGGCAAGATGGGCTATCGCGTTCGGAGGAAAATGATGGAGCTGCGCCCCGAAGTGATTCATAATACCTCTGAAGAAGGGGTGGGGAGGCAAGGAGAAGCCCGTGAACACGTGGCTGAGCAGCAGGACGCGCTCCCCCTCCTGCGGCGCCGGCTCCGTCTCGCCCTCCGCCGGCAGCCTCCACGACTTGTTGGCGATCATGCCGTGCTCCACTAGCTCCAACAAGTCGTCCGCCGTCACCGTGGAGGGGAGGAAATCCCCCTGGATCCAACCCGCCGGCAATGCCCGCTGTCGCCGCTGAGCAGGGGCCGCCCCCTTCTTCTTCTTCTTCTGCGACTCGAGTTTGCTGGTCTGTCCCTTCGTCATGGTGAAGGCAACAGATCCGGCGAGGAGGAGAGGAAGGAGGAGGCTTGGAGCGCGCAGGGAGCTACAGGAGGAGCGGGGTGAATGCGAGTAACAAGGGCAGCGTAACGAGAAACCCCTGCCGGAGAGACTTAAATAAGCTTCCGACTGAGTCACTAACAGGTGGCCCCGAAATCTTATCCCCCGACCGGCTGCGGCGATATTAGTGGAGAAGATAAAGGCGCGGTAATCGAGGCGGCAGAAACTACTCGATGGCGATGTCGACATCCCCGCTGAGCGCGCGGCAACCGAAATTTGAGGATCCCAGAAAATCCGCCGCTGTGAGTTTGACCGGTCACATCGAAAGATTCCGCGGAAGCACTCGGTCCCTGACGGTTCGTTTCACTGCTATATTCACTCGGGTCACTGGTTGAAAGGATAGAATGGATCGAGGCAAACAACGCCAAAGTCACATCCATACCAGTCGGATCCGTACTCCAAGCATCACTTCATCGTTTCAACCCCGATCCATTCGGGGACTAATTATGGGGTTATAGTCCCAGGGTAGGGTCATAGGCCTGCCCTACAGGTCCTACCCAAGGACTACCCTTCGTAGAAGACAAGGCCCTTAGTCAGTTCCGACTGAACTAAGGACTCCCCCATCATCCAGTCGGCGACGAGCATTCGGAGTGTATTTAACGTACCGACTAGATTCCACTCTGTACATCGTAACCTCCCAGGAGGGCAACGGTCATACGTTTTATACACCATTATTAACAGTTAAGGCATACGTTACGTGTAACGTAGGCATTTATTCGCCACTATTCCATCCCTGTCCACCGGGCCATTATGAAGGGCAGCGCACTCTATATAAGCCGCCCTTCCCCACTGGTGCAGGGGTTGGCTTTTACTGTAATCCTATATTCCACTCGACACTATGCTCCCAAGAGCACTGAGACGTAGGGCTTTTACCTCCACCGTAGAGGGGCCTGAACTCATACAACCTCGTCGTAGCTAAGGCTCTGCCCATCCTTTCGTACCCTACACATCTACTGTCAGACTTATACCCACGACAACCATAGAATTGCGTCTCCCTACGACCCTCAGTCCAGTGGTCAAGTAGAGCTAAGCAATAGAGAAATTAAACTAATTCTGCAAAAGACTGTCAACAGGTCTAGAAAGAATTGGTCTAAGAAGCTCGATGATGCACTGTGGGCTTATAGGACTGCCTATGAGAATCCCATGGGCATGTCTCCGTACAAAATGGTGTACGGTAAAGCATGTCATTTACCTCTTGAGCTAGAGCATAAAGCTTATTGGGCAATCAAAGAGCTCAACTTTGATTTCAAACTTGCCGGTGAGAAGAGGTTATTTGACATTAGATCGCTTGATAAATGGAGAACTCATGCATATGAGAATGCCAAGTTGTTCAAAGAGAAGGTTAAGAGGTGGCATGATAAGAGGATACAAAAGCATGAGTTCAATGTAGGTGATTATGTCTTGCTATATAACTCTCGTTTAATATTCTTTGCAGGCAAGCTTCTCTCTAAATGGGAAGGTCCCTATGTTGTTGAGGAAGTATATCGTTCCGGTGCTATCAAGATCAACAACACGGAAGGTAATTGTCCGAGAGTTGTAAATGGACAGAGAATCAAGCATTATATCCGAGGCACTCCCATAAATGTTGAAAGCAATATCATCAATACCATAACTCTGGAAGAATACCTAAGGGACATTTATCAGCCTGTTTCAGACTCCGAAAACGAAGACATATGTGATTCGGTAAGAAAACAGAGTCCAAAACTTTTCCAGTAGGAAATTTTCTCCGTTTTGGAATATTTGAAAAAATACAAAAATTGGAAGTAGTCCGGAAAGTGCGCGAGGAGGCGACAAGCCTGCCCTGCGCGGGCCCACCCCTGGCCGTGCCAGGGGGGCTTGTGGCCACCTCGTGCGCCTCCCGGACTCCGGTTTCGTGCGGAGTATTCCTTCTGGTCTGGAAAGAATCAATATATATTCTTCCGATTGGTCTGACCCCTGTATAACACAGATTTCCTCTATTTTTCATTTCGAGCCTGTTTTCTACCGCAGATTTAGAGCAAGATGTCGTCCCAGGAATCTGTGGGGGAGAACAATCTCCCTCGAGCCTATGGAGAAGTAAATGTTGATCTAAAAAGAATGGAGGCCAAGGAGAGGCTACTTAAAGAAACCAAGGGCAAAACTAAGGAGAGGAATTAGGCGTGGGATGAAGCACAATCTGCGTTCAACAAGGAAGAAGTTGAAGAAGTGGATTTCCTCCAACCCTACCTCCACCTATTGTCTCCATCCTTGATTGAACTCTTGAGGTTTTGTGAAACAACTCATGCTCGCAATACTTATCTCACTCGTGAAGTTGTTTTGCTGGAGAAACATATCACAGATCTCCAAGGCATAAATCAAAGATTGATGGCCCTCTTGGAATCAAAGATTGCAACAAGTCCAGCACCATCACCACCAAAGGAAGAAAACTGAGCATGGGTATGGGCAATCCCCTTGGCTTTTGCCAAGCTTGGGGGAGTTGTCCCGGTATCGTATCACCATCACATCTTTTTTCTTTACCTTTGTTTTAGTTTGTTCCTTTTCAGTTTTCTATTTCTCTAGTAGTTTAAAAGTCTTAGTGTTTTAGTCTTGAGTTTTGCTTTGTGTCACCCCCGATGTATTCGAGCTCGTGAGCCATATAATAAAGAGTGTCTTAGTTGAAGGGCTTTGCCCCTTGCCATGATCAAAAGATTGAGAAAAGAACAAAAGCATGAAAGATCATGTAATGATCTTATGGGAAGTGATGGCTTCACATATAAAAAGAATGATGATTGAAACTTGTTGAGGGTAGACAAACATAGACCTTGGTCATTGTTGCAATTGATAGTAAGTGATAACGAAGGAGAGGTTCACATATAAATACATCATCTTTGACACCATCTATGATTGTGAACACTCACTAAACTATTGCATGCCTAGATGTAGATGTTGGACAAGGAAGAAAACATAATGAATTGTCTTTGCTTGGTTCCGAACAATGTTATATGATTAAAGATCCCTTAGCATGTGACGATTGCTTCCACCTCATATTATCCAAAACTCCCGCACCAAGTAGAGATACTACTTGTGCATCCACAAACCTTCAACCCAGTTTTGCCATGAGAGTCCACCATACCTACCTATGGATTGAATAAGATCCCTCAAGTAAGTTGTCATCGGTGGAAGCAATAAAAAATTGCTCCCTATTATGTATGATCTATTAGTGTGTGGAAAATAAGCTTTGTACGAACCTGTGATGAGGAAGACATAAAAGCGACAGACTGCATAATAAAGTTCTTCATCACAGGAGGCAATATAAAGTGACATTCCTCCGCACTAAGAGGACACGCATCCAAACCTCAAAAGCACATGACAACCTCTGCTTCCCTCTGCGAAGGGCCTATCTTGTATCTTTACTTTTTGTCACTGAAAGAGTCATAGTGATCTTCACCAATTCCTTGTTTCGCTTTTATCTTGGCTAACGTCATATGCTAGGGAAAGATCTATATTCATATGTCAACTTGGAGGTAAGCATTCATGAATTATTATTGTTGACATTACCCTTGAGGTAAGCAGTTGGGAGGCAAAACTATAAGCCCCTATCTTTCTCTGTGTCCAGCTGAAGCTTTGATCTCATGAGTACCACGTGAGTTGTAGCCATTGTAGAGAATGAAAAGATGATTGAGTATATGGATTTGCTTTACAAGCTCTTATTTGAATCTTTCTGATGTTGTGATCAATTGCAATGGCTTCAATGACTACAGGCTATCGGTTGTTACTTCTCGGTAAGGTTCGTGATCCATGCTTTACTTTGTGAAGGAATTATCACTTTAGCATGAGAGATTATATGTTGGTATTGCTGTTCTGATCATGATCATGATGCATGCATGTTCGTATCTTGTTTTGTCGACACCTCTCTCCCTAAACATGTGGACATATTTATTGAGCTTGGCTTTCACTTGAGGACAAGCGAGGTCTAAGCTTGGGGGAGTTGATATGTCCATTTTGCATCATGCTTTCATGTTGATATTTATCGCTTCTTGGGATGCTATTTCACTTCTCCGTACAATACTTATGCCTTTTCTCTCTTATTTTGCAAGGTTTATATGAAGAGGGAGAATGCTGGTAGCTGGAATTCTGGCCTGAAAGTGGAGCAAGTTTGAGATACCTATTCTGCGCAACTCCAAACACCGTAAAAATCAACGAGGATTTTTTTCCGAATTTATAAAAAATACTGGGCCGAAGATGCGCCAGAGGGGCACCAGCAGGTGGACACAAGCCTGCTAGGCGCGGCCACCCCCTGGCCACGCCTAGGGGGCTTGTGAGCAGCCTGCTGGCCCACTGACCCCCCTCTTTTGCTCTATGAAGGGTTCCGTCTGGAAAAAAAATCAAGGAGGAGCTTTTTCGTGGATTCACCGCCGCCACGAGGCAGAACTTGAGCAGAACCAATCTAGAGCTCCGGTAGAACGATCCTGCCGGGGAAACTTCCCTCCCGGAGGGGGAAATCGTCGCCATCGTCATCACCAACACTCCTCTCATCGGAGGGGACTCATCACCATCAACATCTTCATCAACACCATCTCATCTCCAAACCCTAGTTCATCACTTGTAACCAATCTCCGTCTCGTGACTCCGATTGGTACTTGTAAGGTTGCTAGTAGTGTTAATTACTCTTTGTAGTTGATGCTAGTTGGATTACTTGGTGGAAGAGTTTATGTTCAGATCCTTGATGCTACTCATTACCTCTCTGGTCATGAATATGATTATGCTTTGTGAGTAGTTACTTTTGTTCCTGATGACATGATAAGTCATGCTAATAGTTGTCATGTGAATTTGGTATTCGTTCGATATTTTGATGTGTTGTATGTTGTTTTTCCTCTAGTGGTGTTATGTGAACGTCGACTACATAACACTTCACCATTATTTGGCCCTAGAGGAAGGCAGAAGTAGTAAGTAGATGATGGGTTGCTAGAGTGACAGAAGCTTAAACCCTAGTTTATGCGTTGCTTCGTAAGGGGCTGATTTGGATCTACTAGTTTAATGCTATGGTTAGACATTGTCTTAATTCTTCTTTCGTAGTTGCGGATGCTTGCGAGAGGGGTTAATCATAAGTGGGATGCTTGTCCAATTAAGGGCAGTACCCAATCGCCGGTCCACCCACATATCAAACTCTCAAACTAACGAACGCGAATCATATTAACATGATGAAAACTAGCATGAGAGATTCCCGTGTGTCCTCGGGAGCGTTTTTCCTCCTATAGGACTTTGTCCAGGCTTGTCGCTTGCTAAAAAAGGGATTGGGCCACTTTGCTGCACCGTTGCTACTTTTGTTACTTGTTGCCTGCTACGAATCATCTCCCACACAATCACTTGTTACCAATAATTTCAATGCCTGCAGATTTTACCTTGCTGAAAACCACTTGTCAGATCCTTCTGCTCCTCGTTGGGTTCGACACTCGTACTTATCGAAAGGACTATGATTGATCCCCTATACTTGTGGGTCATCATACGCCCTCAATTTGATCGTACGCTAATCATACACGCAAATAAGCACGATCAAGATCAAGAACTCACGGGAAGATATCACAACAAAACTCTAAACACAAATAAAAACATACAAACTTCATATTACAAGCCATGGGCCTCGAGAGCTTGAATACATAAGCTCAAGAAACACACGAGTCAGCGGAAGCAACAATATCTGAGTACAAACATAAAACAAGGAGATGCCTTAGAGAAGGCTAACACAAAAGATACAACGATCGAGCGAGGCGAGGCCTCCTACTTGGGAACCTCTTAAACTACTCGTGGTCGTCAGCGGCCTCCACATAGTAGTAGACATCGTCGGGGTAGTAGACGTCGTCGGCGGGATACGTCATCTCCTGGGCTCCATCATCTGGTAGCAGCAATCGTATCAAGGGGAAAAGGGGGAGCAAAGCAACAGTGAGTACTCATTCAAAGTACTCGCAAGATTGGCATCAGAAGTAGACTAAGTATGCATCAGTATCAAAGTAAAGAGGTTATATGTGGATCGACTGTAGCAATGTGAGAATAGAGAGAGGGGACTAGTCCTATCAAAGACTAGCATCTCCAACGTCTTACACCAATAGACGAGAGTAGAGCAAGTAACACAATTAAATAGTCATATTGTTGCAGCAATACTAATTAAGGTCACGCCCAAAGATTCTTCCTCGACTCACTGCGAGGAAGCAATCCCGGAGCAAACATTCCAGTTAAGTAACAATTGAAGTTGTATAAGATTGGGGCACAACTCCAAGTCGTCCTGTAACCATGGACACAACTATTCGAATATTTAATTTTCTTCCCTGCATGGGTGCACCACAATACTCAACACGCTTGATAAACTTTGGCCGGACACACTTTCCTGGGCCATGCCAGGCCTCGGAACATCAACACGTCGCAACCCTACCTAGGCTCAACAGAGAGGCCAGCCCGTCGGTCTAAATCCTAAGCGTGTAAGGGTCATAGGCCCATAACCCTTTGCGCCCCTGCACGATGCATGGGCGACAGATGTCAGTCCTCGCACCTCTTATACAAGAACGATGCTTATCCGGACCACTCGGGCGCGCGCCGCTCCATTGCTGACGTGTGAAGGGCTTGGACTGATACCACGACGTCGAGTAACCATAACTTCTCCCACGTGAAGGTTAGTGCAAAAATGTCTCCCGACCAACTCATATCAAATACCCAAATCCCATTAGCATTTTAATTAGCACTGCAGCGATGATCGACAATCCACGATATGTGGTCCCGTCGCCCCGTCTCGAGGATGTGTGGCAAGGGCCCAGAATGCCGGCCATGCCTCGTCACATTCACGCAAGAATCCACCCGCAACACACCTCATCATTTTCCCAGTAGCAAGGTGAAGTAACTGTGCGACTGTAACATCAGAGGGATCCGACGTATCACCTTCGATGGATTCTGAACGATGTAATCGTCAATGTGGCCAGGGAGGAATCACCCTCGATGGACCACGCTTGATGGGTTGTATGACAAAGTTGTTATCGGAGGTGGTGAAGGAGGAATCACCCTCCGAGAACCACCGCCGGACAACTACACTACAACGCCAACATCGGAGTACGTAACGAGGTGTCACTCTCGGTACTCGATAGTAGCTCTACAACGTCGTACAACTAAGGGGATGTGAGGGATGTGACGGGTCTTGGCTCGTCGATCAGATGATCGAGACTTGATGAAAAAGCAGAGGCAACTGGTCTAAGGGGGGTCAAAGGGGATCACTATTCCACATATACTAAACAGCTTAAAGTGCGGTAGAGTAAAGTAGCACTTCATCAAAAATAGGCTATGCATCAGAATATGAGCTATCTGCAACAGTAGCAAAATCTAATGCAAGCATGAGGGAGAAAGAATAGGCGATATAGGAATGATGGGGGGGGGAGGGTTTGCTTGCCTTGTTGCTCTACAAACAAAACCGGATCCTCGACCGGGAAGTAGTCGATCACCGGATCATCATCGGTCTCGGGGTCTACCGGAAAGGAAGTAACATGGGGGAAACACAATAAATAACAAAGCAATCAAATACATCACAAATCATGACATGGCTATATGCATCACTAGTTATGAGTTAACGTGGTACTACACATCATGGACGGATCGGACAAATATCTGATGATATTTCCCGGGTCTCTAGCTACTACCGGCAGACAAAGACGATGAAAAAGTTTCATGTTCGCTATGCTAGAGACGCGTGACACACGAACGAATATCATATCCGTTTTTCTGATCAATTCTCATGTACAAATTTTTTTCATCCGATTTATGGATATTTTATATGAATTTGTCAAGTTAAATGATTTTCTGGATTTCTGGTTTTCTTTTAAAATTCGGGTTGTCCAATTTAATTTGATTGGTCAAACAGAGAAAGGGTGGCCTACATGTCATTTAACATATTTTATATGAAGCTTAAAAATAAAGAAGAAACTCACATGACATAGACTACAACTAAACAGATAAATAAAAGGGAATTGTTTCCCACCTGCGCCCCGGCCGAACCGACGCGCCGGTCGCCTCGTGGCGCGCGCGGGCCCTTGCAACATTTTTTCCATCCGCGCGCTTCTCCGGTCAATGGATGCAACATTTTTCGTCTAAATATGTTGCAACATGCGTCATTTTTGCTGCAAGCGTTTTTTTACTATATTTTGTCTCAGAAAAAAAGCTGCATATACATTTGGTTGCAACTCTAGTTCGTCGAAATTTTTGTTATAATCGATGTTTTTTACTTTTTGCTACGACCGTGTTAATTTTTGCTACAACCGGCATCATGTTTTGGTGCAACCGTTCACTAAAAAGTTGCATACACGTCATGTAAATTTTTGTTACAACCGGCGTTTGACTTTTGCTACCACGTACCACCAGCTTCGTTTTTTTGCTACGATCATGTAGATATTTTTTTTGCTACAAATTTTGTTTTTTGTTGCAACCGTTGAAAAAATTGCTGCATGACATCGAAATTTTGCTGCATAGGAAGAAAAATGTTGCATGCGGATCCAACGGTGCGGACGACGCGGGGTGGGTGGATCCTGCGGCCCGCGCGCGGCCGGCCGAAAATCTGGGCCGGCGCGCCAACGTAGATCACCCCCCTAAATAAAACTAACCTAATCAATTGAATCCACATGCCATTAGACTATGGGAATCGTTTATAGCCGGCAGTCTGGCCGAGTCTACGGCTGGACGTGCGTCGTGCGTTCGATCGTGTTCAATCATGCGCCTCGCGTCATCTGGGTCCACCACGAACCGTTTTTTTTCTTTCTTTCGCGAGCATCTTCTTCACCCGTTCTCTTCTTTCTCTCGTTCTTTTCTTCTCTCCTGCACAGGGATGTGCTGCAAGACGACGCGCCATGGTAGAACTGACGACGTGTCATGGGGGACGAGACGAGCCCTAGGGCCTGTGATGGGAAGTTGCAACCAGATTCTCGCGGCTACTGCAACCGGGGGGCGGCCCGTGATGCCGGACCGGGGTCTGGTGATGCTGGAACCAGCAGCCATGAATGCTACAACCAGCAGCCATGGATGCTACAATCAAAAAGAGACGAACACCAATGCTTCAACCGGACATGGAAAAATGCTTCAACCGGCCTAGGAAAAGTTACAACCGGTGGCGGAAAAAGCTTCAACAGGCATGGTGGAAAATCTTCAAACCCCCATGAAAAAGCTTCAGCCATGAAAAAAAGCTTCAACAGGCATATGAAAAGCTTCAACTGGTGGTAAGAAAAGCTTCAACCGGCGATGAGAAAAGCTTCAATCGGTGGTGAGAAAATCTCCAACCGGCATAGAAAAAGCTTCAACTGGCGGTAAGAAAAGTTTCAAGCGGCATAGAAAAATCTGCAACCAGCATCGAGAAAAGCTGCAACCTGCATCGGGAAAAGCTTCAAATGAAGAATGGCTAGCTGACTATGGAAAGCCGTGGCGACGGAGCTGCATGGCGGTGCTGTGATGGACGCATGGCGAGCGGTGGCGACGGAGCTGCATGGCGGTGCTACGATGGACGCATGGCGACCGGAGGCGAGGGCGGCGACCGACGAGGACGAGGACCGGCGACCGATGAGAACAATACGGGGCACCAGCGGGCAACCGCCAAACCGACAAGCTGCTCCGGCGAGCGCCGATGAGATGCTCCGGCGAGCCCGGGGTGTAGGGGCGGGGGTTGATGGCGCTCGCTGCAGTGTCCTCTCGCTCGGATGTGCAGCCCTGCAAGACGATAGAGAAGAAGAACGAAGCGCGAAGGCATATCCGATGGCTATCCGTCGTTTGCAGCTTAGAAATCGTACGACCCTAGGTTAACCGGCCGAATCGTTCGTGCCGGCGCACCGGCGCAGAGCGATGCCCTTAGACTATACCAAATCACTAATTGGCCTCACTAAGCTAAACTAACAACGTCGGGGCCTCATTAGAGAACCAGCCGGCCACACACACTACACACACCACATAGCACGCACGCTACGCACTGACACGCTGCACACACAGCCGCTCACACGCACAGTCGGCCATGGCTATGGCCATGGACAACAGCTGTTGTATGCAGCGACGACAACAGCACGGGCAGTAGCGCAGTAGGGAGCAGCAGGAGCAAGCAAAGCAGCAGCACAAGCAGGGAGCAGCAGTGGAGAGCTGTAGCGGACACGCACGCAGCAACCAGCAGCGGAGCGCATGCACACGGCAACACGCGGGCAAGCGTACGCGGGCGGGCCCGACCAGGCGCACGACCGGAACAGACATGGATGGTGAGCTTCGACTGCGACGTGAACGACGACTAAGTGCACACATTCGAAGGGGAAGGAAGGGGAATTGAACGAGGGCCTCACAAAAGTTCCCGATGACGTGCTCGGGAGGTCGGGGAGGCATCGGTGGTGGAGATCGACGGCGCTGGTGCCGAGGCCGTGGCCGGCGTAGACGGGCCGATCCGTCGAACGGGACCACCGGCTCGAGAAGGAGATCAGGGCCGATGTGAAGGAGCACAGCAGGACTCGCGGGCAACCTTTATTACAATAGTAATTTTCAATTTTGAATGAATTTTGAATTGCAATAGGAATTTGAAATGAGATGTCAAATGTCTCATGCACTTTTTAGCAAAAATGAATTAGCTTAATCTTGACCATTACTGTACCTTGATTATATGGGTTACTCTAGCTTAACTACCGGGGTGTCACACGGAGTGGCACATCTCCGCCTCTCTTTGAAATGTCTTCTCTCTCCAATGTCGGTGAGGTTGACGAACACGCTTGTGGCGAACATGCTCGATGAAGGCGTTCTCTGTTTTGTTCCAGTGAAGTCGAAGTCGCTGGGTCGTGTGTGCGATGGATGATATACGATGACTTTATAGTGGGGCTATGATGTGCTCTAGTCTATCATGTTTAGTTTGTCCGGCATCTTCGTATGTCTTTCGATTTGGTTAGCCTAGTAGAGCTATGTGGGGTTGTCTGTTGTACCTGTTTTCGTCCGGTTTTCCTTCACTAAACCGAGCAGTTCTCGCCGTCGGCGTACTTCTTGTGAATGAAATCTTAGCAGCTTTCCTGCTAACTTCAAAAAAAAAACCTTAGTCAGATCTGTGCATAACAGAAATGAAGACAAGGCAGAAGAAATAATCCATTATGTGCTTCATAGAATTTTTTGCTTGATTCCGAGAAGACGAAATATGTAGGACTCCAGGTCAATGTTTCTTATAATGGTTGAACTTAAGTCTACAATGCTATGTGATCTAAATTAACGATAGGTCGATGGAAGCATAAACTTGATCAAGAAAAAGAAATGATTAAATTACTTGTCTGAACCATATCATCATTTCCACTTACAAATTGATTGATAGATGTTTGTTGAGTCATTGGCACCGAAATAGAGAGCATAGCTGACAAAATAGAACACAAAAACCCGATTGATATCTGGATGTTGAGTTTGTGCAACTCAGACCCCCATCCATGCCCATGCACAAAAATGAACATATGTATATGTACCTTAATCATAAAATAAATAAACGTATATGGAGCCTAACCAAACACAAGGTTAACAGGAATGGTAATTGGACAAAATCACAATATTGAAACATGCCCATGCATAAAAACAAACAAATGTATACATACCTTAATCATAAAATAAATAAATGTATATGGAGCCTAACCAAACACAAGCTTAACATGAATGGTAATTGGACAAAATCACAATATTAAAAATTTAGGCACACATATCACTAAGAAAGTGATTTTGTTGGAAATATGACCTAAAGGCAATAATAAATGGTTATTATCATATTTCCATGTTCATGATAAGTGTTTATTATTCATGTTAAAATTGTATTGACCGGAAACTTAAATACATGTGCGGATACATAAACAACACCGTGTCCCTAGTGAGCCTCTACAAGATTAGTTCGTTGATAAAAAATGGTTAATGTTTCCTAAGCATAGACATGAGTTTTCATTTGATAACGAGATCACATCATTAGGAGAATGATGTGAAGGACAAGATCCAACCGTAAATTAGCATATGATTATGTCATTAAATGTTTAATTGCTATAGCTTTCTTCATGTGCGGTATCTATTTCTTAGACCATGAGATCATGCAACTACATCGGAGGAATACCTTGTGAGTATCAAACATCACTTCGTAAATGGGTGATCATAAAAGTGCTATTCAGGTATCTCCGAAGGTGTCTATTGGGTTGGTACGGATCAAGACTGGGATTTTCTCACTCTGAGTGATGGATAGATATCTATGGGCCCTCTCGGTAATACAACATCACAAGAAGCTTGCAAGCATATGACTAATGAGTTTAGTCACGGGATCTTATATTACGTAACGAGTAAGTGATTTGCAGGTAACGAGATTGAACTAGGTATGTGTTAGAGCATATTTCTCCATTTGTGGTTTTGTTAATTGATGACAACTCCTATGGACTAATGGTTGCCTTAAGTTATATTCGAAGGATTTTACCATAGGCACTTCTTGAAGTCCATATGTTGGTTTCCAGGAGTTTATATGATGACCAAGGTGGTATTCAAGGTATTATCCAAAGAATGGTCATAAATACACAAGGTTGATCAAGACTAAGACAAAGAGTAAATCAAGATGATCAATATACGAAGCATACAAGATGTACCAAGAGGGGTCAAGTGATCCCATGGTATGGTAAGCATTGTCCATAACTCTTTTGTGTACTAACCCATGGTCTTCATGAGAGTTCTATGTGGGGTTAGGTGTGTTTCCATGGGTGTGTGTTAAGATGAGATCTCATTCAAACCATGAAGCATGACATCGAGTAGTGAACGTCATCAAGATTGATGTGTGCAAGTTCAAGTTGAGCATCACGAATATATCATGCTTGAAGCTTGCTGTCCATTGTGGTGGCAATGGACTTGTGAAGATGTGCTGAAGAGTGGCTCACCCATAGTGAGTATGGAGGAGCAATCAACTAGTCTTCATCGAGCCAACGCATTCAAGAAAGGTGGTCCATCTTGAGGAAGTCAAGATCATGGACTAGGTGCAAGGCATAGGTTTGCCCTTGATAGGTTTTTCTATTTTAGGATAGATTGCCGTACTGTCAAGGGGGCTATCAAGTGAGTATCATGATTGTATCGTTCGTTAAGATCTCAAACCATTTTCATACTTGCATCATATTTCTTGGTTCTTGTTTGGTGTTCATGAAAAGCTCGAGTTCATCGAAAACGGAGTTCATGTGCATCTTCTATGATGTTTTCGTTGTTGGAATTTTTGTCGGTTCTTCATTCATAGAAGTTTCACATCTCTATATCATTGGCATTTTTTATAACTCCCACTTCTTAATATTTCAACAAGCTTGAGTTTGCTCAATTCGGAGCTCATTTGCACAAGTTATGGCAGTTCTGGTATTTTCATGTTTTCTTCCAGCAGTTGTACCGCTGCCCCGGGCGGTTGTACAACCCGCACCCTGGATGGTTGAACCGGCCAAACACCGATCCACAACTGGCCACGGTTGTGTTGTGCTGCGATGGTTGGGTGGTGGTGGCCCGTCTATACCGCTATATTAAGTATAACCGGTACAACTAGTGTTCTTAGCGGTTGTACCGCTTGGTACTTAGCCGTGCCCAGCAGCCGTGGCAGGTGGAACCGCTAGCCAACCTTATGTTTTGGTCCGGCTGTTGGTTGGTGGCTGGGTGGTTGTACCACTAAAATTGGCTGTCCAGTTGTATCGCCCTGGCAATTGGTTGAACCGCTACCGTGTAAAAGCAGATGTAACAGTCAAATTCGTGGGGACCTATTTAAGGGGGCCTTCTTCCCCAATGGTCCCCATCCGTTGAGCTCGTGTTTGCCCCGCATTGTTGACCTTCTTAGAGCTTGCTAACTCTCGGTCCCTCCAATGATTCTTGCTAGTTCTTGAGGGAAATGAGAGAGGAGATCTAGATCCACATCTCCACCAATCACTTTCTCCAATATGTGAGAGGAACCCCTTGGATCTTGATCTTGGAATTCTTTGTGAGCTCCTTGTTCTTCCTCTCATATTCCATCATAGCTTTTGTCGTTGTGGAGGGATTCGAGTGTGAGGTAGTTGACTACTTCGTGTGTTCTTGTCATTGCATTAGTTGCATCGGTTTGAGTTCTCCACGGTGATACGTGGAAGTGAAGTTTGAGAAGATTGTTACCCTTGGGTACTTGGTACCCTAGAAATTGTTCTTCGTGGATGCTTTGGCGTCCTAGAAGCTTGGTGGTGCCTCAGAGCTCAATCATTGTGGTGTAAAGCTCCGGGCAAGCGTCGGGGTCTCCAATTAAATTGTGGAGATTGCACCGAGCATTTGAGGTCATCACGGAGCCACAATTCATTATGGTGAAGCTTCGTGGTGTTGTTGGGAGCCTCCAATTAAGTTGTGGAGATTTCCCTAACCTTGTTTGTACGGGTTCGGTGACCTCCCTCAAGGGTCCCTTAGTGTAATCACGACATCTTGCATTGTGCGAGGGTGTGAGGAGATTACGGTGGCCTTAGTGGCATCTTGGGTGTGAACTTCGGGATACATCATCGTCTCCGTGTGCCTCGATTATCTCTTACCTCAGCCCTTTACTTATGCACTTTACTTTGTGATAGCCATATTGTTTCTTGTTATATATCCTACTATCACTTAGTTGTTTATCTTGCTTAGCATAAGTTGTTGGTGCACATAAGTGAGCCTAGTTGTTTTAGGTTCTGTGCTTGGCAAATTAAATGTTAGCTTTATCCCGCATTTGTTCAAGCCTAAACCATAATTATTTTAAAGCGCATATTCACCCCCTCTAGGCGGCATCCACGTCCTTTCAGTATGGACATACCGATGATTGAATCTCGGGCAAGTAACGTTTCGTTGAACTAAGGGAATTCCATATGGGGTTAATTGAATCTTCAACATCGTGGTTCAACCAATAAAGATCTTCGTGGAATATGTAGGAACCAATATCGGCATCCAGGTCCCACTATTGGTTATTGACTAGAGAGGAGTCTCGGTCATGTCTACATGATTCTCGAACCAGTAGGGTCGCATGCTTAATGATCGGTGATGCTAGAGTAGTATTGGGATATTTGCATCGGTGACCGAATGTTGTTCGGAGTCCCGGATGAGATCCCGGAAGTCAAAGGGAGCTTTGGAATACGGAGGGCTTGTTCATCAACACCATGACCTCTCTGATGATGCGTGAATAGTTCACCATAGACCTACGGGTCCATAGCTAGTAACTAGATGGCTTCTTATCTCTCTTGGATCTTCAATACAAAGTTCTCGATGATCTTCATGGAGATCTATCCGATGTAATCTTCTTTTGTGGTGTGTTTGTCGAGATCCGATGAATTGTGGATTTATGATCAGATTATCTATGAATGTTATTTGAGTTTCTTCTGATCTCTCTTATGCATGATTTCATATCCTTGTAATTCTCTTCGAGTTGTGGGTTTTGTTTGGCCAACTAGATCTATGATTCTTGCAATGGGAGAAGTGCTTGGTTTTGGTTTCATACCGTGCGGTGACCTCACCTAGTGATAGAAGGGGTAGCGAGGCACGCATCGTGTTGTTGCCATCAAGGGTAAAAAGATGGGGTTTTCATCATTGGTTTGAGTTTATCCCTCTACATCATGTCATCTTGCTTAAGGTGTTACTCTGTTCGTCATGAACTCAATACACTAGATGCATGCTGGATAGCGGTCGATGTGTGGAGTAATAATATTAGATGCAGAAAATATCGGTCTACTTGTCTCGGGCGTGATGCCTATATGTATGATCATTGCCTTAGATGTCGTCATGACTTTGCACGGTTCTATCAATTGCTCGACAGTAATTTGTTCACCCACCGTGATATTTGCTATTTTGAGAGAAGCCTCTAGTGAACACCATGGCCCCCGGGTCTACTGCGCACCATATTTTCAGCCTTACACTTTTACTTCGTTGCACTTTCCTCCTTCAAATCTCACTTTGTAATCAATCTTGAAGGGATTGACGACCCCTTTATAGCGTTGGGTGCAAGCTCTTTTGTGTTTGCGCAGATACTCTGGACTTGACGATATTCTCCTACTGGATTGATACCTTGGTTCTCAAACTGAGGGAAATACTTACTACTCCTGTGCTACATCACCCTTTCCTCTTCAAGGGAAAAACCGACGCAAGCAAGAGAAGTAGCAAGAAGAATTCCTGGCGTTGCTGGGGAAGGACTTTTGTTGCCGTAGTAGAAGAATTTCTGGCACCGTTGCCGGGGAGGATCAAGTCAAGAATTCATCCAAGTAGGTGTCACAAACTCATCTCTTGCATTTACTTTGTTTGCCAGTTGCCTCTCGTTTTCCTCTCCCCCACTTCACAATTTTCTTTTTTCGTTTGCCTTTTCGTTCGCCCTTTTTCTCGCTTGCTCTTTGTTCGCTTGTGTGCTTGCTTGCTTGCCAAAGTCACCATGAACGAAAACACCAAACTTTGTGACTTCTCGAATACTAATAATAATGATTTTATTAGTACTCCGATTGCTCCCGCCACTAGTGTGGAGTCTTACGAAATCAATGCCGCTTTGCTGAATCTTGTTATGAAAGACAAATTCTCTGGCCTTCCTAGTGAAGATGCCATATCCCATATCAATACCTTCATTGAGCTTTGCGAAATGCAAAAGAAAAGAGATGTGGATAATGATGTGATTAAATTGAAGCTTTTTCCTTTCTCGTTGCGAGATCGCACAAAAACTTGGTTTTCATCTTTGCCCAAAAATAGTATCGATTCTTGGGATAAGTGCAAAGATGCGTATATATCCAAGTATTTTCCGCCGGCTAAGATCATCTCTCTCCGTCATGATATCATGAATTTCAAGCAACTTGATCATGAACATGTTGCACAATCTTGGGAGAGAATGAAATTGATGATTAGAAATTGTCCCGCTCATGGCTTGAGTCTTTGGATGATTATTCAAATCTTCAATGCTGGCTTGAAGTTCGCTTCTAGAAATATCTTGGACTCCGCCTCAGGTGGAACGTTCATGGAAATCACGTTAGGGGAAGCCACAAAGCTCCTAGACAACATCATGACGAACTACTCTCAGTGGCACACTGAAAGGTCACCTACTAGTAAGAAGGTACACGCTATAGAAGAAATTAACTCGTTGAGTGCTAAGATGGATGAGTTAATTAATTTGGTTGCTAGTATAAGTGCTCCTTTAGATCCTAAAGATATGCCCTTGTCTTCTTTGATTGAGAGTAGCAATGCTAGCTTGGACGTTAATTTTGTTGGTAGGAATAATTTTGGCAACAACAATGCTTTCAGAGGAAACTATGTTCCTAGGCCTTTTCCTAGTAACTCCTCTAATAACTTTGGCAACTCCTACAACAATACTCATGGAAAGTACAATAGATTACCCTCTGATCTAGAGAGTAATATCAAAGAGTTCATCAGCTCACAAAAGTTTTTCAATGCGTCCATAGAGGAAAAGCTACTCAAAATTGACGATTTGGCCAAGAGCGTTGATAGAATGTCTCGTGATGTTGATGATTTGAAAGTAAGATGTGCTCCTCCCAAGATCAATATGGATGAAACTTTTAAAGCTATGCGTGTTTCCATGATTGAGAGCAAAGAAAGAACCGCCCAAATTCGTGCTAGACATGAATGGCTTAAAAAGGCGTGTTCTCGTGATAAGAATCACGAAGATCTTAAAGTTCTTGGTGTGACTCCCATTGAATCTTTGTTTTCTTGTGACAAACCTAATGATTAAGGAGATGGATATGAATCCACTTTGGTTGAAAAGAGCCCCAATGATTTGGAGTCCATCTATCTTGATGCTAAAAGCATTGAAAGTGGAGTAGAAGATATTAAAGCTTTGAGTAGTAATGAAATTACTACTATGGATTTCAAGGAATTCAATTATGATAGTTGCTCCTTGATTGAATGCATTTCCTTGATGCAATCCATGTTAAACTCTCCACACGCTTATAGCCAAAACAAGGCCTTTACCGATCATATCATCGAAGCTATGATAAAATCTCTTGAAGAGAAACTTGAATTGGAAGTCTCTATCCCTAGAAAGCTTCATGATGAGTGGGAACCTACCATCAAAATCAAAATCAAAAACTATGAATGCAATGCTTTGTGTGATTTGGGTGCTAGTGTTTCCGCGATTCCAAAGTCTTTATGTGATGTTCTGGGTTTTAATGAGATTGAAGAGTGTTCTCTTAATTTGCATCTTGCAGATTCTACTGTCAAGAAACCCATGGGAAGGATCAATGATGTTCTTATTATTGCAAATAGGAACTATGTACCCGTGGATTTCATTGTGCTTGACATTGATTGCAATCCTACATGCCCCATTATTCTTGGTAGACCTTTCCTAAGGACTATCGGTGCTATCATCGATATGAAGGAAGGGAAAATTAGATTTTAATTTCCTTTAAATAAGGGCATGTAACACTTTCCTAGAAAGAAAATAAGATTGCCTTAAGAATCCATGATGAGGGCCACTTATGGTTTGAGCACCAAAGACGACGATACGTGATTCTATCGCTTTTATGCCTAGCTAAGGGCGTTAAACAATAGCGCTTGTTGGGAGGCAACCCAATGAATTTATCTTTTTCTTTCTGTTTTGTTTTGTCCACACCATCATAATTCTGTTTTTCGTGTTTCTTTTTGTGTTTGAGCCAAGCAAAACCTTTATGACTAGTTTTGGTGATGGTTGTTTGATCCTGCTAGAAAAATACAGAAACTTTTCGCTCATGAGATGATTTTTCATTTTTATTCAGAAAGAGATTTTGAGTTGATTCTTTTTGCTGATGGTTGACATGCCTTTTTCCCAGGCAGTCGTAATTGTTCAGAATTTTTGAGGTACCAGAAGTATACGAAGTATACAGATTGCAACAGACTGGTCTGTTTTTGACAGATTCTGTTTTTGTTGAGTTGGTTGCTTGTTTTGATGAAACTATGGTTAGTATCGGGGGGGGGGGGTACTAGCCATGGAAAAGTGAGAATATAGTAGCCCAACACCAATATAGATAGAATTCAAGTTGCTACAGTACCAAAAGAAGTGGTAGTTTGTTTTCTTGTGCTAATGTTATCACGAGTGTCTGTTTAAGTTTTGTGTTGTGAAGTTTTCAAGTTTTGGGTGATGTTCTCATGGACGATGAGATAAGGAGTGGAAAGAGCTCAATCTTGGGGATGCCCAAGGCATCCCAAGCCATATTCAAGGACACCAAAAAGCCTAAGCTTGGGGATGCCCCGGGAAGGCATCCCCTCTTTCGTCTTCAATCCATCCGTAACATTACTTGGAGCTATATTTTTATTCACCACATGATATGTGTTTTGCTTGGAGCGTCTTGTATCGTAGGAGTCTTTTCTTTTTTGTTGTGTCACAATTATCCTTGCTGCACACCTTTTTGAAAGAGAGAGACATGCACTCATCGCGATTTTGCTAGAATCCTCATAGTGCTTCACTTATATCTTTTGAGCTAGATAATTTTTCTCTTTGTGCTTCACTTATATCTTTTAGAGCACGTCGGTGCGTGACTTGGTAGTTTTCTTATGCTATGAAAGTAGTACCAAAGGTGATAGGTACCCATAGAGGATACAAAAACCTCCATCTTCATGTGCATTGAGTAGAAAGAGAAGTCTTGATTCCTCTCAATTAGTTTTGAGACGTGGATTTGGTAATATTAAGAGCTATGTTAGTAGGGTGTTGCGAATCTAGAAGTACTTGTGTTGAAGTTAGTGATTCTCGTAGCATGCACGTATGGTGAACCGCTATGTTAGGAAGTCGGAGTATAATTGATCTATTGATTGTCATCCTTTGTGTTGAGGTCGGGATCGCGCGATGGTTAACACCTACCAACCCTTCCCCTAGGAGTATGCGTTTAGCACTTTGTTTCGATTACTAATAAAAACTTTCGCAACAAGTATGTGAGTTCTTCATGACTAATGTGAGTCCATGGTATAGATGCACTTTCAACTTCCACCATTGCTAGCCTCTCTAGTGCCGCGCAATTCTCGCCGGTGCACAAACCCACCATATGCCTTCCTCAAAACAGCCACCATACCTACCTACTATGGCATTTTCATAGCCATTCCGAGATATGTTGCCATGCAACTCCCACCATTCCGTCCCATGACTTGTGCCGCCACTCTCATATTGCCATTACATGATCGTAAGAAATCTAGCGAGATGTTTCAATGTCATATGCCAAGCTAGATCGTTGCACATCCCGGTACACTGCCGGAGGCATTTCCTATACAGTCATTTCTAACTTTTGAGTTGTGAGTAAATAAAAGTGTGATGATCATCATTATTAGAGCATTGTCCCGTGTGAGGAAATAAAATAAAAAAAGAGGCCAAAGAGCCCCTAAAAAAGGAGAAAAGAAAAAAGAGAGGCCCAAGAGCCCAAAAAATAAATAAATAAATATATATAAAGAGAGAAAAAGAGAGAAGGGACAATGCTACTATCTTTTTCCACACTTGTGCTTCATAATAGCACCATGTTCTTCATGATTGAGAGCTTCTTGCTTTGTCACTACCATATTGTAGTGGGAATCTTTATCATATAACTTGGCTTGTATATTCCAATGATGGGCTTCCTCAAAATTGCCCTAGGTCTTCGTGAGCAAGCAAGTTGGATGCACACCCACTAGTTCTCCTTTTGAGGTTTCACATACTTATAGCTCTAGTGCATCCTTTGTATGGCAATCCCTACTCATTCACATTGATATCTATTAATGGGCATCTCCATAGCCCTTTGATACGCCGAGTCAATGTGACCATCTCCTCCTTTTTGTCTCACAACCACCACCACACTCTATTCCACCTATAGTGCTATATCCATGGCTCACGCTCATGTATTGCGTGATAGTTATAAAAAGTTTGAGAAAGTAAGAGTGCGAAAACAATTACTTGGCCAATACCGGGGTTGTGCATGATTTACATTAGTTGTGTGAGGATGATGGAGCATAGCGAGACTATATGATTTTGGAGGGATAACTTTCCTTGGCCTTGTTATTTTGAATGTTCATGATTACCTTGCTAGTTTGCTTGAAGTAATATTGTTTTCATGTCAATAGGAAACTATTGTTTCGAATCTTACGGATCTGAACATTCATGTCACATGAAAGAAGTTGCAAAGCACAACTATGCTAGGTAGCATTCCACATCAAAAATTCAGTCTTTATCACTTCCCTACTCGAGGACGAGCAGGAGATAAGCTTGGGGATGCTTGATACGTCTCCAATGTATCTATATTTTTTGATGGTTTCATGCTATTATCTTGTCAAACTTTGGATGTTTTGCATGCCTTTTATATATTTTTTGGGGCTAACTTATTAACTCAGTGCCAAGTGCCAGTTCCTGTTTTTTCCATGTTTTTGACCCCTTTCAGAGGAGGATTTTGAATGGAGTCCAAACGGAATGAAACTGCGAAATATATTTTATCCGGAACAGAAAAAGATCGGGAACCCGGAGAATCAGGGCAGGGGGCCACCAGGGACCCCACAAGCCCTCATGGCACGGCCAGGGGGGCCCGTGCCCTCCTGGCTTGTGGGTTCCCTGAGCCTCCTCTGCCCTAGGTTTTGCGCCTATATATTCCCTAAAATCCCATCTGGGTCACGTTCTGGTGCCCTGCCGGAGGGGGATTCGGATACGGAGGGCTTCTTCATTGACACCATGACCTCTCCAATGATGCGTGAGTAGTTCACCATAGACCTACGGGTCCATAGCTAGTAACTAGATGGCTTCTTCTCTCTCTTGGATCTTCAATACAAAGTTCTCCATGATTTTCAGGGAGATCTATCCGTTGTAATCTTCTTTTGCGGTGTGTTTGTCGAGATCCGATGAATTGTGGATTTATGATCAGATTATCTATGAATCTTATTTGAGTTTCTTCTGATCTCTCTTATGCATGATTTCATATCCTTGTAATTCTCTTCGAGTTGTGGGTTTTGTTTGGCCAACTAGATCTATGATTCTTGCAATGGGAGAAGTGCTTGGTTTTGGGTTCATACCGTGCGGTGACCTCACCCAGTGATAGAAGGGGTAGCGAGGCACGCATCGTGTTGTTGCTATCAAGGGTAAAAAGATGGGGTTTTCATCATTGGTTTGAGTTTATTTCTCTACATCATGTCATCTTTCTTAAGGCGTTACTCTGTTCGTCATGAACTCAATACACTAGATGCATGCTAGATAGCGGTGGATGTGTGGAGTAATAGCAGTATATGCAGAAAGTATCAGTCTACTTGTCTCGGACGTGATGCCTATATGTATGATCATTGCCTTAGATATCGTCATGACCTTGCGTGGTTCTTTCAATTGCTCGACAGTAATTTGTTCACCCACCGTGATATTTGCTATTTTGAGAGAAGCCTCTAGTGAACACTATGGCCCCCGGGTCTACTCCACACCATATTTTCAGCCTTACACTTTTACTTCATTGCACTTTCCGCCTTCAGATCTCACTTTGCAATCAATCTTGAAGGGATTGACAACCCCTTTATAGTGTTGGGTTCAAGCTCTTTTGTGTTTGCGCAGGTACTCTGGACTTGACGAGATTCTCCTACTGGATTGATACCTTGGTTCTCAAACTGAGGGAAATACTTACTGCTCCTGTGCCGCATCACCCTTTCCTCTTCATGGGAAAAACCGACGCAAGCAAGAGAAGTAGCAAGAAGAATTCCTGGCGTTGCCGGGGAAGGACTTTTGTTGCCGTAGCAGGAACCCACTTGTCTCCTGGTTGTGTGCGTAGTCCCAAGGATATCATCTACTATTTTTGCAAAAAATATTTCTGTGCCCACAAGAAACAAACTGCTTTGTAGGAAACATTTAACTTTATGCAACTTGAGGAAGAACATCTACCTCAAGCTTGGGGGATGCTTCTCCAGCTACTACGTGCTTTACCTGATCATCCTCTTAAGAGAAATGAAATACTTGATATCTTTTATAATGGACTAAGCGATGCTTATAGGGACTACCTAGATAGTTGTGCTTGTTGTATTTTTAGGGAAAGAACTGTTGAACTAGCCAAGGACTTGTTGAGTAAATTATTGAAGAATGATGACGATTGGACAACCCCTGAGACACCACTTAAGCCAACTCCAGGGAAAAGAGATATTCCATTCCTTAGTCGTGAATATATGCAAGAAGCAAATAAATCTATGATCGAGATGGGTATTAAATCTAAAGAAGTTAAAAATCTACCACCTATTGAGGAAATACATAGACTTGATATCTCGACGCAGGTAGTAGAGGTAAATTATCTTTATATATTTGATTAGGGTGATATTCCATATATTAATCTCCTAGTTAGTGATTAGATGAATTTGATAATTTCATCCTTAAATAAGAAATTTTCAATATGCAAATCAATGATCGATTGAAACGTGATTCCATTATGATTGAACACTTGAGGAAGTACTTGTTAGAATTTCAAATCATATTAAAGGCTCGTGTAAATATCACTCTATGGTTCAAACCAACATTGAACAAGTTTCTAAATCACAAAATGATATGATTAAAGAGATGATTGATAAAAACAGTAATGATGTTGTTAAAGTAGTTACTAGAGTAGATAAAATGACCGAGGAGCCTTTGTATCCCGAGGGTTATCCTAAATGAATTGAACAAGATTCCCAAAAATTTAATGACAGTGCACCTAATTCACCTCAGAAGAAAAAGAAAAAGAAAAAGAGTAGACCTTTGCATGCTTCTAGTGAACCTACTTTAGAAGAACCTCTTGATAATCCCAATAATATTTCTATTTCTCATGCTGAGACCCAATCTAGTGATGAACATTCAGCTAGCGATACCGATAATGACGATCCCAATAATGATCATATTGATGCTCAACCCAACAATAATAATGAACCTGATAATGATGTAGAAATAGAACCGGGAACTAAGCATGATGAACTACCTCCTAACAATAAAAGATATGATAAAAGAGACTTTGTTGCTAGGAAACATGGTAGAGAAAGAGAACCATGGGTTCAGAAACCGATGCCTTTTCCTAGTAAAGCTACTAAGTCCAAAGATGAGGATGCTTTTAATCACTTTGTTAAATTTATTAGACCTTTTTTTTGCAAGTACCTTTGACCGATGTTATGAAAATACCTTTGTATTCGAAATACATGTAAGAAATCGTTACTAACAAGAGAAAAATATCGGAGGCTGAAATTTCTACCATGCTTGCAAATTATTTGTTGAAGGAAAAATACATGAAAAGTTACGAGATCGAGGATTACGTGCTATACCATGCTCCATCAAGAATAATTATGTTAGAACCGCTTTATGTGATTTTGGATCTCGTGTTAGTGTTATGCCTTTTTCTCTATATAAAAGACTTGATTTGAATAAGATGATTCCTACTAAATTTTCCTTGCAAATGGGTGACAGATCCACTTATATACCTATTATTATTTATGAGGATGTTCCATATGTTGTTGCTAATCTTACCATCTTGATGGACTTTGTTATTCTTGAAATGCCCAAGGATCACAATATGTCGCTTATTCTTGGGAGACCGTTTCTTAACACTGCATGGGCTATTTTTGAGTGTAATAAAAACAAGGTCGTTTTTCATGTGAACAATAAGAAGCACATGGTATATTATCCGATGAAGCAAAGTAAAATGAATAGTATCGAGTCCATTAAAAAATTATGAGAATTACTATTGCAGGTTTTGAATTCCCTCTTCCGGTTACGAAAAGAATTATCAAATTATCACTATTGGAACCATGCATATCCCGGTTGAGGTAACATAGTGCTATACAAAAATTCTTTGGTTTTATATCATTTGGAAATAGCCTCGTTAATAAGGCTTGATAAACCTTATTAATGAAATATTTTGAGAGGCAAATGGTTGATGAATTCCGTAAGCACAACGTTGTGTAACTTTAGTTTAGTTTCTGTTATTTTATATTCAATAAAGAAAAAATGCCATGTTATTCCTGTTTTCTGGGTTTTCTATGCAATAAAACGACCCAGAAATAAACGTGCTCATAATTGCATAAATTTTTCATACGATGTTTTGTTGAACAAAAGATTTTTTTGGCACTAGACACACCTTAGGGGGGGGGGGTGCACCTGCTGCACACAAGGGTGCAGGGCGCACCCCCTGTCCTTATGGACTCCATAGGGCCCCACTCACTTCCCACCCATGCATATTAGCTTCTTCCACCTCGAGAAATATTTTTGTTCAACTCCTAGCCCGAGTTCTTGCTTCTAGATACAAATTATGGATCTCCTTGTTGGGTGCTCCATTTCTGAAACTGTTTGGGGAAGTTGTTCCTTGGTATGTGACTCCTCCGTGTGTCTAATTATTTTTGTTTTTGTGGTTTATATTTCACATATTTTGCTAATTTTGGTGACCAAGAAAATGAGCTTGATGTTTAATTTATTTGTTTCTAAGTAGTTTGAATGCTTGATATATCCTAGTTTTGTTTTTATGGTTTATATTTTGCTGATGTTGGTGACCAAGAAAATGAGCTTGCATGTTGAATTTCTTTGTTTCTAAGTAGTTTAAATGTTTGATATATCCTCTAGCACCTATATGAGTAGTTGATATCAATATTATTAGTTTTATTCACCTTTTATTTGTAATCACAAATTTCAGAGTTGTGCGGCAAAAATGAATTTCTTTAGGAGGAAATCTTGAGCTCGCTCTTCTAGCTAAAGCGATGCACGTTCGGCATATCATGAGCCCCATAAGAGTCGCGTGGGGGGAGCCGAGGTGGAGTCATGCCAATGTACTAGTGACTCCTTCATGATGGGAGTCGGTATTAAGCGAGAGTTTGACCAATATATTGAAAATGCCAAGCTGGCCGACTTCCTCACAGACAGGTGCACACAATACTATCATCTTACTGAGTCTTTCACGCAACAATTTGAGTACCATTCAGTTAATTTTAGAGTCCTCTTTCATCTCTATGAGAACTCATGTAGTTTACCTCTAGCAATCTTTTGTGAAATATGTAAAATTCCGTATTGGGGTCCACTCGCCCAATCATGAAAACTTGATTATGAAGCATTCCTCGTTAGCCTTTGTAATGGTGAGGGTAGAGGTGTAACCCGAGCTAGAATTAGAAGCATTCAATTCCCTATCGTGTGTTACTTTCCATATTTTGTGGGAGGTGCTTGATTGATAAGGATGATATTAGTGCATTGTGTATGCCTGATTTGAGTATTTTGCATGCTGTCATGACTGGTTCTAGGAGGTATAATTTTGGTGCTATAGTCGCATTCAGCTTAGCCAGAAATATACGTGGTAATTTATATGGAAGGATTTAGGCTTCTCGTTTGGTCGAGAGCTTCGGAAGCTTTGCTAGGGCAATGATCACGTACTACCTCATAAATTTCTAGATTTTGATGCCATGTAGCACCATAAGTATATTGAGTATAGGATTGCAAACTACATGTATAAACTTACGTTTAATAAAGATCACAATGTCCCTATTGTTTTGTATGCGCCTTCGCTCTTTGATTTTCATAATAAACAAACACATTATATTTACCTGGAGGAGGCCCATAAGCACAACACCACAGTGGAGGCCTCCCGCCTCGTTGAGGAGGCGACATGGCCCCTAGTTATCACTACGACCACTATCCTGGACCCGACGGATACTGATACATCTTTAATGTATCTATAATTTTTGATTGTTCCATGCTATTATATTATCAATATTGAATGTTATATAAGAATTTATATGATGTTTATATCATTTTTAGCACTAATCTATTAACCTAGTGCCAAGTGCGAGTTGCTTTGTATGTTTTTGGTTTTTCAGGAATACTGCACCAAACGAAGTCCAAATTAAATTCCAAAAACATTACAAATATTTATTTATTTATATTATATAATTTTACTTATATTAATTTTATATTTATATTATCTATATATCACTACTTATCTCTTGCAAGTAATGTTTTGCTCGTGTTGGGTGCAAGTGTTTGCTCTTTTGTGTGTAGGCACTAAAGACGGGTGTTTGCGTGGTCCTCATATTGGTTCGGTAACCTTGGTTCACACTCAGGGAAATACTTATCTCTATTGTGTTGCATCTCCCGTCCTCTTCGGGGGAAATCCCAATGCAGTTTACAAGTAGCAGGAAGAATTTCTGGCGACGTTGTCGGGGAGTATCACCAAATTCTTATCAAGTACCTTCACCCAAATTATCATTCCCTTTTTCTACTCTTTACTTGCTTAGAAATTCTATATTTATTTATGTCACACAAAAATAGAAAGTAAAACACAAAGTTTAAGATAAATGGATCCTCTTCCACTTGTTAATCTTTTCAAAAGACCCGTTGATGTTGAACCAATTGCTAGTGAGTGGAGTGCACTAGATTATCTTTATGAGGTCTTTCTTAAAAATATTGAATCTGGAAATTATAATGAAGTATTAAAATAAATTTATAAAGTGATTCATTATAGTTTCTTGAATGAAAAATCATGATTGCAATGTTGTTAGTATAAATTCTATGAATATGAATTGTGCTAATGATCATGGTTGGGGTGATAATCATGATATTTCTTGTGATCTTGGTAATTCTAAGATTCATGATGAATCTATTATTGATTATTATATTTGAAATACTACTAAAAGTGGGTTCGGAAGAGCGACAACTTTAGGTAATAATGATCCCAATACTTTGGATAATGATCAATCTTATGAAATTATGGATAAACATGGGTCTGGAGAGGTCATGACTTTAGTTGATGTTGATGATCCCACTACCTTGGAAGATTATAAGACTTGTATGCGTATGGATCATAAAGAGAATGCTTTACATGATAGTTACATTCTTGAGTTTGGTTATGATCCTACATGAAATTATTATGAGAGAGACAAATAAGGTTATAGGACTTTGCATGTTACTCAATTACCTCTCTTTATGTTGAAATTATTAATGCTTCACTCTTCTTATTTGAACGTCCTAGATATTACTCGTCTTGATTTGTTTACCTATAAAATTCCTATGCATAGGAAGTATGTTAGACTTAGATGTGTTTTTCACATATTATATGATGCTCTTTTTGTGCTTCAATTCTTGTCTTTTATGTGAGCATCATTATTATCCCAAGCCTATCTTAATGGCTATTAAGAAAGAGTTTGTTGAGAGACAACCCAATACTTTATGTTATTTTGAGTAGACATGATTACTGCTACTGTAATGGCTGTGTTCTTTATTTTTAAATTAGTATTTGTGTTAAGTAAAGCCTTTGGGATGATTTGCGTGATAAGTTGAATTGATACAGTGCAAAAACAGAAACTTTTACATCCAGTGCAGAATATCTATGATTTTATTAGAACGTCCTTTTGATCTGAATGTTTAATACATTATTGTCCTCAAGTTGTCCTATCTTTTTAGAATTTTCGGAGTTACAGAAGTATGGTTTAAGCGCTGATCACTACAGAGTGTTCTATTTAGACATATTCTATTTTTTTTTGCATAATTTGCTTGTTTTGATGATGCTATGGATTGTATCGGTGGGTATAAGCCATGGAGAAGTTAGAATACAATACTTATGCAATAATGAATAATAATCAATTTATAATAGTACCTAAAGTTTGTGATTTGCCTATTGTACTAACAGATCTCACGAGTTTTCTGTTGAGTTTTGTGTGCTAAAGTTTTCAAGTTTCACGTGCGATGACGATAGATCAATGAATAAGGAGTAGCAAGACCCTAAGCCTCTTTGGTATCGTGCATTACCCATTCTCACCTTGAGGATAGGTGCAAACTTCGCCGTTGCATCCAAACACCTCGACATGATATGCTTTGCTGCACATAAGCCACATTATATCTTTCTCAAAACAGCGACCACACCTACCTATCATGGCATTTCCGTAACCATTCTGAGATATATTGCCATGCAACTTCTACCTTTACGTCTCATGACTTGTGTGTTCATTGTCATATAGCTTTGCAAGATCATGTAGCTGACATAGCATTTGTGGCAAAGCCTTCGTTCATCATTGTTTACACGTTACACTAGATCATTGCACATTCTGGTACACTGCGAGACACATTAATACAGAGTCATATTGTTTAGTAGTTTGTCATATCGAGTTGTAAGTATATAGAAGTATGATGTTTATCATTATTAGAGCATTGACCTAGTGAGGGAAGGATGATGGAGACAATGATTACCCGAGAAGTCGGGGTGAGACTTTGGACAAAAAAAGAGAAAGAAAAAAAGAGGAAAAGAAAGAAAGAAGAAAAATAAAAGAAAAATAAGAAATTATAAAAAGAAAAACAAGAAAAAGGAAGAAAGAAAAAAAGAGAAAAACATAAATGAGAGAAAATAGAGAAGGGACACTACTACTACCTCTTTTTCCGCACTTGTGCTTAGAGAAAGCACCATGTTTTTCATATAGAGAGTCTCATGTTTTGTCATTTTCATATGCTAGTGCGAATTTTTCATTATAGAACTTGGCTTGTATATTCTGATGATGGGCTTCCTCAAATGCCCGCACATATGCTCCCTTGGTGGTTTTGATAATTCATGAGAACATACATTGTCTCCTGGACTAATAGTTTTATCTAGTTTATTTCAGATGAAGTCCACACAAAGAACTGGCTGGATTGTGAGGAGAAGCCCCAAGGAAGGAAAAGAATATAATTGGCCAAGCTTCAAGCTTCAAGAATCCACATTTTTCATTTTGTGAGAAATCAAAATTGAGTTTATAGGAAATCCAATACTATTAAAAGGGGATGAGGTATCTATGATGATGTGGTTTCTCAAGTGCTTAGAGATTAGCCACCAAAAACCCTCATGAAATTCTCCCAGAAATATTTTTTCCAAAGCCCAAACACTCAAATTCGGTGCCATCAATATTTTCCATTCAGCCTTACCGAGTTATACCCTAGATAGATCCAAAGGCAAACCCTAACATCTCGGTACCACCAAGTTTGATTTCGGTCTGACTGAAAAGTAATGACCAACTCCCTGGTTAGCCATTTGATAAAATCAGATTCTCCGAGTTTTGCAAATCGGTGCCACCGAGTTTGATTAACTGCCTAGGCCATACAACATCGGCCTAACCGATATTTATATATCAGTCCCACCAAAACGCCAAAAGTTGCCACATTTTGCAATAGTAGGCGCAATTGAGTTTTTACTTCGGTTCCACCGAGTTGGGTAATAATGTTGTAACGGTTGGATTTTCGGAGATGCCTATATATACCCATCCACAAGCCTTTCATTCGAAGGAGCAAGCACTCACGACGAACCAACACTTGCCCCATCCATTTTCTGAGAGAGAGCCACCTACTCATATGTTGAGAACAAGATATTCCATTTCTACCATATGAAGCTTGATTTCTAGCGTCCCCAAGTTGCTTTCCACCCAATCAATCTCTTCTACCCAAGCCAAATGTGTGAGAGAGTGATTGAGTGTTGAGGAGACTATATTTTGATGCACAAGTGCAAGGAGTTCATCATACTACCACATATATTACCTTCCGGAGAGTGGTGTCTCCTAGATTGGTTATGTGTCGCTTGGGAGCCTCCGACTTTGTGTGGAGTTGAACCAAGAAGTTTGTAAGGGAAAGGAGATCGCTTACTTTGTGAAGATCTACCCCGAGTGAGGCTAGTCCTTCATGGATGTAAGCCATGATGGAATAGACAAGGTTGATTCTCCGTGGACCCTTCGTGAGTGGAGCCCTCCGTGGACTCTCGCGACCGTTACCCTATGTGGGTTGAAGTCTGCATCAACATGGACGTATGATAGCACCACCTAACGGAACCACACCAAAACCCCTCGTGTCATCTTTGCGTTTGATTTTCCTACCTATACTCTTTACTTACATGTGCATGTCTTTACTTTCTGCAGCTATTCTCTTAGACTTGCATGTGTAGGGTGTGCTTGACTTGTATAACTGCTAAATCTGCCAACTATTAAAACTGGGAAAAGGTTAGGTTTCAATTTGTCAAGTAGTCTATTCACCCCCTCTAGACATCATTTCTAGTGATCCCATAATTGGTATCAGAGCTTTGGTCTCCACAGCTTTGATTTAATAAACATTGGAGGAAGATAGATGTGTCTAGTATAGGGAGTCTTACTTGTAGAGTGTCTATTCTCAATGGGGAGTATTATAGTCAACGGAAAGACGAAATGCTTGATATATTTGATAAATTCCATTTGAGAAAGTATGTTGAATGTCCCTATGTGCCTCCCATTGATCCCTTACATCCTTCTCATGAGGAAGAAATTGATATGTTTGGCAATCTTAGAACTGTCAATCTTATCACTAGAGGATTGCCAAGAATTGTGCTTGATCAAATGAAGATTTTTTTGACAAGCTACTATAGGGAAACACCCCACAACTTTTGTTTTATTCCATTAACAGATTATATGTACATGAGAGGAGGTTGGGATGTACAAGTGAGGAGGGGGGGGGGGTGATAAGAGTACAAACCTCAAGGAGGTAAGAAAGATATCCACTTAAGTAAGTCATCCCTAAAACTAGCCTTGATCCTGTGAGCTAAAAGGGATAAATCATGTAGGAAACCAGATTTCCATTTACTAAAGCGTGGTCTCTCATGATTGAATATCTTGGCATTTCGAACTGTCCAAATATTCCAAAAAGCCGTAAACACAACTTCAGTGAAGAAAGGATGATGAAACTCCCTTCTGGCCGCCAGTGAAGTGGTCCAGATAGAGTTACCCTGCCATGAAATCTGGAGATAATTCCAAACCCTGTTGCTGAAAAGACAGGTAAAGAAGAGGTGATCTCTATCCTCTTTGATTCTAGCATGACAAAGAATACAGAGATTTGACTCAGACACTTTCCACTGCCTTCTTTCCAGCATGTCCTCTGTGTTCAGCCTGTCCATGATGAGCATCCAGGCAAACATCTTGATTTTCATTGTGCAACAACTTTTCCATATCCATCCAAGGAGTGGGTTGGGAATAATGGGCAGGTGCACATGAATATAATATTTTTTGGCAGTATAAGATTTACCATCACTATTCCACAGCCAGCTATCTTTGCAGGTTGGATCATTATCAAGATTTTGAAGTAAAGAGGTGACTGAACCCAACTCCTGATGAGCCCTGTCAGATAAAGGTAGATGGAACAAATTGATCAAAGTACCAACTTGATGAGCCTGGAATACTTCCTTAGCAGTGCAGAAAGTGTCAATGACAAATGAGAACAATCTTTGGTACTGAATAGCTAGGGGTAAAGTAGAGTCACCTACTACCCAAGAGTTAGACCAAAAGAGAAAAGTGTCTCCCCTGTTAGGTTGTATATATGTGACATCTCTGTAGTTATCCAGTTTTTTGCAGATATCCCTCCACCAAAAAGAGCCAGAGAGTGTGGTACCCTGAGGAACTGTGTTATGAATAAATTTGAGTGTAGTTATACTTTGTGGAAGCATTTAGAGAAAAGATATCCTAATTATTATTTGAAAAATCTTGATGTCATTCTCCATAAATCTATTGTCGTTCACAAAATGAAGACCAATGATCCAAATTTTGATAATTACTTGTTTGAGCTTCGTGACCTCATGCATGCTAAGGGAGATGTCATTACCATCAATAACATCATTGTTGAAGCCATTTGCATTCATAAACTTGAACATTGTTATGGTCGAAATTCTAATGAATCTCTTGATTTTTGTGACAAGGATATTCCACTTGACAATGACAATGTGGAACATGGCTACTACGACGAAGATGAGAGGTTTGAGATTGAATATGAGAATACCATGAAGAGTCTAAGTGTTATGGCAAATTTCAAGGACTAGATGGCTGCAGGAAAAGAGTGGATTCTCGATAGTGGATGCACCGATCACATGACCGAAGATAGAGACGTGTTCCAAGAGATCACACCAAACCATGGACCATAGAGGTATGTGACTTTTGGAGACAACTCCAAAGGTAAGGTACTAGGTCTTGGTAAGGTGGCCATATCTCATGATAGCCCCATTCAAAATGTCATGCTTGTTGAATCCCTTGGCTACAATCTTCTTTTCGTATGTAGACTAGTGGACTTTGGTTTCAATGTGCTATTTACTAAAGTAGATTGCCAGGTGTTGTCAAGATAATCATAACATGGTCTTTACCGGTTCTCGTAGAGGTGATCTATACATTTTTGATTTCACTAGAAGAGCCAAACCTCGTACTCGTCGTATTGCAAAATCATCTAAAGGTTGGCTATGGCATAGAAGGCTAGGACATGTAGGTATGCACAATCTATACAAGCTCATCAAAGGTGATTATATACTTGGTGTTAAAGATGTTATATTTGAAAAAGATAGACTTTGTAGTGCTTGTCAAGCAAGAAAACAAGTAGGTGGAAGTCATCCCATGAAGAGCATCTTGACTACTAGGAGGCCACTTGAGCTGCTTCACATGGATCTCTTTGGTCCCAATGCTTACAAGAGCCTTGGTGGAAATTCTCTTGGTCTAGTTATAGTTGATGATTTTTTTCATATTTACTTGGGTATTCTTTCTTGATGACAAGTCTAAGATACAAAATATCTTCAAGAACTTCGCTCAGAAAGCCTAAAATCAATTTGAAGTGAAGATCAAGAAAGTTTGGAGCGACAATGGGTCAGAGTTCAAGAACAATAATGTGGATACTTTTCTTGACGAAGAAGGTATCTCACATGAGTTCTTGGCTACGTACACACCTCAACAAAATGGAGTTGTTGAGAGGAACAATCGGACTCTCATAGAGATGGATAGAACGTCGCTCGACGAATACAAGGTGCCAAGAAACTTCTGGGCAGAAGCCTTGGAAACAGCTTGTCGTGCAACAAGCCGACTCTTGCTATACAAGATTCTCGGTAAAACGACATTTGAGCTACTCACCGGTAACAAACCCCAAGTTGGATACTTTGAGATATTTGGCTCAAAGTGCCACATTGTTGATAAGCATCGCCGTTCTAAATATGCTCTAAATATCATGAAGGTCTACTTGGTTATGGATCAAACTCTCACACTTATCATGTATACAAGAACTTCACTCAAAAAGGTGAAGAGACGGTAGAAGTGAAGTTTTATGAATCTAATGGTTCGCAAGTCGAACAATTGCCAAATGATGTAGGAGATAAGGAACCTTCGGAAGCCATTCAAGACTTGTCCACCGGCAATATTCGTCCCAAGGAGGTGAAGGAAAGTACTTCATCAATACAAGTGGAAGCTCCTACTTCGCGGCAAGGCGAACAACAAAATGACATGGAGACATCCACAAGCGGTACACAATAAGATGAAGAGGAGGAAAATGTACATCATGATGATCCACCTCAACATCCCTCACCAGCACCTCAAGGAGATGACACCTTCAACGCCAATGAAGAAGAAGATGATGATTAGGAAGCTCCACCATCTAACAAGCAAAAGCTACCACGAGTTCGAGCACGAGTGAACAAGAATCATCCCCTAGAAATATCTTTGGCGACATACAAACCAGGAGAATCACTCGTTTTAAAACTTTCTTAGCTTACTTTTGTGAGCATTACTCACTTATCTCTAGTATTGAGCCTATGAAGGTAGAAGAAGCACTCGAAGACTCGGATTGGGTAAATTCCATGCACAAAGAGCTACACAACTACGAGAGGAATGAAGTGTGGACACTAGTGAAGAAGCCCAAAGACAAGCACAACATCATTGGTACAAAATGGGTGTTTGAGAACAATCAAGATGAATATGGGAAAGTGGTACACAACAAGGCACGTCTCGTAGCTCAAGGTTACAATCAATTCGAAGGTATGGATTACGGTGATACATACGCCCCCGTTGCTAGACTTGAGGCCATACGTATACTTATTTCTTATGCCAATAACCATGATATTACCCTTTACCAAATGGATATAAAAAGTTCTTTTCTAAATGGTGAAATTGAAGAGGAAGTTTATGTCAAACAACCTCCCGGCTTTGTGAACCCTAAGAAAACTAATCATTTTTACAAACTTCGTAAAGCTCTATATGGTCTTTAACAAGCCCCTCGAGCTTGGTACAAATGTCTAACAAAGTTTTTTTATTGAAAAGGGTTTGAGATGGTAAAATTGACGCAACATTGTTCACTAGAAGTGTTAATGGTGAATTATTCATGTGCCAAATCTATGTGAATGATATTATCTTTGGATCTACTAACCCACATTTTAGTGAGAAATTTGGAAGGTTAATTTTCAAGAAATATGAGATGTCAATGATGTGTGAGATGAAATTATTTCTTGATTTGCAAATCAAGCAAATGAGATAAGGTACATTTATCTCTCAAACCAAGCATACCAAGGACTTGATCAAGAAGTTCAACATGCAAGAATGCAAAGGAATGAAAACTCCCATGCCTACTAGTGGACATGTTGACCTCACCAAGGAGGACAAACTAGTTGGTCAAAAGGTATATCAATCAATGATTGGTTCATTGCTATATCTATGTGTCTCCTGCCCCGATGTCATGCTAAGTGTGTGCACGTTTGCCCGATATCAAGCGACACCAAAGGGGGTTCATTTAAAGGCCGTGAAAAGAATTGTGAGATACTTGATACATACACCAAACTTTGGCATTTGGTATCGCAAGGGATCTTTTTTAATCTTGTTGGCTATTCCGGCTCGGACTATGCCGGAGACAAGGTTGATAGAAATCCACCTCGGTTACATATCAATTTCCTCAGAGATCTCTTGTATCTTACTTGTCTAAGAAATAAAATTCAGTATCTATATCTACCACCGAAGTGGAATACATTGTCGTCGGATCATGCTGTGCACAATTGCTATGGATGACACAAACTCTTAAGGATAATGGCATATATGTGAAAGACGTTCCGTTGTTGTGCGACAATGAAAGTGCTATTAAGATTTCTCATAATCCCGTGCAACATTCTCAAACTAAACATATTCAAGTTCGACATTATTTCATTCCTGATCATGTTGGGAAAGGTGATATTGATAAGCATGTTTGTATTGACAAACAATTGACCGATATGTTTACTAAGCCACTTGATGAGAAAGTGTTATGTTACTTGAGGAGTGAGTTGAACATCATTGATGCTTCAAACATCAGCTAGACTCACTCGGGTGAATGCAAGTGCATGAGCTTACTTGACTATTCCATGATGCCATTGATATGAAAATATCTTACACATTGGAAAACTATGCTCCCTTGTATTGCATCTAACCTTTTGTAGGTACTTGGAGGAACTACACTTCACAAGATGTCCATCAACTCACATCAAAATCAATCTTGTCATGGCCAAGTATCAACAATCCTTCTTTTTGGATGGAGGAAAAAGACAACACAAATCATATCCTTGACAACTATTTATTGAACAAATTCACTCTTTTCATTTGGATATATCATTGTCTTCCTATTTAGGTGACAAGTGTACGAAAACAACAAAGGATTTGTCCCAATCCAAGACGATCTTCCTCAACATTGAGCATCCACAACAAGTACACCTACATGGTACGTCATCCACATCTTTCAAAGGTATGTACTCATACCCTTGATAAAGCTTTACTCCAAGTCATGATATAAAACAACTCAAGTGATATGAAGACATTAAAATTCTTAATGACAAATGGTAACCCCATTTTGTGCTTAACAATGAGTATGACCTATAATCAAGCATTCTTGCTTGGCTCCTTAAGTAAATATACTCTAATATAGGTGACCTAGTCACCGACCATCATCTAGATGAAGTTTCTTGATTGTTTCATATTTTACTTGCATGGTTTCTTGGAACCATTCGATCTCCATCTAGTTGTGAAAAATCCTTGCAAATCTGTGTGAAAAATCCTTGAAAATATATTGTACATTTTCTGAGAACATTGGCCAAAACTTTTGAAAAGTTTTCGTTATCAAAATGGCCAAGAAGGATTTTCTGTCAAGTTTCCGTTTGCAACCCGGTCCATCCAAAATGGGAAAACCGGTCTCACCAACGCAGGAGATATACTGCCAAGAGCTTCTTCGGCACCACCAGTATGAACCTCTTCGGTTGTACCAATTTCTCTGAGAGCCCTAAGATCAGTTTTGGTTCTACTAACTCACTTTGCCTCGGAGCTAGGACTTTTGCCACTACTTGAGTTCTTTGCCAAAATCCTTAGATTTTTTCGAGAAAGTTTTCAAAACATGAAAGGGGGAGAAATATCAAGGATCCCTTACTCTAAATGATCCCTTACCCTCTGACCCTTTTTGGAAGTTAATGCCGAAGGGGGATAAATATCAAAGCTTATGCTTACCCAAATGGGGAGAAATATTAAGGTCACCTAAATAGGGAGTAACACTACATTAAGGGGGAGAGAGAAAGCAAACAATTTTTTTCTATATTTCGAGTTTATTTGCTCTGTTTTATTTGCCTTCTTGTATTGGACTTGTCTCACCCTACGTACTCCCAATATCTATGCACTATGATTTAGGGGTAGAGGAGAAACTAATGTTCATACTTAGGGGAGAAAGTTCTAAATGTTCTTTGAGACATATCTATCCTAACAAATAGGGGGAGAAATATGTGGGGACCCCAACTTACGAGTCGAGATCGCCGTGCTCAGTGATCCCAGAGATCAATGCTCACTGGACACAGATACTGAATAAAAGAGTCTTACATCCAAGTACCGATTATTACAACACATGACCGAACGGTCAAGTTCACAAACAGGGCCTAAGGCCAAATCATGCTGATACATCTATTAGCGGAAATCATAGGGGCTAAGCGGGTGCCCATGCCATCAAGCCTACACCGACAAACATTCTGACTCGGAAGCGTCCTAGTTCGCAGGGGCGTCTCCAAAGACGTACTCATCTCCAATCTCCGATCCTTCCATGTCTGGTCAATAATATAACCAGTGGCAAGCCAATGAGTACTTTTGAATGTACTCGCAAACAACCCATGATATGAACAATGAAAGTGAAGGATAACAATATCATGTATCTTTGGTGTAACTCATCTTGGTGGAATGATCATGAATATGCATCAAGTTAAAGAATCACTTTTGAAGAACATGTCACAAATATCAATATATCCATCGAGGGTTGAACCATCCGGGTTCACCCTATATGCCAAGTCACCAAACTTGGTCATATCATTACTGTCATAATAACACACTTTTGATAACCAGTCACACACGCTTGGTTTATGCGGAAACAACTGGACGTAGTTTAAGTAGGATTACCCAACAGTCCTTGAGCATGGACACGACTATTCAAATAGTTTTACACTCTACAGAGGTAGTACGCTGGACCCACGAGATCCGGGAAACTTCCGTATCATCCACGACTCGCGGTATATAACATACCCAAGGTAAGTACCCGATCAATGCCTTTTCCCTGACGATACTAGACAAAGTGGTCCACTCGATTGGTACCCAGCCCACATGTTGTACGTCTTACGAGCACCAACTCTGGACAGTATCAACCATGCGGGGACCAACGGTGTGCCTGGAACTGAGAAAAATGGCATAGTCGTCCTACCTGGCACGACCCCATCACGAGAGTGACCACACATCACTCCCGCCACTAGTAATGTGGATCTTTGCTAGCACCGACCAGAGTAATCATCATAGCCACGTCCCATAAGGGGTATCATGGTCGTACTGGTAAGGTTGGGACGGTCGACACATCATAAATCTAATCCCATTTCCGAAACCATACTCACTTAAAATACCCGGCACACCACTTCACCAAAAGTGGCCACCTTGCTCATCATCACCCTCGGGCATTAGTGGCACCCGACGGGGTTTTCATAAACTCTTGACTTATACCAACAACATGCTCATGCTATTATTCTAGTATTACCTGTCAACATGATGATAGCATGATCCTCAAGAAGGGGGTAGGGTCAAGCTTAATGCATGTGCTCCGGAGGAGCCATCGGTAACATCATATCAAATGATTTACCGGCACTTATGATCATATGCAATGGAAATACTTGCTATTTTTAACATGCAATATAACATATGCTCAGTCATGGTCAAAGGGCTGCTTGCTTTGGTCTACTAGGTATCCGGGGTCTTCGAGGTCTTCCGCTCCGATTCCCTCGTCACACGGATTTTCTATCGTCGTAAAAAGAATAAATAAGAAATAGCTCACTCAGAAACAGATCACAAAGTTATTTTAAAAATGTTCTATATTACTGATAAATCTAAATTTTTATTTTGAAAAATATTTGCCTCTGATTCCAATGAAGGAACATTTTTAAAATCAACCAAACAGAAGCACAACTATTCCAATTTAGTCATTTTTATTATTGTACAACAGAATAGCTTTTGAAAAATTCACCCATTGGTCTCATTAAGTACTACACATTTTTAGAAGAATAACAGTGAAAAAATTATATTTTTAACCTCGTTAAATATTTTTATAAAAATCTTAGAAAACAGATTTTAAAAATAAAAGAAAAAGGGCTAAGTTCCCTAGCCTCGTTTGGCCTGGAACTGGGCCGGCCCAAGGCCAGCCGATAGCCTGCCCAGGCGCGCACGCCATCAGGTTTGAACCTGACGTGCGGGGTCTTGCGGTCAGCGGCTGCGGGCAGCGCGGGGGAGGAGGTTGAGCCATCGACAGGTGGGGCACACCTGTCGGGGTCGTCTCCTACCTCTGGCCAGAGAGGGGGAGGAGCACGCCGGCGAGGCTGCCAACGTTCTCAAGCCCCAACGAGGACATAAATGGGTTCGGCTAGTCGCTGCCTACCTGCTGGTGGTCGGAACAACGACGGAGAGGCACGGGTTTGCCGGCGACGAGGAGGCCGCGTCGGAGGAGTTTCGAGAGGTGGTCGAACTGGTAGCTAGGGGTACGAAAATGCTCGGGCGAGTTGAGGGAAAGCTTCCTGGGGTTGAGGGGATAAGTTTGGGGGGTCGAGGGATGCAAGAGCCATCGTGTAGCCGGAGATCGACCGGAGCACCAAGGCGGAGGGGCCTCGGTCGATCTCGAGCACCGAGGCTTTGCTGGCTTGCTGGGGAGGCTAGGGAGGTGCTAGTGGTCGTGGTGAAGCTGTCTGAGGTGTGCAGGAGCGAGGGGGAGGGCTATTTATAGGCCCGTGATATGTCTTCGTCGTATCTACTTTTCCAAACTCTTTTGCCCTTGTTTTGGACTCTAATTTGCATGATTTGAATGGAACTAACCGGACTAACGCTGTTTTGAGCAGAATTTCTTTGGTGTTGTTTTTGCGCAGAAATAAAAGTTCTCGGAATGACCTGAAAATTTACGGAGAATTTTTGTGGAATATATGAAAAATACTGGCGCAAGAATCAAAGGAGGAAGTGGAGCGTGGAGCCCACAAGCCCACCAGGCGCGCGTCCCCTGGCCGCGCCTGGCAGGCTTGTGGGGCCCACGTTGCTCCACAGCCTCCAATCTTAGGTCTATTTAGTCTCTTTCGTCCGGAAAAAAATCAAGGAGAAGAGTTCATCGCGTTTTACGATACGGAGGCGCCGCCACCTCCGGTTCTTCCTCTGGAGGGCAGATCTGGAGTCCGTTCTGGGCTCCGGAGAGGGGAGATCGTCGCCATCGTCATCACCAACCTTCCTTCATCACCGATTCCATGATGCTCTTCACCGTTCGTGAGTAATCTCATCAAAGGCTTGCTGGACGGTGATGGGTTCGATGAGATCTATCATCTAATCGAGTTAGTTTTGATGGGGATTGATCCCTAGTATCCACTATGTTCTGAGATTGATGTTGCTACTACTTTTCCATGCTTAATGCTTGTCACTAGGGCCCGGGTGCCATGATTTCAGATCTGAACCTATTCTGTTGTAGCCAATATATCTGTGTTCTTGATCCTATCTTGCAAGTTGTAGTCAGCTACTATGTGTTATAACCCGGCAACCCCAGAGTGACAATAACCGGAACCACTCCCGGAGATGACCATAGTATGAGGAGTTCATGTATTCACCAAGTGTTAATGCGTTGGTCCGGTTCTTTATTAGAAGGAGAACCTTAATATCGCGTAGTTTCCAGTAGGACCCCGTTGCCACGGGAGGGATGGACAATAGATGTCATGCAAGTTCTTTTCCCTAAGCACGTATGACTACATACGGAATACATGCCTACATTACATTGACGAACTGGAGCTAGTTACATATCTCTCCGTGTTATAACTGTTACATGATGAATAGCATCCGACATAATCATCCATCACCGATCCAATGCCTACGAGTCTTTTACTACTGGTCCTTGCTACGTTACTCTGCCACTACTGCTGTCACTACTGCTACTGTTACTCTGTTGCTACTGTTGTTAATTTGTTGCTACTGCTGTCACTTTGCTGCTACTGGTTACTGTTGCTACTGCTGCTATCATACTACCTTGCTACTGATACTTTGCTGCAGACACTAAATCTTTCAGGTGTGGTTCAATTGACAACTCAACTGCTAATACTTGAGAATATTCTTTGGCTTCCCTTTGTGTCGAATCAATAAATTTGGGTTGATTGCTCTACCCTCGAAAACTGTTGAGATCCCCTATACTTGTTGGTTATCAAGACCATTTTTAGGCGCCGTTGCCGGGGAGGCATAGCTATATTCTCTGAGTCACTTGGGATTTACGTCTGCCGGTCACTATGAGGAATCCGAAAGATACAAGAACTAAAGTCTTGCCCTCAACTACGAGGACAGGTAAGGAACTGCCATCTAGCTTTGCCCTTGATGCACCTTCAGTTATGAGTAAGTTTGCGACACCCCCTCCTGCTAGAAATCTTGATATGTCGTGTGTGCTTGATGATGCTACTTCTTCTTCCCATGATGCTTATGATGATGCTATGCTTGATACTGCTTTTCCACTAGGTGCCCTTGATGCACAAATTGCTAGAGTTGCTGCTAGATGTGATGATACTTTTGAAACTGCTGATACTATTGAAGTAGAACCTGCTATTTTGCCTGTTAGAACTAGCTCTCCTAGATAAGAATTGCCTGATATGCCTGAGGGTTATGTTATGGAGGGAGAGATAGCTAAGGACTTTCTTTCTTGTAAGGATAGCTATGATGTTGAGAAATTACTTCTCAAGTGGAAAGAAAAATCTTTGAACGCTAGGATGAAATACGACCCAAAGTTTGCTACTTCGCCTATCTTTGTGACCGATAAGGATTATGAATTCTCTATCGACCCTGAGTTAATCACTTTGGTCGAATCTGATCCTTTTCACGGTTATGAGTCTGAAACAGTTGTAGCCCATCTTACCAAACTACACGATATAGCAACCCTATTCACCAGTGAGGAAAAGATCCGCCACTACTTTATCCTTAAGCTGTTTCCTTTGTCGCTAAAGGATGATGCTAAGACTTGGTTCACTTCTCTTGCTCCTGGTTGTGTGCGTAGCCCCCAGGATATGATCTACTACTTCTCTGAGAAATATTTCCCTGCCCATAAGAAGCAAGCTGCCTTGCAGGAAATATACAACTTTGCGCAAGTTGAACAAGAGAGTCTCCCACAAGCTTGGGGGAGGCTCGTCCAGCTACTGAATGCTTTGCCTGATCACCCTCTTGAGAAGAATGAAATACTTGATATCTTCTATAATGGACTTACCGATGCTTCTAGAGACCACCTAGATAGTTGTGCTGGTTGTGTTTTTAGGGAACGAACTGTGGAACAAGCAGGGATCCTATTGAATAACATCTTGTGCAATGAGAATGCTTGGACTATTCCCGAACCACCTCCTAAGCCAACTCTTTAGAAAAGAGGTATTCTATTCCTCAGTCCTGAAGATATGCGAGAAGCTAAGAAATTGATGAAAGAGAAAGGCATTAAATCTGAAGATGTCAGAAATCTACCACCTATCGAAGAGATCCATGGTCTTGATAACCCGATACAGGTAGTAGAGGTAGATTCTGTTTGTTGATTCAATGAGAGTGATATTCCTTTTGATAAACCTGCTAGCTTATGCCTAGATGAATTTGATAACTTTGTTGCCAAACAACAAAGTTTAATTGATTATGTTAGCAGACAATTGGATTAGAATGCTCGTATGCTTAGTCATTTAAGTGCTTGTGTGGACAGAAATGTCAACGATCTTAAGATCCTGAGTAAACATGCTTCTATGGTTACTACTCAGGTAGAACAAGTACTTAAGGCTCAGAATTACTTGGTTAATGAGTTGAATGACAATTCTGTCAGAGTCATCACTAGAGGCGGTAGAATGACCCAGGAACCTTTGTATCCTAAGGGTCATCCTAAGAGAATTGAACAAGATTCTCAGGGAGTTAGCACTGATGCACCTAGTCATCCTAGGAAGAAGAAGAAAGATGATAGGAACTTGCACGCTAGCAACCCTGTTGCTGTTACACCTGAGAGTCCAAACGATGTCTCTGTCTCTGATGCTGAAACACAGTCTGGTGATGAACATGAGCCTAATGATAATATCGATAGTGATGTTCATGAAGATGCTCAACCTAGCAACGATAAGGATGTGGAGATTGAACATGTTGATCTTGATAACCCACGGCCTAAGAATAGAAGATACGATAAGAATGACTTTGCTGCTAGGAAGCATGGTAAAAAAAGGGAACCACGGGTTCAGAAACCCATGTCCTTTCCTCCCAAACCATCCAAGAAAAAGGATGATGAGGATTTTGAGCGATTTGTTGAAATCATTAGACATGTCTTTCTGCAAATGCGTTTGACAGATATGCTCGAAATGTCTCCGTATGCTAAGTACATGAAGGATATTGTGACTAATAAGAGGAGGATACGTGAGGTTGAGATTTCCACCATGCTCGCTAATTATACCTTCAAGGGTGGAACTCATAAGAAACTAGGTGATCCCAGAGTGCCCACTATACCTTGCTCCATTAAAGGAAACTCTGTTAGAACTGCTTTATGCGACCTTGGAGCCGGTGTTAGTGTTATGCCTCTCTCTCTTTATCGTAGACTTGAACTGGACAAGTTGACACCCACTGAAATCTCTCTGCAAATGGCCGACAAATCAACCGCTTTCCCTATCGGCATTTGTGAGGATGTGCCTGTTGTGGTTGCGAATGTCACTATCTTAACAGACTTTGTTATCTTGGATATTCCCGAGGATGATGCCATGGCAGTCATCCTTGGAAGACCCTTTTTAAACACTGCAGGGGCTGTTATAGATTGCAACAAAGGCAATGTCACTTTCCATGTCAAAGGTAATGAGCATACAGTGCACTTTCTGAAGAAACAATATTGAGTACATTGCATCAATGCTATCGAAAAAACTTCATCGATTCTTATTGGGAGCTTTGAATGCCCTATACCTACTATTAAGATGAAGTATGATTTGCTTGTTGGGGATATGCACATCCCCATTGAGGTAACCTAAGTGATTATTCAAAAATTCTCCGTTTTCTTTTGCGATTCAAAAAAGTTTGTCAAGGAGACTTAATCAACCTCATTGAAGGATTTCTTTCGATGACCATGAGATGGATGAATCGAGGAGTCACAAACCTGTGTTCCAAGCTTTCACCTTCGGTTTCTTAGAAGAAACATGATAGGTTTAGTTTAGTTTTACCTGTTTTCTGCTTTTAGCGTCCCGTAGAAAAGTACCCCAAAAATAAAAGTTCTCCGAACGTCCTGAAAATCAAGTATGATTTTTTCTGGAATTTTTGAAAAATACTGAGACAGAGAGCTAGTCAGGGGGCTGCACCAGTGGGCCACAAGCCCTGGAGGCGCGGGCACCCCTTGGCCGCGCCACCCAGGCTTGTGGGGCCCACGTGCACCCCCTTGCTACGACAACAAAAGTCCTTCCCCGGCAATGGTGCCAGAGATTCTTCTATCGTCTCTTGAGCTTGCATTGGTTTTTCCCTTGAAGAGGAAAGGTTGATGCAGCACAGGAGCAGTAAGTATTTCCCTCAGTTTGAGAACCATGGTATCAATCCAGTAGGAGAATCTCGTCAAGTCCAGAGTACCTGTGCAAACACAAAAGAGCTTGCACCCAGCGCATTAAAGGGGTTGTCAATCCCTTCAAGATTGATTGCAAAGTGAGATCTAAAGGCAGAAAGTGCAACGAAGAAAAAATGTAAGGCTGAAAATATGGTGTGGAGTAGACCAGGGGGCCATAGTGTTCACTAGAGGCTTCTCTCAAAATAGAAAATATCACGGTGGGTGAACAAATTACTGTCGAGCAATTGATCGAACCGCGCAAAGTCATGATGATATCTAAGGCAATGATCATACATATAGGCATCACGTCCGAGACAAGTAGACCGACACTTTCTGCATCTACTACTATTACTCCACACATCGACCGCTATCCAGCATGCATCTAGTGTATTGAGTTCATGATGAACAGAGTAACGCCTTAAGCAAGATGACATGATGTAGAGGGATAAACTCAAACCAATGATGAAAACCCCATCTTTTTACCCTTGATGGCAACAAAACGATGCGTGCCTCGCTACCCCTTCTGTCACTGGGTGAGGTCACCGCATGGTATGAACCCAAAAACCAAGAACTTCTCCCATTGCAAGAATCACAGATCTAGTTGGCCAAACAAAACTCACAACTCGAAGAGAATTACAAGGATATGAAATCATGCATAAGAGAGATCAGAAGAAACTTAAATAAGATTCATAAATAATCTGATCATAAATCCACAATTCATCGGATCTCGACAAACACACCGAAAAGAAGATTACATCGGATAGATCTCCATGAAGATCATGGAGAACTTTGTATTGAAGATCCAAGAGAGAGAAGAAGCCATCTAGCTACTAGCTATGGACCAGAAGGTCTATGGTGAACTACTCACGCATCATCGTAGAGGTCATGGTGTTGATGAAGAAGCCCTCCGTATCCAAATCCCCCTCCGGCAGGGCACCAGAACATGCCCCAGATGGGATCTTGCGGAGACAGAAGCTTGCGGCGGCGGAAAAGTACTTTCGGTGATCTCCTGATTTTTTCTGGGATTTTAGGGAAATATATAGGCGCAAAACCTAGAGAAGAGGTGGCCCAGGGAGCCCACAAGCTAGGGAGGCGCAGCCCCCCTGGCCATGGCTAGGGGGCTTGTGGGGTCGCTGCAGGCCCCCTACCCTGATTCTTCGGCTTCCCGATCTTTTTCTTTTTCGAAAAAAATCTTTTTGGCAGTTTCATTCCGTTTGGACTCCGTTCAAAATCCTCCTTTGAAAGGGGTCAAAAACATGGATAAAACAGGAACTGGCACTTGGCACTGAGTTAATAAGTTAATCCCAAAAAATATATAAAAGGCATACAAAACATCCAAAGTTTGACAAGATAATAGCATGAAACCATCAAAAATTATAGATACGTTGGAGACGTATCAAGCATCCCCAAGCTTAACTCCTGCTCGTCATCGAGTAGGGAAGTGATAAATACTGAATTTTTGATGTGGAATGCTACCTAGCATAGTTGTCCTTCGCAACTTCTTTCACGTGACATGAATGTTCAGATCCGTAAGATTCAAAACAATAGTTTGCTATTGACATGAAAACAATAATACTTCAAGCAAACTAGCAAGGTAATCATGAACTTTCAAAATAACAAGGCCAAGGAAAGTTATCCCTACAAAATCATATAGTCTGGCTATGCTCCATCATCCTCACACAAATAATGTAAATCATGCACAACCCCGGTATTGGCCAAGTAATTGTTTTCGCACTCTTACTTTCTCAAACTTTTTATAACTATCACGCAATACATGAGCGTGAGCCATGGATATAGCACTATAGGTAGAATAGAGTGTGGTGGTGGTTGTTAGACAAAAAGGAGGAGATGATCACATTGACTCGGCGTATCAAAGGGCTATGGAGATGCCCATTAATAGATATCAATGTGAATGAGTAGGGATTGCCATACAAAGGATGCACTAGAGCTATAAGTATGTGAAAGCTCAAAATAAGAACTAGTGGGTGTGCATCCAACTTGCTTGCTCACGAAGACCAAGGGCAATTTGAGGAAGCCCATCATTGGAATATACAAGCCAAGTTATATAACGAATATTCCCACTAGCATATGGCAGTGACAAAGCAAGAAGCTCTCAATCATGAAGAACATGGTGCTATTGTGAAGCACAAGTGTGGAAAAAGATAGTAGCGTTGTCCCTTCTCTCTTTTTCTCTCTTTTATATATATATATATATATATATATATATATATATTATTTGGGCTCTTGGGCCTCTTTTTTTCTTTTTTTGCATGGGCTCTTTGGCCTCTTTTTGTTATTTCCTCAGATGGGACAATGCTCTAATAATGATGATCATCACACTTTTATTTACTCACAACTCAAAGCCTAGAACAATGATGACTCTATAAGAAATGCCTCCGGTAGTGTACCGGGATGTGCAACGATCTAGCTTGGCGTATGACATTGAAACATCTTGCTAACTATCTTACGATCATGCAATAGCAATATGAGAGTGATGGCACAAGTCATGAGACGAAACGGTGGGAGTTGCATGGCAGTATATCTCACAATTGCTTTGAAAATGCCATAGTAGGTAGGTTTGTGTACCGAAGAGAATTGCGCGGCACTAGAGAGGCTAGCAATGGTGGAAGGTGAAAGTGCATCTATACCATGGACTCACATTAGTCATGAAGAACTCACATACTTGTTGCGGAAGTTTTTATTAGTAATCGAAACAAAGTGCTAAACGCATACTCCTAGGGGAAGGGTTGGTAGGTGTTAACCATCGCGCGATCCCGACCTCAACACAAAGGATGACAATCAATAGATCAATTATGCTCGGACTTCCTAACATAGCGGTTCACCATACGTGCATGCTACGGGAATCACTAACTTCAACACAAGTATTTCTAGATTCACAACACCCTACTAACATAACTCTTAATATTACCAAATCCACGTCTCAAAACTAATTGAGATGAATCAAAACTTCTCTTTCTACTCAATGCACATGAAGATGGAGGTTTTTGTATTCTCTTTGGGTACCTATCACCTTTGGGACTACTTTCATAGCATAAGCCAACTACCAAGTCACGCACCGCCGTGCTCTAAAAGATATAAGTGAAGCACATAGAGCAGAATTATCTAGCTCAAAAGATATAAGTGAAGCACGATGAGCATTCTAGCAAAATCACGATGAGTGCATGTCTCTCTCTAAAGGTGTGCAACATCGATGATTGTGACACAACAGAAACAAAATACTCCTACGATACAAGACGCTCCAAGCAAAACACATATCATGTGGTGAATAAAAATATAGCTCCAAGTAATGTTACCGATGGATTGAAGACGAAAGAGGGGATGCCTTCCCGGGGCATCCCCAAGCTTAGGATTTTTGGTGTCCTTGAATTTGGCTTGTGATGCCTTGGGCATCCCCAAGATTGAGCTCTTTCCACTCCTTATCTCTTTGTCCATGAGAACATCACCCAAAACTTGAAAACAATACTTAAACAGAAACTCGTGATAACATTAGCACAAGAAAACAAACTACCACCTCTTTTGGTACTGTAGCAAACTTTAATTCTATCTATATTGGTGTTGGGCTACTGTATTCTCACTTTTCCATGTCTAGTACCCCCCGATACTATCCATAGTTTCATCAAAACAAGCAACCAACTCAACAAAAACAGAATCTGTCAAAAACAGACCAGTATACTTCTGGTACCTCAAAAATTCTGACAAATTACGACTGCCTGGGAAAAAGGCATATCAACCAGCAGCAAAAAGAATCAACTCAAAAGCTCTTTTTGAATAAAAATGAAAAATCATCTCGTGAGCGAAAAGTTTCTGTCTTTTTCCAGCAGGATCAAACAACCATTACCAAGACTAGTCATAAAGCTTTTGCTTGGCTCAAACACAAAAAGAAACACAAAAAACACAATCACAACAGAATTATGATGGTGTGGATGCAAGAAAACACAAAGAAAAAAGATAAATTCATTGGGTTGCCTCCCAACAAGCGTTATTGTTTAACGCCCTTAGCTAGGCATAAAAGCGATAGAATCACGTATCGTCGTCTTTGGTGCTCAAACCATAAGTGGCCCTCATCATGGATTCATAAGGCAATCTTGTTTTCTTTCTAGGAAATTGCTCCATGCCCTTCTTCAAAGGAAATTGAAATCTAATATTCCCTTCCTTCATATCGATGATAGCACCGATAGTCCTTAGGAAAGGTCTACCAAGAATAATAGGGCATGCAGGATTGCAATCAATGTCAAGCATAATGAAATCCACGGGTACATAGTTCCTATTTGCAATAATAAGAACATCATTGATCCTTTCCATGGGTTTCTTGACAGTAGAATCAGCAAGATGCAAATTAAGAGAACACTCTTCAATCTCATTAAAACCCAGAACATCACATAAAGAATTTGGAATTGCGGAAACACTAGCACCCAAATCACACAAAGCATTGCATTCATAGTTTTTCATTTTGATTTTGGTAGTAGGTTCCCACTCATCATGAAGCTTTCTAGGGATAGAGACTTCCAATTCAAGTTTCTCTTCAAGAGATTTTATCATAGCTTCAACGATATGATCGGTAAAGGCCTTGTTTTGGCTATAAGCGTGTGGAGAGTTTAACATGGATTGCATCAAGGAAATGCATTCAATCAAGGAGCAACTATCATAATTGAATTCCTTGAAATCCATAGTAGTAATTTCATTACTACTCAAAGCTTTAATATCTTCTACTCCACTTTTAATGCTTTTAGCATCAACATAGATGGACTCCGAACCATTGGGGAGCTTTTCAACCAAAGTGGATTCATATCCAGCCCCATAATCATTAGGTTTGTCACAAGAAAACAAAGATTCAATGGGAGTCACACCAAGCACTTTAAGATCTTCGTGATTCTTATCACGAGAACATGCCTTTTTAAGCCATTCATGTCTAGCACGAATTTGGGCGGTTCTTTCTTTGCTCTCAATCATGACAACACGCATAGCTTTCAAAGTTTAATCCATATTGATCTTGGGAGGAGCACATCTAACTTTCAAAGCATCAATATCACTAGACATTCTATCAACGCTCTTAGCCAAATCGTCAAGTTTGCTTAGTTTTTCCTCTATGGACGCATTGAAAATCTTTTGTGAGTTGATAAACTCTTTGATATTACTCTCTAGATCAGAGGGTAATCTATTGTAATTTCCATGAGTATTGTTGTAGGAGTTGCCAAAGTTATTAGAGGAGTTACTAGGAAAAGGCCTAGGAACATAGTTTCCTCTAAAAGCATTGTTGTTGCCAAAATTATTCCTACCAACAAGATTAACGTCCAAGCTAGCGTTGCTACTCTCAATCAAGGAAGACAAAGGCATATAATTAGGATCTCAAGGAGAACTTCTACTAGCAACCAAATTCATTAACTCATCCATCTTAGCACTCAACGAGTTAATTTCTTCTATAGCGTGTACCTTCTTACTAGTAGGTGACCTTTCAGTGTGCCACTGAGAGTAGTTCGTCATGATTTTGTCTAGGAATTTTGTGGCTTCTCCTAACGTGATTTCCATGAACGTTCCACCTGACTTGGAGTCCAAGATATTTCTAGAAGCAAAAATCAAGCCAGCGTAGAAGATTTGAATAATCATCCAAAGACTCAAGCCATGAGCGGGACAATTTCTAGTCATCAATTTCATTCTCTCCCAAGATTGTGCAACATGTTCATGATCTAGTTGCTTGAAATTCATGATATCATTACGGACAAAGATAATCTTAGCTGGCGCAAAATACTTGGATATATAAGCATCTTTGCACTTATCCCATGAATCGATACTATTTTTGGGCAAAGACGAAAACCAAGTTTTTGTGCAATCTCACAACGAGAAAGGAAAAAGCTTCAACATAATCACATAATTATCTAGAGCTTTCTTCTTTTGCATATCAAAAATTTCAATGAAGGTATTAAGATGGGATGCGGCATCTTCACTAGGAAGGCCGGAGAATTGCTCTGTCATAACAAGATTCAGCAAAGCGGCACTGATTTCGTATGACTCCGCACTAGTGGCGGGAGCAATTGGAGTACTAATAAAATCATTATTATTAGTATTCGAGAAGTCACAAAGTTTGGTGTTTTCATTCATGGTGACTTCAGCAAGCAAGCAAGCACACAAGCGAACGAAGAGCAAGCGAGTGAAAAGGGCGAAGAAAAAGGCAAATTGTGAAGTGGGGGAGAGGAAAACAAGAGGCAACTGGAAAACAAAGTAAATGCAAGAGATGAGTTTGCGACACCTACTTGGATGAGTTCTTGACTTGATCCTCCCCGGCAACGGCGCCAGAAATCCTTCTGCTACGGCAACAAAAATCCTTCCCTGGCAATGGTGCCAGAGATCCTTCTGTCGTCTCTTGAGCTTGCATTGGTTTTTCCCTTGAAGAGGAAATGGTGATGCAGCACAGGAGCAATAAGTATTTCCCTCAGTTTGAGAACCAAGGTATCAATCCAGTAGGAGAATCTCGTCAAGTCCAGAGTACCTACGCAAACACAAAAGAGCTTGCACCCAACGCTTTAAAGGGGTTGTCAATCCCTTCAAGATTGATTGCAAAGTGAGATCTGAAGGCGGAAAGTGCAACGAAGAAAAAGTGTATGGCTGAAAATATGGTGTGGAGTAGACCCGGGGGCCATAGTGTTCACTAGAGGCTTCTCTCAAAATCCACAATTCATCGGATCCCGACAAACACACCGAAAAGAAGATTACATCGGATAGATTTCCATGAAGATCATGGAGAACTTTGTATTGAAGATCCAAGAGAGAGAAGAAGCCATCTATCTACTAGCTATGGACCCGAAGGTCTATGGTGAACTACTCACGCATCATCGTAGAGGTCATAGTGTTGATGAAGAAGCCCTCCGTATCCGAATCCCCCTCCGGCAGGGCACCAGAACGTGCCCCAGATGGGATCTTGCGGAGACAGAAGCTTGCGGCGGCGGAAAAGTACTTTCGATGATCTCCTGATTTTTTCTGGGATTTTAGGGAATATATAGGCGCAAAACCTAGGGCATAGGTGGCCCAGGGAGCCCACAAGCCAGGGAGGTGCGGGCCCCCTGGCCGCGGCTGGGGGCTTGTGGGGTCCCTGCACGCCCCCTGCCCTGAGTCTCCGGCTTCCCGATCTTTTTCTGTTTCGAAAAAAATCTTTTTGGCAGTTTCATTCCGTTTGGACTCTGTTCAAAATCCTCCTCTGAAAGGGGTCAAAAACATGGAAAAAACAGGAACCGGCACTTGGCACTGAGTTAATAAGTTAGTCCCAAAAAATATATAAAAGGCATACAAAACATTCAAAGTTTGACAAGATAATAGCATGAAACCATCAAAAATTATAGATACGTTGGAGACGTATCACCCCTCCACTCATTCTAGCTCCCATCTGCTCCTCCTACCTCCAGAAAAAATTGTTTCGCAGCTCAAACCCATGTTCTTGCTCTTCTTACTGGGATTTTTGATCTCCTTGTGCAAAGCACCATTCACCAAACTGTTTTGGGGAAATTGCTCCATGGTAAGTGACTCCTCCATTGGTCCAATTAGTTTTTGCTCTAGTGCCTTATACTTCGCGTATTTTTGCTGCCTTCGTGACCCTGTTCTTGAGCTTTGCATGCTAATTTTAGCTGGTCCCAAGTAGTTTTGATGCGTAATATGGCCTCTAGGCACTTGTGGGCGTAGTTGCTACGAGTTTAGTTGAGCCTTGTTCACTTTTCCTTTGAGTCACTGAAAATTTCAGAAAATTGAGATGTTCAGGAGAAACTATCATGGAGAAACTAACATGTTTGCAATGACAACATAGAGATCATAGTTTCTGATGCCATGCTTAACTAGCTAGGAGCTTATAATGGTTTTCCTTGGATGCCAATATGAATTTTGAGATGACTATGATGTAGTATGATAGGATGGTATCCTCCTTTGAATGATTCAAGTGGCTTGACTTGGCGCATGTTCACGCATGTAGTTGAAACAAAATCAACATAGCCTCTATGATATTCATGTTCATGGTGATTTATGTCCTACTCATGCTTGCACTCAATGTTAGTTAATCTCAATGCATTTGATGACTGTTGTCGTTCTCTAGTTGGTCGCTTCCCAGTCTTTTGCTAGCCTTCACTTGTACTAAGCGGGAATACTGCTTGTGCATCCACTTCCATAAACCCAAAGTTGTTCCATATGAGTCCACCATCCCTACCTATATGCGGTATCTACCTGCCATTCCAAGTAAATTTGCATGTGCCACTCTCTAAACCTTCAAGAAATAATCTCTTTTGCATGCCGGAACCGCTCATGTGGTGACAGGGCGCTATCAGTATCTTTCATGCTAGGCGTGTTATCCTCGATATGTGTTTATTCACTATCATTCACGAGAAAGGGGCCGGTAATTGGAATGCCCAGTTCCATGCTCAAATCAAAAAGATAATTGCAAACAAAACTCCCTCGGGATTGATGTTGGTATGGACGGCACCCGAGTATTCGGCTAGTCGTGGAGTGTGATTGATCGGTGGTGGGGGAGTCAAAACTTTACTTTTCTGTTTGGGAACCGCCTATAGCATGAGTAGCGTGGTAGATGGTGATAAATCTTTGTCATTGCGTTGACAATGAAAGCATTTCACCCAAAATTATTATCTTTGTTTTCAAAGCTTGAGCTCTGGCACCTCTGCAAATCAATGCTTCCCTCTGCGAAGGGCCTATCTATTTATGATCCTGTTGAGTCATCCTCTTCTTATTAAAGCACCAATTAGAGAGCACCTTTGTCATTTTTATGCTTTGCTTTTAACTGCTATTGAGTATGACTATGACTGGATCTTCTTTCCCATGAATTACAATGTTTAGTCAGCCCTTGGTCTTTGAAGGTGGTCTGCATTTATGTTTTGCACTCTCAGAAAGAGCTAGCGAGATACCATCTGTTCGTACTGCTTCATGATTGTTTTGATTCAAGTGTTGACGTTTGAGACTTATTATTATTTCCTCACTAGTTGATTATGCCATTGATATGAGTTTACCGTGAGAACTAGATGTCATTTGCTTATGTGGTTAGCTTGTGATCTTGCTGAAATTCTGGTTATGAGTTAGACATAGTTGCAACAACAAGATCAACCAGACTTCGTAAAAGTTTTTCTTTGGTCTCTTTCAGTTTGTCAACTGAATTGCTTGAGGACAAGCAAGGTTTTAAGCTTGGGGGAGTTGATACGTCTCCGTCGTATCTACTTTTCCAAACTCTTTTGCCCTTGTTTTTGACTCTAATTTGCATGATTTGAATGGAACTAACCCGGACTAACGCTGTTTTCAGCAGAATTTCTATGGTGTTGTTTTTGCGCAGAAAAAGAAGTTCTCGGAATGACGTGAAAATTTACGGAGAATTTTTGTGGAATATATGAAAAATACTGGCGCAAGAATCAACGGAGGAAGTGGAGCGTGGAGCCCACAAGCCCACCAGGTGCGACCCCCCTGGCCGCGCCTGGCAGGCTTGTGGGGCCCAGTTCTCTCCACCGCCTCCAATCTGAGGTCTATTTAGTCCCTTTCGTGCGGAAAAAATCAAGGAGAAGAGTTCATCACGTTTTACGATACGGAGGCACCGCCACCTCCCGTTCTTCCTGTGGAAGGTAGATGTGGAGTCTGTTCTGGGCTTCGGAGAGGGGAGATCGTCGCCATTGTCATCACCAACCTTCCTTCATCACCGATTCCATGATGCTCTTCACCGTTCGTGAGTAATCTCATCGTAGGCTTGCTGGATGGTGATGGGTTGGATGAGTTCTATTATGTAATCGTGTTAGTTTTGACGGGGATTGATCCCTAGTATCCACTATGTTCTGAGATTGATGTTGCTACTACTTTGTCATGCTTAATGCTTGTCACTAGGGCCCGAGTGCCATGATTTCAGATCTAAACCTATTATTTTGTCGCCAATATATGTGTGTTCTTGATCCTATCTTGCAAGTTGTAGTCACCTACTATGTGTTATGACCCGACAACCTGGGAGTGACAATAGCCGGAACCACTCCCGGAGATGACCATAGTATGTGGAGTTCATGTATTCAACAAGTGTTAATGCGTTCGTCCGATTCTTTATTAAAAGGAGAACCTTAATATCTCATAGTTTCCATTAGGACCCCGCTGCCACGAGAGGGATGGACAATTGATGTCATGCAAGTTCTTTTCCCTAAGCACGTATGACTACATACGGAATACATGCCTACATCACATTGACGAACTGGAGCTAGTTACATATCTCTCCGTGTTATAACTGTTACGTGATGAATAGAATCCGACATAATCCTCCATCACCAATCCAATGCCTTTGAGTCTTTTATTGCTTGTCCTTGCTACGTTACTTTGCCGCTACTGCTGTCACTACTGCTACTGTTATTCTGTTGCTACTACTGTTACTTTGCTGCTACTGCTGTCACTTTGCTGCTACTACTGCTATCATACTACCTTGCTACTGATACTTTGCTGCAGACACTAAATCTTTCAGGTGTGGTTGAATTGAAAACTCAACTGCTAATACTTGAGAATATTCTTTGGCTTCCCCTTGTGTCGAATCAATAAATTTGGGTTGAATACTGTACCCTCGAAAACTGTTGTGACCCCCTACACTTGTGGGTTATTAGCCCACGACGGTGAGCCGATTCGGGAGCGTTGGTGACTCACCGTGGCACGCATGGGGGTGCAGGGAGGAGCTGGTGTTGAAACCACTGTCTTAGGATGTGGTTTTGGACCATCAGAACCATCTGCAGCAGAGAGAGAGGGAGAGGAGTCGAGCATCCGTGGCCGCGCAACCTTGGCCGGTTCTGGTGCGCGCGGGAACGCGTCGCACGAGCTCTAGCGCGGGAGAGGAAGGGCCCTAGGGGTGGCTCGACGCAGAGGGGTTGTCGGGGAAGAGGTTAGACACCTCGGGGGAGGCTGGAAGTGGCCGAGAGAGTCGCCCCCACCTTGGTGGCTTCCTGTAGCGCGGCCAGAGCACAGTTTTGGCATGCCACAACATGCTTGTGCGTTCTGAGGCACTTTGGACTTGTGTAGCATGTCCTGACACTGGCTGGGAGTGTGGCTAGCCGTTTGGGTCTCGTGGGAGCTTCGACTGGTCAAGGGAGATAAGAAATACACGTGCTGCCAACTTTGAACTAAAGCTTAGATTGGGGTTTTTGTCATTTCTACTTGGAACAAGAGAGGGGCCAGTTGACTGGGGTTAGGCATTGATACTGGCCACCTAATCTGAGAGTTTGGAGCAAAGGGGTTGGGTTTAGCTTTGGGGTAAAGGGGCTTTTCCCCCCTGTCAGAAGGTGCTCGACAATGGTTTGAGGGGGTTGCACCCAACCACTGGTGCTGCAACTTAACAGGTTTGGGTTTTGTGCTAAAACATGGGGTTTCACCAAGTTTGAGCTCCATTGGACAAGTTTAGCTCTGTAAACTTGAAAACACCACTATTTGACCAGATCTGTCCCTTACAAAGAGAGTGTGGGTAAATTGAGTCCCACAAATCCCATTTTTGGTGTGGAACCCTCATTTGAGGTATTAGGCACTCCTGCAAAGTTTCAGCATCATAGGACAAACTTTGCTATGTAGAGTTGCTCTAACTCCAATGTGGAAACAAAGGGTTTTAGGGTTATTTGGGGTCCTTAATCACCTTGGATCAGGGTGATACTTTATGTGGACACCAAATATGGCTTAGGGACACCAAATCACCTTGGAAATATTTCAAAAGGTCAAAATAGACATATATGGTTTTCAGGGTTTTACTCAAATAATTAGAATAAAAATAGGGGTTTAAAATCCTATGTATGGAAAATATATGTCCTTCTGATCATCTCCAAATTTAATCAGATTTTTCTAAGGCAGAAAAGTATTTTGCCAAGTAGCAATTCTGGCCTCAGAAATGGACATGCAATTTAATTAGGAAAATAATTCTAAAAATAATTATTTTGTGGTTTTAAAGCACTAAAATGAAGTTAAAATCAGATTACCAACTTTGGGTAGAAACACTTCTTGCCATCAAGGGCATGTAGTGCAACTCAAAGTAGGGTTTTATCTAGTTCAGAAACAAGTAAATTTTTTTGGAAATAAATGAATATTGTGAAATGGGGTTTTTATCATCACATGATCAAATACACATGCATACAATGAAAATCATGGCACTCACATAATTAGTTTTGAAAAAGTTCTAACAAGCTCAGATTTTTGCATTGCAGAGAAGTGGTAGTAAAAACAGGGTGTGACACCGGTGGATTGCTGTGTCTAGGGTTAACTCAGTGAAAACCTATAGTGAGTACTAGTTTTCCGCAACATGATATCAACTTGGGACTTAGCGCAGGAGGTGAAGTTCAAACCCGTAGAGGACAACCTCTCTACATCATCCAATTCTCTTGTCTTCGAATTGGGATAGGGTTATGCAAGAGGGGTCGTGGCACTTCCGCGGCGATGTTGTGATTATTAGGGAATATGATGGAACCATGAAGCCTTCCACCATCAAGCTTGACATGTTAGAAATTTGGATTCAGGTCCACGATGCGTGGGAGATCTATGGCCGCCCGTTACCGTCCCTGGCGGCTAGGTTGGGCGAGGTGCTGTTCACACAGACTTAGTCACAAGACTTCAGGGGAAATTTCCATCCGGTTTGGATAAGGATCAATGTCAATAAGCCTCTCAAGAATGCAGTCTCCATGATCAAGGGGGCTAATGTCAAATCTACAAGGTCAAATACGAAAGGCTATCGGATTGGTGCGCGGTGTGTGGTATGATGGGGCACCTATCTAGAGGTGTTCGAGGTTTCACACGATTTGTAGCATGTGCTCAACGAGAGGAGGCTAGGAGTGCTCGTGATAGGGCATAGCAAACTGTTTTTCGGATCGGACATGGGCCTGACTAAGATCTTGCGTCTATGTGGTCATGTCCTACAATCATAGCACACATTGACAGTAAGCATACCATGCACAGTACATAATGAACTATGAAAGAAGGAGCATACATCACAACTAGCTATGAATCCATTGTATTCACCACTATCATAATACTCTACCATGCTACAAATGCACCACCCATACCTACCACAACATCACAATCCACCATTTTCTCATGGGTCGACGCATGAATCAACCCTACCACATGCTTTCACATCAAACCTACCACCACATGATCTCACATCTAGCTACAACAAACACACAGAAGGGGGTGATTCAGCTCACATAGGCCATGACTGCAACTCGCGGTGACCTACAGTTCGGGACCACCTACCCAAGTTCTATCAGTTTTCTCTTCAAGTCGAGCTTGCAGAGAGTCGGAACGCATCCCACAATACCAACATTTACTGCTGTGTCGCCAACATTGATAGTACAATTAATCGAAGAGTACATCTTTCGAGCATTGGGCCTCTATAACCCGAACACCCTCGTATCGGAGGGAAAATACAGCTCGGGGCGCCTATGCTCTTTCCCGGATGGTGGAGGTGTGGTGGCCATCATCAGGGGCTTCATCCTCGGATAGTGCACCACGGTGCTCGCAAAGGCCATCTCAGCTCCTTCTTTACAGAGGGAACGCTTGAGGACCTCAATTCGGGGCACGACATCAACCAACTTCTACACTAAGCCGAAGTAGCCGCTCGGCAAAGGCTCGGTAGGCCATAGCTGGACACAAAGATCCTTCATGGCTGTCTCCACCATCCTATGCAGCTCCATGAACTGTTTCATTTGATAACTCACACTAGGGTTGGGCTCGGGAATCTGAAACTGCACCGAGAAAAGCCTCCACTGTGCATCCCCGTCATGGGCCGAGTAGTGCTTTGTTGCTTCCACCACACTCCTCGGGATGTCCGTGAAGGCGCCTGAGGAACACCACATCCGCGTAATAAATGCATACCTGTTTCCACCAAAGGCACATTGCAATAAGTATGGCTTACCAGTTTCCATCTACTTGGCCTAGCGCACCTATTCTTTAAAGAATCTCCATTCCACCCGCTTTGATTTGAGCTCACCGGACAGATTGGAGAGCTCAGGCATCTGGTCCCGAGACTTCTGCTCCGAAGCCTCACATTTAGAGCTAGATTCATGCAACTCCTGTTGAACCTCGGCCACCTTGGCCTCATGCTTGCTACTCTCAACCTTGATGGAGCTCAGCTCGACATCCGCTTGTTCGACCACCACTTTGTGAGCATCGGCCTCCTTCTTGGCCTGCTCGAGTTCGGCCTTGAGTTTCTCGAACTCTTCATCCTGTGCTCCTAACCAAATCAGCATAATGGGTTCAGACATTGAAAATCAGGAGAGACCTTTTATATTAAACGGGAGTAACACTTTCTACAGTAGTACTTGCAACTTACCCTGCTTTTCATCAAGCCAAACAGTCACGCGACTAGACTCTTCATCGAAAACCCTCAATTTCCGGTTCAGCTCGGCTATCTCCAACATGTGGGCATTAGTAGTGGAGCATGAAGCTTGCACAACATAATTATGAATTTTAACGACTCTAAGTTATCGGCAGGCCACACACTTTGGTAGGATTTACTCCGGCAGCTTGGTATAATCTCGTAATCATTTTTTGTGCCTAGGAGTTGATGTGGAACCACCAATAAGCTTGTTACACTTACCCGTGGCTCGGGAGCTGTTATACCCATATGCAAATGAAATTCAAATATATTACATGGCTTACCTTAAAACCCATCAGCAAGCCGTTGAAGGCTTCGTTCAGTCCGTTGTTAATGGATTGAATACTTTTTAAGACCGCACCCATAAGGGTGCGATGTTCTTCGGCAATAGAGGAGCCGGTCAAGGCGTCCTCCATTATGGACGGACACCCAACCATAGCTTGTTCTGCTGTGGGTGGTGCTGGGTGCGGCACTGAAGACACCGGAGCATCAGGTCCCCTAGAAGCTTTCTCCGTGCAAAGCTCGGAGGGAATTTGGTTCCTTTCTCCATTTTCAAAGAAGGAACCAGCCCCCTGGGTCCCAATGACCAAGGTATGGACCTCAGCCAAAATCTCCAGGTCTTCGGTGATTAGTGTATCAACACCAGTCGGGACATCTCTGTCCTCGGAGGCTGGTGCATCGACTTCGGCCGAGACCTCCCAATCCTTGGCATTCGATGTATCCGCCTTGGCCATCGCCACCTCGATAGTGGTAGATGGGGCCTGATGGGACATCACCTCGGCCAGCTCATCCGAGGCCCGGGGAGGGGTACTGTGGGACACGTTCCCACCCTCCTCCAGCTCGGCGGGCAGCGAACCCTCCTCCGACACCTGCTCCATCGAAAGATCTTGGACCAGGCTATAATAGGAAACAACCCGGTTCTCATTATTGATAAAAACACGGTATAACTTTGTTAATTTAAGAAGTGGATTCTGTACCTTCAGGTCGGGGGCTTGATCCTAGGGGTTCAACGAGGGATCGCCCCAAAGGCTCTAATATCATCATCGGAGTCCGGGCCAGTGATAACCCACAAGTATAGGGATCAATCGTAGTCCTTTCGATAAGTAAGAGTGTCGAACCCAACGAGGAGCTGAAGGCTCTGATAAACGGTTTTCAGCAAGGTAATAACTACAAGCACTAAAAGTAGCGGTAACAAGTGATGGTGTAGCGAGGTGAAACGTAGCAAGCAAAGAGTAACAAGTCACAAGTAGTAGCAACGGTGCATCAAGTGGCCCAATACCTTTTGCAGCAAGGGACAAGCGTGAACAAAGTCTTATAGGAGGAAAAACGCTCCCGAGGACACACGGGAATTTCTGTCATGCTAGTTTCATGATGTTCATATGATTCACGTTCGTTACTTTGATAGTTTGATATGTGGGTGGACTGGCGCTTGGGTACTGCCCTTACTTGGACAAGCATCCCACTTATGATTAACCTCTCTCGCAAGAATCCGCAACTACAAAAGAAGAATTAAGACAACGTCTAACCATAGCATTAAACTAGTGGATCCAAATCAACCCCTTACAAAGCAACGCATAGACTGGGGTTTAATCTTCTGTCACTCCAGCAACCCATCATCTACTTACTACTCCCCAATGCCTTCCCCTAGGCCCAAGTATGGTGAAGTGTTATGTAGTTGACGTTCACATAACACCGCTAGAGGAAAAACAACATACAACATATCAAAATACCGAACGAATATCAAATTCACATGACTATTATCAGCATGACTTATCCCATGTGCTCAGGAACAAAAGTAACTACTCACAAAGCATAATCATAATCTTGATCAGAGGTGTAATGAATAGCATCAAGGATCTGAACATAAACTCTTCCACCAAGTAATCCAACTAGCATCAACTACAAAGAGTAATCAACACTACTAGCAGCCTTACAAGTACCAATCGGAGCCGTGAGACGGAGATTGGTTACAAGAGATGAACTAGGATTGGAGAGGAGATGGTGCTGATGAAGATGTTGATGAAGATGCCTCCCCTCCGACAAGAGGAGTGTTGGTGATGACGATGGCGACGATTTCCCCCTACGGGAGGGAAGTTTCCCCGGCAGGATCATCCTGCCGGAGCTCTAGATTGGATCTGCTCAAGTTCCGCCTCGTGGTGGCGGCGAAACCACGAAAAAGCTCCCCATTGATTTTTTTCTAGAACGAAACCCTTCATATAGCAAAAGAGGGGGGCTAGTGGGCCATCAGGGAGCCCACAAGCTTGCCCTCCGCCACCAGGGGGGTGGCGGTGGCAGGGCTTGTGGCGCCCTGGCAGCCCCCCTCTGGTACTTCTTTCGCCCAGTATTTTTTATATAATCCCAAAAATTCCACGTAACTTTTCAGGGCATTTGGAGATGTGAAGAATAGTGGACTAAGATTTGCTCCTTTTCCAGTCCAGAATTCCAGCTGCCTGGATTCTCCCACTTCAATTAAACCTTGCAAAATAAGAGAGAAAAGGCATAAATATGGTAACACAAAGTAATATAACGGCCCATAAGCAATAAATATCAACATGAAAGCATGATGCAAAATGGACGTATCAACTCCCCCAAGCTTAGACCTCGCTTGTCCTCAAGCGAAAAGCAAGTTCCATAAACATGTCCACATGTTTAGGGACGAAGGTGTCGATAAAACATAATACAAACATGAGGGCATCATGATCACACATAGGACAACAATACATCATAAAGATTCTTATGGGAAAGTAACAATTCCTTCACAAAGCAAAGCATGAAGCAAAAACCTTACCGAGAAGTAACCAACAACAGTCCAAAGTCATTGAAGCAATTGCAATTTATCACAACATCAGAAAGAGTCAAATAAGAGCTTGTAAGGCAAACCCACATACTTGATCATTTCTTTTGTTTTCCACAATTGTCACAGCTCACGTGGTACTCATGGTGTCAAAGTTTTAGTTGGACATAGAGGAAGATAGGGGCTTATAGTTTTGCCTCCCAACGGTTTACCTCAAGGGTAAAGTCAACAATAATAAAGTATGAGTACTCAACTCCAAGTTGATATATGAATATAGATCTTTCCCAAGCATGTGACGGTAGCCAAGACAAAGGCAAAAATAGGGAATTGGTGAAGATCACCATGACTCTTATAGGGGCAAAAAGTAAAGGTACAAGATAGGCCCTTCGCATAGGGAAGCAGAGGTTGTCATGCGCTTTTGAGGTTTGAATGCGTGTCCTCTTCGTGTGGAGGAGCATCACTTTATATTGCCTCCTGTGATAAAGAACTTTATTATGCAGCCTGTCGCTTTTATGTCTTCCTCATCACAGGTTCGTACAAAGCTTATTTTCCACACACTAATAGATCATACATATTAGAGAGCAATTTTTATTGCTTGCACCGATGACAACTTACTTGAAGGATCTTATTCAATCCATAGGTAGGCATGGTGGACTCTCATGGCAAAACTAGGTTGAAGGTTTATGGATGCACAAGTAGTATCTCTACTTGGTGCAGGAGTTTTGGCTAATATGAGGTGGAAGCAATCGTCACATGCTAAGGGATCTCTATCATATAACATTGTTTGTAACCAAGCAAACACAATTCATTATGTTGTCTTCCTTGTCCAACATCTACTCCTAAGCATATAATAGTTTGGTGAGTGCTCACAATTGTAAAAAGTGTCTAAGATGATATATTTATATGTGAACCTCTCTTTCCTTATTACTTCTTATTAATTGCAACAATGACTGAGGTTTATGTTGATTTATTCTCAACAAGTTTCAATCATCATATGTGTCATATGTGAAGTTATCACTTTCCATAAGATCGTCTCATGATCTTTCATGCTATCGTTCTTTTCATACTTTTGATCATGGCACAAAGCAAAGCCCTTGACTAAGATACTCTTTATTATATATCTCGTAAGCTCGAATACATTGGGGGAGAGACAAAAGAAAAAGACTCAAACTAAATACTAAAGACTTATTCCTCTAAGAGAAGAAATAAAAACTTAAAAGGAAAGAACTAAAACAAAGGTAAAAGCAAAAGATATAAAGGTGATACGATACCAGGGCAACTCCCCCAAGCTTGGCTTAAGCCAAGGGGATTGCCCATACCTATGCTTAGTTGTCTTCCTTCGGTGGTGATGGTGGTGGAGTTGTTGGAGTAGTCTGATCCTCCGTCTTCCAAGGCATAGGTGCTCCATCATGGCAGGATGAACGAGTCGCCGGAATCCTCAAATCTGCAGCCAACCTTATTGATTTAAATCTGTATCATACTCACAGTTTTGGTTCTGTAGGTCATAGATCTGGCCCTAAAGTTGATCAACCCTGTCATAGAGCCTGGAGAGGTGTCTCCCAATGTCAATGGCATCCATCTTGTGATTGCTATTGAACTCCGTGATCATCATGTGGTTGGCGTTGAGTCCACGCTCCACCATCCCCTGGCACTTGAAGACTTCTTGCTCCATTGCTTCGAGCCTCGTCTCCATGCTTCTGGTCTTCTTAGGGCCCTCAACATCACGGATGTGCAACATCCCCTCGCTCATCTTGATAGATTGAGGGTGTTTCAGCACTTCCATGAGGTAGGGATTGATGACCTTCTTGAAGATCTTGTCCTTAGGAGCGTTTGGGGAAGTCATGATGATCTAGATCTGCCATAGAAACAGGCTAGAAACGAAAAAAGAGGAAGACTGCATGATACGGAGATCAAAACCTTTGGGCCAATATATATTGATTTTTTCTGGACCAGAAGGAGTGCTTCACAAGAAAATGGAGTCTGGGAGGCACACGAGGTGCCCACAAGCCCTCCCTCCGCCACCAGGGGGGGTAGGTGGCGGCGTCCAAGCTCGTGGCCGGCTCGTGCGCTCTCCGGACTGCTTTTTATTTTTCTAATTTTCCAAAAATTCCAAAACGGAGGAAAATTCCTATTGGGAAAGCGTCGGAGTCCAATTTCTTACCGAAACAAATACCTCTTTGTTTTCAGGGTCTGAAACAGGCTGATAAACATCCGTTATGTACTCCTCTGGAGTTATGACATTGATGATATCGGTCTCAACATTTATGGGAGTACCAGATATGTAATGCTTGATTCTTTGCCCATTTACCACTCTAGGAAAATTTCCTTCCGTGTTATTGATTTTGATGGCACCGGAACGATATACTTCCTCGATAACGTAAGTACCTTCCCATTTAGAGAGAAGCCTTGCCTGCGAAGAATCTCAAACAAGAATTGTATAGCAGGACATAATCACCTACATTGAACTCCCGTTTCTGTATTCATTCATCGTGCCATCTCTTAACCTTTTCCTTGAACAACTTGGCATTCTCATATGCCCGGGCCCTCCATTCATCTAACGAGCTGATATCAAACAACCGCTTCTCACCGGCAAGTTTGAAATCGAAGTTGAGCTCTTTCATTGCCCAATAAGCTTTGTGTTCCAGCTCAAGAGGTAAATGACAGGCCTTACCATATACCATTTTATACGGTGACATGCCCATGGGATTCTTATGAGCAATCCTATAAGCCCATAGTGCATCGTCAAGCTTGCTAGACCAGTTCTTTCGAGATCTATTGACGGTCTTTTGTAGGATCAACTTGATCTCCCTATTAGTCAACTCCACTTGACCACTAGACTGAGGATGATAAGGAGATGCAACTCTATGGCTGACATCATACTTAGCGAGCATCTTGCGGAAAACACCATGAATGAAGTGTGAACCGCCATCAGTCATCAGATATCTAGGGACTCCAAATCTTGGGAAAATGACTTCTTTAAGCATCTTAATAGAGGTGTGGTGATCAACATTTTTAGTGGGTATAGATTCTACCGACTTAGTGACGTAATCCACAACAACTAAGATGTGAGTGTACCCATTGGAACTCGGGAAGGGTCCCATATAATCAAAGCCCCAGACATCAAATGGTTCAATGACAAGTGAATAGTTCATAGACATTTCCTGACGCTTACTGATGTTCCCTATTATTTGGAATTCGTCACAAGACAAGACAAACTTACGGGCATCCTTGAAGAGAGTGGGCCAATAGAAACCTGATTGCAATACCTTATGGGCAGTTCTATCTCCAGCATGGTGTCCTCCGTAGGCTTCGGAATGACACTTCTGCAAGACCTGTCCCTGCTCGTGTTCAGGCACACGACGTCTAATAACACCATCTACTCCTTCCTTATAAAGGTGAGGATCATCCCAAAAGTAGTGTCTCAAATCAAAGAAGAATTTGGCTACGATATAGTTTGCGTAATCAGCATACCACGGTGCACTATTTGAAGTGCGGATGTCATTTAATTGCTCATCATGAAAGCTGTCATCAATAGGTCGTGGGTCATCGAGGACATTCTCTAGTCTAGGCAAGTTATCTGCTACAGGGTTATCAACACCCTTTCGGTCAACGACGTGCAAATCAAATTCCTGTAGCACGAGAACCCATTTGATTAGTCTAGGCTTAGCATCCTTCTTCTCCATAAGGTACTTAATAGCAGCATGATCAGAGTGAATAGTGACTTTGGAGTCAACTATGTAAGATCTTAACTTTTCACATGCAAACACGACTGCTAAAAACTCCTTTTCCGTAGTGGCATAGTTTCTTTGGGCACTGTCTAGAGTTTTACTAGCGTAGTGAATAACATTCAACTTCTTGTCAACTCTTTGTCCTACAACAGCACCAACAACATAATCACTAGCATCGCACATGATTTCAAAGGGCAAGTTCCAGTCAGGTGGTTGAACAATAGGTGCGGTTATCAAAGCCTTCTTAAGTATTTCGAAAGCTTGCTCACAATCCCCATCACAAACAAAAGGAATATCCTTCTGCAAGAGGTTGGTAAGAGGCCTAGAAATCTTAGAGAAGTCTTTAATTAACCTTCTATAGAAACCAACATGACCTAGGAAACTTCGTATACCTCTGATATCTGTGGGGCAAGGCATTTTCTCAATTGCATCAACCTTAGCCTTATCAACTTCAATGCCTCTTTCAGAGATTTTGTGTCCTAAGTCGATGCCTTCATTAACCATAAAATGGCACTTCTCCTTATTCAAGATGAGGATGGTATCTTAGCATCTCTGTAAGACTCTATCAAGGTTGCTGAGGCAATCATCAAAGGAAGACCCATAAACGGAGAAGTCATCCATGAAAACCTCGACAATCTTTTCACAAAAGTTAGAGAATATAGCCATCATACATCTTTGGAAGGACGCAGGTGCATTGCATAAGCCAAAAGGCATATGTCTATAAGCAAAGATACCGAAGGGTCAGGTGAAAGTGGTTTTCTCCTGATCAGATTATGCAACAGGTATTTGCGAGAAACCTGAATAACCGTCTAGAAAGCAGATGTGATAGCCCGAGACCGACGTTCCAGAAGATTCCCCTTCTATTCCATCATCATCGCATCATGCGCATCATCTGCATTGCATCGGCATCTCCCTTGCCGCCCGTTTTCAGAACTTGCGTCCGTTGTTAGTTGTCGGTTCTCGTCGTTGTCCGTTCTGAGTCCGACCGCACACGCACGCGCCCGCGTCATCGTCGTAACCTGTTTTAAAAGTGTGTTGAAACCTTTCCCTAATCGGGTTGAGATTTGACACGCGGTCTTTATTAGTTATAGCTAGGCCGCCTGTCAAATTTCGTCGCGATCGGAGTCCGTTTGGTACCCGAACGGTCGACCGTAGCGGCACCGTATTCGGTCTATCGTCGGACGTGTCCCGGTGTTTTAAATTGCGTTGCCGTGCAGCCCGTTCTCCCTCCCGTCTCCGGATATCCCCTCTACACGTCTACGTAACCGTTTCCGCGTTCGGAATCATCCGAATCCGACCGCACGGTTGGATCCAGAACGAAATTCCGGCTAACCTAGCCTCCCCTTTTGTCTATAAATAGCCCCCGGGTAATTTTAGACAGCAACCCTACCCCTTGCCTTGTTTTGGGCCCCACCTACCCCGAAACCCTAGCAGCCCGCCTCCCACCTCCTCCTCGCGCCGCCGGGCCCGTGGGCCTGCAACCGGCCCGCTAGGGACCGAAGCAGCGCAGCCGCCTGCTCGCCCTGGCCCGAGCCAGCCGGCGCCCTGCAGCTCTCCTCCTCCCGTGAGCCCGCTGCTCCCGAGCGCGCCGCCCCCTATGCGTCGCCGCCCAGGCCGGCCTGCAGTCATGCCCGCCACCTCCGGCCAGCAGCACATCACCGTCCTCCGCCGTCCGCCTTCCATCCCCGGCGGTCCGAGCCCTGCAAGCCGCCGCCGCCATGGTTCGCCAGGCCTTGGGGCCTCGCTGCGTCTAGCCCCGTCGGATTCGTGCCTCCCTCTGTTGCTGGAGCCCCTTGTCGCCCCGACCCTGCAACTGTGATGCGCCCCACCGCCGGCCACCGGAGCCGCCGGCCTTGAGCTCCTACGTCGCCGTAGTGGCTGTGCCGCTGCTCGGCCCCGATCCGATCGGTGAGCTGCAGTGCCCGATCGGCTAGGCGTTGACCCCGCGTGGGCCGGCATCCCGCAGCGCCTCCAGCGGCCCAGCGCCCTCCGGCCCAACTGCCAGGCCTCGGCCTGCCTCCCCTCCGACCGGGTCATGCCCGAGGTGAGATCCCCCTGACCCCTATATGTTGCACCTTTGCCCTATTCGGCCTGTTAGTAGTTTAGGCCCGTTAGTTTTTTTAGGAATTCGGTTTAGTTAATTTCAAGATTTAGACGTATATTCAAACGCCGTAGTTTAATAACCGTCTGTCGGATCGGAGCGAGTAGTATATGGTTTTCGTGTAGTTTCTCGCGTAGAATACGTTTTCGCAACTTGCATAATTGTTTGACTTCGTTTAGCGTGTCGTATGCCTAGGTTTACGTGCTGTCTAGATAGGATAGAGCCCGTATTTAATTTTCGCGCAAGTCCAGATTGCTCGTATGCCGTAGTAGAAATGCCCATGCTCCAGGGACCCCTTTTCAATGTATTTTAGAGCGGTCATTTGTATTTTTGCGTGTAGGGATTGCCGCTAGTTTATTTTCCCGTGCTTAGGTTTTTAACTCGCATTTATGTGTGGCAATATTTTCTTGCGCAACCCCACATATTTTATATGTTTTCGGGGTAGAAAAATCCATGGGATTTTTTTGTGCAATTAGGTTTAGCTTTTGAGTAAGTTAGTTCGCGCGATATTTTGCCATGTTGCCCTTTTGTTTAATTCGTAGGATTTATTCCGTGCTTCGTTTGATTAAGTTGTCAACTAGAGAGTTGATCTTGGATGTTTAGACTAGCCCCTGGTATTTTTGGTTGCAATAGAAATGCATGTTTAGGTGTGGTTTGCTTGCTCTCAAGTTGCTATAAATAGTGCTGATTTGGAGGTGCTGAAATATTTCTAAGTCTGAAATCTGTTATATTTTGTTGCTGTTTTATTTTGCTTCTATCTTGTGATCTGTAGCTCTTTTGAGGTTGGTCCAATGGAGTTAGTTGTAGCCCTTATGTTTCTCTAGCATTTTCGGAATTTTCATGCCATTTGGAGTCCTGTAGCTTATAGTTTGCTGCTATCAATATGGCTTCACATCGAAAACTGCACTTTTATGAGGTGTAATTTTCACTAAGTCCGAAATAGTGTGTGGGATGCCATTTTGTGTCTTCTTTCCCTAGTGATCCATGATGCCATGATAGTTGTTGTTAGTTGTTTGTAGTAGTGCTTCTTGCCCTCTTTCGTGTCATGCCTTGCTTGAGTTTATCAGAGTTGTGTAGCTCGTAGTTGTGGGGCGTAGAAAATGCTATGTGGCTGATTTTGGCAGATTGTAGTGATTTCTTGTTTTGCTTGTAGTTGTTGAACCGTAGCTCTGATTTGATCGTGTCACATATGAAACTTGCTTAGAATCTTGTGTAGTTTCATTTTCTCTTGCTGGTTGTATATTTTGAAGTGCTCGTGACCGTCGTTGCACACATATTGCATTCATGCCATCATATCTTGCGGTGCTTGTAACTTTTGATCCGTAGCTCCGTTGGAGATGTTCTCTATGTGTAAATTGCTTGCCACGACGCGTAGAATCACGTGAAACTATTTGTTTTGCTGTTTAACAACCAATTTAATGTGTTAGTTCAGATCTGGACAGAATTGTAAATTAACATATGAGGTCGTTTCGGAGGTGCTATATGTCATTTCCGACCTCATTTAAAATGCCTAGAGAGGTAGATTATTTGTGCTTCACCTCTTTCCATGTTTAATAACATTTAATATTGCCATGTACCTAATCGGGATAGAACTAAATAATTAACGTGGAGTTTCGTCAATATGTAACTCGTTGCATATTGAACTTCACTTAAAGTGTAGTGCTTGATTGTGTGAATTGTCTTGCCGTGACTTGCATGCTTTAAGCTGCTCATGCATCATATGTGTTGTGCATCGTGTGATGAATATCGTGTGTTGATTTGTGTTTCCGGTTTGCTTCGTCTCGATAGAGTTCCGCAAGCGTGTCGGATGTGAGGACCTGTTCGACTACGTCGGTTCGTCTGCTTCACGGAGTCATTCTTCTTCCAAGCGGGATCTCAGGCAAGATGACCATTTCCCCAGATACCATTACTATCATTGCCATGCTAGTTTACCGTTTCTATCGATTATGTCTCGTTGCCTACCACATGTTAAATATCAGCCTCTCAACAATGCCATGAAAACCTTCAACCTGTTCAACCTAGCAAACTACTGATTGGCTATGTTACTTCCTGCTTAACCCTGTTGATAGCGTTGCTAGTTGCAGGTGCAGATGCTTCCATGTGAAAGCACGGGTTCCTTGTTTTATCATCATATTAATTGCTATTTAATTTAATGCACCTATATACTTGGTAAAAGGTGGAAGGCTCGACCTTTCTAGCCTGGTGTTTTGTTCCACCTTTGCCGCCTTAGTTTTCGGTTACCGGTGTTATGGTTCATAATTGAGCGCTCCTAACACAATTGGGGTTATTATGGGGACCCCCTTGATAATTCGTTTTAGATTAAAGCTGGTCTGGCAAGGACCAACATTGGTGCTACATTTGCCTAATCACCTAGTAAAAATTGCATAGGGACTTTCCGGACCCCGAGGATAATTTAATCAACCCCCCGGGCCAGTGCTCCGCATGAGTGTTGGTCCACCCACCTAGCAGTCGGCGGTGCCACCTCGTGGCAACTTGAGGTTTGGCTACCATCCACTATGCATAGACGGTGTGTCCTGAGAACGAGATACGCGGCTCCTATCGGGTTCGTCGACACACCGGGTGGCCTTGCTGGATTAGTTTTACCTTTGACGAGATATCTTGTGCATCGAGATTCCGGTGATGCTTTGGGTAATCTCAGAGTTGAGGTTTTCCACTAGGGAATCCGACGAGATCGCGAGCTTTGTGATTGAGGATTTCTATGCGGCTTGTTGTAATTTGTGATGGACTAGTTGGAGCACCCCTGCAGGGTTAAATCTTTTCAGAAAGCCGTGCCCGCGGTTATGTGGCAACGTGGAAACTTTGTTTAACACTGGTTCTAGATAACTTGAAGTTAACTTATTTATAATATGCCAACTGTGTGCGTAACCATGACTGTCTCTTTCGTGAGTTCCTTCTCCGATCGAGGACACGTTGGGGTTATGTCTGACGTAGGTAGGTGTTCAGGATCATTCATTTGATTACCAGTAGCTCACGTCCGTCATGCGTAGATCTTCCCCCTCTTATTTCTTGTACTCGTAAGTTAGCCACCGAATATATGCTTAGCCGCTGCTGCAACCTCACCACTTAACCATGCCTCACCCAGTAAGCTTTGCTAGTCTTGATACCTTTGGAAATGAGATTGCTGAGTCCCCTGTGGCTCACTGATTACTACAACACCAGTTGCAGGTACAGGTAAAGGTTACTTGACGCGAGTGCGTTGATTGTTCATTTGGAGTTGCTTCTTCTTCTTCTTCTTCATCATCGATCTAGGATGGGTTCTAGGGTGGCAGCCTGGGATAGCAAGGATGGACGTCGTTCTTCTTTTCTCGTTTGTTTTTGTCCGTAGTCGGACCCTGCTCTTCTTCATGATGATTATGTCCTGTACTGCTGTGACTCTGATGTAGCTTGTGGCAAGTGTAAGACAACTCTATATATATATATCTCTTCTTTTTAGTACATGTACTTGTAACGATATCCATTCTTGCAACACGACGAGATGCGCTTCTATCCCTGCCGAGGCCTTCGTGCCAAATTGAGGATAGGGTCGCATCTTGGTCGTGACAGCAGAAGTGTGTGTGTTTTGATAGCCTTTCTAGCATTTGGTCGATAAACGGCAAAGGATAATGATCTTTCCTGGTTGCCTTGTTCAGTTTCCGGAAGTCTATCTCCATCCTATAGCCGGTAATAATCTTTTGTGGGATTAGTTCATCCTTATCATTAGGAACGACGGTGATACCTCCCTTCTTAGGTACGCAATGTACTGGACTTACCCAATCACTATGAGCAACAGGATAAATGATTCCTGCTTCCAGAAGCTTTAATATTTCTTTTCTAACAACCTCTTTCATCTTAGGATTTAATCTCCATTGATGATCAACAACTGGTTTAAAGTCAGGATTGGTTTTAATCTTGTGCTGACATAGAGTAGAACTAATACCCTTATGATCATGAAGAGTATATCCAATAGCAGCCCGGTGCTTCCTCAGAGTTCTTAGTGACTTATTCTCTTCGTGCTCTGAGAGGAGGGCACTAATCATAATAGGATATATCTCCTCATCAAGATAGGCATACTGAAGAGTATCAGGCAACTCTTTAAGCTCGAACACAGGATCCCCCTTTGGTGGGGGAGGATCCCCAAGCAGTTCAACAGGCAGATTATTCTTGAGAATAGGATATTGTTCTAAGACAATTTAATCTATCTCATCTCTCTCCTCCATATGCATATCATTTTCATGCTCAAGCAGATATTGCTCTAAAGGATCCGTAGGAGGTACGGCAATAGAGGCAAGAGCAATGATTTCATCCCTACCAGACAACTCTTTTTCATTGGGTTGTCTTCCAAACTTGGAGAAGTTAAATTCATGAGACGCACCCTCAAAACTAACTGTGACAGTCTGCTTAATGCAATCAATGTGAGCATTGACAGTGTTGAGAAAGGGTCTACCAAATATGATGGGACAAAAGCTATCTTGTGAAGTACCAAGGACGAGGAAATCAATAGGATACTTCATATTACCACACAGGACTTCTACGTCTCTCACAATTCCCGGAGGGCAGATAGTGTCTCTATTAGCTAGCATAATAGTGACATCAATGGGTTCTAACTCAGCAGGTGCAATCTCATCTTTGATTTCATCATATAGAGAATGGGGTATTGCACTAACACTAGCTCCCATATCACATAAACCATGGTAACAGTGATCTCCTATCTTGACAGAAACAACGGGCAGGCCAACTAGAGGTCCGTATTTTTCTTTCGCATGAGGTTTAGCAATTCTAGCGGAGTCCTCACAGAATTTGATAACATGCCCATCTATGTCTTTGTCTAAGAGATCTTTGATAATAGCAATACTAGGTTCAACTCTAATCTCCTCAGGGGGTGCAAGTGGTCTAATGTAACCCCTATGTATCACAGTTGGATCTTTAGAATAATCCTTTATCCTTGCAGGGTATGGTGGTTTCTTAGTGTAAGCACAAGGAACAACAGGATCACTAAAAGCAATGACTTTCTCCTCAACTAGATTGGTTTTGGCTATGTTGCTTTCTACAGAAGGATGATATTTAAACCACTTCTCTTTGGGAAGATCAACATGAGCAGCAAAAGATTCACATAGAGAAACTACTATCTCAGAGTCAAGTCCATACTTAGCGCTAGAATCTCTAAAAGTGTTTGTCTCAACAAAAGATTTAAGGCAATCAAACTGGAAATTCATACTTGACTCCTTACCTTCCTCCAACTCCCAATCTTTAGAGTTGTGTTTGATTCTTTCCAATAAATCCCACTTGTGATCAATATCCTTCTTCATAAAAGAACCGGTACAAGAAGTCTCAAGCATGGTACGATCTTCATGAGAAAGCCGAGCATAAAAGTTTTGAGTGATAATTTCTCTCGAGAGCTCATGATTGGGGCATGAATATAGCATTGATTTAAGCCTCCCCAACCTTGAGCTATGCTTTCCCTCTCACGAGGCCAAAAGTTATAAATAAAGTTCCGATCACGATGTACTAAATGCATAGGATAGAACTTTTGATGAAATTCCAATTTCAATCGATTGTAGCCCCATGATCCAGTATCATCACATAGGCTATACCATGTCAACACCTTATCCTTCAAATATAAAGGAAAGACTTTCTTCTTTACCTCATCCTCGGGCAAACCTGCAAGCTTAAATAAACCACAAACTTCATCTACATAGATCAGATGCAAGTCTGGATGTGAAGATCCATCTCCTGTGAAAGGATTAGCCAGCAGTTTCTGAAGCATACCCGAAGGAATTTCATAGAAGATATTTTCAGTAGGTACCTCAGGTTGAGGAACAACTCCTCGTGCTACCATTCGTGGTGAAGATACCCCGAACAAACTCCTCAAAGGAACAGTTTCCATAGTGACAAGTGACAATAAATTACAGCACAGTATAACTTTTTTTCCTTACCAAAGGAGCTTCACTCCCCGGCAACGGCGCCAGAAAAGAGTCTTGATGACCCACAAGTATAGAGGATCAATCGTAGACCTTTTGATAAGTAATATTGTCGAACCCAACGAGGAGCAGAAGGCTCTGATAAACGGTTTTCAACATGGTAATAACTGCAAGCACTGAAAGTAGCGGTAACAAGTGATGGTGTAGTGAGGTGAAACGTAGCAAGCAAAGAGTAACAAGTAAAAAGTAGTAGCAATGGTGTAGAAAGTGGCCCAATCCATTTTGCAGCAAGGGACAAGCCCGAACAAAGTCTTATAGGAGGAAAAACGCTCCCGAGGACACACGGGAATTTCTGTCATGCTAGTTTCATCATGTTCATATGATTCACGTTCGTTACTTTGATAGTTTGATATGTGGGTGGACCGGCGCTTGGGTACTGCCCTTACTTGGACAAGCATCCCACTTATGATTAACCTCTCTCGCAAGCATCCACAACTACAAAAGAAGAATTAAGACAACGCCTAACCATAGCATTAAACTAGTGGATCCAAATCAGCCCCTTACGAAGCAACGCATAGACTGGGGTTTAAGCTTCTGTCACTCTAGCAACCCATCATCTACTTACTACTCCCCAATGCCTTCCTCTAGGCCCAAGTATGGTGAAGTGTTATGTAGTCGAAGTTCACATAACACCACTAGAGGAAAAACAACATACATCATATCAAAATACCGAACAAATATCAAATTCACATGACTATTATCAGCATGACTTATCCCATGTCCTCAGGAACAAAAGTAACTACTCACAAAGCATAATCATAATCCTGACCAGAGGTGTAATGAATAGCATCAAGGATCTGAACATAAACTCTTCCACCAATTAATCCAACTAGCATCAACTACGAAGAGTAATCAACACTACTAGCAACCTTACAAGTACCAATCGGAGTCGTGAGACGGAGATTGGTTACAAGAGATGAATTAGGGATTGGAGAGGAGATGGTGCTGATGAAGATGTTGATGAAGATGCCTCCCCTCCGACGAGAGGAGTGTTGGTGATGACGATGGCGACGATTTCCCCCTCCGGGAGGGATGTTTCCCCGGCAGGATCGTCCTGCCGGAGCTCTATATTGGAACTGCTCAAGTTCCGCCTCGTGGCGGCGGCGTAACCACGAAAAAGCCCCCCATTGATTTTTTCTGGAACGAAACCCTTCATATAGGAAAAGAGGGGAGCTAGTGGGCCGTCAGGGAGCCCACAAGCTTGCCCTCCGCCACCAGGGGGGTGGCGGTGGCAGGGCTTGTGGCACCCTGGCAGCCCCCTCTGGTACTTCGTTCGCCCATTATTTTTTATATACTCCCAAAAAATTCCATGTAAATTTTCACTGCATTTGGAGATGTGCAGAATAGTGGACTAAGATTTGCTCCTTTTCCAGTCCAGAATTCCAGCTGCGTGAATTCTCCCTCTTCAATTAAACCTTGCAAAATAAGAGAGAAAATGCATAAATATATTGTACCACAAAGTAATATAACAGCCCATAAAGCAATAAATATCAACATGAAAGCATGATGCAAAATGGACGTATCAATGAGCACTGAGGAGGGCGACCTTGCTCTTGTAAGGTTTCTTCGGAGCCCGAGGAGGTAGTCCCTCCTCGGCCCCCTCCGACGCCTCCCTCTTCCTTGCCTGAAGAGAATCTCTATCTTCCTCCTCATGTGCATCCTCCCTCACATTGGCGGAGGAGGCATGGGTGTCCCCGGACTTGGTATCTGATACGTCTCCGTCGTATCTACTTTTCCGAACTCTTTTGCCCTTGTTTTGGACTCTAATTTGCATGATTTGAATGGAACTAACCCAAACTAACGCTGTTTTCAGCAGAATTGCCATGGTGTTGTTTTTGTGCAGAAATAGAAGTTCTCGGAATGACCTGAAAATTTACGGAGAATTTTTTGGAATTAATGAAAAATACCTGCGCAAAGATCCACCGGAGGAGGTGTGCCAGTGGGCCACAAGCCCCTGGGCCGCGACCACCCCCCAGGTCGCGCCGTGAGGGCTAGTGGGGCCCACGTGACACCACCGCCCCCAAACTCAACTCTATATATTCCGTCTCGCCCGGAAAAATATTGGGGAGAAGGATTCATCGCGTTTTACGATACGGAGGTGCCGCCACCTCATGTTCTTCATCTAGAGGGCAGATCCGGAGTCCGTTTCGGGCTACGGAGAGGGGAAATCGTCGCCATCGTCATCCTCAACCTTCCTCCATCGACAATTCCATGATGCTCTTCACCGTTCGTGAGTAATCTCATCATAGGCTTGCTGGACGGTGATGAGTTGGATGAGATCTATCATGTAATCGAGTTAGTTTTGACGGGGATTGATCCCTAGTATCCACTGTGTTCTAGATTGATGTTGCTACTACTTGGCTATGCTTAATGCTTGTCACCAGGGCCCGAGTGCCATGATTTCAGATCCTATCTTGCAAGTTGTAGTCACCTACTATGTGTTATGACCCGACAACCCCGGAGTGACAATTGCCGGAACCACTCCCGGAGATGACAATAGTATGAGGAGTTCATGTATTCACCACGTGTTAATGCGTTGGTCCGGTTCTTTATTAAAAGGAGAAACTTAATATACCGTAGTTTCCGTTAGGACCCCGCTGTCACGGGAGGGATGGACAATAGATGTGATGCAAGTTCTTTTCCCTAAGCACGTCTGACTACATACGGAACACATGCCTACATTAGATTGACGAATGGGAGCTAGTTACATATCTCTCCGTGTCATAGCTGTTACATGATGAATCACATCCGACACACTCATCCATCACCGATGCACTGCCTACGAGTCTTCTACTACTAGTCCTTGCTACGTTACTTTGCTGCTACTGCTGTTAATCTGCTGTTACTACTGCTGTCGCTACTGCTATCACTACTGCTGTTCCTTGCTACTGCTGTCACTACTACTGTTACTCTGCTGCTACTTGCTGCAAGACTTTTCTAGAGCCATTGCCGGGGAAGAATAGTCCCCCTTCCACATGCTATTTACTGGCGCCATTGATACAACAAGTTAGGAATAGTCTGCCGTCAACAGATCTTTTTCTGACACCGTTGCTATCATACCACTTTGCTACTGATACTTTGCTTGCACACACTAATCTTTCAGGTGTGGTTGAAATTGACAAACTCAGCTGCTAATACTTGATAATATTCTTTGTGTCGAATCAATAAATTTGGGTTGAATACTCTACCCTCAAAAACTGTTGCGATCCCCTACACTTGTGGGTTATCAAGACTATTTTCTAGCGCCGTTGCCGGGGAGGCACAGCTATATTCTCTGAGTCACTTGGGATTGACGTCTGCTGGTCACTATGAGGAATCCGAAAGATCCAAGAACAAAAATCTTGCCTTCTGATAACCCTCAAGGATAGGGGATCACAACAGTTTTCGAGGGTAGTGTATTCGACCTAGATTTGTTGATTCGCCAAAGGGGAAGAGAAAGAATATTCTCAAGTATTAGCAGCTGAGTTTGTAATATTCAACCACACCTGAGAGATTAGTGTCTGCAAGCAAAGTATCAGTAGCAAAGTAGTATGATAGCAACGGTGTCAGAAACAGAACTGTTGACGTCAGACTATTCCTAACTGTTGTATCAATGGCGCCAGTGTTGCACGTGGGCGAGGAACTATTATTTCCCGACAACAGTGTCGAAAAGGGTCTTGCAACAAGTCACAGCGAAGTAGCAAGTAACAGCAGTAGTGACAGAAGTAGCAAGTAACAACAGTAGCAACAGAGTAACAGTAGTAGCAACAGAGTAACAGCAGCAACAGTAACAGTAGTAGCAAAGTGGCCCAATCCCTTTTGTAGCAAGGGACAAGCCTAGACAAAGTAACGTAGCAACGACCAGTAGTAAAAGACTCGTAGGTAGTGGATCGGTGATGGATGAGTATGACTGATGTGATTCATCATGTAATAGCTATAACACGGAGAGATATGTGACCAGCTCCCGTTCGTCAATCTAATGTAGGCATGTATTCCGAATGTAGTCATACGTGCTTAGGGAAAAGAACTTGCGTGGCATCTATTGTCCATCCATCCCGTGGCAGCGGGGTCCTAATGGAAACTACGAGATATTAAGGTTCTCCTTTTAATAAAGAACCGGACCAACGCATTAATACGTTGTGAATACATGAACTCCTCATACTATGGTCATCTCCGGGAGTGGTTCCGGCCATTGTCACTCCGGGGTTGCCGGGTCATAACACATAGTAGGTGACTACAACTTGCAAGATAGGATCTAAAACACACATATATTGGCGACAACATAATAGGTTCAGATCTGAAATCATGGCACTCGGGCCCTAGAGACAAGCATTAAGCATAGCCAAGTAGTAGCAACATCAATCTAGAACATAGTGGATACTAGGGATCAATCCCCGTCAAAAACTAACTCGATTACATGATAGATCGTATCCAACTCATCACTGTCCAGTAAGCCTATGATGAGATTACTCACGAAAGGTGAAGAGCATCATGGAATTGTCGATGGAGGAAGGTTGATGATGACGATGGCGACGATTTCCCCTCTCCAGAGCACCAAACGGACTCCAGATCTGCCCTCGAGATGAAGAACAGGATGTTGCGGCGCCTCCGTATCGTGAAACGCGATGAAAACTTCTCTCTGATTTTTTTTCCGGGCGAGACGAAAGATATAGAGCTGAGTTTGGGGGCGGTGGTGCCACGTGGGCCCCACAAGCCCTCACGGCGCGGCCTAGGGGGGTGGTCGCGGCCCAGGGGCTTGTGGCCCACTGGCACGCCCCCTCTGGTGGATCTTTCCGCACGTATTTTTCTTTTATTCCAGAAAAAATCTCCGTAAATTTTCAGGACATTCCGAGAACTTTTATTTCTGCACAAAAACAACACCATGGGAATTCTGCTGAAAACAACGTTAGTCCGGGTTAGTTCCATACAAAATCATGCAAGTTAGAGTCCAAAACAAGGGCAAAAGAGTTCGGGAAAGTAGATACGTTGGAGACGTATCAACTCCCCCAAGCTTAAAGCCTTGCTTGTCCTCAAGCAACTCAGTTGACAAAGTGAGAGAGACAAAAGAAAAACTTTGGCGAACTCTGTTTGATCTTGTGGTTGCAACTATGTCTAACTCATAACCAGAATTTCAGCAACATCACAAGCAAACCACATAAGCTAATGACATCTAGGTCTCACGGTGAACTCATATCAATGGCATAATCAGCTAGCGAGCAAATAATAATAAGTCTCAAACGTCAACACTTCAATCAAAAATCAGAGAGAATCTGCAGTACGAATAGAAGGTATCTCGCTAGCTCTTTCTGAGACCGCGGAACATAAATGCAAAGCACCTTCAAAGACCAAGGGCTGACTAAACATTGTAATTCATGGCAAAGAAGATCCGGTCACAGTCACACTCAACACATATAAAAGCAAAACATAAAAATGACAGAGGTGCTCTGTAATTGGTGCTTTTGTAAGAGAAGGATGACTCAACAGGAACATAATCAGACAGGCCCTTCGTAGAGGGAAGCATTGATTTGCAGAGGTGCCAGAGCCCAAGCTTTGAAAATAGAGATAATAATTTTGGGTGGCATGCTTTCATTGTCAACGCAATGACTAGGAGTTCTCAACATCTTCCACGCTACACATGCTATAGGCGGTTCCCAAACAGAAAAGTAAAGTTTTGACTCCCCCACCACCAATCAATCACAATCGACGGCTAGCCGAATCCTCGGGTACCGTCCATACCAACATCAATCCTGGGGGAGTTTTGTTTGCAATTATCTTTTCAATTTGAGTATGGAACTGGGAATTCCAATTACCAACCCCTTTCTCGTGAATGATAGTGAATAAACACATATCGAGGATAACACGCCTAGCATGGAAGATACCAATAGCCCCTTGTCACCACATGAGCGGTTCGGGCATGCAAAAGAGATTATTTCTTGAAGGTTTAGAGAGTGGCACATGCAAATTTACTTGGAACGGCAAGTAGATACCGCATATAGGTAGGTATGATGTACTCACATGGAACAACTTTCGGTTTATGGGAGTGGACGCACAAGCAGTATTCCCGCTTAGTACAAGTGAAGGCTAGCAAAAGATTGGGAAGCGACCAACTAGAGAGCGACAACAGTCATCGAAATGCATTGAGATTAACTAACATTGTGTGCAAGCATGAGTAGGACATAAATCACCATGAACATGAATATCATAGAGGCTATGTTTATTTTGTTTCAACTACATGCGTGAACATGCGCCAAGTCAAGCCACTTGAATCATTCAAAGGAGGATACCATCCTGTCATACTACATCATAATCATCTCAACATTCATGTGGGCAACCAAGACAAACCATTATAAGCTCCTAGCTAAGTAAGCATGGCATAATGAACTATGATCTCTAAATTGTCATTGCAAACATGTTTCTCTCACAACAAAGCTGAATCAAGCATGATGAGCTAGTCATATTTACAAAAACAAAATAGATCGAGTTCATACCAGCTTTTCCAGGCTTAGTCACTTCATCTTATATCGTCATTATTGCCGTTCGCTTGCACGATCGGACGATGTGAACAATAATAAGTGTGCTCGTGCATTGGACTACGCTGGAATCTGCAGGCAAACACAAAGGAGAAGAAAAAAGTAATATGTCTCTTTGAAAGCTAAACAAGTATGAATGCAAGAGCCACTAAACATTGTAACCAATATCTTCTACCTTGACCCAAAGAAAAAGAAAACTATTTACACAGGAAAGCTTCCAACAAGCAAAAGAAGAAAATAAAATCTTTTTGGGTTTTCTCAAACTAGACAGACACACGAAAAGAAAACGAGAAAAAGAAAATAAACTAACATGGATGATACAGTGGCAAAGTGTGAACACCGGCTAACAAAGTGAAAGCATAAGCAAGAATGTAAAGTCGGTGAGAACACGTACTCCCCAAGCTTAGGCTTTTGTCCTAAGTTGTTCTACTCCCAAGGATGGTCCTGGCGAAACCCAAAATGATAATGGGGGTTATACGGGAGCGCTGCAGCCACTGCCTAAATAGCTGCCTCACGGAGATGAGCAGCCTTTGCCTCCCTCTCATACTCCTCTGTCTCTCCTCTGGTTATGTAATATCTCCGTTTTACCTGAAAGTCTAAGAAGGGAGGAGCAGGAAGGGTAATATGGAAAACACGCTGCCGGTTAAATATCAAACGGTATAGGAGGGATTCGTCATCCCTCTCAAGGAACTGGTAGCGTGTCAAAGCGACGCGGTCAAGGAAAGCTGTATGGAGCGGGGGATCTCCTTCGCGGATGGGTACTCCAAGAAAATTTGCTATGCGAGTGGCATAGATCCCACCAAATAAATCCCCTTCATTAGCATTCTTATTCAGCCTCCTTGCTATAATAGCTCCCATGTTGAAGCTTTTGTCACCCCTCACTGCGCTCTTAAGGATACTAAGGTCGGGTGCGCAGAGGTGACAATGCTCAATCTTGCCATTAATGCATCTGCCTATGAAGAGGGCAAAATAATGCAAGGCAGGAAAATGAATACTCCCCATGGTAGCTTGCGTTATGTCTCTAGTTTCTCCAACAGTAATACCAGAGCAAAAATCTCTAACCGAAGATTTAGGAGGATCATTGAGGCTAGCCCAAATAGGTATTTTGCATATTCTATTGAAATCCTCTAAATCCATGGTATACGATTTATCATAGAGATCAAACAGTACCGATGTCTCACGGCCAGCTGAATGTGTCAGATTCAACCACACCTGAAAGATTAGTATCTGCAAGGAAAGTAGTAACATCAAAGTAGTGTGATAACAACGGTGTCAGAAACGATCTGTTGACACGGCAGACTATTTCTAACGATTGTATCAATGGCGCCAAGTTGCCCGTTGACGGAAATTGTCTGTTCCCGTCAACGACCAGCGATCAAAATTGTAGCAGGTAGCAGCAGTGTAACGAGTAATAGCAGTGACAAGGAACAGCAGTAGTGACAGCAGTAGCAAGTAGCAACAGTAGCAAGCGACAGTAGTAGCAACAGTAGCAGCAGAGCAAGACAAGTAGCAGCAGCAGAGCAAGACAAGTAACAACAGCAGTAGGACAAACTCATAGGCAATGGGTCGGTGATTTCTTTGGATGATATTCATCATGCAACAGCTATAACACAGAGAGATATGTGGCTAGCTCCCGTTCGATAATGTGATGTAGGCATGCATTCCGTGTGTCGACATACGTGCTTAGGGAAAAGAACTTGCATGACATCTATTGTCCAACCCTCCCGTGGCAGCGGGGTCCAGAAGGAAACTACGGGATGTTAAGGTTCTCCTTTTAATGAAGAACCGGACCAACGCATTAGCACTTCGTGAACACATGAACTCCTCAAACTATGGTCATCACCGGGAGTGGTTCCGGTTATTGGCACTCTGGGTTGCGAGATCATAACACATAGTAGGTAACTACAACTTGCAAGATCGGATCTAAAACACACATATATTGGTGACAACATAATAATTTCAGATCTGAAATCATGGCACTCGGGCCCTAGTGACAAGCATTAAGAATGGCAAAGTAGTAGCAACATCAATCTCAGAACATAGTGGATACTAGGGATCAATCCCCATCAAAATTAAGTCGATTACATGATAGATCTCATCCTACTCATCACCACCCAACGAGCCTACGAATAGATTACTCACGAACGACGAAGAGTTTCATGGAATTGGAGAGGGAAGAAGGTTGATGATGACGATGGCGACGATTTCCCCTCTCCGGAGCCCAAAACGGACTCCAGATCTGCCCTCCAGATGAAGAACAGGATGTGGCGGCGCCTCCATATCATAAACGCGACAAAATCTTCTATTTTTATTTTTTCCGGGACGAAAGTGAACTTATAGAGCTGAGATTGGGGGCGGCAGAGCCGTGTGGGCCCCACAAGCTTAGCCACCGCCACCAGGGGGGTTGAAACCAATATCTTCGACCTTGACCCAAAGAAAAAGAAAACTATTTACACGGGAAAGCTCCCAACAAGCACAAAGAAGAAAGAAAAATCTTTTCGGGTTTTCTCAAAAGGACACAAAACAAGAAAACAAGAAAACGAAAATAAACTAGCATGGATAATAAAGTGGAAAAGTGTAAACACCGGCTAACAAAGTGAAAGCATAAGCATGAATGTAAAGTCGGTGAGAACACGTACTCCCCCAAGCTTAGGCTTTTGGCCTAGCTTGGTCTACTACCATGGTGGGAAATCACCAGCTCCAGGATACTCCGGAGCAGACTGTGGATGCCACTGCTGTGTGAGCTTCTCAGGCTCCCACTGATAAACTGGCGTCTGGTACTCGACTGACGGCTCGGGCACGGGCGCCTGTGGTTGGGCCAAGCCCCAATATGCGTAGATGTCCGAGGGCATAATAGTGTACCTGCCTGCATGAAGATCGAACAAAGAAGGAGCAGGGAAAGTAATAGTCTCTCGAGTACCCTGACTAAATACCAGGTTATAAATCATCCGTCTACTAGCATCTCTATCCAGAAAATCATGGCGAACCATGCTGTGATAATCTAGATATTTCTTAGGGAGAAGCATTTCTCCTTCCTCTCCCTATCTAATGGGTATCTCAAAGTGTCTGGCAAGACGGGTAGCGTAGATACCTCCATAGACGACACCCTTGGAACGGTTGATGTTCAACCGCTGGGCCACTATAGCACCTAGGTTGTAAGTCTTATCGTTATAAAGGCCGTCGTGAAAAACCGCGAGGTCTGGAGAACTAAGTGATCCAGCCTCCTCACGGCCAATCAAACATTTTCCCACAAATAGTGAGAAGTAGCGAAGCACAGGAAAATGTATGCTAGCAATTCTAGCGCGAGACACTCCTCTCTCCTCTCCAACAACAATAGTACCAATGAAATCCTCCAAGTCCCGTGGACGAGGGTCACGGATATCCCCAACATAAGGTAATTTGCATACATTGCAAAAATCCTGTAGTGTCATGAACTGGGGAACATCGTATATCATGAACTCAACCATGGGAGGATTCTTCCTCAGATAAAAGTTGAATCTTTGAACGAAAATATTGGTGAGGAGGAGGTATTGTGAGCACTTATCTTCAACGAACGCAGTAAGACCTGCGTTCTCCACGAAGAAATAAAAGTCTTCATAATGCCCAGCGGCGCGCAAGAATTCATCACTTGGCCACTCGCACGCTCGAACTTCTGTGACTCCAAGGACTACATACTTGGGGTGGTTCTTCTCATCCTCCTTGGGGTTACGGCTTGAAGAGCCTCTCAAGAACCTCTTCATCTTTTCCTTTTTCTAACTCTGAAAAATTCTGAAATTTTTAGAGACTTCGAAAGAAAAGTGAATAAAGATTAACCCAACTTGTAGCAACTACTCCTACTAGTGACTAGAGATCGTATCACGCGCTAAAACTACTTGGGACCTAGCTAAAATCAACATTTCTAGCTCAAGAACAGGGTCACCAAGGTAGCAAGAATGCGCGAAGGATAAAGCACTAGAGCAAAAGCTAATTGGAGCAATGGAGGAGTCACTTACCAAGGAGTAATTTCCCCAAAACGGTTCGGAGAATGGTGCTTTGAGCAAGGAGCTCGAAAATCACAGCCAAATGAGCAACAACACGGGTTTGAGCTGCGAAACAATTTTTTCTGGAGGTGGAAGAAGAGGCTGGGAGCTGGAATGAGTGGAGGGGGTCCCTGTGGGCCCCACAAGCTTGCCCTCCGCCACCAGGGGGGTGGCGGTGGCAGGGCTTGTGGCCCACTAGTCTGGCCCCCAGGCCAGCTTTCAGGCCCAGTAATTTTCAAAAATTCCAGAAAAAAACATACTAAATTTTCTTCTAAGCAACAGAAAATGAAAGCTCAAAACAGAGGTATGTGACTCTTTGATTCATCCATTTCATGGTCATCGAAAGAAATCCGTCAATGGGGTTGATCAAGTCCTCATGACAAAACCTTCTCAAATCGCAAGAGAGAATAGTGAATTTTCGAATAGCCACTAAGTCACCTCAATGGGGATATGTATCTCCCCAACAAGCAAATCATACTTCATCTTTACACGAGGAATATGGCATTCAAAGCTCCCAATAAGAATCGATGAAGTCTTTTCGATAGCATTAATGCAATGTACGTGATATTGTTTCTTCAGAAAGTGCACTGTGTGATCATTACCGTTGACATGGAAAGTGGCATTGCCTTTGTTGCAATCTATAACAGCCCCTGCAGTGTTTAAAAAGGGTCTTTCGAGGATGACAACCATGGCATCGTCCTTGGGAATATCCAAGATAACAAAGTCTGTTAAGATAGTGGTATTAGCAACCACAACAGGCACATCCTCGCAAATGCAGATATGGAAAGCAGTTGATTTGTCGGCCATCTGCAGAGAAATTTCAGTGGGTGTCAACTTATCCAATTCAAGTCTACGATAAAGAGAGAGCGGCATAACACTAAAACCGGCTCCAAGGTCACATAAGGCAGTTCTTACATAGTTTCCTTTAATGGAGCAAGGTATAGTGGGCACTCCGGGATCACCAAGTTTCTTAGGAGTTCCACCTTTAAAAGTGATGTTGGTAAGCATGGTGGAGATCTCAAGATTTGGTATCTTCCGTTTATTAGTCACGATATCTTTCATGTACTTGGCATACAGACACATCTTGAGCATATCAGTTAACCGCATCTGCAGAAAGATGGGTCTTATCATCTCAACCAAACGCTCAAAATCCTCATCACCCTTTTTCTTGGATGATTTAGGAGGAAAGGGCATAGATCTCTGAACCCATGGTTCCCTTTCTTTACCATGCTTCCTAGCAGTAAAGTCATTCTTATCGTATCTCTTAGGTTGTGGGTTATCAGGATTAACCGTAGGTTCAATCTCCACATCCTCATCATTGCTAGGCTGAGCATTATTATGAACACCACTGTCCATATTGTCACCAGGTTCATGTTCATCACCAGATTGTGTTTCTGCATCAGACGCAAAAATATAATTAGGTTCTTCTGGTGTGACAGTATTTGGTGAACTAACATGCATGCTTCTATCATCCTTCTTCTTCTCCTTAGGATAACTAGGTGTATCAGCATTGATTCCTTGAGAATCTTGATCAATGCTCTTAGGATGACCTTCAGGATACAAAGGTTCCTGAGTCATTTTGCATCCTCTAGTAATGACTCTGAAAGAGTTGTCATTTAATTAATTGAGCAGGTCATTCTGAGCTTTAAGTACTTGTTCTACCTGAGTAGTAATCATAGAGGCATGTTTACTCAGAAGCTTTAGATCATTGACATTTCTGTCTACACAAGCACTTAAATGGCTAAGCATAGGAGTGCTTTGTTCCAAATGTCTGCTAACATAATCATTGAAACTCTATTGTTTGGCAACAAAGTTGTCAAATTCATCAAAGCATATGCTAGAAGGTTTGTCAAAAGGAATATCACTCTCATCAAACCTACGCAGAGAATTCACTTCTACTACTTGTATCGGGTTATCGAGACCATGGATCTCTTCGATAGGAGGTAGATTTTTGACATCTTCAGATCTAATGCCTTTCTCTTGCATAGATTTCTTGGCTTCTTGCATATCTTCGAGACTGAGGAATAGATTATATCTTTTCTTCGGAGTTGGCTTAGGAGGTGGTTCGGGAATAGTCCAAGCATTATCGTTGATCAAGATGTTATTCAGTAGAGTCTCAGCTTGTTCTACAGTTCATAAAACACAATCGGCACAACTATCTAGGTGGTCTCTAGAGGCATCGGTAAGTCCGTTATAGAGGATATCAAGTATCTCGTTCTTCTTAAGAGGGTGATCAGGCAAAGCATTTTGTAGCTGGACGAGCCTCCCCCAAGCTTGTGGGAGACTCTCTTCTTGGAGTTGAGCAAAGTATTATATTTCCTGCAAGGCAGCTTTCTTCTTATGGGCTGGGAAATATTTCTCACAGAAGTAATAGACCATACCCTGGGGACTACTCACACATCCAGGAGCAAGAGAGGTGAACTAGGCTTTAGCGTCATCCTTTAGAGAGAAAGGAAACATCTTAAGGATATAGTAGTGGCGGATCTTCTCCTCATTAGTGAAAAGGGTGGCTATATCGTGTAGTTTGACAAGATGGGCTACGACCGTCTCACACTCATAACCATGGATATGATTAGATTCGACTAGAGAGATTATCTCAGGATCGACACAGAATTCATAATCCTTATCGGTGATAAAGATAGGTGAAGTGGAAAACTTCGGGTCGTATTTCATCCTAGCTTTGAGAGATTTTTCCTTCCACTTGAGAAGTAATTCCTCAGCTATCTCTCCCTCCATAACGTAACCCTCAGGTATATCAGGAAATTCATATCTAGGAGAGCTAGATCTAACAGGAGCAAAAGTAGGTTCTAACTCAATAGTATCGGCATTTTCAGCAGCATCACGAGCATTGGCAGTAACTCTAGCAATATGAGCATCAAGGAATACCCCCAGTGGAACATCAGGCAAAGCATTATCAGGCTTAGCATCATCAGGCATAACATCTCTAGCAATATCAGGCATAGCAGTATGACGCATAGCATCTCTAGCAGTATCAAGCATAGTATCATCAGACATAGCATCTCTAGCAGTATCACGCAAAGCAGTATCACGCATAGTATCAAGCATAGCATCTCTAGTAGTAGCATCATAAGCATCATCAAGCACATACAACATATCAAGATTTCTAGCAGGAGGTGATGTCGCAAACTTACTCATAACTGAAGGTGAATCAAGTGCAGAGCTAGATGGCAGTTCCTTACCTCCCCTCGTAGTTGAGGGCAATACTTTGGTTTTTGGATCCTTCAAATTCTTCATAGTGATCAGCAGATATAAATCCCAAGTAACTAAGAGAATATAGCAATACCTCCCAGGCAACGGTGCCAGAAAAATGCTGACTCCGAGACAGGAGACCTTCCCCTGCAACCTCACCACAAGAATGCTGCTAGCACTCTCCGACAATCGAAACTAGAAGAATGTTGTTTGACGGCCCACCAGCGCGTGGGATCGTAGCAGTTTTCAAGGGTAGAGTATTCGACCCAAATCTGTTGGTACGCCTATAGGAGGTGAGAGGATACTCTCAAGTATTAGCAGCTGAATGTGTCAGATTCAACCACACCTGAAAGATTAGTATCTGCAAGCAAAGTAGTAACAGCAAAGTAGTATGATAACAACGGTGTCAGAAACGATCTGTTGACACGGCAGACTATTTCTAATGATTGTATCAATGGCGCCAAGTTGCTCGTTGACGGAAATTGTCTGTTCCCATCAACGACCAACGATCAAAATTGTAGCAGGTAGCAGCAGTGTAACGAGTAATAGCAGCGGCAAGGAACAACAGTAGTGAGAGCAGTAGCAAGTAGCAATAGTAGCAAGCGACAATAGTAGCAACAGTAGCAGCAGAGCAAGACAAGTAACAGCAGCAGAGCAAGACAAGTAACAGCAGCAGTAGGACAAACTCGTAAGCAATGGGTCGGTGATTTGTTTGGATGATATTCATCATGCAACAGCTATAACACGGAGAGATATGTGGCTAGCTCCCGTTCGTCAATGTGATGTAGGCATGCATTTCGTGTGTCGTCATACGTGCTTAGGGAAAAGAACTTGCATGACATCTATTGTCCGTCCCTCCCCTGTCAGCGGGGTCCAAAAGGAAACTATGGGATATTAAGGTTCTCCTTTTAATAAAGAACCAGACCAACGCATTTGCACTTGGTGAACACATGAACTCGTCAAACTATGGTCATCACCACGAGTGGTTTCGGTTATTGTCACTCTGTAACACCCCAGTTATTGGCCTTCCTGATTAATTAACTTATTTCAAAATTTAGGACCAATTTTTTTTTTGTGAATGCTTGTGATGCTTGGAGTGACCAATGTTTGCTGTTTGCTTGAATGCATGTGATTGCTCCCCATTAATTCTTCTCATCCTCCTAATGACCTTCTCATTCCATGATCTCCTACCTAATGATCATGCCATGTGTTTAGGATAAATATCTATTTTTACCAGAAAGCATTTCCTTGAATTAAACTTTCAAACCCTTGAGATGAGGTTTGTACTACAAGTCCTCAAACTAGGGAATTTCTTTTGCACCAATACTTTTATTTAAAACCTATTATCAAAATGTCTTCCAAAAACCACCATATTATTATTTTAAAAGTTATTTTATTACTTTATTTAAAAGCCTTTCTATGAGGCCAGAAATGGTTTCTTATGAAGGAAAGTTATTTTTATTGCTTTAAAAATATTTAAGAAAATTTAGGGAAACTCAGTGGATATATTTAATCCATATTTATGAGTTTCAACACATGGCCATGTTCAAAATATTGGGCAAACCCATCCAAAACCATTCCTGCCTATTTCAAGCTTTAGAATATTTCTATTAGAAATATTCTCAATAAATTCCAGTAAAATTCTAGCATGTCATCTATGATATAATAGATGATCTTGCCAAGTTTCATTTCAATCCAAGTTGATTTGACTCCCCTAATCACTCTAAAACCCTATCTGTCCAGAATGAAATTTGAGCAACTCTACATTGCGAAGTGTCTCCAATTGTCCTCAAATTTGGTGGGCATGTTCTAATACTCCAATAAGGCATCCACACCAAGTTGTACACCAAGTATAATAGAAGAACTTGTCCTAAGACCCTCAGAACCTTCTTTGTTGATTTCTGACTTTGGTAAAATTTACATTATAAAGTTTCTCCAATTGACCTCAAACTTTTTGTGCATGCTGTAATGCTCAAATGATGCCCCTACACCAAATATTGAATTTGTGGGAATTTATTTGAATAGGGTTCTAAGCAGAAACCCATTTCTGCCCCTTTCTAGGGTTTTTCAAGTCTACATTGGAAAACTTCTCCATCAAATCCCAAATTTAGTGTGCAAGCCTATTTTCATCTATTATTTGACCCCGTTAAGTTTCATGGCCATTGGAATCCATATGGTAGCCTAACCACAAATCAAACACCTTGTGTGCACTCACTAATTTGGTTTCTTTTGCCCCTTCCACTTTATTGCTTGAGCTCAACTTTCTACCACAGCCTCACATAGTCATATTTTACCTCCAATAACTTTCCCATGGCCACTGGTCAATTATTGGAGAAGGTCCCTTTGTAACTTTCTCTCATTTTCACCTTTGGCAACACTGTTTTACCTCTCTTTCCATTCTTCTGCTTAAGCTATCACCCCCAATTCTTTCCAGAGCCTCTCTAGTGTGTCAATGCATCATTTAAAACCAATAGATGGCCTGCTCATGTAGGAAAAATGAGCAACACCTCATCAAGTTCATTTTTGGCTGAAATGTGGCTTTATACAGCAAGTACTAGCTACACTTGCTTTCTTGAGCTGAAACTTTGCAGTATTGTAGTCCTTCTATTAAAAACACTGCTAGACATGGTTTCGCCTCCCATCCCCTTCTATGAAAACCCCTTATGCCAGCCCCTAGTTTGCTGCTGCAAACTAAACCAGAGTCCAAACCCCAACCGACCACCTCCACTAGTTGCCAAACTCCAGAGTTTCCTTGCTGCAGGTGTGCCCTACGTGCTAGACATGTTGGACTAGCCATTGGGACCATGTAGACACGGGATGCGATGGTGACCACGCTCACAGCCTGCAATAATGGTGCTCTACCCCTTGCCTCTTGTTGCAGCTTGTTTGCAACCGTTGCAGCATGTCCCAGAGCACCAGGGAGCCCCATTTGACTGGGCCAAGCTCCTCCCCGATGATGGCTAGGATCCAAGGTGCCCAGGGGCACGTGTCCTTGCCCATCCCAGGAAGCTCCAGAGAGCCCCGAGCTCTCCCTCCCCCTCTTCCCTCTTACCTCCTCTTCCCCGAGCCCCCTGACTCCCATTGGGCTTCTCCTCTCTCCCTGGAACCCCCTCGAGCTCCCCATACTCTCCTAAGCTCTCTTCCCCGCAGCTTGCTCCTCCTTGCGTAGCCCCCATGGCCGAGGCCCTCCCTTGGTCCTCGCTCCATGCTCGGGAAGGACCGAGCTCTCCCTCGCCCTGGACCCTCGGGGGTATTTCCCCACCTTTCCATCCACCCAGATGGCCGGGGCGCCGACCTCCTCGGCTACCGACGCCGCCCTCGAACAACGGCCATGGCCGCTCTCCTTGCAGTTCCCCAGCGGGAATGGAACCTCGGGGTCGACGCGACTCGATGCCCCGAGCAAGCTGGTGGCCGGAGCGCCGCGGGAGGTGGCCGGGGTAGCCAGATCGGTGCCGGCGCTGCGTGGCCTAGCCCCTGCCTAGCCACCTCGTCATCCCCTTGGGCGTCGACCGGGCCCGTCGGCCAGGATAAGTGGAGGCGCACTCAGCGCAGTGCACCTCCCCCTTCCGAAAGCATATTTTCGGCTGTGCGCCTTCGGCGTGTCCCTCGCTTGCGGCCGAGCTGCTGGGCCAGCCCGAAGGCCTACCTGACGCCCTGGGCGTAAGATAACCCCGAAGCTGAGTCTTTTTCCCTTTTCATATTTGGTTAAACTTGCAAATTCCAACATAAATTCCTTCTGACTCCAATTCCATTGATTCAAATTTTTGCAGGATCCTAAAAATGAGTCCTATCCAAATAAGTGCTTTGCACATTTTTCCCTACCCACTTTCTGTGGTGTTTTATTTAAAATCCCAATCTGGATATAAAATACCCCACCTTTCAAAATTCCTAGCAGATTCAAATAAACTCCAAATGGAGTGATTCCAATTCCTAGGGCCTTCTAAAATCCTTCCCCATTTTTAGAACCCTGGTCAACATTTTTGTATGGCTTACTTCTGTTGCAATAAATAAATAGCTTCTATTGCTATTTATTCAACACTGTAAAATCTCTAGAATATTCATACCAACTCCAAATCCAGTGAAACCACTTCCTAAAATTTTCTAAAATCATCCTCTATAAATGGTTGCCTCCATTCATTTTTAACAAAATGATTTCTGTTGGCTTCTTCAATGATCACCTATTGCTCTTTCCATCCATTCAAAAATCCCCTGATGATCCAAAACCCCTTGGAAAGGATTCAGGTATTTTTCTTATGACCATAGAGGTCCAAGAAAAATATAACTTCTATGTTTTAGAACACTTTTATTTCTGCTTGATGTGTGGCTTACTATGTTTGTTTCCGACGATAGTTGACGATAGACGAAGTATTCGGAGTTGGAGCGGAAGACCTCGAAGACCCCGAGGACTTACGTGAGCAAGGCAAGCAGCCCTTTGACCATAACTTGAGCATAAGAATTGATGCATGCTAGAATAGCAAGTACTTTTCCGTTGCATGTGATCATAGTGCCGGTTCATCATTGGTGTGATGGTATCGAAGGCTTCTCCGAAGCACTTGCATGATGGTAATGTTATACATATGGCTCCTCGGAGCACAAGCATGATGAGCTTGATCCTACCATCTATGAGGATCATGCTACTATCATGTTGACTAGTAGAGTTAGAGAAGCATTGCATGAGCATGATGTTGAGTTAAATCAAAGGTTTATGAAAAACCCCGTCGAGTGCCACTAATGACTGAGGGTGATGATGAGATGGGTGGCCACTTTTGGTGAAGTGGTGCACCGGTGTTTTGTGTGAGTATGGTTTCGGAAATAGGATTAGATTTATGATGTGTCGACCGTCCCAACCTTACCAGTACGACCACGTTACCCCTTTATGGGACGGGGCTTTGTTGATTACTCTGGTCGGTACTAGCAAAGAGCCATATTACTAGTGGCGGGAGTGATTGTCGTCACTCTCGTGATGGGGTCGTGCCAGGAAGGGCGACTATGCCATTTTTATGAGTTCCAGGCACACCGTTGGTCCCCGCATGGTTGACACTATCCAGAGTCGGTGCTCGTAAGACGTACAACATGTGGGCTGGGTACCAATCGAGTGGACCTCTTTGACTAGTATCGTCAGGGGAAAGATAATGATCGGGTACTTACCTCGGGTATATGTGATATACCGCGAGTCGTGGATGACACGGTAGTTTCCCGGATCTCGTGGGTCCAGCATACTACCTCTGCAGAGTGTCAAACTATTCGAATAGCCGTGTCCACGGTCAAGGACAGTTGGGTAATCCTTCTTAAACTACGTCCATCATTTCCGCATAAACCAAGTGTGAGTGAGTGTGTATGTGTGGTAACTGGTGTTACAAGATGAATTGATATGACCAAGTTCGGTGACTTGGCATATAAGGTGAACCCGGAGTGTTCAGCCCTTGACAGATGCGATGGTATCTGTAACCTGTTCTTCCAGAGTAATTCTTTAACTTGATGCATAATCATGATCATTTAACCAAGATGAGTTACACCAAAGATGCATGATATTGTTATCCTTCACTTTCATTGTTCATATGATGGGCTGTTTGCGAGTACATTCAAAGTACTCATTGGCTTGCCACTGGTTATTTCATTGACCAGGTGTGGAAGACAGGATATGGTGAAGATTAACTCGGTGACGTTCATGCGAGCTAGGATGTTTCCCAGTCAGAATGCATGTAGGTTAAGGCTGATGGCATGGGTTCACGCTTTCAACCAATAATTCCGCTATTGGCTCAGTTTCAAGTGTAGGCCTTTAAGGCCCTATATATGTAAGACTCGACCGAAGTGGTCATTTATTGTATCAAACGGTGTGTATGGATGTAAGACTCTTTTATTCGGTATCTGTGTTCGGTGAGCATTGATCTCTCGGATCACTGAGCACGGCGATTCTCGACTAGTAAGTCGGGGTCCCCACACACTCCGGGGTTGCCGGATCATAACACATAGTAGGTAACTACAAGTTGCAAGAACGGATCTAAAACACACATATATTGGTGACAACATAATATTTTCAGATCTGAAATCATGTTACTCGGGCCCTAGTGACAAGCATTAAGCATGGCAAAGTAGTAGCAACATCAATCTTAGAACACAGTGGATACTAGGGATCAATCCCCATCAAAACAAACTCGATTACATGATAGATCTCATCCTACTCATCACCGCCCAGCGAGACTACGAATAGATTACTCATGAATGACGAAGAGCTTCATGGATTTGGAGAGGGAAGAAGGTTGATGATGACGATGGCGACGATTTCCCCTCTCCGGAGACTAAAACAGACTCCAAATCTGCCCTCTAGATGAAGAACAGGATGTGGCGGCGCCTCCGTATCGCAAACGCGACGAAATCTTCTTTTTTTATTTTTTCTGGGACGGAAGTGAACTTATAGAGCTGAGATTGGGGGCGGCAGAGCCGTGTGGGCCCCACAAGCCTGCCCACTGACACCAGGGGGGCGGAGGCAGGGCTTGTGGCCCACTGGCCCACCCCCTCACGTGGATCTTGGCGCAGATATTTTTCATATTTTCCAAAAATGCTCCCCGTAAATTTTCAGGATGTTTGGAGAACTTTGATTTCTGCACAAAAACAACACCAAGGCAATTCTGATGAAAACAGCGTCAGTCGAGGTTAGTTCCATTCAAATCATGCAAATTAGAGTCCAAAACAAGGGCAAAAGAGTTTGGAAAAGTAGATACGATGGAGACATATCATGCAGCCCCTAGACAAACTCTTTGTCTCAGAATTTTTCGAAAAATCCAGAAAAAATCATACTAGATTTTCAGGACGTTCAGAGAACTTTTATTTTCGGGGTACTTTTCTACCAGACACTAAAGCAAAAAACAGGGAAAACTAAACTAAACCTCTCATTTTTTCTAAGAAACCTAAAGTGAAAGCTCGAAATAGAGGTTTGTGACTCCTCGATTCATCCATGTCATGGTCATCAAAAGAAATCCGTCAGTGAGGTTGATCAAGCCTCTTTGACAAACCTTTTCGAATCGCAAAAGAGAATGGAGAATTTTTGAATAGTCACTAGGTTACGTCAATGGGGTTGTGTATCTCCCCAACAAGCAAATCATACTTCATCTTAACACGAGGAATAGGGCATTCAAAGCTCCCAATAAGAATCGATGAATTTTTTTGGATAGCATTGATGCAATGTACTCGATATTGTTTCTTCGCAAAGTGCACCGTATGCTCATTACCGTTGACATGGAAAGTGACATTGCCTTTGTTGCAATTTATAACAGCCGCCACAGTGTTTAAAAAGGGTCTTCCGAGGATGACCGCCATGGCATCGTCCTCGGGAATATCCAAGATAACAAAGTCTGTTAAGATAGTGACATTAGCAACCACAACAGGCACATCCTCGCAAATGCCGATAGGGAAAGCAATTGATTTGTCGGCCATTTGCAGAGAGATCTTAGTGGGTGTCAACTTATCCAGTTCAAGTCTACGATAAAGAGAGAGAGGCATAACACTAACACCGGCTCCAAGGTCGCATAAAGCAGTTCTAACGTAGTTACCTTTAATGGAGCAAGGTATAGTGGGCACACCGGGATCACCTAGTTTCTTAGGAATTAAACCCTTGAAGGTATAAATAGCAAGCATGGTGGAAATCTCAACCTCAGGTGTCCTCCTCTTATTAGTCAAAATATCTTTCATCTCCTTAGCATACAGAGACATTTTGAGCATATTTGTCAAATGCATTTGCAGAAAGACAGGTCTAATCATTTCAACAAATCACTCAAAATTCTCATCATCCTTTTTCTTGGATGGTTTGGGAGGAAACGGCATGGGTTTCTGAACCCATGGTTCCCTTTCTTTACCATCCTTCCTAGGAGCGAAGTCATTCTTATCGTATCTTCTATTCTTTGGCTGTGGGTTATCAAGATCAACAGGTTCAATCTCCACATCCTTATCATTGCTAGGTTGAGTATCAACATGAACATCACTATTGATTATATCATTAAGCTCATGTTCATCACCAGATGGCATTTCAGCATCAGAGACACAGGCATAGTTTGGACTTTCAGGTGTAGCAGCAACATGGTTGCTAGCGTGCAGGTTCCTATCATCTTTCTTCTTCTTTCTAGAATGACTAGGTGCATCAGTGCTAACTCCTTGGGAATCTTGTTCAATTCTCTTAGGATGACCCTCAGTATATAAAGTTTCATCGGTCATTCTACTGCCTCTAGTAACGACTATGACAGAATTGTCATTCAACTCATTGAGCAAGTCATTCTGAGCCTTAAGTACTTGTTCTACCTGAGTAGTAACCATAGAGGCATGTTTACTCAGGAGCTTAAGATCATTGACATTTCTGTCCACACAAGCACTTAAATGACTAAGCATACGAGCATTCTATTCCAATTGTCTGCTAACATAATCATTGAAACTTTGTTGTTTGGCAACAAAGTTATCAAATTCATCCAGGTATAGGCTAGCAGGTTTATCAAAAGGAATATCACTCTCATCAAACCTACGTAGAGAATTTACTTGTACCACCTGTATCGGGTTATCGAGACCATGGATCTCTTCGATAGGTGGTAGATTTTTAACATCTTCAGATTTAATGCCTTTCTCTCACATAGACTTCTTAGCTTCTTGCATATCTTTAGGACTGAGAAATAGAATACCTCTTTTCTTCGGAGTTGGCTTAGGAGGTGGTTCGGGAATAGTCCAAGCATTCTCATTGCACAAGATGCTATTCAGTAGAATCTCAGCTTGTTGTACGGTTCGTTCCCTAAAAACACAACCAACACAACTATCTAGCTGGTATTTGGAAGCATCGATAAGTCCATTATAGAAGATATCAAGTATTTCATTCTTCTCAAGAGGGTGATCAGGCAAAGCGTTCAGCAGCTGGATGAGCCTACCCCAAGCTTGTGGGAGACTCTCTTCTTCAGCTTGAGCGAAGTTGTATATTGCCCGCAAGGCAGCTTGCTTCTTATGGGCAGGGAAATATTTTTCAGAGAAGTAGTAGACCATATCCTGGGGGCTACGCACACAACCAGGAGCAAGAGAAGTGAACCAAGTCTTGGCATCATCCTTTAGCGAGAAAGGAAAGAGCTTGTGAATATAGTAGTGGCGAATCTTTTCCTCACTAGTGAATATGGTGGCTATATCGTGCAGTTTGGTAAGATGAGCTACAACCGTTTCAGACTCATAACCGTGAAAAGGATCAGATTCGGCCAGAGTGATTAACTCAGGGTCGACAGAGAATTCATAATCCTTATCGGTCAAAAAGATAGGCGAAGTAGCAAACTTTGGGTCGTATTTCATCTTAGCATTCAGAGATTTTACTTTCCACTTGCGCAGTAGTTTCTCAACATCATAGCTATCCTTACACGCAAGAAAGTCCTCAGCTATCTCTCCCTCCATAACATAGCGCGTATCACGCAAAACATGATATTCATGCATAGTAGCAGGTTCTACTTCAATAGTATCAGCACTTTCAGAAGTATCATCATGTCTAGCAGCCACTCTAGCAATATGTGCATAAAGGGCACCTAGTGGAAAAGTAGTATCAAGCATAGCATCATCAGGCATAGTATCAAGCATAGCAACATCAGGCATAGTATCAAGCGTAGCATCATCAGGCATATTATCATGGGGAGCAGAAGTAGCATCATCAAGCACAGTAGTATCAAGCACACGCAACATATCAAGATTTCTAGCAGGAGGTGAAGTCGCAAACTTACTCAAAACTGAAGGTGAATCAAGTGCAGAGCTAGATGGCAGTTCCTTACCTCTCCTCGTAGTGGAAGGCAAGATTTTAGTTCTTGGATCTTTTGGATTCCTCATAGTGATCAGCAGACGTCAATCCCAAGTGACTTAGAGAATATAGCTGTGCTTCCCCGGCAACGGCGCCAGAAAAATGTCTTGATAACCCTCAAGTATAGGGGATCGCAACAGTTTTCGAGGGTAGAGTATTTGATCCAAATTTGTTGATTCGCCAAAGGGGAAGCGAAAGAATATTCTCAAGTATTAGCAGCTGAGTTTGTCAGATTCAACCACACCTGAAAGATTAGTGTCTGCAAGCAAAGTATCAGTAGAAAAGTAGTATGATAGCAACGGTGTCAGAAACAGAAATGTTGACGGCGGACTATTCCTAACTATTGTATCAATGGCGCCAGTCTTGAACGTGGGCGAGGAACTATTCTTTCCCAACAATGGTGTCGAAAAGGGTCTTGCAACAAGTAACAATGAAGTAGCAAGTAACAGAATAGTGAAAACAGTAGCAAGTAACAGCAGTAGCAGCAGAGTAACAGCAGTAGCAACAGAGTAACAACAGCAACAGTAACAATACTAGCAAATTGGCCCAATCCCTTTTGTAGCAAGGGACAAGCCTAGAAAAAGTAACGTAGCAAGGACCTGTTGTAAAAGACTCGTAGGCAGTGGATTGGTGATGGATGAGTATGACGGATGTGATTCATCATGTAATAGCTATAACACGGAGAGATATGTAACTAGCTCCCGTTCGTCAATCTAATGTAGGCATGTATTCCGTATGTAGTCATACGTGCTTAGGGAAAATAACTTGCATGACATCTATTGTCCATCCCTCCCGTGGCAACGGGGTCCTAATGGAAACTACGGGATATTAAGGTTCTCCTTCTAATAAAGAAGCGGACCAACGCATTAACACTTGGTGAATACATGAACTCCTCATACTATGGTCATCTCCGGGAGTGGTTCCGGCTATTGTCACTCCGGGGTTGCCGGGTCATAACACATAGTAGGTGACTACAACTTGCAAGATAGGATCTAAAGCACACATATATTGGCAACAACATAATAGGTTCAAATCTGAAATCATGACACTCGGGCCCTAGTGACAAGCAATAAGCATAGCCAAGTAGTAGCAACATCAATCTAGAACATAGTGGGTACTTGGGATCAATCCCCGTCAAAAACTAACTTGATTACATGATAGATCTCATCCAACTCATCACCGTCCAACAAGCCTACGATGAGATTACTCACGAATGGTGAAGAGAATCATGGAATTGTTGATGGAGGAAGGTTGATGATGACGATGGCGACGATTTCCCATCTCCGGAGCCCCGAACGGATTCCACATCTGCCCTCCAGATGAAGAACAGGATGAGGCGGCGCCTCCGTATCGTAAAACGCGATGAAACCTTATTTCTAATTTTTTTCCAGGCGAGACGGAAGATATAGAGCTGAGTTTGGGGGCGGTGGTGCCACATGGGGCCCACAAGCCCTCACGGCGCGGCCTAGGGGCTTGTGGCCCACTGGCACGCCCCCTCCGGTGGATCTTTGCGCAGGTATTTTTATTTTATTCTAGAAAAATCTCCGTAAATATTCAGGACATTCCGAGAACTTTTATTTCTGCACAAAAACAACACCATGGCAATTCTGCTGAAAACAACGTTAGTCCGGGTTAGTTCCATTCAAATCATGCAAGTTAGAGTCCAAAACAAGGGCAAAAGAGTTCGGAAAAGTAGATACGTTGGAGACGTATCACCTTCCACTACGAGGAGAGGCAAGGAACTGCCATCTAGCTCTGCACTTGATTCACGTACAGTTATGAGTAAGTTTGCGACATCGCCTCCTGCTAGAAATCTTGATATGTTTCCTATGCCTGATGATGCTATGCTTGATACTATGCCTGATGATGCTATGCTTGATACTATGCCTGATGATGCTATGCTTGAAACTATGCCCGATGATGCTATGCTTGATACTATGCCTGATGATGCTATGCTTGATACTATGCCTGATGATGCTATGCTTGATACTGCTTTGCCACTAGGTCCATTCCTGGATGCACAACTTGCTAGAGTTGCTGCTAGACGTGATGATACTTCTGAAACAGCTGATACTATTGAAGTAGAACTTGCTACTATGCCTGAATTGCGTGTTATGCCTGAACGTTATGTTATGGAGGGAGAGATAGCTGAGGACTTTCTTACGTGTAAGGATGCCTATGATGTTGAGAGACTATTGCGCAAGTGGAAAGAAAAATCTCTAAACGCTAGGATGAAATGCGACCCGAAGTTTGCAACTTCGCCTATCTTTGTGACCGATAAGGAATATGAATTCTGTGTCGACCTTGAGTTAATCACTCTCGTCGAATCTGATCCTTTTCATGGTTATGAGTCTGAAACGATTGTAGCCTATCTTACCAAACTGCACGATATAGCCACCCTATTCACTAGTGAGGAAAAGATCCGCCACTACTATATCCTCAAGCTGTTTCCTTTCTCTCTAAAGGATGATGCTAAGACTTGGTTCACTTCTCTTGCTCCTGGTTGTGTGCGTAGCCCCCAGGATATGGTCTACTACTTCTCTGAAAAATATTTCCCTGCCCATAAGAAGCAGGATGCCTTGTAGGAAATATACAACTTTGCTCAAGCTGAGGAAGAGAGTCTCCCACAAGCTTGGGGGAGGCTTGTGCCAGTTGTGTTTTTAGGGAACGAACTGTAGAACAAGCTGAGATTTTACTGAATAACATCTTGTGCAATGAGAATGCTTGGACTATTCCCGAACCACCTCCTAAGCCAACTCCGAAGAAAAGAGGTATTCTATTCCTCGGTCTTGAAGATATGCAAGAAGCCAAGAAATCTATGCGAGAGGAAGGCATTAAATCTGAAGATGTCAAAAATCTACCGCCTAACAAAGAGATCCATGGTATTGATAACCCGATACAGGTAGTAGAAGTAAATTCTCTGCGTAGGTTTGATGAGAGTGATATTCCTTTTGAAAAGCCTGCTAGCCTATGCCTGGATGAATTTGATAACTTTGTTGCCAAACAACAAAGCATCAATGATTATGTTACCAGACAATTGGAACAGAATGCTCGAATGCTTAGTCATTTAAGTGCTTGTGTGGACAGAAATGCTTAGTCATTTAAGCTTCTGAGTAAACATGCCTCAATGGTTACTACTCAGGTAGAACAAGTACTTAAAGCTCAGAATGACTTGCTCAACGAGTTGAATGACAATTCCGTCAGAGTCGTCACTAGAGGCATTAGAGTGACCCATGAACCTTTGTATCCTGAGGGTCATCCTAAGAGAATTGAACAAGATTCTCAAGGAGTTAGCAGTGATGCACCTAGTCATCCTAGAAAGAAGAAGAAATATGATAGGGATGTGCACGCTAGCAACCCTGTTGCTGCTACACCTGAGTGTCCAAATGATGCCTTTGTCTCTGATGCTGAAACGCAATCTGGTGATGAACATGAGCCTAATGATGATATCAATAGTGATGTTCATGTTGATGCTCAACCTAGCAATGATAAGGATGTGGAGATTGAACCTATTGATCTTGATAACCCACAGCCTAATAATAAGAGATACGATAAGAATGACTTCGCTGCTAGGAAGCATGGTAAAGAAAAGAAACCATGGGTTCATAAACCCATGCCCTTTCCTCCAAAACCATCCAAGAAAAAGGATGATGAGGATTTTGAGCGATTCGTTGAAATGATCAGACCTGTCTTTCTAGAAATGCGTTTGACAGATATGCTCAAAATGTCTCAGTATGCTAAATACATGAAAGATATTGTGAGTAATAAGAGGAGGATTCCTGAGGTTGAGATTTCCACCATTCTGGCTAATTATACCTTCAAGGGTGGAACTCCTAAGAAACTGGGTGATCCCGGTGTGCCCACTATACCTTGCTCCATTAAAGGAAACTACGTTAGAACTGCTTTATGCGACCTTGGAGCCGGTGTTAGTGTTATGCCTCTCTCTCTTTATCGTAGACTTGAGCTGGATAAGTTGACACCCACTGAAATCTCTCTGCAAATGGCCGACAAATCAATTGCTTTCCCTATCGGCATTTGCAAGGATGTGCCTGTTGTGGTTGCCAATGTCACTATCTTAACAGACTTTGTTATCTTGCATATTCCCGAGGATGATGACATGGAGGTCATCCTCGGAAGACCCTTTTTAAACTTGCAGGGGCTGTTATGGATTGCAACAAAGGCAATGTCACTTTCCATGTCAACGGTAATGAGCATACGGTGCACTTTCCGAAGAAAGAATATCGAGTACATTGCATCAATGCTATCGAAAAAACTTCATCGATACTTATTGGGAGCTTTGAATGCCCTATTCCTCGTGTCAAGATGAAGTTTGATTTGCTTGTTGGGGAGATACACATCCCCGTTGAGGTGACCTAGTGACTATTTGAAAAATTCTCCGTTCTCTTTTTGCGATTCAAAAAAGTTTGTCAAAGAGATTTGGTCAACCTCATCGACGGATTTCTTTCGATGACCATGAGATGGATGAATAGAGGAGTCACAACCTCTATTCCAAGCTTTCACCTTCCGTTGCTTAGAAGAAAAATGATAGATCTAGTTTAGTTTTCCATGTTTTATGTTTTAGCGTCCGGTAGAAAAGTACCCCGAAAATAAAAGTTCTCCGAACGTCCTGAAAATCAAGTATGATTTTTTCTGGAATTTTTGAAAAATTCTGAGACAACGAGCTTGTCTGGGGGCCACAAGCCCTTGAGGCGTGGGCACCCCCCTGGCCGCGCCACCCAGGCTTGTGGGGCCCACAGGCACCACCTCCACTCATTCTGTCTCTCATCTGGTGTCGTGGGTATAAGCCTGACAGTAGATGTGTAGGGTACGAATGAGATGGGCAGAGTCCTAGCTACGGCGAGGTTGTATGAGTTCGGGCCCCTCTGCGGTGGAGGTAACAGCCCTACGTCTTAGTGCTCCGTGAGCTTGTTACCGAGTGTGATATGGAGTACAAAGATTTGCTAACCCTTTTACCAGTGGGGGAGGGCGGCTTATATAGAGTGCGCTGCCCTCCACAATGGTTCTGATTCAAGGGTGGAGTAGTGGCGATTGAATGCATATGTTACAGGTAACGTATGCTCTAAATGCTAGTAAATGCACCCGGAAACTTACAGCAGTTTCCCTCCAGAGAGGTTACGGTGCACCGAGTGTATCCAGTCGGTAGGCCTGGTGTTCTCCGAATGTTAGTCTCCGACTGGATGATTTCGGGCCTGCTGCCGACTAGATGATGGGGGCACCTTAATTCAGTCGGGGCATACTTAAGGTCCTGTCCCTTGTGTGGGGTAGCCCTTGGGTAGGACGTGTAGGGCAGGCCTATGACCCTACCCTAGGACTATGACCCTATCATCTGGTTCTCCTACCTCCAAAAAAATCGTTTCGCAGCTCAAACCCGTGTTCTTGCTCCTCTTGCCGGTATTTTCGATCTCTTTGCTCAAATCACCGTTCTCCGAACTGTTTTGGGGAAATTACTCCTTGGTAAGTGACTCCTCCATTGGTCCAATTAGTTTTTGCTCTCGTGCCTTATACTCCTCATATTTTTGCTGCCTTGGTGACCATGTTCTTGAGCTTTGCATGCTAATTTTAGCTGGTCCCAAGTAGTTTTGATGCATAATATGGCTTCTAGGCACTGGTGGGAGTAGTTGCTACAAGTTTAGTTGAGCCTTGTTCACTTTTCCTTAGAATCACTAAAAATTTCAGAAATTTTCAGAGATAGAAAAGGGAAAACATGAGGAGGTTCTTAAGAGGCTCTTCAAGCCGTGACCCCAAGGATGATAGGAGTGAGAAGAAGCCCAAGTATCTGGTCTCTCGACTCGCAGAAGTTCGAGCGTGTGAGTGGCCAAGCGACGTGTTCTTACGCGCTGCTAGAATTTATGAGGAATTTTATCACTTGGTGTAGAACGCAGGCCTTACCGCCTTCGTTGAAGATAAGTGTCCGCAATACCTCCTCCTCACTAATAACTTCGTACAAAGCTTTAACTTCTCTCCGAGGAAGAATCCTCCAATGGTTGAATTCAAACTTTATGATATTCCCCAGCGCATGTCACTCCAGGATTTTTGCAATGTTTGCAAATTACCTTACATTGGGGATATTCATGAACCTCGTCCACGGGACTTGGAAGCTTTCATCGGTACAATTGTTGTAGGAGAGAAGAGAGGAGTGTCTTGTGCTAGAGCTGCTAGTATTCATTTTCCCGTGCTTCGGTACTTCTCACTATTTGTGGGAAAATGTTTGATTGTCCGTGGGAAAGCTGGGTGATGACCCACAAGTATAGGGGATCAATTGTAGTCCTTTTGATAAGTAAGAGTGTCGAACCCAACGAGGAGAAGAAGGATCTGACAACTGGTTTTTAGCAAGGTAAAATCTGCAGGGACTGAAATTGTCGGTAACAAGTGACTGTGTGGTGAGATGATTCGTAGCAAGCAACAAGTAAGAAAAGTAGCAATGGTGCAACAAAGTGGCCCAATCCCTTTTGTAGCGAGGGACAAGTCTGGACAAAGTCTTATAGGAGGAAAACGCTCCCGAGGACACACGGGAATTTTTGTCATGCTAGTTTCATCATGTTCATATGATTCGCGTTCGTTACTTTGATAGTTTGATATGTTGGTGGACCGGCGCTTGGGTACTGCCCTTACTTGGACAAGCATCCCACTTATGATTAACCCCTCTCGCAAGCATCCGCAATGACGAAAGAACAATTAAGACAAAATCTAACCATACATTAAACTAGTGGATCCAAATCATCCCCTTACGAAGCAACACATAAACTAGGGTTTAAGCTTCTGTCACTCTAGCAACCCATCATCTACTTACTACTTCCCAATGCCTTCCTCTAGGAGCAAATAATGGTGAAGTGTTATGTAGTCGACGTTCACATAACACCACTAGAGGAAAAACAACATACAACATATCAAAATACCGAACGAATACCAAATTCACATGACTACTATTAGCATGACTTATCCCATGTCCTCAGGAACAAAAGTAACTACTCACAAAGCATAATCATATTCATGATCAGAGAGGTAATGAGTAGCATCAAGGATCTGAACATAAACTCTTCCACCAAATAATCCAACTAGCATCAACTACAAAGAGTAATCAACACTACTAGCAGCCTTACAAGTACCAATCGGAGTCGCGAGATGGAGATTGGTTACAAGTGATGAACTAGGGTTTGGAGATGAGATGGTGCTGATGAAGATGTTGATGGTGACGAGTCCCCTCCGATGAGAGGAGTGTTGGTAATGACGATGGTGACGATTTCCCCCTCCGTGAGGGAAGTTTCCCCGGCAGGATCGTCGTGCCGGAGCTTTAGATTGGTTGTGCTCAAGTTCCGCCTCGTGGCGGCGGCGAAACCATGAAAAAGCTCCTCCTCGATTATTTTTCCTGGACGAAACCCTCCATATAGCAAAAGAGGGGGGCCAGTGGGCCAGTGGGCTGCCTACAAGCCCCCATGGCGCGGCCTGGGGGTGTGGCCGTGCTGTGCAGGCTTGTGGGCACCCCCTGGTGCCCCTCTGGCACTTCTTCGGCCCAATATTTTTTGATAAATTGGGAAAAAATCCCCGTTGATTTTCACGGCATTTGGAGTTGGGCAGGATAGGTATCTCTACTTTGCTCCACTTTCAGGCCAGAATTCCAGTTGCCGGCATTCGCCCTCTTCATGTAAACCTTGCAAAATAAGAGAGAAAAGGCATAAGAATTGTACCTTGAAGTGAAATAACAGCCAAAGAAGCGATAAATATCATCATGAAAACATGATGCAAAATGGACGTATCAACTCCCCAAGCTTAGACCTCGCTTGTCCTCAAGCGAAAGCCTAGCTCAATAAATATGTGCACATGTTTAGGAGAGAGGTGTTGACAAAACAAGATACGAACATGCATGCATCATGATCATGATCAGAACAGCAATACCAACATATAATCTCTCATGCTAAAGTGATAATTCGTTCACAAAGTAAAGCATGGATCAAGAACCTTACCGAGAAGTAACAACTGATAGCCTTTAGTCATTGAAGTAATTGCAATTTATCACAACATGAGAAAGAGTCAAACAACAGCTTGTAAAGAAAATCCACATACTCAATCATTCTTTCGTTCTCTATAATTGCTACAACTCACGTGGAACTCATGAGATCAAAGTTTCAGCTGGACACAGAGAAAGATAGGGGCTTACAGTTTTGCATCCCAACTACTTACCTCAAGGGTAATGTCAACAATAATAACTCATGAATGCCTACCTCCAAGTTGACATATGAATATAGATCTTTCCCAAGCATATGACGTTAGCCAAGATAAAGGCGAAATAAGGAATTGGTGAAGATCACCATGACTCTTTCAAGGGCAAAAAGTAAAGGTACAAGATAGGACCTTCGCAGAGGGAATCATAGGTTGTCAAGTTCGTTTGAGGTTTGGATGCGTGTCCTCTTAGTGCGGAGGAACATCACTTTATATGCCTCCTGTGATAAAGAACTTTATTATGCAGTCCGTCACTTTTATGTCTTCCTCATCACAGGTTCGTACAAAGCTTATTTTCCACACACTAATAGATCATACATGTTAGAGAGAAATTTTTATTGCTTGCACCAATGACAACTTACTTGAGGGATCTTATTCAATCCATAGGTAGGTATGGTGGACACTCATGGCAAAACTGGTTTGAGGTTTATGGATGCACAAGTAGTATCTCTACTTGGTGCGGGAGTTTTGGCTAATATGAGGTGGAAGCAATCGTCACATGCTAAGGGATCTCTAATCATATAACATTGTTCGGAACTAAGCAAACACAATTCATTATGTTGTCTTCCTTGTCCAACATCTACTTCTAGGCATGCAATTGTTTAGCGAGTGTTCACAATCATAGATGGTGTCAGAGATGATATATTTATATGTGAACTTCTCCTTCTTTATCACTTCGTATTAATTGCAACAATGACCAAGGTCTATGTTTGCCTACCCTCAACAAGTTTCAATCCTCATTCTTTTTATATGTGAAGCCATCACTTCCCATAAGATCATTACATGATCTTTCATGCTTTTGTTCTATTCTCACTCTTTTCATCCTGGTAAGAGGGAAAGCCCTTCAACTAAGACACTCTTTATTATATGGCTCACGAGCAAGAATACATCGGGGGTGACACAAACAAAAATCAAGACCAAAACACCAAGACTTTTAATCTACTAGAGAAAAAGAAAGAAAACTGAAAAGGAACAAAATAAAACAAAGGTAATGGCAAAAGATGTGATGGTGATACGATACCGGGGCAATTCCCCCAAGCTTGGCAAAAGCCAAGGGGATTGCCCATACGAATGCTCAGTTGTCTTCCTTTTATGGTGATGGTGATGAAGTTGTTGCAATATTTGACTCCAAGAGGGCCTTCAGTCTTTGATTTATACTTTGGAGATCTGTGATATGTTTCTCCAACAAAACAACTTCACGAGTGAGACAAGTATTGCGAGCACGAGTTGTTTCACAAAACCTCAAGAGTTCAATCAAAGATGGAGACAGTAGGTGGAGGCAAGGTTGGAGGAAATCCACTTCTTCAACTTCTTCCTTGTTGAGCACAGATTGCACTTCGTCCCATGCCTGATCCTTCCCCTTAGCCTTGCCCTTTATTTCTTTAGGTAGCCTCTCCTTAGCCTCCATGACCTCCATCATTTTCAGATCAACATGAACTTCTCCATAGATTTGACGAAGGTTGTTCTCCCCCACAGATTCTTGGGACGATATCTTGACCTAGATCTGCGGCAGAAAACAGGCTCGAAACGAAAAACAGAGGAAATCTGTGTGATGCAGGGGTCAGACCAAACGGAAGTATATATAATGATTTTTTTCAGACCAGAAGGAGTACCGTGCACGAATACGGAGTCCGGGAGGCGCACGAGGTGGCAACAAGCCCTCACGGCGCGGCCAGGGGGTGGGCCCGCGCAGTGCAGGCTTGTCGCCTATCCGGACTACTCCCAATTTTTGTATCTTCCAAATATTCAAAAACGGAGCAAATTTCCTATTGGGAAAGATTTGGACTCTGTTTTCTTACCGAATCACATACCTCTTCGTTTCCGGAGTCTGAAACAGGCTGATAAATGTCCCTTAGATATTCTTCCGGAGTTATGGTATTGATGATATTGCTTTCAATGTTTATGGGAGTACCTGAGATATAGTGCTTGATTCTTTGCCCATTTACCACTCTCGGACAATTACCTTCCGTGCTGTTGATCTTGATAGCACCAGAACGATATACTTTCTGAACAACATAGGGACCTTCCCATTTAGAGAGAAGCTTGCCTGCAAAAAATCTTAAACGAGAGACATAATCACCTACATTGAACTCATGCTTTTGTATCCTCTTACCATGCCACCTCTTAACCTTCTCTTTGAACAACTTGGCATTCTCATGTGCCTGAGTTCTCCATTCATCAAGTGAACTAATATCAAATAACCTCTTATCACCAGCAAGTTTGAAATCAAAGTTGAGCTCTTTGATTGCCCAATAAGCTTTATGATCTAGCTCAAGAGGTAAATGTCATGATTTCCCATACACCATTTTGTACGGAGAGATGCCCATGGGATTCTTATTGGCAGTTCTATAAGCCCACAGTGCATCATCGAGCTTCTTAGACCAATTCTTTCTAGACGTGTTGACAGTCTTTTGCAGAATCAGTTTAATCTCTCTATTGCTTAGCTCTACTTGACCGCTGGACTAAGGGTGGTAGGGAGACGCAATTATATGGTTGACATCGTACTTAGCAAGTGTTTTACGGAAAGCACCATGAATGAAGTGTGAACCACCGCTGGTCATTAGATATCTAGAGACTCCAAATCTAGGGAAGACAACTTCTTTCAGCATCTTGATAGAGGTGTTGTGATCAGCACTACTAGTGAGGATAGCTTCTACCCACTTAGTGACGTAATCAACAACAACTAAGATGTGAGTATACCCATTGGATTTTGGAAAAGGTCCCATATAATCAAAGCCCCACACATCAAATGGTTCAATGACAAGTGAATAGTTCATAGGCATTTCCTGACGTTTGCTAATATTACCTATTCTTTGACATTCATCACAAGACAAGACAAACTTACGGGCATCCTTGAAGAGAGTGGGCCAATAGAAACCTGATTGCAATACCTTGTGTGCAGTTCCATCTCCCGCATGGTGTCCTCCATAGGCCTCGGAGTGACACTTCTGTAGGATATGTCCCTGTTCATGTTCAGGTACACAACGTCTGATAACACAATCTACTCCTTCCTTATAAAGGTGAGGATCATCCCAAAAGTAATGTCTCAAGTCAAAGAAGAATTTCTTCTTTTGCTGGTACGTGATACTAGGTGGTATATATTTGGCAATGATATAGTTTGCATAATCAACATACCACGGTGCACTACGTGAAGCATTGATGACATTCAATTTCTCATCGATAAAGCTATCATCAATAGGTTGTCGGTCATCAAGAACGTTCTCCAACCTAGACAAGTTATCTACTACTGGGTTATCATCACCCTTTCTGTCGACAACGTGCAAATAAAATTCTTGTAGCAAGAGAACCCATATGATAAGTCTAGGTTTAGCGTCCTTCTTCTCCATTAGGTACTTAATAGCAGCATGATCAGTGTGAATAGTGACTTTGGAATCAACTATGTAAGACCAGAACTTTTCACACAGAAACACGACTGCTAAAAATTCCTTCTCCGTAGTGGCATAGTTTCTCTGGGCACTGTCTAGAGTTTTACTAGCGTAGTGAATAACATTCAATTTCTTTTCAACTATTTGCCCTAGGACAGCACCAACAGCATAATCACTAGCATCACACATGATCTCAAAAGGTAAGTTCCAATTAGGTGGTTGAACAATAGGTGCAGTTATCAAAGCCCTCTTAAGTATCTCGAAGGCTTCCTCACAATCATCGTCAAAAACAAAAGGAATATCCTTTTGCAAGAGAAGCCTGTGATGAGTAGTTTCATGTTTTCAGTAGTTTGTTCTTCGGTTAAGGTTGTACTGAACTATGTAATGGTGTGTATGAACCATGGTGTATATATAGCAGTTGGTTGTTACCATGTTGTTCGGATATTCATTTCCGCATTCCATGTGTTCAGTGCATTCTTAATCCATAGCTAGTATTGATGATGATATTGGTCTAAGCTGTTAGTTTGTTTGTCATATGGTGTTCACCAGGTTGAACCGTGCCCCTGCTCATGAGCAAGGCGAGGGTAGTCAAGCGTCGCAGGAAGAACTGCCTCACCCGCCCTCTCTGGCAGAAGTCATGCTTGAGGCAGAGAGAAACAAAAGGGAGACCAACCGACTGTTGGAGCGTATTGAGCAAAATACGGCTCGTCAGCCTAGGAATGCTGAAGTGTCCCTCAATGACTTTGTGAAGCTGAATCCTTCGAAGTTCCATCACTCCGTCGATCCCCTCGACGTTGATGATTGGCTGTGCAGTATTTCACGTAAGATTCGCTCTGCGAATGTTCCTGAGGCCGACAAGGTGACATTTGCGGCATACTTTCTGGAAGGACCCGCCAATCTGTGGTGGGAGAACTTTGAAGCTATGCGTCCTGCTGAACAAGCAGCCACATGGGCAGACTTTAGTGCAGCCTTCCGTCTGCACCATATTCTAGAGGGCCTGATGGACAGAAAGAGAGAGGAGTTCTGTGCATTCACCCAGGGAAAGTTGACCGCGGATGCCTATAGCCGCGAGTTCGGTAACCTCGCCCGCTATGCAACAGAGGAAGTGTCTACTGATGCCAAGAAGCAAGGAAGATTCCGTAAGGGTCTTAGCCCTGAGCTTCGCCGTGATTTGCGCCTCCACAAATGTACAAGCTTCCAAGCCCTGGTCAAGAAGGCGATCAGTGCCGAGACTGGTCATACCGACCATGAAGCCACAAAGAAGCACTCCCGTGACTTTAGCTCGTCGTCTGGTTCCGTGTTTCCAAAACGCAGGTTGTGGGTTCCAAATAGTTCTCTGCCGCCAAGATACACTCCGAGGCCATCCTATGTGGCGCCTCAGACGAATCAGACCAACCCGCCAGCAAAAACCTATGGTGGTCCAGCTAGCAATGTTGCACACGTGCCAATCAGGTGATTTGTTACAAATGTGGAGAACCAGGGCACTATTCTTGTGAGTGTCCTCAGAATGTGGGTGCCAAGCAACCCAGAACGGCTTTTGTCACTCGTTATGGACAATACGAGTACACTGTCATGTCCTTCGGTTTAACCAATGCCCCAGCCACCTTCTCTCGCTTGATGAATTCAATCTTCATGGAGTATTTGGATAAATTCGTCGTGGTATAACTTGATGATATTCTTATCTACTCGAAGAACGAACAAGAACATGTCGAGCATCTAAGGCTGGTATTGATGAAACTTCGAGAGCATCGCCTTTATGCCAAGTTTTCAAGATGTGAATTTTGGTTACCAGAAATCACCTATCTAGGTCACGTAATCTCTGGCAAGGGTATTGCTGTCAATCCCGAGAGAGTTCAAGCTGTCCTTGATTGGACTCAACCTGAATCAGTTAAGCAAGTTAGGAGTTTTCTTGGCCTAGCGAGCTATTGTCGCCTCTTTGTCGAGAATTTCTCCAAGGTTGCAAAGCCTCTAACTGAACTCCTCAAGAAATATAAAAAGTTCGAGTGGACACCAAAGTGTGAGCATAGTTTTCAGGAACTGAAAAGACGCCTGACTTCCGCACCTGTGTTGCTACCACCAGATTTTTCTAAGGACTTTGTTATCTATTGCGACGCCTCGCGACATGGATTAGGTTGCATTCTCATGCAAGATCATCATGTGATTGCATATGCATCTCGACAGTTGCGTCCACATGAGGATAATTATCCCACACATGATCTTGAGCTTGCAGCTGTAGTCCAAGCACTTAAAACTTGGCGACATTACCTTCTTGGTAGTCGTTGTGAAATATTCACTGATCACCAAAGTCTGAAATATATCTTCACCCAGCCGGATTTGAATCTCAGGCAAAGACGGTGGGTTGAGTTGCTCACGGATTGCGACTTAGGGATAACTTACACCCCGGGGAAGGCCAATGTTTTGGCTGATGCACTAAGTCGTATGTCTTATTGTAACAATTTTATGCTACAACAAGGTCAACCACATCTCTATGAGGAATTTCGGAAGTTAAATCTTCATATTGTTCCTCAAGGATTCCTTTGTACCCTGGTGGCGAGCCTACTCTTAAGGATCAAATTATAGCTGGCCAGAAGCGTGAGAAGGGTATATCACGGATCAAGGAGAATATTATTAGCGGAAACGCTAATGAATTCTCCATGAATGATCAAGGTGTGGTGTTCTTCCAGAATCGTCTAGTGGTACGTGGGAATCCACATCTAAGGCAGTTAATCCTTAAGGAAGCTCGTGATTCTCCTCTGACCATTCATCCTGGTAGTACTAAGATGTATCAGGACCAACGCTAGAGGTTTTGGTGGACTAGGATGAAGAGATAAATTGTTGAGTTCGTTGCTAACTGCGACGTTTGTCGTGGAGTCAAGGCAGAACATCAAAGGCCTGCTGGGACCCTTCAACCTTTAGCTATTCCTGAATGGAAATGGGATAAAGTCAATATGGATTTCATTACCGGATTTCCCAAGACCAAGAAAGGAAATAATGCTATTTTTGTGGTCATTGACCATCTCTCCAAAGTAGCCCATTTTCTTCCAGTTCATGAGAGTATAACAGCTAGCCAGCTAGCAGAGTTATAAATCTCTCGAATAGTGTCTCTTCATGATGTTCCCCTGGAGATTAACTCAGACCGTGGAAGTATCTTTACTTCTCGTTTCTGGGAAAGTTTTTAGAATGCTATGGGGACTCACTTATATTTTAGCACTGCTTCTCATCCTCAATCAAGTGGTCAAGTAGAAAGAGTGAATCAATGTCACAGCCCTAGAATATAGATTGTAGTTAGTTGCATCAGTAAGCATTCATGAATGCATTCAAATCAATTTAATTCAAATTTGGATGATCTACAAATGGGGATGAACAAACTTTAACAGCAAACAACATCCAAATAGGTTCGACAAGAGAAAAATCCTAGCTACTCTATATGCAAAACAAAACCCTAGCAACTCTATATGCAAAACAATTCAAAAGTGGTGACAAATCAATGAACCAAAATGGTTTTCATAAAACTCCATCATTTTTGATAAATGTTGGAAAGAAAATATCAGGGGTGATATATATTTTCAAAATATTTTTGGCACTTTAATTTAAACTCAAAAGCCACTGAAATCAGTTAATTAATTGATTTCAAATACTTCCTAGTTTTATAAAATGTTGAAAACTTCACATGGGGTTGGAAATATTCCAAATAACACCCCAGAGTTGTTTACCTATTTTATTTGAATTAGTTGGAGCCAAAACAAATAAAATAAATGTTAGAAATAACAAAACAGAAAAGAATAGAAGAAAAAAAAGAAACGCTTACATGTCGCCCCTGCAGGCCCAGCCCACCAGGGGCACGACTGTCTTCTTCCTCCTGCCAGGAGGAGAAGCAGCTGCGTGCCGACGCGCCGACGAGCGCGGCCATGTCCCCTGGCCACCTCCTGCTTGCCCGAGCCACACAGACGGCGGGGATGAGTACCCCGTGCACGCCTCTCGCTTATCCACCCCTCACTGGTCTATCCCCATCTCTCTGTCTGTCCCTCTCCCCTGTCGCCATTGACGTCGTAGCCAGCTCACCGTCGACGTCGCCCCTCCGGCCACAGAAGCGCCTCCCTGAGCTGCCCATCCTCTCCTCCATGACGTGTCACACCTTCCGGTCATTGGAATCGAGCAAAAGCCCCTGCATCACCCTCACCACCGCCGCTTCCTCCTCCGACCACCGGGATCCGCCGTCGTCGATCTACTGCCACCGGGTCTCTCCGACCTCCCCGATGCCACAAATGGATCCCTTGTGAGCCCCTGATGTTTTCCCCTCTCTCTCTTGCTCGAAAACCCCCTCCAGAGCACATCCCCGTCGAGCCCGACTTCCGACCGCCGCGCACGCTCGTCGCCGGCACATCTCCCGGCCACCCTAGCCCTCTTGCTACCCCCTGCCAGAACGGGCGCTTCGCCAGCGTCCCGTAGCCGCAAACCGCGTCGCAAATAGTCCCCTATAGCCGCGGTTAGGCCAACTCCAGTGCGTCCTCCGTCGTGGCCATGGTCTCCGGTGACCACCCTCCGATGGGGGTCGACGTGGCCAGCAATTAACCACTAACCCTCCTCCCCAGAGACGCTGACATAGGGCCCCACGGGTGAGTCAAACCACCATTAGGGTGGGTCAACGTGGGATTAAGCCCTGGGTCACTCACCAGTGGACCCCACTGGTTAGGTCTGACCTCGGACGGCTGCTGTTGACTGATGACGCCAGTCTGACGTCGCAGTGACGCAATAAAGCTTTTCTGATTTTAATTAATTCCAGAAAATGCCTGAAACTTGTAAAAGTCATAGAAATTAAAATATAACTCGGATGAAAATAATTTATATATGAAAAAGTATCAGAAAAATCCAAGGAATCTGATTATGACATTTTCATGCATGTTTGAAAAAGTTAACAACACCAAATCGGCAAAATGATGAATAGGGTAAATTTAATAAATAGTTTGGAGTTGGAAATTGATACTTATTTGAATTCCACTTCAATTGTTATGACCAAACATTGGTCAATGCAAATCAGTACCTCAAAATACTAACTCCATGCATGTTGGAATAATTTGTTATGAGCATCAGGTCGAATCAATTATAAGGGTACTTGGAAAGATACCCGGCTTGAAGTGATGTTTGGATCCTAATTCAAACCAACTCCAACTTAAGAAAAGATAGCCACATTAGCCCTGCCACCTTTCATTTCATGTCTTGAGCATGCATCATAGTGTTGCATTTTCGTGAAGTAATTGTTGTTCTTTCTTGTTTGTCGGTGTTCTTCCCCCTCGGTAAACGTTGTTTCCGATGATGTGATCGTTGACATTGATGAAGACTCATTGCTATCTTCAGACGTGTCAGGCAAGCAAACCCCCTTGAGCATATTGAAATAAACCCACTCTCTCGCTCCTGCTCTCTTTTACTGCATTAGGACAAACACGATTCAACTGTACATGTTACCGGTAGTTGAACCCATTCCTTTGCATGACCTGATTTTGTCATAGTAAATAGTTGAAACCACTTAGCATGAGTAGCAACTGCTTGAGCCTTGTTGTGCTTACTCATCCATGCTTGTTTACAATGCCTGCTATGCTTAGAGTCGTGTCGGGTCTGATCCATCTGGATGATGAATTAGAATGGTTGTGTTCATGTCCTATAGTGTGAGAGTAAAGGTGTGAATCTGATTATGTAAAGGTAGCGATGAGAGGCCATGTAGGAGTACATGTGGGTTGTCTCATTGGGACCGTCCTTAAGAACTGAGTTCTGTGTGTGTTATCCAAGACAAGATACTACCACACATTGGGATACTTAATTGACCCTCTCGTCTTATTAATCGCCTAGATCTCTGTCCGGGAGTTGCAATTAGTTTCTGGTGTTTGTAGGAAAAGTGTTGGCGGCAGTGTTTAGCTCTGCCCGACAGGGTAGGCTTCACTACGGTAGATACACAGTGGCACGGTGTACCAAGCGGCACCCGGATGGTGGGCTTGGGAACCCTGCGTGCATCGTTTGGGGCCGTAGAGGAAACCTCGGCCGGACTTCCGTGCGGGTTCAGTCTCAAATAGGCGATAAACCTGGACTAGGGTCTTGTGTGGCTAACGGTCGTGGCCGACACCCATGCTAGTGCTTCCGCTTGAAGGTTGCCGAGATGCATGACGTGCATATGGTGCTAATTGGTGGGAGCATGTGTGAAGAAGTATACCCCTGCAGGATGATTTAATCTGTTCGAATAGCCGCGTCCTCGGATATGGACTACTTGGAAACATTACGTGGTACATAGACAATTTGAATGGATACTTTAAAACATGCAAGATAAGTGTGAGTGCTATGGAAGGCCTTCTCGTAGGGAAACGAGAGTGGTGTATTGAATTGGTGAATATGTGGACTCGTGTGCGTTATCCCACCTCAAAGAAAGAACTTGTAGTCGTAGTACACGTTGGCCAAGAGTCAAAGCTGGCTTGCTGCAATCAAACCCCACAATCCTTTCATTGAAACATGATGCATATGTAGATAGTTCTGATGTAAGACTTGCTGAGTACCTTTGTACTCACGGTTGCTTTATTTATGTTTTTGCAGAGAAGACTTAGACTCATTAAAAGGTTCTACGCGATGTGTTCGATGTTGACCGGAATAGCTTGCAAATCCCAGACAGAGGTCTGGCTCCTTTGGTAGGGTCGTAGTAGCTTTTCAGGCTCTTCCAGCGACTTTTAGTAGATGTCTGTACCCAGACATGATTTGCTTCCGCTTGTTGTTTGTATGACTTGAGTGTCGGGTCACGAGACCCCTGTTTGTAATATCATACTATGCTGACTCTTATGAGTCTTTAATAAATGCTTGAGTCATAGAGTTATGTTGTGATGCCATGTTGTATCTACACATATCGTGCATAATGTGTGTATGTTTGAAATGCATTATATGTGTGGGATTCGACACCTAGTTGTTTGCCTTAGTAGTACTCTTTACAGCGAAATGCCTCTTTGTGATTCCATCGGGCCTTGGTAGCTTGCTACTGCTCGGAACACATTGATTGACCGGCATGTATCCTTCTTTGCTGCTGTGTCTGTCCCCTCGGGGAAATGTCACGCGGTGTAATGGAGTCCTTGTAGCTTGCTACGACTCGTCTACACACGCTAATGACCGACACCTGCTTTGCTGGGTTATGTATGCTTGTCCCTGTACGGATGTATCGCTTGGGTTTATAACTAGTCATGTCGAACCGGGTTCATTGTCGTTTGAACGCTAGCAACATATTCATATACGTGAGCCAAAAGACGCAAACGGTCCCGGCCAAGGTAAGGTGGCAGCCGTGGAGTTTACCGTGCGTGAGGTCGCAAAGTGATGTGATGTGTTACAGGCTGGGTTCTTATGACTTAGGATCAGGGTCCCGACAATCAAGTCCTAGAAGATATGCTCCGAGCTTGTGTTATATCGTTCGGTATGAATTGGGAGAAGTGCCTTCCATTCGCCTAATTTGCTTATAACAATAGTTATCAATCAAGCTTGGGTAAAGCCCCTTTTGAAGTTCTCTATGGACGAAGATGCCGAACACCTCTTAATTGGTCAGAAACCGTAGAGAGGCAACTCTTTGGCCCGGATATGATCCAGGATGCAGAAGAGCAGGTTCGCATTATTCGTGAAAAGTTGAAAACAACCCAGTCTCGTCAAAAGAGCCAATATGATCGTCATCATAAGGCTGTGACCTTTGAAGTTCATGAGAAGGCTTACCTTCGGGTTACACCTTTGAAGGGTACCCATCGATTCGGTATCAAGGGCAAGTTGGCTCCTCGTTACTTTGGTCCTTTTCGCATTCTTGCCAAACAAGGAGAAATTGCCTACCAGTTGGAACTTCCTCCGCATCTTTCCAATGTTCATGATGTCTTCCACGTCTCGCAACTCAGGCGTTGCTTTTCGGATCCTATCCGTGAAGTGGACGACGAAATGCTTGATCTCCAAGATAACCTTTCATACCGAGAATACCCTGTGCGTATTCTTGATCAAGCTGAGCGTACCACTCGACGTCGAAACCTCAAGTTTCTTAAAGTTCAATGGTCAAATCATTGTGAAAAGGAGGCAACATGGGAAAGATAGGATCGTCTCTGACTTGAGTATCCCGCGTTATTCCCGACGACCTCTAAATCTCGGGATGAGATTCTTTTGAGTGGGGGTGAGTTGTCACATCCCTGGAACCCTAACAAAGTTTAGCATTGTGCTCATATCTTCTTTGCATTGCATCCAAGAAAATTGCAACAAGATCAAAGCAAGTGGTGAAGCAAAACTCAAAAACCCTAGCCACTTCTCAAATTCAAAGAAATTCCAAACTAGTTAAAATCAATGAACCCCAAATGGCCTCAAGGAAAGTTCAACTTTTTTGATATTTCTTGAAAGCAAATCATCAGGGAAGAAAACTATTTTTAAAACAGATTTGGAATTTTGTTTAAATGCAAAAAGCCACTGAATTCAAGTTTAAATTTCAATTCAAAAACCTTTAAGTTTTCAAAAATGTTGAAAACTTCAGGAATGGATGGAAATATTCCAACTAATATTCTGGTGTGTTCAAAATATTTTTATAAACTATTTTGGAGCTGAAATAAATAGCAAATCAAATTAGTTAGCAAACCAAAAAACAAAACAGAAAAAATGAAGAAGAGCTTACGTGTCGCCCTGAGGAGGCCCAGCCCACCAGGGGCAGGGGCGTCTTCTTCCTCCTGCCTTCTGGCAGAGGAGCGAACGCCCACGGCGGCTCCTCCACCTTCTGCTTCGCCGTGGTGCACTCTGGTGCCCCCCAGGACAGCGCGATAGTGGGGATAACCTCCTCGAGCACGTCCCTATCCATCCCCGCTATCCATTCCTCCCCCCTCCTCTCGGTTCCTTCCCTCTCCTCTTGCCGCCATTGAAAGAAGCTTGAGCTCGAGCTGCCCGAGCCTCTGGCCACAGGATAGTCCATTCGAGTCCTCCATTCGCTCCGCCTCGACAAGATGGTTATCCCTGCCAAAGAAGAACATCCCCCGAGCCCTGCAATGCCCTCAACACCGTCGTCTTCAAGCTTCGGCCGCTGGCAAGCCACTGTCGATTCACCGGATCCAGCGCCTCCCCGAGCCGTTCGAGCTTTCCACTACCTTCACCGTGAGCTTGCGCTCGTTTTCCCTCTTCTTCCCCTCAGTTTCATGCACCCTAGCCACTAGACCGACGAGCCCGAGCTCCGACGTCGCCTCAGCTCGTCGCCGGTGACCTCCGGTCCTCCCCAGTCCTCCCTGAGGCCCGTATTGGATGAGGCCCAGCCTGGGGATCCTCCTAGTGCTCTCGGCCCTCGTTCCCGAGCACCACAGCCATCTCCGGCCACTCTCCGGCATAGATCCGCCGCGGATCTGGTCGCCGCCGGTCAGTTTCCGGCAGGATCTAACCTGGCTTCGCTAATCCATCATTTTAACCTTAAGCAGTCGCTGACAGTGGGCCCCAGACGCAAGTCAAACGCAATCAGGGGCTGGTCACCGCGAGATTATCCCTGTGAGGCTGACCAGTGGGTCCCCCTGTCGGGTTTGACCTGACCAGGTCGGCCGACGGCTGACGCCATGCTGACGTGGGCCTGACGCAATAAATAGCTTTTCTGATTTAAAAGAATTCCAGAAAATGCCCAAAACTTCTAAAAATCATAGAAAATAATCTGTAACTCCAATGAAAATAATTTATATATGAAAAAGTATTAGAAAAATCCAAGGAATCTGAATATTAACTTGACCAAACATGTAAAATGATGAATAGGTTAAATTTAATAAATGCTTTGGAGTTGAAATTTGAAAATCATTTGAATTCCACTTCAAATGCTATGATCAAACAATGATCAATAACAACCAGCAACTTAACATATCATTCCCATGCATGTTAAAACAAGATGACCTGAGCATCAGGTCGAATCAATTAAAAGGGTATCTAAAAATACCTTGTTTGAAGTGATATTTGAATCTCGATTCAAATTAACTTCAAACTTAATAAATGCTAGCTACATTAGCCTATCACCTTGCATCTTCATGCCATGCTCATCCATCATTTTGTTGCATATGATTGTTATTGATTGATGTCATTTCTATCGGTAGGCTCCGCTCCTCCGGATTCCACCGAATATCCGACTGACGGATATTGTCCCTCTGCTGAGCAACAAGGCAAGCAACCATTTTGATCATCCCGATAAATCCCATGTTCTCGCTCCTGCACTTACTTATTGCATTAGGATCAAATGCTTCAAATGCTTTTGTCACGTTGGTTGAACCCACTTCCTTTGCATGACCTGTCTTTGTCATAGTAAATAGCTGAACCTTGCAACCTAGCATACCTGATAGATGCTTGAGCCATGATGTGCCTTATCCTGCTATGCATGCTATGCTTAGAGTTGTGTATGGTGTGTCATCTAGGTGATGAACATAATTGTGAGAAGGTGTTCAGTAAGTAAAGGTTGTGTGTTGAACCTGATTTGGTAAAGGTACCGATGAAAGGCTATGTAGGAGTACATGGCGGGTTGTTTCATTGGAACCGTCCTTAGGAACTGAGTTCCGTGTATGAAATACATGACGAGATACTACCACATGCTGGGCCCTGAAATATGACCCCGCTCGACTTATTAACTGCTAAGTACTCGGTCCAGGAGTTGCAAGTAGTTTCTCGTGTTTATAGTCATGCTGGCGGCCGTGCATAGCGCTGACCTGAGAGGTGGGCTGTGATGCGGTAGGTAGTGGCATGGTGTACCAAGTGGCACCTGGATTGTGGGCTTGGGAACCCTGCGCACATCCTTTGTGGACGTGGCGGAAACCTCGGCCGGACTTTCGTGCGGGTTAGCCTCAGATAGGCGATAGACCTGGACTAAGTATTAGCATGGTTAACGGTCGTGGCCGACTCCCTCGCTGGGCTTCCGCTTGAAGGTTGCCGAGGTGCATGACGTGCACATGGCGATAAGTGGCGAGAGCGTGTGTGAAGAAGTACACCCCTGCAGGGTTATGATCTATTCGAATATCCGCGTCGGTGGATGGACTACTTGGAGACATATGTTGTTCATAGATAACTTTAATGGCTACTCATAAAATTCCCAAGATAAGCGTGAGTGCCGTGGACGGAATTTCTGTATGGAGACGGAATGATTCCATGATGGAGTATTGTTGTGGTGTTAGTGGACTCGTGTGCGAGAAATCAAAGTTGTAAAAATTATTTTAAAAATGCAAGTTGTCTAGCCACGAGTCAAATGCTGGCTTTTCGCTTGAAACCCCTCAACTCCTTATTGATACATTGCATGAGTAGATAGTTATCCTAAAGTCTTGCTGAGTACTCTAGTACTCATGTTTGCTTAATATTTGTTGCAGAGGTTGTTAATGACCCTAATGGAGGGTTTTACCTAGACATCGACGACGACGAGTAGCTGGTATCCCAGCTACGGTCTGCCCTAGGATGGGTCTGTAGATAGCCAGGCCATGCGCCTTTATCTTTCCATCTGTCTGTACTCAGACAGCCTTACTCTTCCGCTGGTTTGTAAGAATTATGTGTATGACTTGTGATGATGGGTCGTGAGACCCCTACCTTGTAATATTTTGTGTGTGGTTCTTCCGAGCCTTCTAAATAAAGCTTGTATGTTTATGGTTATGTTGTGATGCCAGCGATGTATCTATACATATCAGTATGCCATGCGTACATGTGTTGTACTTGATATGTATGGGGTTCGATTACCTAGCCATAGGCTTTAGTAGCATTCCTTACAGGGAAATGCGCCTCTGTGATCCAACGAGCCATGGTAGTTTGCTACTGCTTCGGACACATTGGTTGACCGACATGTGTCCTTCTTAGCTACTGTGTCTGTCCCCTTTGGGGAAATGTCACGCGATGTAATGGAGTCCCTGTAGCTTGCTACGACTCGTCTACATTCGCTGGTGACCGACACCTGCTTTGTTGGGTCATGTATACCTGTCCCTGTGCGGAACTGCCGCTTTGGTTTATGACTAGACATGTCAATCCGGGTTCTGTGTCACTGGATTGCTAGCGACACAATTGCATACGCGAGTCAAAAGGCGCAAACGGTCCCAGCTAAGGTAAGGCTGCAGCCGTGGGGATAACCGTGCGTGAGACCGCAAAGAGATGCGATGTGTTACAGGCTGGATTCCCATGGCTTAGGATCGGGGTCCCGACACCTTTCCTCAAGGAAACCGTCGAGGAAACAACGTTTTGACATCCTATGTGCAATATTTCATAAATAATGCAACAACTGCTAACATAATTCCAACAGACTTTTAGCATCGCTATGAGTGAGAAAGTCTCATTATAGTCAACTCTTTGAACTTGTGAGAAACATCGTTGTGATAAATTGAGCTTTTCGTAATGGTGACTTTTCACCATCATCGTCTGTCTTTCTTTTAAAGATCCATCTTTACTTAATAGTCTTACGACCATCAAGTAGTTCTTCCAAAGTCTACACTTTGTTTTCATACGTGGATCCTCTCTCGGATTTCATGGCCTCCAGCCATTTGCCAGAATCCGGGCACACCATCGCTTCTCCATAGCTCGTAGGTTCATTGTTGTTCAACAACATGACCTCCAAGACAGGGTTATGGTACCACTATGTAGTAGTACGTGACCTTATCGACCTACGAGGTTTCTAGTAACTTGATCCGAAGCTTAATGATCACCATCATTAGTTTCTATTTCAATTGATATATGCGCCACAGGAACAACTTCCCGCGCCCTGCTACACACTGGTTGAAGTGACGGTTCAATTAACCTCATCAAGTTCTCCCACTCAATTGTTTCGAGAGAAACCTTTCCTCGAGAAAGGACCCATTTCTAGAATAAAAAACTTTTCTTCCGAATCTGAGATAGGAGATGTACCCAACTATTTTGGATATCCTATGAAGATGCATTTATCCTCTTTCGGTTCGAGCTTATCGGACAAAAACTTTTTAACATAAGCATCATAGCCCCAAACTTTCAAGGAACGACACCTCAGGTTTTTCCAAACCATAGTTCATACTGTGTCACCTCAATGGAAATACGCGGTGCCCTATTCAAAGTGAATGCGGTTGTCTCTAATTCCTAAACCAAAACGATAGTGGTATTTCGATAAGAGACATCATAGTATGCGCTATATCCAATAGGGCGCAGCTATGACGTTCGGACACACCATCACTCTATGGTGTTCTAGGTGGCATGAATTGTGAAACAATTTCCACATTGTCTTAACCGTGTACCAAAAACTTGCAACTCAGATATTCATCTCTATGTTCATATCGCAGACAGTTTATCCTCTTGTCATGACGATCTTCACTCTCAAATAGCTTTGAACTTTTCAACATTTTAGACTTGTGATTCATCAAGTAAATACTCCTGTATCTACTCAAACGTGAGTGAAGTAAGAACATAACGATATCCACTGCGTGCCTCAGCACTCATTGGACTGCACACATCAAAAATGTATTACTTCCAACAAGTTACTTTCCTGTTCCATCTCACTTGAAAACGAGGCCTTTAGTCATCTTGCCCATGTGGTATGATTTGCATGTCTCAAGTGATTCCAAATCAAGTGAGTCCAAACGATCCATCTGCATGGAGTTTCTTCATGTGTTTATACCAATAGGTATGGTTTGCATGCCTCAAACGTTTCAAAAATGAGTGAGTACAAAGATCCATCAGCATGGAGCTTCGTCATGCATTTTACACCAACATGACTCAAGTGGCAGTGCCACAAGTAAGTGGTACTATCATTACTACGTTGTATATTTTGGCATCAATATTACGAACATGTGTATCACCACAATCGAGATTCAATAAACCATTGAAGGTATTTATTCAAGCAAATAGAATAACCATTATTCTCTTTAAATAAATAATCGTATTGCAATATACACGATCTAATCAAGTTTATGCTCAACGCAAACACCAAATAATAATTATTTCGGTTTAACACTAATCCCGATGGTAGAGGGAGTGTGCGATGTTTGATCACATCAAACTTGGAAACACATCCAACACATATCGTCACCTTGCCTTTAGCCAGTCTCCGTCTATTCCGTAGCTTTTATTTCGAGTTACTAATCACTTAGGAACCGAACCGGTATCTAATACCCTCGTGCTACTAGGAGTACTAGTAAAGGACACATCAATATGATGTGTATCAAATATACTTCTATTGACTTCGCCGACCTTCTCATCTACGAAGTATCTAGGGTAGCTCCGCATGACTGACCGTTCCCCTCATAACAAAAGCACTTAGTCTCACGTTTGGGTTCAATCTTGGGTTTCTTCACTTGAGCAGCAACTGATTTTCCATTTCATGAAGTATCCCTTCTAGCCCTTGCCCTTCTTGAAACTAGTGATTTTACTAACCATCAACAATTGATGTTCCTACTTGATTTGTACTTTCGTAGTGTCAAACATTGCGAATCGCTCAAGGATCATCATATCTATCCTTGACATGTTATAGTTCATCACTAAGCTCTAGCAGCTTGGTGGCAGTGACTTTGGAGAACCATCACTATCTCATCTGGAAGATTAACTCCCACTTGATTCAAGCGACTGTTGCACTCAGACAATCTGAGCACATGCTCAACGATTGAGCTTTTCTCCTTTTACTTTGTAGATGAAGAATCTTCTCGGATGTCTCATACCTCTTAACAAGGGCATGAGCATGAAATCCCAATTTCATCTCTTGGAACATCTCTTATGTTCCGTGACGTTCAAAACGTCTTTGGCGCCTTGCTTTTAAGCCGTTAAGTATTACGCACTGAACTATCACGTAGTCATCAAAAACGTGTATGTCAGATGTTCACAACATCCGCAGACGACGCTCGAGGTGCAACACACCGAGTGGTGCATTAAGAACATAAGCCTTCTACGCAGCAATGAAGACAATCCTCAGTTTACGGACTTAGTCTGCAAAAGTTGCTACTATCATCTTTCAACTAAATTTCTCTAGGAACATATAAAAACAGTAGAGCTAGAGCGCAAGCTACAACATAACTCGCAAAGACATTTTGACTATGTTCATGATAATTAGTTGAATTAATCATATTACTTAAGAACTCCCACTCAAAATATGCATCCCTCTAGTCGTTTGAGTGGTGCATGATCCAAATCCACTAACTCAAGTCCGATCATCACGTGAGTTGAGTGTAGTTTCAGAGGTAAACATGTCTATGCTAATCATATCAACTATACGATTCATGCTCGACCTTTCGGTCTCTTGTGTTCCGAGGCCATGTATGCACACTCTAGGCTCGTCAAGTTTAGCCCGAGTGTTCCGCGTGTGCAACTGTTTTGCACCCGTTGTATGTGAACGTTGAGTCTATCACACCCGATCATCACGTGGTGTCTCGAAATGATGAAATGTCACAACGGTTCACTGTCGGAGAGAACACAATTTTATCTTGCAATTTTAGTGAGGGGTCACCTTAAAATGCTACCGTCGTTCTAAGCAAGATTAGGTGCATAAAAGGATTAACATCACATGCAATTCATAAGTGACATGATATGGCCATGATCTTGTGCTTCTTGATTTGCATCACCAAGGCACCGGCATGATCTTCTTGTCACCGGTGCCACACCATGATCTTCATCATTGTGCCGCCATCGAGGTTGTCATGCTATCTATGCCATTACTACTATAGCTACAACCTAGCAATAAAGTAAACACATCTGCAAACACAAACGTTAGTTTAAAGACAACCTTATGGCTCCTGCTCGTTGTTGTAGCATCGACGTGCAAATCGACATTAACTATTACAACATGATCATCACATACATCCCATATATCACATCATGTCTTTGGCCATATCACATCACAAGCATACTGTAACGACTAAGATGCGGTCCTTTCCTATTTTGTGGGGATGCCCCAAAAGGGAAAGAGGCACATCTAAACGTTTCGCAAGCGAGATAATCATAGCCATACATAATCGCAGACTGACAAATAGGGCATACATTTGCCATCTGACATAGTATAATATAAGGTTACATCCACACAATTATTCAGACAAGTTAGTCCCGCTACGGACAACATGAAACAAGGAAAAGACTATGATATCCCGCATGCTGGCCCACGATCACGACCACGGCCTCAGTCCTCCGAATAGTTCACGTACAGTCGGTCGTTCTCCTCATCGTAGTGCCACGCCAGCTGCGTGCCATCAGGATCTCCTGCCTCGGGCGTACATGTACCTGTTGGGGTGTTGTATTAAACTGTGAGCCACGGGGACTCAGCAATCGGATGACCTTGGTACCGAAACTAGTCAAGTTATTAGGTGAGGAAGGTTCAGTGTATAGGTTGTAGCATCCTAAGCATATATGGTGGCTAACTTACAAAGATCAGAGTTATTGATATAGTGGTCTACGCGAGCGGTCGAAGACTAGGTGATCACTAAGTGATCCTGAACACCTACTTACGTCAAACATAACCCCACCTTGTTCCGGATCGAAGAGAGGTCTTCGAAGGAGACAGTCACGGTTACACACACAGTTGGCAGTTTTATTAGAGTTAATTTAAGTTATCTAGAACCGGATATTAACAAATTATCCATGTTTGCCACATAACCGCGGGCACGGCTTTCCGAAAGTTTAAACCCTGCAGGGGTGCTCCAACTAGTCCATCACAAACGGTCACCGGCCGCAAAGTAATCCTCTATTACGAATCTCATGATCTCGTCGGATTCCTTAGAGGAAAACCTCAACTTTGAGGAGACCCAAAGTTTCACCGGGATTCTTATACGCAAGATATATTGCTAAGGTAAGATGAACCTAGCAGTACCTCCCGTCGTGTCGACGACCCCGGTAAGAGCCGCGCATCTCAGTCTCAGGACACGACGGATGGAAAAGCCTACATGAACCAAACCTCAAGTTTCCCTGTGGTGGCCCCGCAGTCTGCCCAATTTGGACCAACACTCATGAGGAGCACTGGCCCGGGTTGTTGATTAAATCCTCGGGGTAGCTATTCCCTATGCAATTTATTATTAGGTGATTAGGAAATGAAAACCAATGTTGGGTCCTGCCGGACAATCCTTAACACTATACGATTTATCAAGGGGGTCCCCATAACAACCCCGAACGTGTTAGGAGCGATCACTTATGGAAACAAACACCGGTAGCCGAAACTAAGGCGTCAATAACGGAACAAATCACCCGTCAAAAGGCTAGGCCTTCCGTCATTTACCAAGTATATAGGTGCATTAATTAAATAGCAGTTTAATCATAATGATATCAAAATTACTCATGTTATCACATGAGACAACTGGCACCTACAACTAGCAAAGCTAATCGTTAGAAGCTAAGCAAGCCTATTTAGCCAAACAACATTTGCTAGGAGGCGAAGGTGTTTGGGTTTCATGGAAATTTTAGGAGGCAATTATATCAAGTGGTAGGCAGCGAGCATATATCGAAGAAAACGTGATTCTAAGCATAACAAAGCTAGATATGGTATCAAGGTCACGGTCATCTTGCATGTGATGTCTTCAGCTTGGAACTACTCTTGATCGTCCTGCACGTACTCTCCATAATCCACGTACTCGCTCTACGATCCCGATGCTACCCAAGATAAACATAACAGCCAATGAACACCAACACAACATGATGCAACAAACAATATGATGCATGAGATGAGAAGGAAGCATGCACCACTATTCTAGTCACGTTCATATGCATGAGAAGAGTTGATAAACCTCTGGACAGAACTTCATACTAAGCTATCTTGAGATGCATGATAATGGAATGAACAGGTGCATCACGAGAAAACAATGCAAAAACATGTAAAGAACGTTGAGAACGGAGCTACGGATCAACCGGAAACTACAAAACAAGATATGGAGTCCTACGGTTCAAATCCACCACAAGCACACTCCAATGGCACTCTTCTGGTGTTACCAGGTTGCCACATGATCACACAAACAAATATAAGTGGGGTGATGCAAAGAAACATACCACACCATCAACAATGCTCACACAAGCTTCAAAACAACTAGAACATGCAATCTCTTCTAAACAACATCATAGCAGTTTGTCTACAACATTCAAAGTACCTACAGCCAGCCAAATGAGCCAAACAAGATATGTGGCAAAAGCCATTCAAAATATCTACAAGCCTGATCAAGAAGCTACTGCAAAGGAATCACCCATGGGAAGATCTATGGACACAAACTTGGACAAAAATACAAAATTCTGGGACTTAGTGAAAATCTCAGATTTTCACCAACTGCTTATGCTCTGAAGCATTTTTTCAGACTCCAAAATGATATCTATAGGAAGTGAAAGAGCATGAAATTTAACACAGAGCTAGACAAACCCAAAATCTCACAAACCTTAGTTTGTTGCATGGGCTGATTCCCAACACATGAGCTTGTGCAACCACATCAACAAGGGAAGAAATAACAGCAGATTCTCACAAAGCTGACAATTTCAGCCAAGTGTCAACTTTGACAAGGCACAACAAGTGCATACAAACTCGTTATTATAAAACAAAGACTCCATGTTATAGAGGGGTTCACCCACTACTTCCACATCAAGGATTCATCCTCATAGGCCCAACACACCACATGACACTAAGCTCTAAACATGGCATCAAGACAGAAAAATGACAGTTTATGAAGTTGCTCTAAAGTGAAATCTGATTCCAACAGTGGATTCCTAGGATGATTCTACCCCAAATCCATATATAATACATGGGTACTCGCATGGAACAAGTGGGCACAAAGCTAGCTCGAAAAACAACCTAGAAATCAACATGCTTATATAAGACATCATCACATGTGTAGAAACCATATGTAGCAACTCCTACACCTACACATGCACACCCACAAGCCCATCTATCACCACATCACACCATAGTGGAAAGAATGAGGGGTTAGCCCTCATGCACAAGTGCATATGTGCACTCATGCCCACACACACACATGCATGAACACATGCACACATGCATATCCACACACAAATGCATACACTCACAAAACTACCACATACACACACTCGCACATACCTAGGTGTTCAAAAGAACACCCCACGGTTTACTAAGGAAATCATGAACACACTTGCTCATGTGTGTGTGACGCACACACACACATACACTACCACTACACACACAAGTGCATGCACAAGCACTTGCACACAGACACACAAATACTACCACTACACACACAAGTGCATGCACAAGCACTTGCACACACACACACAGACATATACTCATGAGTTTGTGCAAACTTGCAAAATTATGTGGGGGTAACCCACACACATACACACATGCACACACTAGTGCATATGCTCTCATACACACATACATACAAACACCCACATACACATGCATCAACTACACACACCACATATACATTCACAAGCTATACGAAAAAGGGGTAAAACCGACTGGTTTTGATACACCCAAGATACTTTCTGCCTAAGAGATGCAAAGCATAGTGAAAGAACAATTCAAAACAACAACAAAATAAAAGGGGGTGCACTGGGGTCGAACCCAAAACCTCTCTGATGCAAAACCAGCACCCCACCACTGAGCTAGCCACTTCCACTTCGACAGAGACGAGGAGGGAAACAGGTTAAGCCCTCCTGCTCAAGCCAGTGTACCATGAAAACAAAGAATAAAAAGGGGCACCTTTGGGGATTCAAACCCACGACCAACATGCGCCAAAACCACCTACACACCACTCTGCTACCCTGCAGAACTTAACCGAGAGGGGGAAGTAACTCTTTTGAGTATCCCCTCTGATCCTTCTACGGATCGACGGCGGCCGGAACAGGGGAAGGTTACCGGCATTGCTACGCGCAAAATTGGGACGGGAGAACTTGCAGGGAGGAAGAGGGATCATCGAAGGATCCATTCCTGGCCGAAGCTCACCGGGAGGCGCACCACATCTACGGCTCCATGAGCACCTACAATGGCGACAACGGCGCCACAGAAGGCTACGGCGAGCCTACGCGTGGCCAAAGGCGCTACAGCAAGGGAAAGAGGAAGGAGGGGGAGCAGACGACAACGACCCGAAGCTCCGCTCCGGCGAGGTCGTTGTGGAGGGAGCGCTATAGAGTGGGAACCACCCCTCTAGCGACGGGAACGGAACGGCAGTAGATGTCCCATGCTCGCGGACGCCTCGGACGTCGCGGGGAGAGGCTGTCGGCAACGAGGGGGACGCGGATTCGACTTACCTATCGAGCGGGAGGAAGAGGGATATGGAGGAAGGAGAAGGAGGTGGCGGTGCGAGGAGGAACCCTAGACGGGTCCAGACGTCGAGGGGGAATAAATAAAGGGCGAGGGGGACTCCTCGACGTCCGTGAGGGGGACGGCGCGCGCGCTCTCTCTCTCGGGAAAGCAGAGAAAGAAGAAGACGTCGTCAGAGAAGAAGAGAGGGACGGGGGGTTTAGGATGCGCTGCGAGGAGAAGATGTACTGGGCCTGCGGGAAGGAGGAGGCCCACCTCGCTGGCACCAGATAACAGGGAGAAAACCCAAGTTGGTTTTTCCATTTAAATCAAATACACAACAACATAATTCACTTAGGGAAATCTAGGTCTCAAAAAATAAAAATAAAATGACCCTGGTCACAAGGGAATTATGACCCAATTAAATAAAATACAAAGATGATTTTTGGAGCAATAAAATAATTACAAAACAGAATTAATTTAATATTTTTTGTAAATAAATCCCCATTTAAACAAAGTTTTGAAAACCCCTAGTCACATCTCCATATCCACAAGAAAAAGCCCTAAATGATCTACATTTTTAAAAGAGGAATGGAGCAAGTAAAACTTGAGCTCAAGAAAATAAGAAGAAGGGGTTTCCTTTGAAATCTAGCTTGAAAACTAACATAGGTTGAAACCCAAGCTTTGCAAACACCACATCATCACATCACATACCACATGCACTCATCACACCACACATATGGATCAACAACAACAACAACACAAGAAATGGCATGAATGCAATGAACGGTATGATGCAAAGGAGAATACATGAACTGTCCACATTAAATGACAATTCTCATATAGCATGACCACATGGATCCAAACATGAAAGGTTTCCAAATATGACAAGGTTACATCTGGGGCATTACACATACCCTTCAAAAACAAGTTAGACGTCCTCTAATTTGTTGTTGCATGTTTTACGTGGCTGCTATGGGTATCTAGTATGATCGTATCTTACTTATGCAAAAACCACAATGGAGATGTGCAAATTGCTATTTAACCTCTCTCCAAGGACCGCCTCGGTCAAATCCAATTCAACTAAAGTTGAAGAAACAGGCACCCGCCAGTCATTTTTATGCAAAGAGTTGCATGTTAGTCGATGAAACCAATCTCTCGTAAGCGTACGAGTAATGTCGGTCCGGGCCGCTTCAATCCAACAGTACCGCCGAATCGAGAAAAGACTAAGGAGGGAAGCAAATTGAACATCCACACCCACAAAAACTTTTGTGTTCTACTCGAGATTACATCTATGCATGAACCTAGCTCATGATGCCACTGTTGGGGAACGTTGCATGAGAAACAAAAAATTTCCTACGCACACGAAGACCTATCATGGTGATGTTCATCTTGGAGAGGGGGATTAGATCCACATACCCTTGTAGATCGCTAAGCGGGAAGCATTGAGAAACACAGTTGATGTAGTGGTACAGCTTCGTGATTCAAATCACCGTTGTCCCACGATCCGTCTCGATCTAGCGCCGAACGGACGTCACCTCCGCGTTCAGCACACGTACAACTCGATGACGATCTCGGCCTTCTTGATCCAGCAAGAGAGATGGAGAAGTAGATGAGTTTTCCGGCAGCATGACAGCTCGCCGGTGATAGTGATGATCTACTCCTGCAGGGCTCCGCCCGAGCTCTACAGAAATCCGATCTAGAGGAAGAACTACGTGGTCTAGGTTTGAGTTGCACGTGGCAAAGTTGTGTCTCAAAAGCCCTAAGACCACCAATATATATAGGAGGAGGGGAGGAGCTAGCCTTGGGGCTCAAGGGAGCCCCAAGGGCGCCGGCCGTAGGGGAGGAGGTGGACTCCCATCCCAATTCGGTTAGGGGGAAGGAGTCCACTCCTTCCTTCCCACCTCCCTCTTTCCTTTTTTTCATTTGGTATTTTCTCCTTGTGGTGGCATAGCCATCTTGGGCTGGCCTCACCAGCCCATTAAGGGCTGGTGCGCCACCCTAAGGCTACTGGTCTCACTCCTGGGTGGGTGGGCCCCTCCCGGTGAATATCCGGAACCCATTCATCACTCCCGGTACACTTCCGGTAATGCCCGAAATCTTTCCGGTGACCAAATGAAACCATCCTATATATCAATCTTCGTTTCCAGACCATTCCACAAACTCTCGCGATGTGCATGATCTCATCCGGGACTCCGAACAACCTTAGGTCACCAACACCTATAACTCAACTATACTAAAACGTCCTTGAACCTTAAGTGTTCAGACCCTGCAGGTTCGAGAACTTTGTAGACATGACCTAAGACACTTGCCAGTCAATATCCAATAGCGGGACTTGGATGTCCATATTGGATCCTACATATTCTATGAAGATGTTTATCAGTTGAACCCCAATGTCAAGGATTCATATAATTCTGTATAATATTCCCTTTGTCATTTGGTATGTTACTTGCCCGAGATTCTATCGTTGGTATCTCTATACCGAGTTCAATCTCGTTACCGGTAAGTCTCTTCACTCGATACGTAATACAAGATCCTGGAACTAACTCTTTAGTCACATTGCTTGCAAGGCTTATTGTGATGTTGTATTACCGAGTGGGCCCCGAGATACCTGACAAATCCCAGTCTTGATCCATGCCAACCCAATAGTCATCTTTGGAGATACCTGTAGAGCATTTTTATAGTCACCTTGTTATGTTGCGACGTTTGATAACCCACAAGGTATTCCTCCGGTGTCCAGGAGTTGCATGCACTACATGAATCAGCTTCTTTGCCGTCAGCCATCACAGATGGCAAAGACAAAATCTCGGACCGCAAAGACAAAACAGCACACGGCAAAGATTCTCACGGCCGGCAAAATTTCTGCGTCAGCCTACGACGGCATAGGACCTTCTTTGCCGTCTGCCCCCCAAAATAGGACGGCAAATCTCTTTGCCATCACCTTTCCTTAGGAGAAGTCGGCAAAGTGCTCGAGACGGCAGCCGACAGGCGTTGCCTCCGTTAGGGGTTAACGAAGGCTTTGCCATCTGCCTCTCCCTTTATTTTTGCCGTCTGCCTCCCCCTTTATCTTTGTCGTCTGCCTCCTCCTCCTCCCCCCTCCACTCTTTGCTGTCCGCCTCCCCCTCCATCTTTGCTGTCTGCCTCCTCCTCCCCTCCCCCCTCCACTCTTTGCCGTCTGCCTCTCCCCCCCCCCTCCACTCTTTGCCGTCTGCCTCCTCCTCCCCCTCCTCTGTGCCCTCTTCTTTGCCATCTGGCCACCCTAGAGGCTGACGGCAAAGAGCCTATATAGACACCCTAGGATGCACAGCTGGGTGCCATGTGGCACCTTTGCCATCTGCCAGCTGATGGCACAGGTCTTTGCCATCAGCTAGCAGACGGCAAAGAGCCCATATAGTACCTGTTTTTTTGTTTTATATTATTTCACAGCACACACACACACACACACACACACACACATATATATATATATATTTTACAGCACATTTATATAATTCACCACACATATATGATATATAGTTCACCACACATATACTTGCCAACACATATATATAATTCACCACACATATATGATATACATATAAATCAATGTACATCCCCATATATCAAAATAACCAATATACAAAGTATTGCACTGTTTATCCATATATACATATACATATAGTTCGACATTGTTCATCAACTCAAATGAAAACTAGATGATATACATATAAAGTTCATCCATCGACATTGTTCAACTCCATGAATGCCAGCTTCCATGCATGTAGTATATCCAATCTGTAAAAATGCGAATAAGAAAGTAAGAAGAAGAACAAAATATCATGTTTTTCAACTAATTATGTCATTTTTAGCGGAAAACAAGCTAAGAATATAATATTCATGAGCTAACGAAGGTTCCTATGCCATTTTTAGCTTATTATGGCATTTTGGAGCTAAATGGGTTAATTAAAGCAAGGATAATATGAAAGAGGAGAAGAAAGAGGAGGAGGAGGAGAAGAAGAAGAAATCAAGAGGAAGGAGGAGAAGGACAAGAAGGTCCTTGGCCTTCTCCTCCTCCTCCTCCTCTTCCTCCTTCTCCTTCTTCTCTTCTTCTTCTTCTTCTTCTTCTTCTTCTTCTTTCTTTCTTTTCATTTTAGCTATTTATTCTCCTCTTCTCCTCTTGTTGGAGCTAAATTATCTAATTATGTGTTTTTGGAGCTATATGGGCTAATTATCCCATTTTAGAGGAAAACAAGCTAAGAATATAATATTCATGAGATAACCAAGGTTCTTATGCCATTTTGAGCTTATTATGGCATTTTGGAGCTAAATGGGCTAATTATGTCATTGTTGGGTTAACTAAAGCAAGGACAATATGAAATAGGATAATAAAGAGGAGGAGGAGGAGAACAAGAAGAAATCAAGAAGAAGGAGGAGAAGGAGGAGAAGGAGAAGGACTAGAAGGTCCTTGGACTTCTCCTTCTCCTCCTCCTCCTCCTCCTTCTCCTTCGTCTATTCTTCTTCTTCTTCTTCTTCTTCTTCTTCTTTCTTTTCATTTTGCCTATTTCTTCTCCTCTTCTCCTCTTGTTGGAGCTACATTACCTAATTATGTCTTTTTTGAGCTAAATGGGTTAATTATCCCATTTTAGAGGAAAACAAGCCAAGAATATAATATTTATGAGCTAACCAAGGTTCTTATGCCATTTTGAGCTTATTATGGTATTTCGGAGCTAAATGGGCTAATTATGTCATTGTTGGGTTAATTAAAGCAAGGATAATTTGAAAGAGGAGAAGAAAGAGGAGGAGGAGGAGAAGAAGAAGAAATCAAGAAGAAGGAGGAGAAGGAGGAGGAGGAGGAGGGCAAGGACTAGAAGGTCCTTGGCCTTCTCCTTCTCCTTCTCCTCCTCCTCCTCCTCCTCCTTCTCCTTCTCCTTCTTCTCTTCTTCTTCTTCTTCTTATTCTTCTTTCTTTTCATTTTGCCTATTTATTCTCCTCTTCTCCTCTTGTTGGAGCTAAATTACCTAATTATCTCTTTTTGGAGCTAAATGGGCTAATTATCCCATTTTAGAGGAAAACAAGCTAAGTATATAATTTTCATGAGCTATCCAAGGTTCTTATGCCATTTTGAGGTTCTTATGGTATTTTGGAGCTAAATGGGCTAATTATGTCATTGTTGGGTTAATTAAAGCAAGGATAATATGAAATAGGACAAGAAAGAGGAGGAGGAGGAGAAGAAGAAGAAATCAAGAAGAAGGAGGAGAAGGAGGAGAAGGAGGAGGAGGAGAAGGACTAGAAGGTCCTTGGCCTTCTCCTTCTCCTCCTCCTCCTCCTCCTTCTCCTTCTTCTCTTCTTCTTCTTCTTCTTCTTCTTTCTTTTCATTTTGCCTATTTCTTCTCCTCTTCTCCTCTTGTCGGAGCTAAATTTCCTAATTATGTCTTTTTGGAGCTAAATGGGTTAGTTATCCCATTTTAGAGGAAAACAAGCTAAGTTTCTAATATTCATGAGCTAACCAAGGTTCTTATGCCAATTTGAGCTTATTATGGTATTTTGGAGCTAAATGGGCTAATTATGTCATTCTTTGGTTAATTAAAGCAAGGATAATATGAAAGAGGGGAAGAAAGAGGAGGAGGAGGAGAAGAAGAAGAAATCAAGAAGAATGAGGAGAAGGAGGAGAATGAGGAGGAGGAGAAGGACTAGAAGGTCCTTGGCCTTCTCCTCCTCCTCCTCCTCCTCCTTCTTCTTCTCTTCTTCTTCTTCTTCTTCTTTCTTCTCATTTTGCCTATTTCTTCTCCTCTTCTCCTCTTGTTGGAGCTAAATTACCTAATTATGTCTTTTTGGAGCTAAATGGGTTAATTATCCCATTTTAGAGGAAAACATGCTAACTATATAATATTCATGAGCTAACCAAGGTTCTTATGCCATTTTGAGCTTATTATGGTATTTTGCAGCTAAATGGGCTAGTTATGTCATTGTTGGGTTAATTAAAGGAAGGATAATATGAAAGAGGAGAAGAAAGAGGAGGAGGAGGAGAAGAAGAAGAAATCGAGAAGAAGGAGGAGAAGGAGGAGAAGGAGGAGGAGGAGAAGGACTAGAAGATCCTTGGCCTTCTCCTCCTCCTCCTCCTCCTCCTTCTCCTTCTTCTCTTCTTCTTCTTCTTCTTCTTTCTTTTAATTTTGCCTATTTCTTCTCCTCTTCTCCTCTTCTTGGAGCTAAATTACATAATTATGTCTTTTTGGAGCTAAATGGGCTAATTTTCCCATTTTAGAGGAAAACAAGCTAAGTATATAGTATTCATGAGCTAACCAAGGTTCTTATGCCATTTTGAGCTTATTATGGTATTTTGGAGCTAAATGGGCTAATTATGTCATTGTTGGGTTAATTAAAGCAAGGATAATATGAAAGAGGAGAAGAAAGAGGAGGAGGAGGAGAAGAAGAAGAAATCAAGAAGAAGGAGGAGAAGGAGGAGGAGGAGAAGGACTAGCAGGTCCTTGGCCTTCTCCTCCTCCTTCTCCTCCTCCTCCTTCTCCTTCTTCTCTTCTTCTTCTTCTTCTTCTTCTTCTTTCTTTTCATTTTTCCTATTTCTTCTCCTCTTCTCCTCTTGTTGGAGCTAAATTACCTAATTATGTCTTTTTGGAGCAAAATGGGCTAATTATCCCATTTTAGAGGAAAACAAGCTAAGTATATAATATTCATGAGCTAACCAAGGTTCTTATGCTATCTTGAGCTTATTATGGCATTTTGGAGCTGAATGGGCTAATTATGTCATTGTTGGGTTAATTAAAGCAAGGATAATATGAAAGAGGAGAAGAAAGAGGAGGAGAAGAAGAAGAAGAAGAAATAAAGAAGAAGGAGGAGAAGGAGGAGGAGGAGAAGGACTGGAAGGTCCTTGGCCTTCTCCTCCTCCTCCTCATCCTTATCCTCCTTCTCCTTCTTCTCTTCTTCTTCTACTTCTTTCTTTTCATTTTTCCTATTTCTTCTCCTCTTATCCTCTTGTTGGAGCTAAATTACCTAATTATGTCTTTTTGGAGCTGAATGGGTTAATTATCCCATTTTAGAGGAAAACAAGCTAAGTATATATAATATTCATGAGCTAACCAAGGTTCTTATGCCATTTTGAGCTTATTATGGTATTTTGGAGGTAAATGGCTAATTATGTCATTATTTGGGAAATTAAGGAAAGGATAATATGAAAGAGGAGAAGAAAGAGGAGGAGAAGGAGAAGAAGAAGAAATCAAGAAGAAGGAGGAGAAGGAGGAGAAGGAGGAGGAGGAGAAGGACTAGAAGGTCCTTGGCCTTCTCCTCCTCCTCCTCCTCCTCCTCCTCCTTTTCCTCCTTCTCCTCCTTCTCTTCTTCTTCTTCTTCTTTATTTTTATTTTTCCTATTTCTTCTCCCCTTCTCCTCTTGTTGGAGCTAAATTACCTAATTATGTCTTTTTGGAGCTAAATGGGTTAATTATCCCATTTTAGAGGAAAACAAGCTAAGTATATAATATTCATGAGCTAACCAAGGTTCTTATGGCATTTCGAGCTTATTATGGTGTTTTGGAGCTAAATGGGCTAATTATTTCATTGTTGGGGAAATTAAAGCAAGGATAATACGAACGAGGAGAAGAAAGAGGAGGAGGAGGTGAAGAAGAAGAAATTAAGAAGAAGGAGGAGAAGGACTAGAAGGACTAGAAGGTCCTTGGCCTTCTCCTCCTCCTCCTCCTCCTCCTCCTTCTTCTCTTCTTCTTCTTCTTCTTCTTCTTTCTTTTCATTTTGCCTATTTCTTCTCCTCTCTTCCTCTTGTTGGAGCTAAATTACCTAATTATGTCTTTTTGGAGCTAAATGGGTTAATTATCCTATTTTAGAGCAAAACAAGCTAAGTATATAATATTCATGAGCTAACCAAGGTTCTTATGCCATTTTGAGCTTATTATGGTATTTTGGAACTAAATGGGCTAATTATGTCATTGTTGGGTTAATTAAAGCAATGATAATATGAAAGAGGAGAAGAAAGAGGAGGAGGAGGAGAAGAAGAAGAAATCAAGAATAAGGAGGAGAAGGAGGAAAAGGAGGAGGAGGAGAAGGACTAGAAGGTCCTTGGCCTTCTCCTTCTCCTCCTCCTCCTCCTCCTTCTCCTTCTTCTCTTCTTCTCCTTCTTCTTCTTCTTTCTTTTCATTTTGCCTATTTCTTCTCCTCTTCTCCTCTGGTTGGAGCTAAATTACCTAATTATGTCTTTTTGGAGCTAAATGGGCTAATTATCCCATTTTAGAGGAAAACAAGCTAAGTATATAATATTCATGAGCTAACCAAGGTTCTTCTGCCATCTTGAGCTTATTATGGTATTTTGGAGCTAAATGGGCTAATTATGTCATTGTTGGGTTAATTAAAGCAAGGATAATATGAAAGAGGAGAAGAAAGAGGAGGAGGAGGAGAAGAAGAAGAATTCAAGAAGAAGGAGGAGAAGGAGGAGGAGAAGGACTAGAAGGTGCTTGGCCTTCTCCTTGTCCTCCTGCTCCTCCTTCTCCTTCTTCTCTTCTTCTTCTTCTTCTTCTTTCTTTTCATTTTGCCTATTTCTTCTCCTCTTCTCCTGTTGTTGGAGCTAAATTACCTAATTATGTCTTTTTGGAGCTAAATGGGTTAATTATCCCATTTTAGAGGAAAACAAGCTAAGTACAAAATATTCATGAGCTAATCAAGGTTCTTATGCCATTTTGAGCTTATTATGGTATGTTGGAGCTAAATTGGTTAATTATGTAATTGTTGGGTTAATTAAAGCGAGGATAATATGAAAGAGGAGAACAAATAGGAGGAGCAGGAGAAGAACAAGAAATCAATGAGAAGGAGGAGAAGTAGGAGAAGGACTAGAAGGTCTGTGGCCTTCTCCTCCTCCTCCTCCTCCTCCTCCTTCTCCTTCTTCTCTTCTTCTTCTTCTTCATCTTCTTTCTTTTCCTTTTGCCTATTTCTTCTCCTCTTCTCCTCTTGTTGGAGCTAAATTACCTAATTATCTCTTTTTGGAGCTAAATTGGTTAATTATCCCATTTTAGAGGAAAACAAGCTAAGTATATTATATTCATGAGCTAACCAAGGTCGTTATGCCATTTTGAGCTTATTATGGTAATTTGGATCTAAATGGGCTAATTATGTCATTATTGGGTTAATTAAAGCAAGGATAACATGAAATAGGAGGAGAAAGAGGAGGGGGAGGAGAAGAATAAGAAATCAAGAAGAAGGAGGAGAAGGAGGAGTAGGAGGAGGAGGAGAAGGACTAGAAGGTCCTTGGCCTTCTCCTCCTCCTCCTCCTCCTCCTCCTCCTTCTCCTTCTTCTCTTATTCTTCTTCTTCTTCTTCTTTCTTTTCATTTTGCCTATTTCTTCTCCTCTTCTCCTCTTGTTGCTGCTAAATTACCTAATTATGTCTTTTTGGAGCTAAATGGGCTAATTATCCCATTTTAGAGGAAAACAGGCTAAGTATATAATATTCATGAGCTAACCAAGGTTCTTATGCCATTTTGAACTTATTATGGTATTTTGGGGCAAAATGGGCTAATTATGTCATTGTTGGGTTAATTAAAGCAGGGATAATATGAAAGAGTAGAAGAAAGAGGAGGAGGAGGAGAAGAAGAAGAAATCAAGAAGAAGGAGGAGAACGAGGAGAAGGAGGAGGAGGAGAAGGACTAGAAGGTCCTTGGCCTTCTCCTCCTCCTCCACCTCCTTCTCCTTCTTCTCTTCTTCTCCTTCTTCTTCTTCTTCTTCTTCTTTCTTTTCATTTTGCCTATTTCTTCTCCTCTTCTCCTCTTGTTGGAGCTAAATTGCCTAATTATGTCTTTTTGGTGCTAAATGGGCTAATTATCCCATTTTAGAGGAAAACAAGCTAAGTATATAATATTCATGAGCTAACCAAGGTTCTTATGCCATTTTGAGCTTATTATGGTATTTTGGACCTAAATGGGCTAATTATGTCATTGTTGGGTTAAGTAAAGCAAGGATAATATGAAAGAGGATAAGAAAGAGGAGGAGGAGGAGAAGAAGAAGAAATCAAGAAGAAGGAGGAGAAGGAGGAGAAGGAGGAGGAGGAGAAGGACTAGAAGATCCTTGGCCTTCTCCTCCTCCTCCTCCTCCTCCTCCTCCTCCTTCTCCTTCTTCTCTTCTTCTTCTTCTTCTTCTTTCTTTCTTTTCATTTTTCCTATTTCTTCTCCTCTTCTCCTCTTGTTGGAGCTAAATTACCTAATTATTTCTTTTTGGAGCTAAATGGGCTAATTATCCCATTTTAGAGGAAATCAAGTTAAGTATATAATATTCATGAGCTAACCAAGGTTCTTTTCTTCTTCTTCTCTTCCTCTCCTATTTTTCTTCTTCTTCTTCTTCTTATTTTCTTTTTTCTTTTTTCCTCTTATTCTTCTCTTCCTCTCGTATTTTTTTCTTCTTCTTCTTCTTCTTCTTCTTCTTATTGTTATTCTTATTTTCTTTTTTCTTTTTTCCTATTATTCTTCTTCTCCTTCTTCTTCTTTTCTTCTTCTCCTCCTCCTCCTCCTCTAGCTCTTCTTCTTTTTCTTCTCCTTTTTTCTTCTTCTACTTATTCTTCTTCTACTACTTTTTCTTATTTTCTTCTACTAAACAGGAAACTAATCTAAGACTAAACATAAACGTAAAGTAAACTAAAACTAAACCTAAACTAAAACTAAACCTAAGCCAAAACAAACCTAAAACCTATAACTAATTAAACAAAACTATTACAAAAAAGCTAAAAAAACTGACCTCGATCCGGTGGCGCAGGGAGGAGAGGCGCGGGGAGGAGGGCCGCAGGGGGGAGGGGCCCGAGGAGGGCATGGGGAGGAGGGCCGCAGGGGGAGGGCGCGAGGAGGAGAGGCGCGGGGAGGAGGGCCGCAGGGTGAGGGGCGCAAGGAGGGCGTGGGGTGGCGTGGCGGCGGCGGCGCTGGGGTGGGGTGGCGGTGCTGGGGTGGGGTGGGGCGTCGGCGCTGGGATGGGGTGGGGCGGCGGTGCTGGGGTGGGGCGGCGGTGCTGGGGTGGGGCGGCGGCGCTGGGGTGGGGTGGCGTCAGCGGCGCTGCGGGGTGGAGGTTGCGGTGGAGAGAGAGGGGAGAGAGAGTGGGGGAGCGTGCGGGTGGGCAGGACGACAGTTAACGTTAGGGGTTCCATCCCCTTTGCCGTCTGCCGCAGACGGCAACGTTAGTTAGGCTGACGGCAAAGGGGTGGGGTGCCGCGGGGTGGGGTGGGTAGAGAGGAGAGGTGGGGTGGGAAAGGTTTGCCGTCTGCCTTCACTACCTTCGCCGTCCGTTGACGGACGGCAAAGCCCTGGCCGATGGCAAATATCCTTTTTACCATCAGTGAGCCCTTTACCGCCCGCTTTAGGTCAGCTGACGGCAAAGAGGGACTTTGCCATCAGCCAGCAGACGGCAAAGCCCTGGCTGATGGCAAATTACTGTTTTCCAGTAGTGATGATCCCATGGTCATAGAAACAGATACATTAGCATGCAGAAAACAGTAACAATAAACTGACACGATCATATGCTATGTTTATAGTTTGGGTCTTGTCCATCACATCATTCTCCTAATGATGTGATCCCGTTATCAAGTGACAACACTTGTCTATGGTTAGGAAACCTTAACCATCTTTTGATCAATGAGCTAGTCAACTAGAGGCTCACTAGGGACAGTGTGTTGTCTATGTATCCACACATGTATTTGAGTTTCCAATCAATACAATTTTAGCATGGATAATGAACGAGTATTATGAACAAGGAAATATAATAATAACTAATTTATTATTGTCTCTAGGGCATATTTCCAACAAGGTCCGCATAGAGAATGAGCTAGCGCACTAAGCTTGGCCGCGAATCCTGGTTTAATGAGAGAGAGGCAACATCTAATGCCCGAAACAGCGATAGGTCAATGATACGTCTCCAACGTATCTATAAGTTTGGATGGTTTCATGCTATTATCTTGTCAAACTTTGGATATTTTGCATGCCTTTTATATACTTTTTGGGACTAACTTATTAACTCAGTGCCAAGTGCTAGTTCCTGTTTTTTCCATGTTTTTGACCCCTTTCAGAGGAGGATTTTGAACAGAGTCCAAACGGAATGAAACTGCCAAAAAGATTTTTTTCCGGAACAGAAAAAGATCGGGAAGCCGGAGAATCAGGCCAGGGGGCCACCAGGGACCCCACAAGCCCTCATGGCGCGGCCAGGGGGGCCGCGCCCCCTTGGCTTGTGGGCTCCTGACCCTCCTCTTCCCTAGGTTTAGGCCTATATATTCCCTAAAAAATCAGGAGATCATCGAAAGTACTTTTCCGCCGCCGCAAGCTTGTGTCTCCGCAAGATCCCATCTGGGGCATGTTCTGGTGCCCTGTCGGAGGGGGGATTCAGGTACGGAGGGCTTCTTCATCAACACCATGACCTCTCCGATGATGCGTGAGTAGTTCACCATAGACCTACGGGTCCATAGCTAGTTACTAGATGGCTTCTTCTCTCTCTTGGATCTTCAATACAAAGTTCTCCATGATCTTCATGGAGATCTATCCGATGTAATCTTCTTTTGCGGTGTGTTTGTCGAGATCTGATGAATTGTGGATTTATGATCAGATTATCTTCGAATCTTATTTGAGTTTCTTCTGATCTCTCTTATGCATGATTTCATATCCTTGTAATTCTCTTCGAGTTGTGGGTTTTGTTTGGACAACTAGATGTATGATTCTTGCAATGGGAGAAGTGCTTGGTTTTGGGTTCATACCGTGCGGTGACCTCACCAAGTGACAGAAGGCGTAGCGAGGCACACATCGTGTTGTTGCCATCAAGGGTAAAAAGATGGGGTTTTCATCATTGGTTTGAGTTTATCCCTCTACATCATGTCATCTTGCTTAAAACGTTACTCTGTTCGTCATGAACTCAATACACTAGATGCATGCTGGATAGCGGTCGATGTGTGGAGTAATAGTAGTAGATGCAGAAAGTATCGGTCTACTTGTCTCGGACGTGATGCCTATATGTATGATCATTGCCTTAGATGTCGTCATAACTTTGCACGGTTCTAACAATTGGTCGGCAGTAATTTGTTCACCCACCGTGATATTTGCTATTTTGAGAGAAGCCTCTAGTGAACACTATGGCCCCCGGGTCTACTCCACACCATATTTTCAGCCTTACACTTTTACTTCGTTGCACTTTCCGCCTTCAGATCTCACTTTGCAATCAATCTTGAAGGGATTGACAACGCCTTTATAGCGTTTGGTGCAAGCTCTTTTGTGTTTGCACACGTACTCTGGACTTGACGAGATTCTCCTACTGGATTGATACCTTGGTTCTCAAACTGAGGAAATTACTTACTGCTCCTGTGCTGCATCACCCTTTCCTCTTCAAGGGAAAAACCGACGCAAGAAAGAGAAGTAGCAAGAAGAATTCCTGGCGTTGCCGGGGAAGGACTTTTCTTGCCATAGCAGAAGATTTTCTGGCGCCGTTGTCGGGGAGGATCAAGTCAAGAACTCATCCAAGTAGGTGTCGCAAACTCATCTCTTTCATTTACTTTGTTTGCCAGTTGCCTCTCGTTTTCCTCTCCCCCACTTCACAATTTGCCTTTTTCGTTTGCCACTTTTTCGTTTGGCTTTTTCTCTCGCTTGCTTTCTGTTTGTTTGTGTGGGATAGTCTACCTGTCCTCATGGCTAGATCCACCACTTCGAATGATACTCCCGAGAGCGAAGTTCTCAATTTCAAACAAATTGAGGAAGAAACTTAAAGGACGCTTGGTATAGGACTTGCAATGCTCACAGTAGATCTACTCATAAGCAATCCACTATCGTCCTGCTTCGCAATTTTTATGTGGGTGTTTCTCCTTGGAATAGGTATATCCTTGACACCAGCATAGGTAGAAATTCCTTGGGTAGCCATACTGTTGATTCTTACAGAGCTGTAATAAATTTGGTAGGCTCACCCCCACTCATGGTTAATGGAACTACCTTAACTCTGGAACATGTGATGCGTAGGCTCGACGTCATTGAAAATAAAGTTGCTACGATCGAACTCATTGATAATTTGGATAAAAAGATCCACAATAAAATCACTCAGTACGAATCCAAGGTGGGAATGGTTTTGAAAAATTTAAAGGAGAAGGAACCCACAGTTAATGAAAAGCTAGGTCATGATTCCGCTAGGATTGGCAAACTAGAGGACGTTATAACCAACTTGGGTTCCGCTTTTGCCGCTGTGCAGAATACTCCAAACTTTGCCCACAATAAGGTCATCAAGTCTGTTTTCGTTCCCAAAAATAGTGGTGAATCATCTAGCAAGAGAGATGAAAACCTTAAGATGATAAGTGATCACGCTACTTATGGTTTGAGTACCAAAGACGACGATACGTGATTCTATCGCTTTTATGCCTAGCTAAGGGCGTTAAACAATATCGCTTGGGAGGCAACCCAATGAATTTATATTTTTCTTTCTGTTTTTTTGCGTCCACACAATCATAGTTCTGTTGTGATTGTGTTTTTTGTGTTTGAGCCAAGCAAAACCTTTATGACTAGTCTTGGTGATGGTTGTTTGATCGTGCTGGAAAAAGATAGAAACGTTTCGCTTACGAGATGATTTTTCATTTTTATTCAGAAAGATATTTTTGGTTGATTCGTTTTGTTAATGGTTGATATGCCTTTTTCCCAGGCAGTCGTAATTTTTCCGAATTTTTGAGGTACCATAAGTATACGAAGTATATAGATTGCTACAGACTGGTCTGTTTTTGACGGTTTATGTTTTTGTTGAGTGGTTTGCTTGTTTTGATGAAACTATGGTTAGTATCCGGGGGTACTAGCCATGGTAAAGTGAGAATACAGTATCCCAACACCAATATAGATAGAATTCAAGTTTGCTACAGTACCAAAAGAAGTGGTAGTTTGTTTTATTGTGCTAATGTTATCACGAGTTTCTGTTTAAGTTTTGTGTTGTGAAGTTTTCAAGTTTTGGGTGATGTTCTCATGGACGATGAGATAAGGAGTGGAAAGAGCTCAAGCTTTGGGATGCCCAAGGCATCCCAAGCCATATTCAAGGACACCAAAAAGGCTAAGCTTGGGGATGCCCCGGGAAGGCATCCTCTCTTTCGTCTTCAAGCCATCGGTAACATTACTTGGAGCTATATTTTTATTCACCACATGATATGTGTCTTTCTTGGAGCGTATTGTATCGTAGGAGTCTTTTCTTTTTGTTGAATCACAATCATCCTTGTTGCACACCTTTTTGAGAGAGACAAACATGCACTCATCATGATTTTGCTAGAATGCTCATAGTGCTTCACTTATATCTTTTGAGCTAGATAATTTTGCTCTTTGTGCTTCACTTATCTTTTAGAGCACGGAGGTGCGTGACTTGGTAGTTGGCTTATGAAATGAAATTAGTCCCAAAGGTGATAGGTACCCATAGAGGATACAAAAAACCTCCATCTTCATGTGCATTGAGTAGAAAGAGAAGTCTTGATTCCTCTCAATTTGTTTTGAGACGTGGATTTGGTAATATTAAGAGCTATGTTAGTAGGGTGTTCGGAATCTAGAAATACTTGTGTTGAAGTTAGTGATTCCCGTAGCATGCACGTATGGTGAACAACTATGTTAGGAAGTCAGAGCATAATTGATCTATTGATTGTCATCCTTTGTGTTGAGGTCGGGATCACGCGATGGTTAACACCTACCAACCCTTCCCCTAGGAGTATGCGTTTAGCACTTTGTTTCGATTAATAATAAAAACTTTCGCAACAAGTATGTGAGTTCTTCATGACTAATGTGTGTCCATGGTATAGATGCACTTTAACCTTCCACCATTGCTAGCCTCTCTAGTGCCGCGCAATTCTCGCTGGTTCACAAACCCACCATATGCCTTCCTCAAAACAGCCACCATACCTACCTACTATGGCATTTTCATAGCCATTCCAAGATATATTGCCATGCAACTCCCACCTTTCTGTCTCATGACTTGTGCGGTCAGTCTCATATTGCAATTGCATGATCATAAGAAAGCTAGCGAGAAGTTTCAACGTCATACGCCAAGCTAGATCGTTGCACATCCCGGTACACTGCCGGAGGCACTTCCTATAAAGTCATTTCTAAGTTTTGCGCTGTGAGTAAATAAAAGTGTGATGATCATCATTATTAGAGCATTGTCCCGTGTGAGGAAAACAAGAGAGGCCAAAGATCCCATATAAAAAAAGGAGAAAAGAAAAAAAGAGGCCCAAGAGCCCAAATAAAAAAAGAGAACAAGAGAGAAGGGACAATGCTACTATCGTTTTCCACACTTGTGCCTCATAATAGCACCATGTTCTTCATGATTGAGAGCATCTTGCTTTGTCACTACCATATGCTAGTGGGAATCTTTATCATATAACTTGGCTTGTATATTCCAATGATGGGCTTCCTCAAAATTGTCGTAGGTCTTCGTGAGCAAGCAAGTTGTATGCACACCCACTAGTTCTCCTTTTGAGCTTTCACATACTTATAGCTCTAGTGCATCATTTGTATGGTTATCAATACTCATTCATATTGATATCTATTAATGGGCATCTCCATAGCCCTTTGATACGCCGAGTCAATGTGACCATCTCCTCCTTTTTGTCTCACAACCACCACCACACTATATTCCACCTATAGTGCTATATCCATGGCTCACGCTCATGTATTGCGTGATAGTTGTAAAAAGTTTGAGAAAGTAATAGTGCGAGAATAATTACTTGGCCAATATCGGGGTTGTGCATGATTTACATTAGTTGTGTGAGGATGATGGAGCATAGCCAGACTATATGATTTTGTTGGGATAACTTTCCTTGGCCTTGTTATTTTGAAATTTCATGATTACCTTGCTAGTTTGCTTGAAGTATTATTGTTTTCATGTCAATAGAAAACTATTGTTTTGAATCTTACGGATCTGAACATTCATGTCACGTGAAAGAAGTTGCAAAGGAAAACTATGCTAGGTAGCATTCCACATCAAAAATTCAGTCTTTATCACTTCCCTAATCGAGGACGAGCAAGAGTTAAGCTTGGGGATGCTTGATACGTCTCCAACGTATCTATAATTTTTGATGGTTTCATGCTATTATCTTGTCAAACTTTGGATGTTTTGTATGCCTTTTATATACTTTTTGGGACTAACTTATTAACTCATTTCCAAGTGCAAGTTCCTGTTTTTCCATGTTTTTGACCCCTTTCAGAGGAGGATTTTGAACGGAGTCCAAACGGAATGAAACTGCCAAAAAGATTTTTTTCGGAACAGAAAAAGATCGGGAAGCCGGAGAATTAGGGCAGGGGGCCACCAGGGACCCCACAAGCCCTCATGGAGGGGCCAGGGGGGCCCGCGCCCTCGTGTCTTGTGGGCTCCCTGAGCCTCCTCTGCCCTAGGTTTTTCGCCTATATATTCCCTAAAATCCCATAAAAAAATCCGGAGATCATCGGAAGTACTTTTCCTTCGCCGCAAGCTTCTGTCTCCGCAAGATCCCATCCGGGGCACGTTCTGGTGCCCTGCCGGAGGGGGGATTCAGATACGGAGGGATTCTTCACCACCACCATGACCTCTCCGATGATGCGTGAGTAGTTCACCATAGACCTATGGATCCATAGCTAGTAACTAGATGGCTTCTTCTCTCTCTTGGATCTTCAATACAAAGTTCTCCATGATCTTCATGGAGATCTATCCGATGTAATCTTCTTTTGCGGTGTGTTTGTCGAGATCCGATGAATTGTGGATTTATGATCAGATTATCTATGAATCTTATTTCAGTTTCTTCTGATCTCTCTTATGCATGATTTCATATCCTTGTAATTCTCTTCGAGTTGTGGGTTTTGTTTGGCCAACTAGATCTATGATTCTTGCAATGGGAGAAGTGCTTGGTTTTGGGTTCATACCGTACGGTGACCTCACCCAGTGGCAGAAGGGGTAGCAAGGCACACATCATGTTGTTGCCATCAAGGGTAAAAACATGGGGTTTTCATCATTGGTTTGAGTTTATCCCTCTACATCATGTCATCTTGCTTAAGGCGTTACTCTGTCCGTCATGAACTCAATACACTAGATGCATGCTGGATAGCGGTCGATGTGTGGCGTAATAGTAGTAGATGCAGAAAGTATCGGTCTACTTGTCTCATACGTGATGCCTATATGTATGATCATTGCCTTAGATATCGTCATGACTTTGCGCGGTTCTATCAATTGCTCGGCGGTAATTTGTTCACCCACCATGATATTTGCTATTTTGAGAGAAGCCTCTAGTGAACACTATGGCTCCCGGGTCTACTCCACACCATATTTTCAGCCTTACACTTTTACTTCGTTGCGCTTTCCGCCTTCAGATCTCACTTTGCAATCAATCTTGAAGGGATTGACAACCCCTTTATAGCGTTGGGTGCAAGCTCTTTTGTGTTTGCACATGTACTCTGGACTTGTCGAGATTCTCCTACTGGACTGATACCTTGGTTCTCAAACTAAGGGAAATACTTACTGCTCCTGTGCTGCATCACCCTTTCCTCTTCAAGAGAAAAACCGACGCAAGCAAGAGAAGTAGCAAGAAGAATTCCTGGCGTTATCGGGGAAGGACTTTTGTTGCCGCTTCACTCGACTGATCTGTGGAAAATCAAGGTACCTCCACAGATGAGATTCTTTCTGTGGAAGCTAGCTCTCCACTCCATCCCCACGACTGTTGTAGGATCGAAAGTTTGTCTAGAGAAGGGGTGATTAGACTACTTGACAAGATTTTTTTTGCCTTTTCCCAATTATAGTTGAGAGGCAGTTTTGGGAGTTTTGGCAAGTTAAGTACACCCTACACATGTAGTTCTAAGAGTGTAGCAGCGGAATGTAAAACATGCAAGTGTAAAGTAGATGAGTAAGGTAGGGAGATCAAACGCATGAGGCTGACATAACGATTTTTGGCATGGTTCCGATAGTTGGCGTTATCATACGTCCATGTTAGTGGAGACTTCAACCCACGGAGGGTAACGGATGCGAGAGTCCATGGAGGGCTCCACCCACAAGGGGTCTGATAACCCACAAGTATAGGGGATTGCAACAGTTTTCGAGGGTAGAGTATTCAACCCAAATTTATTGACTCGACTCAAGGGGAGCCAAGGAATTTCCTCGAGTATTAGCAACTGAGTTGTCAATTCAACCACACCTAAAAAACTTAATATCTGCCGCAAAGTACTTAGTAGAAAAGTAATATGGAAGTAACGATAACGTTGGCAAACGTGATAGTAGAAGTTTTGTAGTGATTGTAACAATGGCAACGAAAAAGTAACTTAGCAAAGATCAATATGTGGAAAGCTCGTAGGCAATGGCTCAGTGATGGATAATTATGTCGGATGTCATTCATCATGCAGCAGTCATAACATCGGGTGCTACAGAACTAGCTCCAATTCGTTAATGTAATGTAGGCATGTATTCCATATATAGTCGTACGTGCTTATGGAAAAGAACTTGCATGTCATCTTTTGTCCTAGCCTTCCGTGGCACCAGGGTCCTAATGGAAACTAAGGGATATTAAGGCCTCCTTTTAATAGAGAACCCAACCAAAGCATTAACACTTAGGGTGTGTTTGGTTGGTGTCACCAGGTGGAATGTAACGGGCCAGTTCCGTCCCCATAGTCCGTTCTTGTGTTTAGTTGCTTCCAGGAATCGGAACCCACTCGTTCCCTAGAATGGCATATTCCTCCTAGATCCGAAATGTGCTGGTACCTGCAAATCAGTGGAACGACGCGGAACGCCTTGCGTCTCTAACTTTTCTCCCATGCCTCGCATCTTTCTCCCACGACCACGTCGGCCCTCTTCCTTCCTCCCTCCCTCTGTCGCATCGCCGGCCACCTTCTGCTGCATCGCTGACCGGATCCCTCCCTCCCTCCCTCTGCCGCACCGCCGACCACCTTCTGTTGCGTCGTCGGATGGATCCCTCCCTCCATCTTCAGTTCCGGTGTCCTGTTCCCTCCCTCCATCTCCTACGTGGGCGGGCCCCTTCTGCTGCGCCGCCCCCGTGCATCTGCTGCGTCGCCCACCTTCTGTTGCGCTGCTGGGCCCCTTTTGTTGCGCCGCCCCCTGCATCTGCTACGTCGCCCACCTTCTGTTGCGCCACCGGTCCCCTTATGTTGCGCCCCCCCTCCATCTGTTGCGCCACTGCCCCCCTACATCTGCTGCATCACCGGGAGCACATGCCGCAGGGAGCACGCAGTTGCCGCAGACGGGAGTATGCGCCGCAGCGGCGCTGCCGGGAGTACGCGCCGTCTGGAGCACGCAGGCGCCGCAGCCCCCGTCCCTCGTGCCCCAGTCGTCTCAAGGCCTCTCTGGCACGGTTGTGCCTCGCATCCCCATCATTTGTACTCTCCCATGGTGTGCATTGATGGCGACGACAAGATGCAGCACAGGAAGATGAACAAATTCATTCCATTCCATCCCTCCAACCAAACATGAAAATGTAACCATCCCGTTCCTTTAAGTTGCTTCTACCAAACACTAGGACGGAACCGACCCATTCCAATGGAATGGAAGCGTGACATTCCGTTCCACTTCGTTCCTGAACCAAACACACCCTTAGTGAAGACATGAACTCCTCAAACTATAGTAATCACCAAAAAGAATCCCAGTTATTGTCACCCTGGGGGATGCAGATCATAACTCGTAATAGGTGTCTATAACTTGCGAGATAGCATCAAGAACACATATATATTCTTGAAAACATAATAGGTTCAGATCTGAAATCATGACACTCGGGCCCTAGTGACAAGCATTAAGCATAGCAAAGTCATACCAACATCAACCCCAGAACATAGTGGATACTAGGGATCAAACCCTAACAAAACTAACTCGATTACATGATAGATCTCATCCAAGCCATCACCGTCCAGCAAGCCTATGATGGAATTACTCACGAACGACGAAAGGCATCACGAAATTATTGATGAAGGATGGTTGGTGATGATGACGACGTCGATTCCCGCTCTCTGGAGCTCAAATCGGACTCCAGATCTGCCCTCCCGAGGAACAACACGAGGTGGCGGTGGCTCCGTATCGTAAAACGTGATGAAATCTTCTCTCTGATTTTTTTCTCCCTGGATAGGAATATATAGAAGTGGAAATGAGGTCGACGGAGCCACAGGGGCCTCAAAAGCGAGGGGCGCGCCCTACGGGGCGCCCTGCATGCTTGTGGCCAGGTGGTGGCCAATCTCCGGTTAATTCTTTCGCCAATATTTTTTATTAATTCCAAAAATGTTCTCTGTAAATTTTTAGGTCAATCCGAGAACTTTTATTTGTGCACAAAAATAACACCAAGGCAATTTTGCTGAAAACATCATCAGTCCACGACTAGTTCCATTCAAATCATGCAACATAGAGTCCAAAACAAGGGAAAAAGAGTTTGTAAGAGTAGATACATTGGAGACATATCAACTCCCCAAGCTTAAACCATTGCTTGTCCTCAAGAAATTCAGTTGATAAACTGAAAGTGATAAAGAAAAACTTTTACAAACTCTGTTTGATCTTGCTGTTGTAAATATGTCTAACTTATGTTCACATCTTCAGCTAAGATTATAGACTAACCACATTCACAATAATATTTAGGTCTCATATTTACTTATACAAATCGCATAATCAACTAGCGAGCAATAATAAGTCTCGGATGACAACAATTTTATCAAAACAATCATAATATAATATGATAAACTGGTATCTCTCTAGACCTTTCTAAGACCGCAAAACATAAATGCAGGGCACCTCCAAAGAACAAGGATTGACTAGACATTGTAATTCATGGTAAAATAGATCCAGCCATACTCATACTCAATATCAATAAATAGCAAACCATACAAATGACGAATGTGCTCTCTAACTGGTGCCATTTAATAAAAAGAGGATGACTCAACAGTAAAGTAAAATAGATAGGCCCTTCATAGAGGGAAGCATTGATTTTCAGAGAGGTGCCAGAGCTCGAGCTTTTAAAAGAGGGATGAAACAAATTTTTTGGCGGTATGCTTACATTGTCAACATAACAACTAAGAGTTCTCAAAATCTTCCATGCTAGATATATTATAGGTGGTCACCAAACAAAATAGTAAAGCTTTTACTACACCTCCACCAATTGATCACACACGACGGCGGGCCGAATCCACGGGTACCGTCCATACAAACAACAATCCTGTGGGAGTTTTGTTTCATTAAATTTTGATTTGACCTTTCAGCATGGAATTGGGCATCCCGATTACCAGCCACTTTCTCGTGAATGATAGTGAATCAACACATATCTTGAGAATAACCCACCTAGCATGGAAGATACTAACAACCCTAGTCACTACATGAGCGATTCGGGCATACAAAACTGAATATTTATTTGAAGGTTTAGAATATGGCACATGCAAATTTACTTGGGATGGCAGGTAAATACCGCATATAGGTAGGTATGGTGGACTCATGTGGAACAAATTTTGGTTTATGGAAATGGATGCACAAGCAGTATTCCCGCTTAGTACAAGTGGAGGCTAGCAAAAGACTCGGAAGCGACCAGGTAGAGAGCGACAAGAGTCATAAAAATGCTTTGAGATTAACCAACATTGAATGCAAGCATGAGTAGGATATAAATCACCATGAACATGAACATCATGGAGGCTATGTTTGTTTTGTTTCAACTACATGCATGAACATGTGCCAAGTCAAGCCACTCGAATCATTCGGAGGAGGATACCATTCTATCATACTACATCACAACCATTTTAATATGCATGTTGGCACTCAAGACAAACCATTATTCACTCCTAGCTAATTAAGCATGGCATAAGTAACTATAATCTCTAATTGTCATTGTGAACATGCTCAATCCATAACGAGCTGAATCCAGAACGATGAGCTAATCATATTTACAAAAACAAAATAGGTCGAGTTCATACCATCTTTTCTCCACCTCCGTCACTTCATCATATATCGTCATTATTGCCTTTCAGTTGCATGACCGAATGGTGTGAAAAATAATAATAATAGTGCACATGCATTGGACAAAGCTGGAACCTGCAAGCAATAACTCAAAGGAGAAGACAAGGTAGTACAGACTCTCTGATAAATAAATGATAATGAATATGAGAGCCACTCAGCATGTATTCGTGGTCTTCTCCTTATGACCCAAAGAAAAAAGAAAAACTATTTACACGGGAAAGCCCCCAACAAGCAAAAAGAAGAACAAAAAAATCATTTTGGGTTTTCTTTTAACACTACAACTTAAACAAACTGAAAGGTAAAGTTGGAACTAACGTTTTTTGGATTTTCTCATAGTTAATGAAACACACAAGAACAAAACAAAAGGAAGAAAAACTACCATGGACGGTACAAGGAAAAAGTATGAACACCGACAACTGGAATGAGTGTGTGAACATGAATGTAATGCGGTGAGAAATACGTACTCCCCAAGCTTAGGATTTTGGCCTAAGTTGGTCTAAGGCCATGGCTGGAAATAACGCTCTCCTGGATACTCCGGAGGATATCGAGGGTTCCACTATTTTCTGAACGCTTGTGGCTCCCACTGAAAAACTGGAACTTGATATGGATCGAGGGCTGGTGCAGGCTCAGGTGTTGGGGGTTGCGACAGGCCCCAGTATTTGTAAATGTCCTCGGGCATAATAGTGCACCCGCCTGAATGGATATCGAACAAAGAACAAGCAGGAAAATGAATAATCCCAAAAGTACTCTGACTAAATACTAAGTTATAAATTAGACTCTTATCGTTATCTTTCTTAATAAAATCATGTGCTACCATCCTATCATAATCTAAATATCTTATAGGAAGTAGCAGTTCTGCTTCCTCGTCAAGCCTAATAGGTATCTCAAAGTGTTTAGCTAAACGAGATGCATAGATACCTCCGAATATAGGGCCCTTCGAACGGTTTAAGTTCAACCGTTGGGCCACTATAGCGCCCAGACTAAAAGTTCTATCATCAAATAAAGGGTGGCGCAGAATAGTGAGGTCGGGAGCACCGAGGCTTTCACTCTCGCCGCGACCAACTAAACGTCTCCCTGCAAATAATGAATAATAACGTAGAATAGTAAAATGTACGCTGGCCGTTCTTTCCTTTGACACCCCTCTCTCTTCCATGTCTCTAGGACGTAGTTCACTAATGCTGCCCTCAAAAGGTATTTTGCAAACATTGCAAAAATCGTAAAGTGAAATTTCCTTAGGCACATTGTATAAATGAAATTCTACCATGGGAGAACTCTTCATAGGATAAAAGTGAAAATTTTGCACGAAAGTATTAGTAAGTAGGATATACTGGTCACACTTATCGTTGAGGAAATCGGTGATGCCTGCATTTTCTGCTATATAGTAGAAACTTCATAAATTCTGGCCGCCCTCAAGAATGCCTCACTTGGCCATTCACATGGTCGAACTTCCGCGGTGCGAGGAATATTGCATCTAGGCTTCTCATTTTCATTTCTTTAAAACCCCGACTTGAAGAGCCTCTCAATAATCTCCTCATATTTTCTTTCTATGAAAAATAAGTTTGAAATTTTGGTGACTCCACATATAAATGAACAAAACTCAATCAAAACTTATAGCAACTACTCCCTCAAGTGCCTAGAAGCTATATCATGCATCAAAACTACTTGGGATCCTACAAATTTGACATGCAAGCTCAAGAACAAGGTCACCACACCAGCAAGATTTTGCAATATATAAAGCACTACAACAAAAACTAATTGGACCATTGCAGGAGTCACATACCGATGGACAATCCCCTAAAATAGTTTTTCAAATGGAGCTTTGAGCAAGGAGATCAAAAATGGCAGCAAGACAAGCTAAAACACTGGTTTGAGAAATTGTGGGAGTTTTTCTAGAGGAATAAGGATTGGATGTGTACTGGAATAAGTGAAGGGGCCCCACGTGGGACCCACAAGCCAGGGGCGTGCCCAGGGGGGTGGTCGCGTCATGTAGGCTTGTGGCCCACTAGTGCAGTCCCTAGATGTATTCTTAGTATCAAAAATTATTAAATATTCCAGAAAAAACATACTAAATTTTCAGGGCGTTCTCAGAACTTTTATTTTCAGTTCATTTTTCTATTGCACGGATAAAACGGAAAACAGAGAAATAATAGCATTTTTACTAAATTGAAACTAAGGAACATAAAATAAAGGTTGGGTATAGAAGGTTGTGCTTGCTAAATTCATCCATCTCATGCCCGTAAAAAAAATCCACCAATAAGGTTGATCAAGTCTTATTGACAAACTTTTTTCGAATGTCATGGAACTAGAGAATTTTCGAATAACACTATGTTACCTCAATGGGGATATGCATGTCCCCATCAACAAGTATATCACATTTCTTCTTGGCAGCAGGGAGAGGGAATTCAAAGTCTCCAATAGTAAATGTTGGAAATTTTTCAATGGAGTTGATACTATGAACTGGAAGTTGTTTCCTTGGAAAGTGTATCGTATGCTCATTACCATTAACATGAAAAGTGGCATTGCCTATGTTGCACTCAATAACATCCCCTGCAGTATTCAGAAAGGGTCTACCAAGGATGATCGACAAACTATCATCTTGGGAATATCAAGAATAACAAAGTCCGTTAGCATAGTAACATTTGCAACCAAGACAAGCACATCCTCACAAATACCGATGGGCAAAGAAGTTGATTTATCAACCATTTACAGAGATATTTTAGTAGGTGTCAACTTATTGAAATCAAGTCTACGATATAAAGAGAACGACATAACACTGACACCAGCTCCGAGATCACATAAAGCAGTTCTAACGTAATTTCCTTTAATAGAGCATGGTATAGTAGGTACTCCGAGATCTCCTAGTTTCTTTGGTATTCCACCCTTAAAAGTACAATTAGAAAGCATGATGGAAATCTCAGCTCCAGATATCTTTCTTTTATTTGTAACAATATCTTTCATGCACTTAGCATAAGGAGACTTTTTCAGAATATCAGCTAAGCGCATACATAAAAAGACAGGTCTCAAAATTTCAGCAAAGTGCTCAAAATTCTCATCGTCCTTTTTCTTGGATGGTTTAGGAGGAAAGGGCATGGGTTTCTGAACCCATGGTTCTCTTTCTCTACCATTCTTCCTAGCAACGAAATCTCTTTTATCATATCTCTCATTCCTAGGTTGTGGGTTATCAAGATCGACATTAGGTTCAGTCTCCACATCATTGTCATTACTAGGTTGAGCATCGACATGAACATCATCACTAATATTATCACTATATTCATGTTCATTACCAGATTGTGTCTCAACATCATAAATAGAGATATCATTTGGGGTTTCATGTGACTCTATAACAGGTTCACTAGCAGCATGCAAAGTCCTATCATCATTCTTTTTATTTTTATTAGAAGGACCAGGTGCACCAATATTAACTCTGTGAGAATCTTGCTCAATTCTCTTAGAATGGCCCTCAGGATAAAAAGGTTCCCGACTCATTCTACCACCTCTAGTCACAACTCTAACAGAATGATCATTGTTCTTACTAATCATCTCATTGAGCAAATCATTTTGTGCCTTAAGTACTTGTTCTACATGAGTAGTTACCATGGAAGCATGTTTACTAATAAGCCTAAGATCATCGACAGTTCTACTCATATAATCACCCAAGCGATCAAGCATGTAAGCATTATGTTTCTCTTGTCTACTAACATAAGCATTGAAATTTTCTTGTTTAACAACAAAGTTACCAAATTCATCCAAGCATTGGTAGCAGGCTTATTACAAGGAATATCACCTTCATCAAATCTACGAAGAGAATTTACCTCTACTACCTGTGTCGGGTTATCAAGACTATGTATTTCTTCAATAGGTGGTAGATTCTTAACATCTTCAGCTTTAATACCTTTTTCTTTCATAGATTTCGTTGCCTCTTGCATATCTTCAGGACTGAGGAACAGAATACCTCTTTTCTTCGGATGTGGTTCGGAGGTGGTTCAGGAATAGTTCAGTCATTATCATTGCTCAATATATTATTCAATAGTAGTTCAGCTTGTTCAATAGTTCGTTCCCTGAAAACACAACCAACACAACTATCTAGGTGGTCCCTAGAAGCATCGGTTAGTCCATTATAAAAGATATCAAGTATTTCATTTTTCTTGAGAGGATGATCAAGCAAAGCATTAAGTAACTAGAGAATGCTCCCCCAAGTTTGTGGGAGACTCTCTTCTTGAATTTGCACAAAGTTAAATATTTCCTGCAAGGGAGCTTGTTTCTTATGGACAGGAAACTATTTTTCAGAGAAGTAGCAAATCATATCCTGGGGACTATGCACACAACCAAGAGCAAGAGAATTAAACCATATCTTAGCATCACCCTTTAATGAGAACATAAATAGCTTAAGAATATAGTAATAACAAAAAAATTTCTCATGAGTAAATAGGGTGGCTATATCATTCAATTTAGTAAGGTGTGCCACAATAGTTTCAGTTAACCATGGAAAGGATCAGATTCTACCAAAGTAATTTACTCAGGATCGACAAATAATTCATAATCCTTATCAGTAATAAAGATAGGTGAAGTAGCAAACTTGGGATCATACTGCATTCTAGCATTCAAAGATTTTTCCTTCCACTTGCATAGAAATTTCTTAAGATCATCTATATCCTTACAAGCAAGAAAGTCCCTAGCTACTTATCCTTCCATAACATAACCCTCAGGTATATTAGGCTATTCATATCTAGGAGAGCAAGGTCTAGCAGGTGAATCATAGTGTTCAGTTTCATCAGATTCAACATTCACTCTAGCAATTTGTTCATCAAGAAATTCACCAAGTGGCATAGTAGTATCAAGCAAAGTATCATCATAAGCATCATGCATAATAGAAGTAGCATCATCAATTACTTGCAACATATCTGATTCAGTAGCGGCTGGTGGTGTCACAAATTTACTCATAAGAAATGGTGAATCTAGTGTAGAGCTAGATGGCAGTTCCTTACCTGCCCTCGTAGTTGAAGGGTAGATCTTCATTTTAGCGTCTTTCAGATTTTTCATTGTGATCAATAGATATAAATTCCAAGTGACTCAAAGAATAAATCTATGCTCCCAGGCAACGACGCCAGAAAAAGGTCTTGATAACCACAAGTATACGGGATTGCTACAGTTTTCGAGAGTAGAGTATTCAACCCAAATTTATTGATTCGACTCAAGGGGAGCCAAAGAATATTCTCGAGTATTAGCAAATGAGTTGTCAATTCAACCACACCTGGAAACCTTAATATCTGCAGCAAAGTAATATGGACGTAACGGTAACAGTTGCAAACGTGACAGTAACAATTTTGTAGGGATTGTAACAATAGCAACAGAAAAGTAACTTAGAAAAGATCAATATGTGGAAAGCACGTAGGAAATGGATCAGTGATGGATAATTATGTCGGATGGCATTCATCATGCAACAGTCATAACATAGGGTGATACAAAACTAGCTCCAATTCATCAATGTAATGTAGGCATGTATTCCATATATAGTCCTACGTGCTTATGGATAAGAACTTGCATGACATCTTTTGTCCTACCCTCTTGTTCCAGAGGGGTCCTAATGGAAACAAAGGGATAATAAGGCCTCGTTTTAATAGAGAATCAGACCAAAGTATTAGCACTTAGTGGATACATGAACTCCTCAAACTATGGTAATCACCGGAAAAAATCCGAGTTATTATCACCTTGGGGATGCGGATCATAACTCGTAATAGGTGTATATAACTTGCGAGATAGCATCAAGAACACATATATATTCATCAAAACATAATAGGTTCATATCTGAAACCATGGCGCTCGGGCCCTAGTGACAAGCACTAAGCATAGCAAAGTCATATCAACATCAATCTCAGAACATAGTTGATACTAGGGATCAAACCCTGAAAAACTAACTCGATTACATGATAGATCTCATCCAACCCATCACCGTCCAGCAAGCCTATGATCGAATTAATCATGAACAATGGAGGGCATCATGAAATTGGTGATGAAGGATGGTTGGTGATGACGACGGTGTCGATTCCCCCTCTCCGGAGCCCAAATTAGTCTCCAGATCTGCCCTCCCAAGGAAGAACAGGAGGTGGCGGCGGCTCCATATTGTAAAACATGATGAACTCTTCTCTCTAATTTTTTCCCCGGATAGGAATATATATAAGTGGAAAGAAGGTCGGTGAAGCCACAGGGGCCTCACAAACTAGGGGGCTCGCCCTAGGGGGGCGCCTAGCAGGCGTGTGGCCAGGTGATGGCCCCTCTCCGGTTGATTCTTTCGCCAATATTTTTTATTAATTCGATAAATGTTCTCCGTAAATTTTCAGGTCAATCCGACAACTTTTATTTCTACACAAAAATACAACCAAGGCAGTTCAACTGAAAATAGCGCCAGTCCGGGTTACTTCTATTCAAATCATGCAAATTAGAGTCCAAAACAAGGGGAAAAGAGTTTGGAAAAGTAGATACGTTGGAGACTTATCAGGGTACATGAATAAGCGGCCTTGTCTATTCCACGGCTTCTGCCCACACACGACTAGCCTTACTCATGGTAGATCTTCATGAAGTAGGTGATCTCCTTGCCCTTACAAACATCTTGGTTCAACTCCACAACACGAAGTAGGAGGCTCCAAGCGATGCCTAACCAATCTAGGAGGCACCACCCTCCAAAAGGTAATAGATGTGGTAGATCAATCAACTCCTTGCTCTTGTGCTTCTAAAGATAGTATCCTCAACAAAATATCACTCTCCCACATAATAGGCATGGGTAGGAGAGATTGATTTGGTGGAAAGCAGTTTGGGTTGGAATATCTTGGTCTCAATACATGAGTAGGTCTTTCTCTCTCAGAAAATGGATCTGGCGATGAAGTGTGTTTTCTGAGTGCTTCTCCCAGGAATGAGAGGTGGGTGAAGGGGTATATATAGGCGGCTGATAACCCACAAGTATAGGGGATCGCAACAGTTTTCGAGGGTAGAGTATTCAACCCAAATTTGTTGATTCGACACAAGGGGAAGCAAAAGAATATTCTCGAGTATTAGTAGTTGAGTTATCAATTAAACCACACCTGAAAGACTTAGTATCTGCAGCAAAGTGGTGTAATAGCAACAGTAGCAACGGTAATAGTAGCAGAAGTGACAGCAGTAGCGACAGAGTAACAGTAGCAGCAGTGACAGCAGTAGCGGCAAAGTAACATAGCAAGGACTAGTAGGAAAACTCGTATGCATCGGATCGGTGATGGATAATTATGCCAGATGACATTCATCATGCAACAGTTATAACATGGAGAGATATGTAACTATCTCCAATTCGTCAATGTAATGTAGGCATGTATTCCGTATATAGTCATACGTTCTTAGGGAAAAGAACTTGCATGACATCTATTGTCCATCCCTCCCGTGGTAGCGGGGTCCTAATGGAAACTACGGGATATTAAGGTTCTCCTTTTAATAGAGAATCGGAACAAAGCATTAGCACTTAGTGAATACATGAACTCCTCATACTATGGTCATCTCCGGGAGTGATTCCGACTATTGTCACTCCGGGGTTGCCGGGTCATAACACATAGTAGGTGACTACAACTTGCAAGATAGGATCAAGAACACACATATATTGACGAGAACATAATGGGTTCAGATCTGAAATCATAGCACTCGGGCCCTAGTGACAAGCATTAAGCATGGCAAAGTAGTAGCTACATCAATCTTAGAACATAGTGGATACTAGGGATCAATCCCCATCAAAACTAACTCGACTACATGATAGATCTCATCCAACCCATCACCGTCCAGCAAGCCTATAATGAGATTACTCATGAACGGTGAAGAGCATCATGGAATTGGCGATGAAGGAAGGTTGGTGATGATGATGGCAACGATCTCCCCTCTCCGGAGCCTAGAACGGACTCCAGATCTGCCCTCCAAAGGAAGAACACGTGGTGGCGGCGCCTCCGTATCGTAAAACGCGACGAACTCTTCTCATTGTTTTTTTTTCGGACAAAAGGGACTAAATAGAGCTGGAATTGGAGGCGGCGGAGCCCCGAGGGCCCCACAAGCCTACTAGGCGCGGCCAGGGGGGCCCCGCGCCTTCTGGGCTTGTGGGCTCCTTGCTCCATGCCTCCGGTTTATTCTTGTGCCAGTATTTTTTATATATTCCACAAAAAATCCTCGTAAATTTCCTGGTCATTCCGAGAACTTTTATTCATGCACAAAAACAACACCATGGCAATTCTGCTGAAAACAGCGTTAGTCCGGGTTAGTTCCATTCAAATCATGCAAATTAGAGTCCAAAACATGCGCAAAAGAGTTTGGAAAAGTAGATACGACGGAGACGTATCAGCGGCACACAAAATCCAACCATTGCACCTAAAGTGGCAATCTTGGTGACACTAAAGTCACAAAATTGGTGGTACCGACTTGCATAAAGGCAGTAACTTTTGAATATCGGTGGGACCGATATACACAACTCGGTGGCACCGAAAAGGTGGCTAATGGTGAGATGACCAAACTCGGTGGCACCGATACTCAAACTCGAAAATTCCGATTTTGTGTACCGAGGCAATAGAAAGTTGGTCACCCTGAACTCGGTAGCACCGATATGGATTCGGTTGCACCAATTTGGTGGGAATTGGTAGGGTTTCTGCCTGAGGTCAAACTCGGTGGGTTTGAAATATGAAAGTTGGTGGCACCGAATTTGAGTATGTGGAATTGGCCAGAATGGTTATGTGGGAAAAATGACTGACTATTTTGGTGGCTAACTTTGGGCACTTGAGCAACCGGTTCATTTTAATACCTCACCCACTTTTAATAGTATTCGCTTTCCTATGGACTCAAAAGTTATTTCTCACAAATATAAAATGAAGAGTCTTATAGCTTGAAGCTTGAGCCTATCTTATAGCTTCAAGGGGTATCTCCACATAAGCCTTTAGCCAAAGCATCTTTTGAACTTTTATGAAATATACTTGGAAAAACATATTAGTCTAATGATGCATATGTTGTGATCAATTATCAAAACCACCCTAGGGAGCAATTGTACTTTCAATCTCCCCCTTTTTGATAATTGATGACAACATATAGATCAAAGCATCGACAAAATATATAAGCAATGATTAGCATTGATGCTTTGAGAAGTATGTGAAAAGAAAGAGCTCCCCCTAAGTTTGTGCATTATTTAAAATTTGTGTTTGAATGCAAATGCACAATTGATTAGGATCATGGGTCACTCTTCCATGTCACATACATCTTGGTGGTGCGCATACAAGATAAGAATGAGTAGTAACGCACATGACACCAACAAGATGAGTGAATGATCATCACATAGAAAGCTAAAAGGATAATAGCATAACATCAACCAAGAAAAGCGTATGATCAAACACAAATAACGGGATAAAGTCATCCAAAAGACCAATTTTGAAACCAAATGATAGCAAATAAGGTAAAAAGCTCTCTCCCTCTCTCAAAGTCTATGATATATACATTTCTACCCCTTGGGCAACAAGTTACCAAAAAGTTCAAAAAGTATAGAGCTACTCATCTGTCTGGGAAGCTGATGACAGATTCGACAGAAGAGCATCCATGAAGGCATCTACTAAGTGTCATGGAGCTGGAGGAGTGGATACTGGAGGTGCTTGAGCTGGACCTCGTGCTGGAGCGGAACGTGCTGATGCTTGAGCTGATGAAGTCTATCTTGTCTCCGGAGCAGGTATACCAGCTGATCTAGGATGACTGTTGAACCGTGTGGTAGTGCAAGGAGGAGACTCATCAAGATCATTATCATCGTCGCCATCATCATCATATGAGTATGGGATATCCACTGAGTCAACTTCATGTTGAAGCTCTTTGGCTATAGTGGTCAACTCCGTTACCTTCACATCCGTCGGGACCCCGATCCTGAGTCACAAGAACCTAGCCTGTAACACATCACATCACTTTGCGGCCTCACGCAGGGTAAACTCCACGGCTGCCACCTTACATTAGCCGGGACCGTTTGCGTCTTTTGGCTCACGTATATGAATATGTTGCTAGCGTTCAAACGACAGAGAACCCGGGTCGACATGACTAGTTATAAACCCCAGCGGTACACCCGTACAGGGACAGGCATACATAACCTAGCAAAGCAGGTGTCGGTCATCAGCATGTGTAGACGAGTTGTAGCAAGCTACAAGGACTCCATTACACCGCGTGACATTTCCCCGAGGGGACAGACACAGCAGCAAAGAAGGATACATGCCGGTCAATCAAGGTGTTCCGAGCAGTAGCAAGCTACCAAGGCTCGATGGAATCACCTAGAGGCATTTCCCTGTAAAAAGTACTACTAAGGCAAACAACTAGGTGTCGAATCCCACACATATAATGCATTTCAAACATACACACATTATGCACGATATGTGTAGATACAACATGGCATCACAACATAACTCTATGACTCAAGCATTTATTAAAGACTCATAAGAGTCAACATAATATGATATTACAAACAGGGGTCTCGTGACCCGACACTCAAGTCATACAAACAACAGGCGGAAGCAAATCATGTCTGGGTACAGACATCTACTAATAGTGGCTGGAAGAGCCTGAAAAGCTACTACGACCCTACCAAAGGAGCCAGACCCCTGTCTGGGATTCCCTAGCTATTCCGGTCAACATCAAACACATCGCGTAGAACCTTTTAATGAGTCTAAGTCTTCTCTGCAAAACATAAATAAAGCAACCGTGAGTACAAAGGTACTCAGCAAGACTTACATCAGAACTATCTACATATGCATCATGTTTCAATGAAAGGATTGTGTGGTTTGATTGCAGCAAGCCAGCTTTCACTCTTGGCTAACCTGTATTATGACTACAAGTTCTTTCTTTGAGGTGGGATAGCGCACACGAGTCCACATATTCACCAATTCAATACACCACTATGGATCCACTCTCGTCTCCCTTCCATAGCACTCACACTTATCTTGCATGTTTTAGAGTATCCATTTAAATTGTCTATGTACCACGTAATGTTTCCAAGTAGTCCATAACCGAGGACGCGGCTATTCGAACAGATTGAATCACCCTGCAGGGGTATACTTCTTCACACATGCTCCCACCACTTAGCACCATATGCACGTCATGCATCTTGGCAACCTTCAAGCGGAAGCACTGGCGTGGGTGTCGGCCACGACCGTTAACCACACAAGACCCTAGTCCAGGTTTATCGCCTATTTGAGACTGAACCCGCAAGGAAGTCCGGCCGAGGTTTCCTCTACGGCCCCAAACGATGCGCGCAGGGTTCCCAAGCCCACCATTCGGGTGCCACTTGGTACACCGTGCCACTGTGTATCTACCGTAGTGAAGCCTACCCCGTCGGGCAGAGCTAAACACGGCCGCCAACACTTTTCCTACAAACACCAGAAACTAATTGCAACTCCTGGACAGAGATCTAGGCGATTAATAAGACGAGAGGGTCAATTAAGTATCCCAATGTGTGGTAGTATCTTGTCTTGGATAACACACACAAAACTCAGTTCTTAAGGACGGTCCCAATGAGACAACCCACCATGTACTCCTACATGGCCTCTCATCGCTACCTTTACCAAATCAGATTCACACTTTTACTCTCATACTGTAGGACATGAACACAACCATTCCGATTCATCATTCAGACGGATCAGATCGACGCGACTCTAAGCATAGCAGGCATTGTAAACAAGCATGGATGAGTAAGCACATCAAGGCGCAAGCAGTTGCTACTCATGCTAAGTGGTTTCAACTATTTACTGTGACAAAATCAGGTCATGCAGAGGAATGGGTTCAACTACCGATAACATGTACAGTTGAATCGTGTTTGTCCTAATGCAGTAAAAGAGAGCAGGAGCGAGAGAGTGGGTTTATTTCAATATGCTCAAGGGTGGTTTGCTTGCCTGACACGTCTGAAGATAGCAATGAGTCTTCATCAATGTCAATGATCACATCGTCGGAAACATCGTTTAGCGAGGGGGAACAACACCGACAAACAAGAAAGAACAACCATTA